>NC_137077.1:9540070-10155971 GCF_951640355.1 Cnephaeus nilssonii
GTTTCTGTTTCCATTCACGGGACAGAGAGTACAATTCCTCACCTACTCCGGTCTCTGCTTGCTTTCTTCCTGGGGTCCCTTAGCTCTGGGCTAATTGACAAAAAGTCCTCAGCATGTCACCTGGGAGATACTCTGACCCTCACACTCTTTCCCTTGTCAGGATCAAAACTTACTTTCCCACCCATGTCAATAAGGACACTGATAAAGACATCATTTAGCACAAGTGCTGACGCCGAGTGTGTCTCGGCTTTCTAATCTCCTCATGGAATGCTTGGGTCTCTCCGATTTCACAAGTAAACCGAAGCCTGGCAGCGGCCGGGTTCTGCCCAGAGTTGAGACCAGAAAGCACCTGGGTGTTGGCTTCCGAATGCAAGTTCCCCAATAATTTCTGCTTGTTTTTCTGACCTAATTGAAGTCCTTAGGGGCAGGTTTACGGATAATGAGATGATATTTTATTCATAGTTTTATGGTGATGTTCCGTATTCAGTGATGTGTTATTCAACAGGCACTTCCTTCATCCCCGCTGGGTGTGGGGCGGTGCGTGGACAGTGACGGGCGTGAGAACTACCACTTCTCCTGATGGGGTCAGAGAAGGCAGCTGGGAGGGCCTCCCAGAGGAGGCGATGGGCCTTGGGCGCCATCCTGCCGGATAGGAGTAGTGATGGTACGCAGTAGATGCCCACATTCCCCTTTGAGCTGGGAGGGCTCCCTGCAGATGGCCGCCAGCCATCAGCCTTGTCTGGGGTTGGCCTCAGGTGAGGAGAGTCACCTGCCTGTGGCCATGCCCCCTTCCTGGAGTACCCCATATCACGCAATGACTGATGAGTGTGGACTCTTGCAGGAGCAGCTGTAGCCTCCCTTGGGACTGCCCTGCGGCTGTATTTCTCCCTCTGCCCAGCCCTGCTTTCTTCCCTCGGCTCTCACATCACTGCTCCCAAGGGCTCTTCCTGAATTAACCTCCTGCACGCGAACCCCACGTCAGAGTGGGCTCCCGAGAAATTCAACCTGAGTCTGCACTCACGGCTGCAAGTCTCCCTGGGATGATAGGTGTAACTTGGCAACATCGCTGGTACAGTGGTCACTGGTTACGGCTAGGAAGGCACATTTCTTCTGGCCACGCTGGGACCTGCCGGCGAGCAGGTGGGTTCCGCAGCCATAACCTCCCTCCTGGACCCGTGGCGCTAAGTCCTGGTTTCATCCGGGGAAGGCAAGGCTCTCCAGGCTCCTGCTGCCCCCAGAGCTGGTCCAGGGTTTGGGCTCCGCGATTCAAGGCCGTTCCCGGGCAGAGCAGAGTGTGTGGGACAAGGTCAGGACAGGGGCGGGGCTGCATTGTGCTTGTTCGTTCTTTGGGTTTATTTCCAGCATTTGCTAGGCCCCCGCCGCACAGAGGAGCGTATCAGACGGCGTTCTTATCTAAAACTGTCCAACGTGGCACGAGCCTTCCGGGAGCTCACAGACAAGGCCGGCTTTGTGACATTTTTGTCTGTCGGCAGCCAAGGAGGATAAAAACATCTGGGGTTTTCCCAGGCTCACCCTAACTTCTGGGAAAACAACGAAGGTAAAAAGAAGACAAGTGAGCTCTTTTTTTTCTCCATATGGCAGTCTTTTGTACAAGTTTTTGTGTATTTTTTTTGGTTTGTTTTGTTCTTGTTTTTCTAAACTGGACCAATTAGAAGCGAGGTCACGTCCCGGAAGATTCCCTTAGGACAGACCCACAAGCACAGAACTTTCCGACCCAAGACGGAGACTTCCCCTCTCGTGACGGCGATGGCCGTTGTCATCCTTCACTGTAAACACGCTGAGTGACCTTGATGCAATTAGGCCGTGCTAATTCATCTCCGCTGTACAACAACTTGTTATCTGGGCTGCAATGCTGCTATGTGCAGGTCATGGATGCCCTTGACTCCTTACCGGTGCCGTGAAAGCCCCCTTACCTGGGTCATTCTGTGGAGAGTCCAGTAAGAAGCCATTTAGTCGGGGCTTACTCCCATTCTCAGCCTCTACCACGGCAGCATTGGGGGTGCCTCCTGGGGGTGTCCGCATGCTCCCTGACCCTTCACTCAAGTGGCAAACGCCTCCCTCCCCCCATCAGCAGCCTGCATCCTTAGGGAGCCAGCTCCAACCCATGGAGGTATTTGCAGAGCCACTAATTCTTAGCAGAAAGCCTCAGACATGCCATTGAATTAGGAGTTGCCCGTTCAGCCCTATTGACTGAGTTTACTGGTTTTCTGACTATTGGGGATGGTGCAAGAAGAAAACAAGCCCGAAATAAGCCAGTCGTAGAAAAACAAGTATCACGTGATCTCACTCATATGTGGAATCTAATGAACAAAATAAACTGATGAACAAAAATAGATCCAGAGACATAGAAGCATCGGACAGACTGTTGAACCTCAGAGGAAGGCAGAGGAGGATGGGTGGGTGGGAAGAGGTCAACCAATGAACTTGTATGTATATATGCTTAACCCGTAGATACAGACAATAGGGGGGTGAAGGCCTGGGGCAGGGTGTGGGGGCGGGTAGGGGCAAGCTGGAAGAGGTCAATGGGGGGGGAAAGGGACATATGTAATACTTTCAACAATAAAGATTAAAAAAATAATTTTTGAAAAAACAATAAAACAAGCCCAATCCCTACCCCATATGAGTGTATATATGAGTGGGGAAGATACACAACAAAACAAAGTGAAATAGTACAGTAGACAGTGACTTTTTTTGTTGGTTTTTTTGTGTGTGATTTTTTTGAGGAAATTAGAGAAAGGAGATAAGGATGCCTGTGTGCCCGTGTGTGCAGGCGTGTGTGTGGTTTTAATATTCAAATAGTGTGGGAATGGAAGGTCTTACAAGAGAGGTGACATTTAAGCAAAAACCTTAAGAAAGTGAGTATGCCAGGTATGAAGGAAGAGTGGAATCTTGGGCCGTGCACATGGAGCAGCAGGCTGAAGTTTCAGAAGTTGCGTGACCTGCTTGTTTGGGGAATAGAATGGAGGTCAGAACGGAGCAGAGGGAGCCCAGAACGGGCGGGGTTGACCAGGTCCGATCACGGTGTCTCCTTTGTAGGGCCTGCGAGGATTTTGCCTTCCCCTTGGGTGATATGAGGAGCCATGGTATGGCTTTGAGCAGAGTCACATGATCTGTATTTTCAGTGGATCATCCTGGCTGCCCTTTTGAGAGGAAGAGGAAGCAAGGAAGCCATCGAGGAGACTCTGATCATCCTGGACAGACGCATTGTTGGCTCAGACCGGGTGGGTCAGCAGAGGTGAAAGAGGCCATCCTATTAGCGATACATTTTGCAGGTTGTGTTGCGGAGATTCTGGTGATAGGGTCCAGGATGAGACACTGATGGGAATCACAGGTGACCCCCTGGGGGCTAGAGTGTGCGACTTCATTTGGAGATGAAGGACGGAGAAACAATCAGGTTGTAGGGTAAGACCAGGAGTTCGGTTTGGGGCACTTCCATGTGAAATGGCTGATCTGGAATCCGCATGGACATGGTGAGGAGGCAGGCAGATAAATGAGTATTTGTGAAGCTAAGGGACAGTAACTGACATTTCTTAAGTACGTCTGATGCAGGCACTGGGCTGGAAACTTTGCACATTTAAGAAGCAACATAAAGCGGGCCCAGGAGAGGTTAAAGAACTTCTCACGCTCAGAGAGCCGTCGCCCAGCAGGGCTGAGCCCCAAGCTGTTTGGCTTCGGAGTCTGTGCTCTTTCTGCTGCCTCCTGCCTCCCGTCCAGGCTTCCTGGTGTATGGGGAGGGGGTGCACACTGGCCTGGGAGACAGGGTCTGCATCTAGTTCTGGTGTGGCTGCCGCTGATCCTATTCCCCCACGACCCCTTAGTGCCCCCAGACTTGAAAATTATATCTGATTTTAGCCATCTGGGGAAGCTGTTGGGGAGGCAGAAATAATAAATATGCACCCATAACTTGAAGCTTTTAGAAGAAAGCCATCTACACTAATAAAAGAGTAACATGCGAATTGACCATACCTTCACAACACCCACCAGCCAATCAGGAGTGAGTATGCAAATTAACCCAACAAAGATGGTGGGTTAATTTGCATACGCAGGTACAGAGTGGTGGGGGGCGGGGTGGGACCGACAACACACGTGTTCTGCAATGCCCCAGCCTCTCTGGGCCTCTGGGCAGCGTGGGAAGGCAGAAAGGCGGCTCCGGGCCGGAGAGAAAAAGCGGCTCCCACCCGAGCAAAGGCAGTGCCGGGAGCCAGGGGAAGGAAGGCCCATTCTTGCATGAATCTTCGTGCATCGGGCCTCTAGTACTATATACTCAAGATAGTATTGTTAGGTTGAAAGACAAAGGCCTTCCCTGTGGGAAGAGCATGTTGCCATAGTGGAAAATTCTGGCCCCCAAACAGGTACAGGCTATCGAGCACAGGCAGGCCTTCCCCTCCTCACCCTCGCAGAGCCACGGAGGGGAGGGGTGTCACACAGTGGGTATTTGTCAGGACCTAGCAAACTCACTGTGAACTAATTGCAGCTAACATTTTTAAGTTCTTCACTCTGTGCCAGCTGCTCTGTTAAGCGTTTTATGGGTAGACTCATTTAATCCTCACAACACTGCCGTGAAGTAATTACTGGTAATGTTCCTGTTTGCAGGTTTGCAAGCCGATGCTTAGGGAGGCAGCGTCGCTGGCCCTGTGTCTCAGCTCTTAAGTTGCACAGCTGGGATTTGAACTCAGGTCATCCAAACCCAGTGCTCTTTCTGACACAGCAGCCTACACTCCTCAGAAGAGGAGGTGGTGGAGCTTGGAGCCTCTTGGGAGAGACCAAAGTTAGATAGATGGAAGGACTCCAGTGACCATGGAAACCGGGGTGGAGCGGGCGGAGCTAAGCTGACACAGGCATTCGGAAAACAGAGGCAAGATCCGAGGCAGAGAGAAGCATGGCGTTCCCAGGGTCTGAGAGATAAAACCTTGGTTTCCAGAATTGGAATATCACTGAATTTTATTCCTGGCCAACTGGGTGGGAAAGGTTTTAGTTATTTTCAGATTAATTTTGAAGTAGATCTGCCTTCTTGTACTATATTAGAAACTTCATTCAACATCCCCGAGCCTCTGTTTTTGTTGTTATTCTATAAAAATGGGGGAATGATACATGAGTAACTCCCCTATAAGCTTTACTTGACCGGTAAGCCAGGAAACGGCTCTGCCTCTGCTGAATAAATGATACCCCCTTTTCCCCCCCCTTTCTTCTTTTACAGCCTGAAACTCCTGAAAGTCAGGGGGACAGAAGCCTGCCTGCTTCCTCTTCTTCCCCTTCCCTGTCCCCTTCACCCCCCGTCCCTTCTGGCCTGCCTCCCTCATCCGGTCATTCATTTCTTCTTTCATTAATTCAGTCTCTTTTGAGCCCCTGGGTCTGCCCTGGGGATAAAATGGCAATAACGCTGATTTCTGTGACCTGCTCATTCTCTGTGTGTCAGGCATGGACCTATCTCATTTAGTCTTTACCTACCTTGCTCAAGGTCAGACAGCAAGTTAGTGGATTGAAGCCTGGCCGACCCTGGGCTGACCCCAGAGCCCACTCTGTTAACCTCTAGATCCTAGGCCCTGCTGAGCACACAGTAACTTTACAGCAAATATGTCAAACTCTTGGCCTGTGGGCCGCATGCAACCCACAATGAATATTTTTGCAGCCCAGCCAATATAACGGTGTGAGCAGTAATTTACAACTAGAGGCCCAGTGCATGAAATTTGTGCACTGGTAGGATCCCTAGCAACTTCCAGCAGGGGCCTTCCTTCATTCTGTGCTGCCCCCTGGTGGTCAGTGCATGTCATAGCAAGCGATCGAACTCCCAGTGGGTCGAACTCCTGAGGGGACACTTTGCATATTAGGCTTTTATATAGAGAGACTAGAGTCCTGGTGCACGAAATTCGTGCACGGGGGGTGGGGAGTGTCCCTTAGCCCAGCCTGCACCCTCTCCAATCTGGGACCCCTCAAGGGATGTCTGACTGCCCATTTAGGCCCAATCCCATCTGCTGGGAATGCTCATTCCCAGATCTCTCCCCCTCTCGCTGCTGTAACTCCCTCCAAGTCTTTGCTCAGATCTCAGCTTCTTGGTCAGTTTTTCCTCCCCCCTTTCATCCTGCAGCCCCGACACCATCTCATCCTTCTCACCCTGCATTCATGTTTTTTCACTCATCACCATCTAACCTAGTTTACAAATACTTATCAAGCCAGCTGCTCTGCCAGACCCAGTAAGCAGGGCGGACCCAGGTACCTGGGCATGGCGGCATTCCCTGGTTACTGTGTGTCTTTCCTGCTGATGCCTGAACTCTGAGAGGGCGGGGGGATATTCGCCACCTTGTTCCTGATGTATTCCTGGCAGCTAGAACAGTGTCTGGCAGAGATCGGGCGCTCCGTAACTATTTGCTGAATAAACAAACAAGGAAAGCATGTGATTCCAGGTGATTTGACAATGGGGGGTATTGCAGGAGAAGTAGGAAGGTTTTCTGAGCTATGGCTTGAGTTTTGCCCTAAAGAAGTTGAAAGGGAGTTCAGAGTTTCAGGTACAGAGGAGAAGGCTCAGATTTTCAGGTGTGGACAGAGCCCTCGGCTGCAGGTTGGGGGATGATCCGAGAGCTGAGTCCAGGAACCAGCATCTTGAAAGAAAGTGTTGGCAACCGGTAGGAGTTTGTCTACTGCACAAGTCCAAGCAGGTTATGGCATTGGCCCATGTATAGCGGGACACTGCTCTTGGGGTCCAGCAAAGGGCAGGGACTAGGACCAACTGGCAGTAGAGGGGCTAGGTAGCGCTGGGTGACAAGTCCCATTTTGGACATTCAGGGAAAGGACAGAAGGGTCTGGGTCTTAAAGCAGGTCTGGGCTGGAGGTATCTTTAGGTGCTGCCTTTTTTGGAACCAAAGTAGAGCTTTTGGTATTAAAATAGATGTTCTCACCGGGTTATTACAGTTTCCTTTTCTGGACTTTTAGGTGTGACGCATTGTGGAGCCGGAGGTGGTGACCCTGTGCTCCTGGTCCAGAAGGAAGGGCGGCTGGGCTAACTGTCTCCAGTAGATCGCTAAGTGGGTGGTGCAGACTGTCACCAGCAGGTGCATAGGCTGGGCGAGGCCTGATTGGGAGCTGGTATTGGTGAGCTGTGATTGGCTAGGAGGCGGAGCCGAGCGAATGCTGAGCAGGTTCATCAGAGGAAGGATCACTGTGCTCACTCCCATGGTGTCAGGAGCCCCTGATTATGCAGCCCATATCCAGGGAGTGATGTTGGCTCCCGCCTCAAATTGCCAGGGCATCATCCAGCCAGCCGTGTCCTGGGTGCCTGCGTCTGCGGTGTCTCAGCGTGGGCAGAGCGGCCGCACTGATGCCTCTCCAGGACCCCCCTGACCTCTGTCAATTGTGTGGCTTTCCTAAACGCACAGGGAGCCACCCTCTCTGCCGCGTGAGCTGGAGGGCACCTTGAGGCTCATCAGGAAGAGGAGGAAAGACAAATTTCTGAGAGTGGCTGGGAAGTATTGCTTTCCCCTCTCCAAGTATTTCTTTCCCCTCTCCTTACCCAACTCATGTCCACTTCCGGGCGGGGAGACAGAGGCGCTCAGGCCTTTCCTTTGGGTGGATCCCCACCCTCTTATCATCTTTCTAACCTCGGCACTACTCAAATCTCTGAACTTCTGTTTCTTAACGGCAAAATGGGAACCATGGTATTCCTAGGGCACTGCTGTGATCCCAAAGGGAGAGGCTACACATCAAGGTCTTCGCACAGCACCCGACACAGAGGACACCCCCACCGTGGTTAGCTGCAGTTGTTCCTAATCTTAGAGTCGTTTTGTTATCATCACAATAAGGCATCTGTCTACCCACCGAAAAGATTCTGGATGGGTTGACCTTGAGAGTAACGGAGACAATACTCGTCCTCCATGGGTAAGGAGAGCTCCCCAACTACACTCCATCCAGATGGAGGAGGAGGGCCATGTGAGAATAAGGGTTAGGATTCTGTCCGAGTTGGAAGAGCTGGCCGCACATCTCAGTGGGGAGAGCACAGGCGTGGAGTCCGACTGTCCCATGTACCTTCCACGTGAGCTTCTCAGTCTCAATGGGAATAATATTTTGGAAGCAAAATATGCAGTTCACCTAATTCTTTGCAGGTATTTTTATATCATCTCAGTTCTCCGAGGCAGGGTTTTCACATCGTACGGTTTCTGAAATTGATGTGATTTACAGAAGCAACTTGACAGATGGTCTTTTTCTCCTTGATATATCCAACAACCAGTGGCCTCGCGGAATCCAGAGGAGATGCGTCATTATTTGTGTTCGTATTATTTCCCTCGTTGATCCTTTTATCTTGCAATGGAGGTGGAAGCTGGAGAGCGGGCCGGACTCTGGACGGAGGAAGGAAGACCTGAATTGGGAGGCTGATTAGGTCAATGAAGAGGAATTGTAGGGCGCTCCTTCTATACCTTTCATGGTATGACCACAGGGTCCTCAGACATTTGTGCTGTTGCTACTTTTGGTAACTACATCCCTTGTTGGACGGGTGGCCACCTCCTGATGGGCTCTCCTGCTGTGGAGACCAATGTCTTGTTTTCCGAAAGTGAACCTTTACTTATATTGTGGACATGGAGAGAGGGGAGGTCGAGGCATGTGGAACAGAAACATTTTAGGTTTTTAAATTTCAGGAAGAGATATTGGAAAGCTTAAGCGTTAAACCCAGAACTTCAGGATGCTGCTCTGCCCTGATGTCTTCTCTTACTCATTCAGACATTCGATAAATATCTGTTGAACATCTACCAGGACTTGACACCAGATATGCAAGTGATGCTCTCTAACACTCAGTCCCATTAGAAATTCATGTGACTAACTCATCCTTCTTTTAGAAAATCAGAGACTTCTGGGAACATTTCAGGGTTGCTTGCCAGTGGTGTGAATTATTTAGCTAGATTGCTTTGCCAACGTTTGCTGAGATCAGCTCCCTGACTTATATAGCACTTGTGGATGCATAGAGGGTGGAGCTATCCTACTTAATTATGAAGGAAGGGAGGGTGAGAGAGCAAGCTGGGACCAAGTAAAGGCACAGGGGACTCAGCAGGAGTGACAGAGACAAGTACAGAACAGGTAGTGGGGGCAGGGAAGAAGCAGACACCTGTTGAATGAATTGAGGGGGACAAGGACAAAGCCCATCTTTAGAATCATGTGCTCAGTGGAGATACTTTTTTTTTTCTTGTTTGCTCTCCAAGTGTCTTGGCCAAAAGGGCCTTACAATGCAGGTTAGTTCTATCGTGGTCTCTGTTAGCAACATGCCTAATTGGATTAACGGGCATGTGAGAACCTAGCCGTCACCTGATGGCCACGTACCACTGTGTCGAGCAGTGATTCTGAGTTGCAAGGTGGAGGTTGGCAATCAGTCTCAGAACCACCTGTTGGGTCTTTCCAAGTTGGGTCTTTCCAAGTTGGGTCTTTCCAAGTTGCAAAGTTCCATGGCCCACTCCAGTTTCCCAGCCACACAGCCGGGACACCCCCGATGACGCGAGCATCGAGGTTTTCCTGCAGGCTTCTCCACCGTGGCACTATTGACACTTGGAGCGGCATCCTGTACGCTGTGGGATGGTCAGCCTTGTCCCTGGCCTCTACCCACTACCCCAGTTGTGATAACCAAAACTATGTCAGGGCATCATCACGTGACCCCTGCGGGCACAGTCCTTCCCTGTTGAGACCCCTTGTTGCCCCTGGTTAATCCATTGTGATCATCAGGCGTTAGGGGTGGCGTGGTGTTGGTCTTAAGTGGTTGATAATGAAATTAAACGGGAACATTCTACAGCTTGTGTGTCGTTTCATAACTTGGAGCGCCCTGACCACGTGCTGTCTGCATGACTTTCTGAACCAGCTCGGGGTTCAGGCTCCTATGGGGAGAGCTACTGACATTCTTACTCCTCTCAACTCTATTCCCCATTAGCCTCACAGATGCTAGGACTGGGAATTTTTTTCTCCTGGAGCCATAGACAGTTGACCAGTAGTGAAGAGCCTCTTTCGTATGATAAATAAGCGCATTCATTTCCCTGTAGCCGGAAGCGTCCATGGTCCCAAGGGAAAGCCATGATTGAGTTAACCAGGCTCAAAAGCATCCGCATCCATAGAAGGCCACGGATTCGGTTAGCACCCACTGCAACGTATGAGCTTTCCTCCAAATGACGAGAGGGACCCACTTGCTGCTCATCTGTCCCCTCCCGAAGGGAGGAGAGCGCACGTGTCATTCTGTGACCAGCACAAGGACACCGATGTTTTCCCTCCTAAGTGCATATACATAGATTATTAGCAGCATCTAATATCTGACAAGGACGGACGTGGCCTGTCCGGGAAGACAAATAGCTGTTCTCTCCTCCGTGCAGTGCGCTGGGCTCGCCCATCTGGAAGAGTGCAGTGGGCAGGGTGTGTGTGCAGGCTCCTTATTGAGATGGATGGGGCAGCATCG
This sequence comes from Cnephaeus nilssonii, assembly GCF_951640355.1. Taxonomy (NCBI): domain Eukaryota; kingdom Metazoa; phylum Chordata; class Mammalia; order Chiroptera; family Vespertilionidae; genus Cnephaeus; species Cnephaeus nilssonii. The sequence continues at coordinate 9,550,506 of NC_137077.1, forward strand.
GAGGGATGCTGTCAGCCAGCCTAGGACCGGGTGGAACACCGGCTTTCCTAGAAGCAGAAGGATGTTCTTTTCATTAACGAGCATCTCCTTTAGAGACGGAAGCTCTGGGGTGCGGTTTCCTTGTTTGCCATTTGATGAGTCTTAGGGGCAAAGAAAGCATGGCCTCTCTTGTTTACTGCTCAGATGTCAAAAGAGACCCCAGGTCATATCCCATGATAGCAGAAACATTTATAAGATTAAAAAGAAGCCCTAACTGGTTTGGCTCAGTGGATAGAGCGTCGGCCTGCAGACTGAAGGGTCCCGGGTTCGATTCCAGTCAAGGGAATATACCTTGGTTGCGGGCACATCCCCAGTAGGGGGTGTGCAGGAGGCAGCTGATCGATGTTTCTCTCTCATCGATGTTTCTAACTCTCTATCCCTCTCCCTTCCTCTCTGTAAAAATCAATAAAATATATATTAAAAAAGATTAAAAAGAAGATTCACAAACCTGGCCAATAATCCTCTTAAAAAAAAGAAAAAAGATGTGATACTAGCCTGTAACAAAAGGAGGCATCCATGAAGGGCTTAGGGGATGTGGGAGGAGAGATGGAAAGGTTGATTGGCAGGGATGGTACTTAATTTTTTTTTTAAGTGAACTTTGAAATTCTGGAACAGTTTTTGGTTTACAGAAAAATTATAAAAATAACACAGAGTTCCCATATACTTTGTACCCTGTTTTCCTTATTGTTATCTTTACTAGAGGCCCGGTGCACAAAATTCGTGCACGGGTGCAGTCCCTAGGCCTGGCCAGCGATTGAAGCGTGAGCATCTGGCGTGGAAAGGCAGGTCCCAGCTGACCTCTGGGCCCTGGGCAGCACCTGGGCCCCTGTGCGCCCCCCTCCGCCTGAGTCATGGCGCCCCAGTCCCCACACGGAGATGTGGTGAGCATGGCCGGACGCTGTGGGCCGGGGCACAGTGTGGGCCTCTGGGCCACCTAGCGGCGCCACACAGAAGCCGGGGCAGGCAGTGCGCTCTCTCCAGGCCGGCCTCACAGACGAATTCCTATGCGAAGCCACGGTGCGGCCGACCAGCCCCTGCAGCCTAGTGGCTGCAGCCCGGCTCATGAGGAAGATGCCGCTCAGGTATGGGGTGGGCTCCTTGCGGGCACCCAGCACAGGGGCTTCCCCGGCGCATGAGCCTGGCATCCCGGGGGAGGGTAGCAGGGAGAGTAAGAGTGAGCTCGGCGGATACCCCTCATTCTCACCACAGTTCTGTCCCCATCACCCCCACCCCCAGGTAGCTGGTGAGAGGTCGCAGTGCATCGCTGATGCCCTCCATGTTCTGCACCGCCCCGTGGTGGTCAGTGCGTATCATAGCAAGTGATCGAATGCCCGTTCTCCCAATCGAACTCCCGCGGGGATACTTTGCATATTAGCCTTTTATATATATAGATTATTAAGGTACATTGAGGTGGGTGGCTTACTTTTACAAGATGCCTGGTATGGTCCAGACTACATATACAGGGTGTCCCAAAAAAAGGAAACATGCTTTTATAAAGGCATTGTTTATTTATTTTTTTAATATCCTTTTATTGATTTCAGAGTAAAGGAGAGGGAAAGAGAGAAACATCAATGATGAGAGAGAATCATTGATCAGCTGCCTCCTGCACACCCCACACTGGGGATCAAGCCTGCAACCCGGGCATGTGCCCTAACCGGGAATTGAACCATGACTTCCTGGTTCATAGATCAATGCTCAACCACTGAGCCACGCTGGCTGGGCAATGTAGTGTTTATTAACATGCATTTCATTTTCAAAATGTAATAGAATCTACAGATGATTGTGTTTCATTTTGGGGACATCCTATATTAGCTCCTTACATTCTCACAATAGTCCTAACAAATGGATAGTCCAACCCCCACTTTACAAGAGAGAAAAATCTAATGCTTAAACATGTTAAATAATATACCCAAATCATGTACCATAAGTGGCAGAGCCACCAGGGATGCTCATTAGAAACTCACTCCCGCTGAGGCCGGTTTGGCTCAGTGGATGGAGCGTTGGCCTGCGGCCTGGGGGGGTCCCAGGTTCGATTCCGGTCAAGGGCATGTACCTTGGTTGCGGGCGCATCCCCAGTGGGGGGTGTGCAGGAGGCAGTTGATCGATGTTTCTCTCTCATCGATGTTTCTAACTCTCTATCCCTCTCCCTTCCTCTTTGTAAAAAAATCAATAAAAAAAAAATATTTACTGATCTTTAAAAAAAAAAAAAAAGAAAGAAAGAAAGAAACTCACTCCCAGGGTTTTCCCTGGGGGCTGGACACAGGCACCCTCTCCCTGGCAGCCTTCCAGAGAAGGCGGGTGTTCATCATAAACTGTAATACTTGCACGGACAGTTTAGACGTAGTGGGCCGTTCTTACCAAGGAGCAGGGGGAGCCTTCCTGGAACCCACGTTTGCCCCTGGCAGCCACGGGCCACCTTTGCAAGCAGGCTCCTGTAAGGACAGCAGGCGCAGGCCTCGGTCCGGTCCTGCCCAGCCACGCCGTCTGAGCGCGCACACACAATGCCGGAAGCCTGACCAGAGGCTCCGGTTCCAGATGACCTTGTGCTGTAGCCCCTAGTTCCAGCCACGCTCCAAGCAAAGTTTCCCTTTGTGTGATGTCTTTCACATTTCTGTCACTTACACCCTTCAGCTTGCTGGCTAATAGGACCCGTTCTAAATAAACAGTGTTCTCTTCTACCTTCTTTCCCACACGTCCCATCACCATTCCCCCGGCTCACACAGAGGGGGGTCCTCCTTGGTGACCAGGACGGGCCTCTAATAGACATTTGTAAATGTTTGGAACATGGATACATTTTCTTTAGCATTTTAGAGGATTCTTCTGTCTAGATGGAAGAGGAAGGTTTGGGACCCTATTTACCCACGAGTTATGACCTAAATTAAAAATCTGACCTACCTGACTCTCTCCTGGGCCTTCCCTCTGCAAATGCCTCTTCCCTGAGAACGGGCCTGCTGCTCGGGCTCTGTCCTGGGCTTTCTTCCTCGTTTGGCCTAATTAGCCATGCCAGCGTTCAAGCAGACGAGGGGCGTGTTTTCCCGGGACGTCAATTCAGAGAGAAGGCAGTGTTTGTCACAGTAGAAGGGCACACGTTGGAAGAGAGAGATTCTTGGTCGTCTGGTACAGAAGCAGCGGGAAACGAAGGTTCCTGAGCAGCTTCCCGGATGGGATGGGCGCCCGCGTAGCAAAAAATGACCCGGAAGGGTCTTTAGAGACGGGAACTAGCTCAGGGCTTTTCCCGGCAAAGGTAGAGAAAGGCCCAGGAGGTCTTCGATTTGTGTGGTGTTGAGTCGCCTTCAGCAAGCCACGCTACCTTTTTGATCCAAGGATGTCTGTTCAATGACTGTTAATTGAATGGCAGGGGAAGGAATGAATGAGTCTGTAAAATAAAGGGCTTTGGCTGGGTGACCTCAGTGATTCTTTCAGGTGCACGAACCCTACCCAGATTCCCACGGTCAGAGGCAGCGGCAGACCCCATAGAGGAAGATCCCTTTGCAACCCTCACGCCTGCATTGATCTGCCCGTGAATCCCGCGGACTCTGGCTCAAGATATCCCAATCCAGACCTAGTAGATGCTAAAAATGAGTGGTTAAATAAATAAAACCAGGTCTTCAGCCTCTGTGGCTCTGAATCCTCCCCCCCACCCCCCGCCCCCACTCCTGTAGCATAGCAAATTGCAAATACCCCGGAGTCACCAAGGGGCCTTGGACACAGAGGGTATGGCCAGGCATGAAACCATCTAAGGCAGGAATGGAGACAATGGGTGACCTGCTGGCTCAGCCTGGCCAAAATCTCAAAACATAACACTTGGCTTCCAAACCCATGCCGATTCCAGCCTTGTCTCTGGAGAGAGGTGTGGAGGCAGTTGCTTTGGGAGGCAGGCTTTGGAATTCTTCTTGGTGCTTTCCACAGAAGCACACAGTAGGTGCTCATCCCCAGTGTTTGTTTCTCTGACCTCGGTTTCTAAAGATGCGTGGATAGCCCATGACATCTGCTCTGTTTTGTTGTGTGCGTTTTTAATTGGGGGAAAGAAAATGTTTTCTCTGCAGAACCGTAAGAAGAAAATTCCAGACAGAACACGGGGCGGGCAGGCAGCATAAAGATGCCCCCTGGGCATTATTGTGCTAGTGACAAACTTTGTCTCCAGGCCCCAAAACAAAACTTTACCAGACCTTTCGAGCATAGACCGCCCTGTCGAGGGCAACGCTAAGGCCCAGGAGCCCCGTGCCACGTTGATGTGCGTGTGTGTGTCATGAATAAAACAACACGTGTTCATATCACAAAGGGGAAACTAAAACTCCTGTATCTCTACTACTAGAGTTGAGCGTTGTTAATATTTTAGTGTATTTCCTCTCAGGTGCTTCTTTGTGCATAGAAAATGACTTTTTTTTTTAAATGTGAAATTGCAATCATATTATAATACTGTTTGTATACTAGGACTTTTCTTCCTAACTACAGATTGCAACCGTTTTCCAGTGTTCGGCACTGAGTCATCTTTATGCTTCTTGGTATTCCGTGGCATTGGCCGCATTATTATTCGTCTCTTCTGGCCTCTGTTTCGCAGTCTTGGGCTGTTTCCAACCGTTTTCGGGATTCTAGAGAATCGCAAACTGCTAGTTCTCTTTTGCAAGGCTGTGGCCCTGAGGCTGTAGATGCCCCGGGCTCAGCAGTGCAGTGTCTTGGCTACAAAAAGAGTCAGATGGCCCGGCTGGTGTTGCTCAGTGGTTGAGCATCAACCCATGAACCAAGAGGTCACCAGTTAGATTTCCAGTCAGGGCACATGCCCAGGTGGCGGGCTCTATCCCCAGTAGGGGGCGTACAGGAGGCAGCCTCTTGATGATGTTTCTCTCTTATCCATGTTTCTATGTCTCTATTCCTCTCACTTCCTCTCTCTCTAAAGATCAATAAAAACATTTTTTTAAAAAAAGAGATGGCCCCGTGTTCAAGTCCCAGCCCTGGCTGTGTGACCTTGGATGGGCCAGTTAACCTCTCTGTACATTCCTCATACAAAGACCAGGCACCTTCTCTACGAGTTCCCGGAGGCTGGCCTAAGGACTGGTCCAGATTACCTACCTCTCTGTTCCCTTCACTTCTCCCCAACGCAGTTGTCTTCCAGGTAGAACCACCTGGGACACTCTTTAAGCAGAATGATGCCCAGGCCTACCTCTTACCCACCAAGTCAGAATCTCTAGTCGAGGCCCTGGATGTCCACATGTTTACAGGCTCCGTATATAATGCCAAGTGCCGCCAGCGGCCACTCCCTCCCCGAACATCACCGAACCGGGGTCCGCTGGCGGCTGCGACAAAAGAGGCCTTGAGTCTCGGCTGCTTTCTTCGCGCGGCTGGCGGGGTGGGGTAGCACTTGGGAAGACGTGTTTGCGGACAGGATTAAAATCCTGGCCCTTGTACCTCCCCAGGAAAAGTACCAACCTCTTTATTTTGTGTCAAGAGCTCAAACAAGGATTAAAAGACAACCCGACATCACAAATACCAGAAAAGGTCAGGACTGGGCTGGTGGCAGAGCAGAGCACGGGCTGCCCCGCTGCGGTTGGTGCTTGGTCAGCTCCAGCTTTGAGCTGGCAGAGGGGGACTTGGCAAGGCCCTGGCGCGTGGTGCCCGCCACAGAACGGTGGCTCATGTGGCTCTGTTGCCATTTGCTCAGCGGTCCTTCTCTGGACTCATTCGTGTAGCTGGCATGTGGTTATCCTGTAACTGCTCCGCAAATATTCGTAGAAAGGGCAGGGGGTGGGAGCGGGAAGCGTACATGTGTGCTGAGCTCCCATTGTGTGGGCTTTCCCGGGATGCAAGGGCTGGCCTCGCACGCCTGTCCAGGGCCCATTGGGACAGCGGACAGACCTGAGGTCACAGGGCCAGCAAAGTGGCAGAGATGGAAATTTTGTCCCAATCAGCAAAACTTCAAAGCCTGCATTTTTCCCTCAGGACTACACATCTTAAGAGTGCTGGGGGTTTCATTAGGCCGTTTCTGGATAATCGGCTCTCGATTGTGACGATCAGAGGGAAATCTCATCGCGGGCTATTGAAAGGAACTTTCCACAGGAGTGTGTCAGGTCAGCCCCGGTGACAGGAGACGTACCTGAGCAGGTCACTTTCCCCGGTGGGCCCAGCTGGGAACCCCACTGGCTCCTTTAATAAAAGAGCCTCCCGCCCCTCAGGGGTGGCAGTGGAGAGAGTGAGATGTAGACGCCCGTGGGCTTGGGGCGGCCACATGCTCGGCCCCATATGACAAGAGCTGCAGGAGTCCATTGCCAGGCCCTGCTCGGTATCCCAGTGTGGATGGAGGACCATCCGTTCTCTTCACACCTTTTAACTGGATCCCACAGAAAGAACTACCTTTTACAGCACAGTCCAAAAATAGATGCCCGTGTCTTTCTGTGTGTACATACATCTGTACACATATACACACACACATACATGCATCTATACATATATACACACATACATACATCTATACACATATACATACACGCATCCATACATATACACACATACATATATACATATATACATATATACATATATACATATATACATACATCTATACATATACACACATACATACATTTATACACATATACATACACACATCTATACATATACACACATACATACATTTATACATATATATATATATATACATCTAGACAGACACATTGTGTCGATGTGCAACTAAATATCTTCATAAAACAATACTTAACCTTACTATGTTCATTGAATTTTTATATCTCTTCTAATCTAATTGGCATAATTTAATTTTTAAAATGCTTATCGAAGCCCACTAAATTATTTTCACAGCCCTCTTATGTATTGCAAGCTCTAGTTTCTAAAACATTGGCCTGGCAGGTCTCGTAAGACATCTTTTGATTCGCATTAGCATTCTGAAAATTCAGCAGAGCTGCCGGTAACCAGAGAGCTGGATCATACACTCATCTTCTAGATCCGTGTGCTGGGCGGGGCCGGCTGCCCTCTGGCCTGGCAGACCTCCACGCAAATGAGGTCATGTGTGTGCCAGTGCCAGGCACCGTGGCTGGCACATAGTGGGGACTCCATACGTCTCCTTTTCCTGTCTGCCCAGGTGGGCATCCTGTTTTGTCCATCTCTGTTTGCCCAGCCGCTGGCATAATGCTCAGCACGGGGCTCAGTAAACGGACAGGGGGGAGAAAATGGAAAAAACGTGGCTTAGTCCTCACCTTTTTTCACCTTTGAAGAAGATTGCAGTCTGCCTTGATGATGCAACTCATTTATTGATTCACTAGCTTCAACTCAGGGACATGTATCGGCCTGTGTGTGCCAGGTGGTGGACATGGCAGACACGAAACAACGCTCATGGGAAGAAAGGGAATCCTGTTCCTACAGAATTCCTCTGTCAATGGAGAAGGGGGAGGAAGAAGCAGAAACGGCCGCACAGCTCTCTGGCCATTGCCTGTGCACAGAATTTAATGGACCAAAGTGCGGCGGAGGCCTTGAGACCGGAGACCCAGTTCTGCTCAGGAGGGACAGGGAGACATTGCGGAGGGGAAGCACACGACGGGGCGTTGAAGGTTAAGTAGGAGTTTCTGAGGAGGCCAAGTAGAAGGGAATTCCAGGCAAGAGGAGCACCTTGGAGGAATGGATGGTCCTGCAGGGTGGTTTTGGGGCACGTGATCATGGCTGTGGCTACAGCCCCATTCCTGTGGGGGCGGGGGGGGGCGGTGTGCAGGGTGCGTAAACCTGCTTTTGCCTTGGGGCCCAAGACTCAGGTCTGAATCCCAGCCCTCCCCTTTCTACCTTTGGTAGGCTGACTAATGCCCCCCAAAGACATCTTCGTCCTAAATCCAGAACATGTCTTTGTTCCTAGCTACGTTCTAAGCATGAGGGGAGGGGACCGCACCTGCCGCGTTCATCACTGTCCCCCCAGCGCATAGCACGGTCCCCCCCATGCTTAGCATCCCGTAATTAATTGACAGTTGATGGAACGTTGTTTTTAGAGATTCTAAGTCAGGGAGGGACAGACAGTGAGCGCACAGAAGACCTTTGTGGAGGGAGAGATGACAGGTAGGGAGGCCAGTGCGGCCCCCGCAGACATCCAGGGGAGAGGTGATTTGGGGTGACATCCCTCCTGTTGCACCCCCATGCTCGTGCCCTTTAATTCTGTTCTCAGCGAGAGGGAACAGCTGCGAACTGGTCTCTTCTCTACCATTAATTTGTTCCTCAGCCTTCTCTTTCCCAGCAAAATGACCCAAATCACTCCGGCGTTCCGTTGTTCCGAGGGCGGTATTTAGCGCCTTGCAGATGTTGCGGGCGATGATGGCCCAGAGGCCGGACTTGGCTTGCACACGTGCTTTTAAGTGACCCACGCATCCTAGTTCTTAAAATAAAATATAAGCATGTGATTTATAAAGCATGGCATATGGAACACACCACCTTACTTCCCTGCCTTCCCAAAGTCCACTAAAAGGGAAGGAAAGGAATAATAATAAAGAGACACTCGCGAGAATGAAGATAATGGGGGAGCAGAACAGCAGACGGAGAAGCTAGGATGCAGAGGGAGGTGCAGCAAAGGGGCTGTGTGACCTGCTGAGCCCAGACTCGGCCCATTCAGGAGCGGCTCCAGGTCTCCCCCGACAGGCAGAATGGAGTAGGTCTGAGTATGGGCCTGGTGGTCCAGTCTCTATAAGAAACACCTGGAGCCCTGCCCCTTCCTGCAGCCCGTGCAGCCACGCCCTTCCCCGCGCTTCCCCCCCCCCCCCCCCCCCCCCGCGCCGGGCCTCCCCTTGTGACACTGCACCCACGTGATTTTGGATACACCCCATCATGCACAGGTGGGGTTGGGCATTCAGAGTGAAAATAGGGAGGCGGCCTGAAAGCCTGTGTCCTGGGCCCCCGCCTCTACTCAGGGCTCAGAAGACGTGAGGCTGATTCGGATCTTCCAGCCCAAACATTGTGCAGTGTCTGTGGGGAAACAGCCCGGACCAAGAGTCTGGTACTGACGTTGAGGCACCAGCTGTGATCCTGTTAGATAATTCGAAGTTGTCTCTCTCAGCCTCCCACCCCTCCCCCTGGGCTCTGAGTAACTGGGGCTGGAACTTGGCTCCCATTTCAGTATTGCCAGTGGCTCCTGAGCGGTTCCACAAATAGGGCATTGGAAGGAAATGGAAGCCGCATCTGAATTCACTGCAGAATTGTGCTCAGACGGCTTTCTGGATCCTCTTGGCACCCATAAGGCTTCAGGCCCTTCCAAGGAGTCCCTGCCTCCCAGGTGTGCAGCCTCTACCACCTGCCTCCTCTGGGAGGGCACTCACCTGACCAGAGAGTCTTCCCTCTTCTGGGCACGTTGAGCAAACCTTGTATAAGTCTAACCTGATGTCCATCTAACTTCCTCTCCCCGTTGAGTTCTGTGTCCTCGAGGCCCTCCTGCGGAGCCGGCTGATTCCCGAGGAGCACCCTCCAGTAACTGAAGTTCCTTCCACAGCTGCCTGCGCGTCTGCCCTCCTCCAGGCCAGCCAGTCAGGCGTCCTCTAGGGGCAGGGGCCCCAAGGTCACCAGATGAAGTTCTTTGTTCATGTCCAGAAATACATTGTCACCAAGGCTGATGTCTGTTCCGCTGTTCCCTCCAGCAAGCCCAGCTCTGCCTGCGAGGTGGCCAGGACCTGCGCTGGGGAGGGGCTATGTGTCACTTAGAAACCATCCATTCTTCCCCTCTCCCTCCTGGCCTTCTCTCTCCCTTGCGTGTTTTGTGTACGTGTGTGTATTTGTATGTGTGTGTTTTGTGTACGTGCTTGTATTTGTGTGTGTGTTTTGTGTATGTGTGTGTATTTGTGTGTGTGTTTTGTGTACGTGTGTGTATTTGTGTGTGTGTGTTTTGTGTACGTGTGTGTTTTGTGTACATGTGTGTATTTGTGTGTGTGTGTTTTGTGTATGTGTGTGTATTTGTGTGTGTGTGTTTTGTGTATGTGCATGTATTTGTGTGTGTGTGTTTCCTGCTGTAATAGTTTCTGTTGGCCAAGTGGCCAGACAGTCCCTTTCTCTTTGGGGTGTCACCTTCCCTTAATGGGGTCAGCATCTGGGCAGATGGCGGTTCCTTCCCACAAGGAGCCGGGGGACCTGAGACTCCGTGGCGTTCAGAGTCAGGGTCAGGAGGTGGCGCAGGTGGCCCAGGGCATGTTCAGTCACCTTGATGGAGAAAAACAGGAAGCCTGGTTCCAGTTGGCACTTATCTCGAAAGGGGGTCTCTGAACTGACCTCCATCCCAGGACCACCCACCAAGAAAGAGTCGCCTGGGAATATATCCCCCTGGGAAGGTGCTCCCATCGGCCCTGGAGCTGTGCTCCCACGGCCTCACGGGCCTGGCCCTGGGGAGCCCCCTCCCGTGATGGTGTCATTGTCCCGAGGACCACGGGCATCCTCGGGACAGCGGATTCCAGGTGTGGCTCCCTGGCCTTTCCTGGTTTGTCCTTGGGGTCCGTATGGTTTAGCAGCTTCTTTGGCAATAGGGGTGCTGCCTGGGGGCAAGCCTTGCGTCATCAGCTCCTCGCCTGGGGTATCTTTTAAATTAAGCGGTAGATGAATAGAGTATTTGATTAATTATATACAAAGAGAACAGGAGGAAGTCCAAGAAACGAAATGGTCTCGTTTCCTAAGAGTAAATGAAAACAGAATCCATCAGAGCTGCCCTGCGAGGTCAGAATGGTCTGGGGTTTCAGGGTTCCCTGTGTGAGCTCCTCCCGGGGCCCCGCCGGGTGCCCGTGCTCTCCTGGGCCAGGCGCCCCGTGGCTGCACTCCGGGTCGGATGCTCGCTGCAGAATTCTCATCTCCATCCAGACCCTTCGTCGGGGCGCCTCCCTGAAATGGGAACCGATGCCCCTGCTGGATTTATCCCTCTGACAGACACCTCCAAAGGCCCCGAGTCCTCTCTGAAGTCCATCCTCCTTTCCCCAAGCCAAGGAGGGTCCGGCTCTCCCCTGTCTGAGCGTCATCTGTCTCTTCAGCAGAGCTCTCCAAAGGCTGTACGTTGCACTCATTGAAAATGCTCACATACACCTTGGAGTAGGAGCTCAAAGACAGCGACTGTCGGGTGCTGGGTACAGAAGAGGCCCAGGAGTCTTTCTGGCATAAATGATGGATGGAGTGACCGGATTGTGATGTCAGCTCTGCTTCCTGGAAACCGACTTTGTCTCCCTGCCTCTGATTTTCTTGAATATTAAGAAGTGAATGTTAAGCGGTGGATCATGCTGTGCATGGAGGAGATGCTAAAAGGTGGGCGGGAGGGCCTTTGTGATCATAGACAGTGTATAGCAGGCCGAGCCATTACTTTACCTCATCCCCCAAAGGTGTAAAGATTTTAGTTAACTTTGCTTTGATTCCTCCTCACCCCCGCCCCCCACCCCCCACTCCCCCGCCCAATACTAATTTTTTAGCAGGTGTTCATTTACTGGGCCTTTCTTCAAGTATTTTACTAGGTAATCCCGTATCTTTTTTTTATGGCAGCTTTCTTAAGAATTAATTCAGCTATCATAAAATTTACCCTTTTAAAGTATGCAGTGCAGTGATTCTCAGTGTATTCAAATATTCAATGTTGAGCAGCCATCTCCACTTTCTCATTTTCGAACATTTCATCACCCCGAAATAGATACCTCTTCCCCCTTAGCGGTCACTCTCCCTCGTCCCTGCGCCCAGCAGCTTGGGTCAACCACGAATCCTTCCTGTCTCTAGAATTTGCCTATCCTGGATATTTCCTATAAACATAATCATGCAGTATATGATCTTGTGTGGCTTCTTTCACCAGGCGTAAAGTTCAGGATTCACCCACGTTGTACCGTGTATCTTAACCTTTTGCACTCGGATGTCGAGATTAAAATTACTCTTTGACTGTATCAATAATTTGAAATATAAAAAAATCCAAATAAATAAGTTTGTATGAAAAGAAACTCCAGTTTTTTATTCTACTGCCGTGCTTTGTAAAATCTGGGGTATTTAAAAAATTAAATCCTGAGTAGAATAAAGGAATCGAGAAAAAAGCAAGCGAGTGCAAAGGGTTAATTCCTCTTTATGGCCGAGTCATATCCCGTTGTGTGGCTACGCCGTATTTTAAATGCGTTCATCGGCTGATAGGCATTTGGCTTGTTCCCACTTGGTTGACTGTCGAGAATGGTGCTGCCGTGACTGTTTGCATACATGTTTCAGTTCCCCTTGGAAGTCTGCTTGGAAGTAGAATTGAGAAGTCAAAGGGTGACTCGATGCTTCGCATTTTGAGGAACTGCCAAACTGTTTTCCAAAATGACTGTACCATTGGCAAGCCTGCGTCTTCGACTTAGTCGTCCGTGCTAAGCATGCCAATACCACGTGACTTTGCTGAAAGCCAGCTAACAGGGCAGGTGAAACCAGGTGACGGATGTGGAGCAGAGAACTGCTGGGTCTTCCCACCACGGCAGCCACTCTGGGCACAGTTCAGACCCAGTGAGTGGGTCCGGTATGCTGGGCACAGACACGGAGCAGCCGGCTCTAGGGAGTCCCTTAGGAACAGGATATCCTATATAATAAAAGGCTAATATGCAAATCGACCGAACGGCAGGACAACCACTCACTATGACATGCACTGACCACCAGGGGGCAGATGCTCAATGCAGGAGCTGTCCCCTGGTGGTCAGTGTGCTCCCTTCAGGGGGAGCGCCACTGAGCCAGAAGCCAGGCTCAGTGAGCGCAGCGGCGGTGGCAGGAGACTCTCCTGCCTCCGCAGCAGCGCTAAGGATGTCCAACTGATGGCTTAGGCCTGCTCCTGGGCCTAAGCCGTCATTCGGACATCCCCCGAGGGCTCCCAGACTGCAAGAGGGTGCAGGCCAAGCTGAGGGACCAGCCCCCCCCCCCCAAGTGCACAAATCTTGTGCACTGAGCCTCTAGTATATATATATATTTTTAATCCTCACCCAAGGATATTTTTTCCATTGATTTCTACAGAGAGTGGAAGGGAGGGAGGAGGAAGAGAGAGAGGGAAACATTGACCTGAGAGAGACACATTGATTGCCTCCCGCAGGCTCCCCTACCAGGGCTGGGGAACCTGCAACTGAGATATGTGCCCTTGACTGGGAATCGAACCCGTGATCTTTGGCCCTCATGACGACACTCTAATCACTGAGCCAAACCGGCCAGGACAGGATGATATTTAATAGCTACGTTTTCATGTCTGGGGCCAGCATCCTAATCACATATTATCCATCCCTTGCATTTGTTTCTCTTTATTTTCAGTGACAGGTAGCATTTTATTTGAGAGGCTCTCGCTGGCTGCATGCAGCTTGCGTCTGTGTTTTTTGTTTTGTTTTGTTTTTTACTTTGCATAATAGTCACAACCAAGCTTTTTAACACCGCTAGTCTCTCTTGGGAGGTCACACCTTCTGTGCTGCACGTGGTGCGGGTGCCACGGCTCTGGGGCGGCGGCAGCGTTTGCATAGGAGACAGTTTCATTGGAGATGTGTTTCCGTGGGCCTCGCTCTTCAAGAATCAGGCCGAGCATATTATAGCCGGAAGGTCAAGGGCCTCTCCATTCTTGAAGGCAGAGGATGTGGAGACCTGCAGAACGGGGTCAGGTTTGATTCTCCTCTTCTTTCCTCCTGTCCTAATTATTATTTAGGATGACACATTGCCTAATGGAAAGGTTCTAAACAAAAGATTAAACATTTAGACCCGTGCAAAACCTGGAGATCTGTGTACTAACTGAATAAATGCTCAACCATCTCAGTGGTAGCAAGCTTGTTGCATTTTAGACAGAATTCTCAGGAGTCTCTTTTGCCTGATTTGTTTCTTTGCCACAACCTCTGCCAACCAGAGAAAAAACTGTAGCTATTCCTGGAGAGAAAGCCGCCCCACTCCCCGCCCTCCAAGGTACCTTCCCACCCCGCCCCCATACATGCCTTCTCCCAGGAAACTGAGCTTCAGTCCTGGCTTCTGTTTGACTTGAGGTGTTTCTTTTTTGTTTGTATTTTGGGAGGGGGTTAATTTTTTAAAAATATTTTTTATTGATTTCAGAGAGGAAGGGAGAGGGAGAGAGAGATAGAAATATCAATAATGAGAGAAATTCATTGGCTGCCTCCTGTACGGCCCACACTGGGGATCGATCCCACAACCTGGGCATGTGCCCTGACCTGGAATTGAACTGTGACCTCCTGGTTCATAGGTCGACACTCAACCACTGAGCCACCTCGGCCGGGCTGACTTGAGGTGTTTTGAGCTCTGCCTTGCAAGTGTGAGTAGGTCAGTGACTCCAGCCAACCAGGGGGAGGGAAGGGGCTTTCTCTGACCTCCGGGGTCACGCCATCTCCATTCCCTCACACTTTATTGGATGAGAAAGATAAGAGCTGGCTTGAAAGACCTCTTCGATGGAAGACAGTTGTGGCACCTGAGGCGATTTGGAAAGGAGGGGTTGGGGGAAAGTTCTGTTGGGCCTCAGGACTGAGTCAGAAGCTTTTCCTGCTCTAGTAAGCGAAGGCTGCATCTGATTCCTACTGGGAGCATTTGAGGAGATTCCATAAGATGACAAGAGTATAAAGAATAAACAATGGATTAGAAAGGATAGTATTAGCGGTTGCCAGGAGTTGGAGATGATGGGGAGTGGGGGGCACAGAGCTGCTCTGCTTATTAAGTGGGTAGCACTAGGGAGATGATCGCTGTGATGGAACAGGTCTGTATCTTTTTTTTTTTTTACTTTAAATTCTTAATTCTTTAAAGTATTACATATGTCTCCTTTCCCCCCCCCCCCCCCCGCCCATTGACCTCTCCCTGGCCGCTCCCACCGCCCCCCCAGCACATGCCCTCACCCCCATACTGTACTAATTATTGGTTATGCTTATATGCATACCATACATACAAGTCTTTTGGTTGCTCTCTTACCCCCACTCCTACCTCCCACCCTCCCCTGCCTTCCCTCTGAGGTTGGACGGTCTGTTCGATGCTTCTGTGTCTCTGGATCTATTTTTGTTCATCAGTTTATGTTGTTCATTATATTCCACAAATGAGTGAGATCATGTGATATTTATCTTTCTCCGACTGGCTTATTTCGCTTAGCACAATGCTCTCCAGGTCCATCCATGCTATTGTGACAGTTCTGTATCTTGATTGCTGTGGTCGTTACATGGATCTGCATATATGATAACGTGGTGCAGAACTGTCCACACAGTGTACCCATGTCCAGTTCCTGGCTTGGCTGTTGTACCGTCGTTCCTGATGGTGACATCGTTGGGGGAAACAGGGTGACGCGTACACGGGGCTCCTCTGCTCTGTTTGGCAGCTTCACGTGCATCTATAATTATTTGAAAAGTGTCAGTGTGTTTTTTTAACCTGGGAGGGGAAAAAAGGAAATAGTAATACACAGAAAAAAGTAATGACAAGGCAGACAGTGCAAATAATGGCATAGCATCTACGTAGGCGTAACCGCTGATAGGCTTCTGGCAAATGGTGACATGAAACCAGGAGGGCGGCCCCTGCCTGGTGCAGTCGCCCTCATCAAGATTTCCCCAGAGGAAAATGGGTGAAACTCACATCACAGACAATGGGCTGAGCTCAAAGTTATATACAAACAGCCCCTAGAAATTAATAGGAAAAAGCCCAGTAGCCGTGGTCAGAGAGTATGAATACCTAGTTCACGGAGGAGGGAATACAAATAGTTGTTAAACATCAAAAGAGACTTTCCCCTCTCAAAAAGAAAAACAGGGTGTGCATATAAAGATATATCGAGAGACCATGTTTTAACTGTCAGCTCAGTGGACATCTGTAAGTTTGGCAATACATTCTGTTACTATGGGGAGGGGCTGTTCACAAAATGCGTGTCCCCCTTTCACACTAAGATGGTTATAGCTGTCATGTGTTTGCACGTCCCAGCCCCTCTGGCAGGCATGTGAGTACTCTCCAGTGGGATGTGAGTATATGAAAGTGCATGCATACACATGTGTGTATGAGCATGCACGTGTGTGCATGAGTGTGCGTATGTGTATTTGCAAAAATGGCCACAAGTTTCCTATGCCCATGACCTGCACCGTGACTTTCTAGCCCCTTCCAAGTGGAGGAGTCTGTCTTGGCTTCTGGGATCTGGACTGCCCGTGTCGCTTCATTTGGCCGTGGGACAGTACAAACATGCCACAGAGACCTGAAAGTGCCTGAGCATTGGGGTTCACCCTCCTGCTGTTCTTGGAAGCCTAATGCCATCATGTGAGCAAGCGTGGGCCAGCCTGCCAGAGGATGACAGACTGGGGTATAAAAATAGCCATGATTTAGAGGAAATATGGGAAGGAATCTGTTTTTTGTGTGTTTTTTTTATTTTATTTTAGGAAGCAAAGCCCCCAGGGGAGGGTGGTGTGGAAGCCCAACGTGGCACCTGGGAGATGTGTGGGTCTGTCTCTATGCTGTCCACTCAGGTAACCAGCCTCAGGACCTGTAGCGTGAGGTGGGTTTTAGAGGGAACAGTGCCCCCTTCTGGGCAAGAGGTGTTTCAAGTATAACCTGCAGATCCTGAACTGAGGTAAGCTCTTCCCTGTCTCTGGGGCAGAATCCATGCCTCACAGGGTCTCCTCCCCTGTAGCCCTCCCCCCACCCACCCCCACCCGCAGTCCCACTTGGGATGAGCTCCTCTCAGCGTTATCTATTCTCCTGACATGGGCCGCTCAGGGGCCTGAGAGCCATTCCCTGGTCCCTGTGCTGGGGAGTTCTCAGTCTTCAGTTTTGCTCACTCTGGAATTTCTTCCTGCAGAACAGAGTATCCTTTGGCCGTGGTGTCCGGCTCTAGCAAGTGAACCGTTCAGTTTTTCCCTGTCCTAAAGCGTTACAACTCGCTGGCTAAGGGGAATTTTCATTCTGCATGTCTGTGTGCTTTGCTAGGTGTCTCAGAATGTGATGCAAACCTTTATCAGTGACGGCAACACACCCCTTTGTCTGGAACGGCCCCAGCAGGTCCCACCGGGATAGATCTGGGCGCTTTACTACATACTATGAGCCTCATTTCTCACACGTCGCCTCCCAGCCTAGCGAACCGTCTGTGCGTCTGTGGCCTGCTGACCGGGACGGGCCCATTTGGGCAGACGGTGTATGGGAGTCTGTGACGGTCAGCACCGCGGTGAAGGGCCTGGATGGCCCAGCCGGTCTGCCTGGGCTCCGATCCCGGGTGTGCCACTTCCTGGCTGTGTGACCTTGGACAGGTGATTTCTCTTGTTGGGGCCTCAGTTTCCTCCTGTGTAAAATGAGGAGAATAACTATCTAACGCTCAAATGGGTTAATACATGTGATGTGTTTAGAACAGCCAGCAGAATACATTGCTCTGTATGTTTGCCGTTCCTCTAGCTCCTTAGTTTCAAACGTTAAAGTTATCATTGGCTGTATTTCCTCAAGTCTCATCCTGGGTCCCATCGCCTTGGGAAGAGGGAGCCCAGGTCACAGAAAACTCCGTAGGGGTTGGACTTCATCTAAAGACAGTGAGGAAAAGCCTGACCAGCATGGCTCCGTGGTTGAGCGCCAACCTATGAACCAGGAGGTCACGGTTGGATTCCGGTCAGGGCACATGCCCAGGTTGCGGGCTCAATCCCCAGTGTGGACCGTGCAGGAGGCAGCCAATCAATGCTTCTCTCTCATCATTGATATTGCTCTCTCTCTCTCTCTTTCTCTCCCTTCCTCTCTGAAATCAATAAAAAGATATCTAATTTTTTTAAAAGGAAGTGAGGAAAGAAAACTTGTGCTCTTATTTCATGTCACTGAGTGACCCTGATTTCTGGGGTCCAAGTGTATGGCCTCATTTCTCCAAAAGAAGTCACTAGGATTGACCCAAATCTGCCCATTTCTCCTTAGGGTGCACTCATAGGGCAGGGATGGGAAGGGGGGTCCTCACCATGCACCCCCCATTCCTAAGTCAGGCATTGTACTTGGGGCCCGTGGGTTATACCGTTTCTCAGGCCCCCTCCAAAGTTGTGTACAAAGCTCTTGGTGTATCCGGTGCCTTTTTTGCGTGGAACTGCTCCACAGAAGCCATAATTTTCTTAGCAGGAAACTGCCCTAGAGGTCAGAGGTTGTCCCTCATCGTTGATGGTGGGGATGGCGGAGGGGAAGTTGTGGCTTTTCTAAGGAGTCCAGGGTCCATCTTCCCAGGGCTCAGGTGGTAGGACCTTAGGATTATCTGTCGATAATTCTTTGCAGTTCAGGGGAATGTGCAGGAATTGAAAGCCACAGGCCGCCTCCCAGAGGTGGGGGTCTCCATCAGTGCTTGTGAAGGATTCACACTCCCCGCTCCTCTCACTAATGTAGATAATGAAGGGTTGGTCGCACTTTGAGGCCCCGGATGGATCCAGCACAAGCAGGTTTGTTTTCTCTTCAAAGCTTCAGTAAACGTTTAGAAAGACATCGATGGCGCCCCTGTGGCCCTCCCGTGAGATTCTGGTGATCACTCTAGCCAACGGGCTCAGCGCCCCTTAAATAGGAGGAAGTTGGTGCTTCCCGGTTACACAGGCACGTTCTTGGGGTTCTCAGCCAGGTCTCCCTGGATGGTGACTGTGCTAGTTGTGGGGCCCAATGCAAAAGGACGTGGTGGCCCCTCTTACAAAAACAGCGATGAATTTCCAAATGACGACCACAGAGCATTAAACCAAGGGAAGGGTCCTTCTCAGCAAGGGGCCCCCTGTGACTGCCCAGCTCACAGGACCATGAAGCCGGCCAGGGCAAGGATGCTGGGACAGGGGCCCCTCCCCATTCTCACTCCCTCCGCCCACTGGATGCCTGGCTGGGCCTTTCTCACCCCAGAGGCAGCCTGCCGCATGGCCACGCACCTGCTGTTCTCTGCCTGCAGGTCTGTGTCCCAGGCCCCGCAGCTCACCGGCTTTCCTTAGGCTTTCTGCTCAGAGGTCAGCTCAGCCATCCTCTTTCAAATAGCACTCCCTTCCTACTCTCCCTGCACCCTTCGCAGCAAAGACAGGATTCTCCCTCTGTAATTCATTTAATATGTTTTTATTGATTTCAGAGAGGAAGGGAGAGGGAGATAAAAACTTCAATTGATGGGAGCAAATCACTGATCATCTGCCTCCTGCACGCCCCACACTGGGGATCAAGCCCGCAACCCAGGCACGTGCCCTGACCAGGAATCGAACTGGGACCTCCTGGTTCATAGGTCGACGCTCAACCACTGAGCCATGCTGGCTGGGCCTCACTCTGTATTTTTTTATCGTTTAGTACCATACTGGCCCCGGTGACATGTCCGCTCGGAGAGGCTGGGACTCGGCTGGCCTGGCTCACCTCTGCGCTCCAGGCCAGCCCAGCGCCGGGCACACAGTCATTGCCCAGTGTTGGTGGCGCACATGGGTGTGAGTGCGCACTGCCACAAAGGCAGGTGGGAGTTCAGGGATGCCGCGGGTGGGCCCCTGATGCCGCCTGCTTACCGTGCTCTTCTCAGGCGAAGCATTTTCTTCCTCCTGGTTGCCAACATCTGCACGCCACTGGTAAGATTCAGGTCCCTGACCATGGAAAGCACCTTGGTGTGCAGGAGGCCGGATTCATCGCTGATGTGGGAGAAGGTGCTAGAACACACCTCTTTCCAAAGCTGCTAACCAGCTGTGTGTAGGAGGGTTCTGAGGTCAGAGGGGCTGGCAGGACTGAGGCTTACCACTTACTATTTCCTCGGGCAGAAGCATTTTCTTGCTGCTGGTCCCCGGCATCTGCGTGCCTTCCGTAAGATTCAGGACCCTGGCCATGTCACAGTCTGAAATCGGAACCCAAAGTGCTTGGCTTGCTCTGTGCTCAGGAATACTCTGATTTCACAAAGGTTAACCCATTTAGCATACAAGGGAAACTCAGCCCAAATTCAGACAGGGGTAGCGTTTCTGATTATCTGGGAATTACTCTCGATTACCCTTAAGTCATTGCGGATTGACCACCCTGCCAAGTGGCTTCTCCTTTCATTAATCTTACTAACTGGCTGCATTTGGTACAAATCTTTTTTCCTCGCCGGCACGTGATTTTTTTTTTTTTTTCTGCAGAAAGGTTCTTCTCCTGCAATGCCTTTTTTTTAAAAAAAAAAACAAAACATTTTTTACTTTTATCTGAGTGTTTGATTCCCGGTCACCTCGGAGCACGTCCTGACAGCCGTGCCTCCACCTGAGTCTCGCCAGCAAAGCCGTCTGGGTGCAATGTCTGCACCTTCTGGGATGCTCAGGTGGGAGGCACCTCGTTTTTGCAAGATCCTTGTTCAGAGCGATATCACACATCTGGCTCAGGCATAGAAAAATGACATAAAAAGATAACAGCGCATGTGTTTCCTTGTTACAGAATAAAGCACGTGCATCATAGAACATATGGGAGACTAGAGAAAAGTAGGAGGAGACAGAAAGCGTACATCTCCTCTACCCGGAGATCATCTGGTTCCATTAGTTACTTCCAGTGTCTACTTCTCTGCCTTTTAAAAGCCAGCCATCTTCCTTCCAAATGCAATTCGGATTTTTATTTTCACGTAACATCTGTCTTCAGAACTCACTTTCACTGGGTGGGTCATGTCCCACCGAGTAATATATCATCATCATTTTGTTAAGACAAGTCTCCTATTTTTGGCCATTCAGGATGTTTCTGATTTTTTTTTTGAAGAATTAATTAAAACAGTTGCATTTCTTTGGCATATAGCATTCCTTCTCTCAGGTTCATTTTTTAATATAAAAAAATTTCTGAGTCAAAGAATTTGAATTTTCTTAAGATGGTCGATCTCCATTGTCAGTTTTCTTCTTAAAGGGCATGTGCCACTCCAGAGAGCAACCCAAGGCGTCAGAGGAGCTCTGGTGGAGGAAGGTGTCGTGTTTTAGTTCATAATGCAGTTCCGCCCAGGACCTTGATTTTCCTTTCTCGGGATGTTTTTGATTAAAAAAGAGAGAACAGTGTCTTCTACAAATATATTTTAATTGCATGACCTGCCCACCCAGCCACAAGGAAACGGGTCCCTTTCCTGGGCCTCGGGGTGCCTGCCTGTGAACTAGAGAGCAGGCGAGATGGTGCCCTGTGGTTCATCCGCCTCTGCAGGGGCCGTGACAGTTGGACAGTTTGACCAATGACATCTCCCCAGGTGGGGCCGAAGGAGGAAACGCTGGCCACCAAGGAGAAAAATGGCATTTGGTTGCAAGGGGGAGACACCGCGTGACTCCAATTTGTCTTACCACGATGGAATGAGCAAAAACTGCCACCTGAGCCCTAACCGGTTTGGCTCAGTGGAGATAGAGCGTCAGCCTGCAGACTGAAAGGTCCCAGGTTCGATTCCGGTCAAGGGCATGTACCTTGGTTGCGGGCACATCCCCAATAGGAGGTGTGCAGGAGGCAGCTGATCGATGTTTCTCTCTTATCGATGTTTC
The DNA here is from genome assembly GCF_951640355.1 of Cnephaeus nilssonii. Classification (NCBI taxonomy): domain Eukaryota; kingdom Metazoa; phylum Chordata; class Mammalia; order Chiroptera; family Vespertilionidae; genus Cnephaeus; species Cnephaeus nilssonii. The sequence goes on from NC_137077.1 coordinate 9,571,886, forward strand.
TAACTCTCTATCCCTCTCCCTTCCTCTCTGTAAAAAATCAATAAAATATATTAACAAAAAACTGACACCTGAGGGATACAGGGAGCCATCGAGGCAGTCAGAGGCGAGAAGACACACTCGTCATGGCAGACGCATTTCTTCTCCCAAGTCCCTCTCCAGAGTGAAGCCTTCCAGCCCTGCCTGGGGGCCTGCCGAGTCCCGGCTCCGGGAAGTTCCTCCTCTAGGCTGCAGTCGTCCTGTCTATGGGATTAATCTCGGGGTGGAAGCTGCTTAGGTCACCTACATCCTCAGAGCCCTTGGGGACCGTGGTCGCAGAGTCGGCAATGCTCTGGGCTGTATAATGCACAGCTGGTGCCCGCCTTGCCCTCTGCAGTGGCCACATGGGTAACTTGCAGAAAACCTCTTTCCCTGCCAGGGAAACACCACCCGTGTCGTCTGTGCCACACCCTACAGGTGTCCCTCATAGTTTAAAGGATGCTCAGTAAGTGTCACCACACAGGGTACTAAGCCCCCAGATCCCTCCACATAAAGGCATCAGGAAGTGCAGACCCAGGTACGACTCGTGCTGGTGACACTGGCAACATAGAAGTGGCGATAAAAGCCGCGTGGAAAGATACTGGAGTACAGCTGCCACATGTGGCAACATCTGCCCAAATGGGAGCCAACTCTGGCTGCCCCAGATTGGACTCATTAGTCACTTCCTAGCCCGTCAGCGGAACAGAGGAAATTCCGTTTGCGTGTGATGGATTGCTTGACGTTACAGCATGATCGTGGCACCCACCACCCTGAGCTGTGTTCGTTTGTTTTGTTCCTGCCTCCTCTTGATTGATGCCAGTCATCAGAGAGCCCCGGGCATGGGGCACAGACTTCCCAATCAAAAGCTCAGGCAGTTTCTACTTTGTTCTGATGGAACACAATGACAGCTGTCACAGGGGAGCGGAGGGGGCTGGATAAAAGAAGGTGAAGGGATTTTTTTTAAAAACTTATATACGTAACACATAGACACAGACATCAGTGTGGTGATAGCCAGAGGGAAAGGGGGTGGGGGTAGGTGGAGGTGACGGGTGACAGGGGGCGGAAAGAGACTTTGCTTCGGGGGATGGGCACAAGATGTGGTGTGAAGGTGATGTTTGATTGAGTTGTGCACTTGAAACCTGTAGTTTTATGAACCAAGGTCACAGCAATACATTCAATTTAAAGATAAAAAGCTAAGTTATTTTGCCCTGCCAGTGTGGCTTAGAGATTGAGTGTTGACCTGTGAACCAGGAGGTCATGGTTCAATTCCCGGTCAGGGGTCAGGGCACAAGCCCGGGTTGTGGGCTTGATCGCCAGTGTGGGGTGTGCAGGAGTCAGCCCATCAATGACTCTCTCATCACTGATGTTTGTTTATCTCTCTCCCTTCCTCTCTCTGAAATCAATTATATATATATTTTAAGGAAAGCTAAGTCATTTTGTGGCCTCTGTGGGCTTTTGTTTTCTTCCCTGTTGGAACCTGGGGGGCGCCACTCACCAGCAGAGGCATGGAGAACACAGCCATCGTACCTTCTCTGGAGGTGGGTGATGTGGGTGCAGATGTTACCTCCACCTTCTCCAGGCATGGGCAAAAGTAGGTTCACAGTTGTGATACAAATAAATAATACAACATTAATAAATGAGAATACAAGAATAAATTGCTTCACGTACTCACAACCGTACACCTACATTTGCCCACCCCTGTATAAGCAGCGTGTTGTAGGCCAAGCTGTTTCATCTCGATGGCTTAGTTCCCGCATCTGTAAAGTTGTTAATTCACGGGTTGTTGTGGTGACTACATGGGTAAGTGTGTGCAAAGTGTTTTGAGCAAACACTGTGCTCATTGGCTGATATCACCACCATGGCCACTCCCTTCCAAGAGCTGCGGGGTTTGGGACTGATACCTTGATGTTGCTTGGTGTAAGGTGGGCCTTCATAAGAAGTAGTTATCACTATCATGCTTAAATTCTTTTTGTAAAATATATTTTTATTGATTTCAGAGAGGGAGAGAGAGATGGAAACATCAATGATGAGAGAGAATCATTCATTGGCTGCCTCCTGCATGCCCTACACTGGGGATCAAGCCCACAACCCGGGCATGTGCCCTGACCGGGAATCAAACTGTGTCCTCCTGGTTCATAGGTCGACGCTCAACTACTGAGCCACACCAGACAGGCCTCATGCTTATATTCTTTACTCCCAGTGCATTGCCTGCTCATGGTGGTTTCCTGAATGGAATGAGCTCATTCTGCTGGTTCATTCTCTAATCTGTTAGGTGCCGGCTGCAGTCTTTATTTTATTTTTTTATTGTATTCACTCACACATTAGGTGGAGAACATTCATGAAGACCAGGGTCGGAGGAGTCCCAGCACAGGACGTTTTGAATTGCCAGGGCATCATAGCTAGTGGCAGCCTAGGTGTCCTTTACTCTCTGGGATTCCTTCTAAAAAGCAGAATAGAGAGTTAGGTGTTGTTTTTTTGGGGGGGAGGGAGGGGGCAAAGAATTCATTTGTAAAATCTCCATCTTTCAGTAGATGCCCTCCTGTTAAATGTGGCACCTTGCAGTGCGATGCTCGCTGAGACCCAGGTGGCTCATGGCTCCCTGCGCTGCGTCCATTTGGCAGATGAGACACCTGAGGCAGCAGAGGCAGAACCGCCTTGGCTGAGGTCCGTGCGGCCAGTGGTTCTCAGCAGGTGGCCCTGGGACCAGCAGCATCAGCATCCCTTGGGAACTTGTTAGGTATTCCGATTCTTGGACTCCATCCCAGACCTGCTGAATCAGACTGTCTGGGGTTAGCACCCAGCAGTCTGTGCTGTAATAACCCTCCAGGTAATTCTCGTGCACAGGATCGTCTGAGAGCCACTGGGCGAGGCTGAGCATCTCGGGCAGGTGATGCCTTTGGAAGGACAGCTTAAGGCCCGATGTACCTGCTCCTTTTCCTCACTCCCCAGGCAAATATATACCTGTGACCACACAATCAGAGCGGTAAATTGAAGCCAATTAGCGGCTAAGTAACTGCCAGCACTTGTCAACAGGGTAGTTGTTAGTAATTAGCACTAATGACTCTAGAGAGGAAAACGGTTGTGGTTCAAAGGCATCCCCACCATTTGAATTCACTCTGAGTTTCTTTGGCATTTCCCTGCCCGGTTGTCTTTTGCATGCACACGGCATTGCAGTTGGATAGATGCTTCTCGGGGGACAAGATCACCTGAAGTCATAATGTGCGGTGTGTTTTATAATGCTCGCCAGGGCGAGCCCATCCATCGGGGGTGGGGGACATTGTGAATCAACCTTTTGGATGCGCCTGCCCAGTTCCTATAGCGATGTCAGGGTGTACATGGTAACTTTCTCCAGGAAGCAGAAAGTGATTTATTGGCATGACAGGGATTGTTGGATGAGCTCCCTAGATGACAGTTCTCTCTGAATTTTGAGAGAATAGAACCACAGAGAAAGAGCAGAAATCAAGAAAGGATTGGGGCTCAGTGGTTGAGTGTCAATCCATGAACCAGGAGGTCACAGTTTGATTCCCGGTCAGGGCACATGCCCGGGGTTGCAGGCTCTAACCCATGTGGGGCGTGTAGAAAGCAGCTGATCAATGATTCTCTCTCATCATTGATGTTTCTGTCTCTCTCTCCCTTCCTCTCTGTGAAATCAATAAGAACATATTTTTTTTAAAAAGACTTCAGCCAAAACCGCTTTGGCTCAGTGGATAGAGCATCGGCCTGCGGACTGAAGGGTCCCGGGTTCGATCCTGGTCAAGGGCATGTACCTTGGTTGCGGGCACATCCCCAGTAGGAGGTGTGCAGGAGGCAGCTGATCGATGTTTCTCTCTCATCGATGTTTCTGACTCTCTATCCCTCTCCCTTCCTCTCTGTAAAAAATCAATAAAATACATTTTTTAAAAAAAAGACTTCAAATAGAAAGTCAAATACGTTAACTCTGGTGTTGAGCTACCAAAGGTAGATTTCAGAAAACTCTTTTGAGAAATGGTGAAGGATAGAATGAACACGCCCCTCCCATCCACGTGTGGTGGATATGGTGTGCGTGGGAAGAGGCGAAAGGCCACTTTGGCAAGCACGATGCTCCTGCAGGTTGGCAACGAATGTATCTTATTCCCAGTCTGTGCCACGCGTCGTGCCTGCCCGGGGTTGACTCCCCAAACGGTTGGCTGTCAGATGGCTGGATCGAGTTGAGCGGGTTGCACTGAACGGTGTCTGATTCCGGCTGTGGAATTCTCCTGTTCTGCACGGATACTGTGCCCCACCGCGATCAAAGCTCATCACTGTGAACGTTTCTGAAGCTGGCAGATGTTTGGTTGTGTGGGGTCTTGTTAATTAGGAGAGGGAGCAAGTTATCAAAGGGAAGACTGGCTGTTTCTGCTCTGTCTCCTTTCTCCCCTTCAACCCAAAGGGATAAAATTAGAGAAGTTTATTAAAACTTGGGAAGCTGGGGGAGATCGGGTGGTATAAAGGGTCACCTCTTTCAGGAGATGACAGCTTCATGGAACTACTGGGTTGTCTGTAGAGGGTTCGTCTGGTACGGTTTCCATGGAGGGCACAATGGGGGCGGGTGGGGGTGCGGATTACTTACCACATCCACACAGAACATCTGAGGTTCCCAGACTGTCATACATTAGAGAAGGGTGTCTCCCAGAACACCATGCTTCCTGCCCATTTTCTTTGCTCTCTTTTTTAAATTTAAATGGTGAGATATATCAGCACGTTAACCATTTTTACGTGCACCGTTCAGTGGCAATACGTACATTCACACCGTTGTGCGACCATCACCACCCTCCAACTCCAGAACTTCATCTTCTCAAACCAAAACTCTGTACTCACTAAACAGTATCTCCCCATCACCTTCCCCGCCCAGCCCCCGGCACCCAGCATTCTACTTTCGATCTCTGTGAATTTGACTCTTCCAGGTACATCATCTAAGTGGAGTCATACCATATGGGTCCTTTTGTGTCTGGGTTATTACACGTAGCATAATGTCTTCAGGGTTCATCCATGTCGTAGCATGTGCCACAGTTGCATCATGCCCCTGGGCGAGTACCTAAGGACCATCAGCATCCTTAGCCCTGTATTCCAGGCTCCTCTGTAGGATCTGCTCCCCACCTCAGGTGCCCACAGACCCTGTGCTTCATCCACCCTGAATGAGTCGCAGTTTCCTAAACCACACAGCTCACAGCTCTCAGGTCTCTGTGCCCTTGCAAACGTTGGTCCCTGTGCCTGGGGCGTCCATTCCATCAGTCTGTGTCATCGTGAGCTAGGGACTCCCCACCCTCTTGTTTCCATGGATCATGGCGTGAGGCACTGTCATCATCCTGGATTCCCCTGCCTCTTCCTGACTTCTCATTCTCCCTCCCTTCAGTCTGCGACCATCCTGAGAGCAGACCCTTGCTCTAGCATCTCCCAGATCAGGAGTGGATCCTGGGTGCCCGGCCTGTGCTCAGTACCTCGGTTGCTCAGACAGACTGTTCTGAGAGAACAGAAACCCAGAAATCCTACTAGAATTCTTACTAAAGAAGGAGATCCCGTTGGGGGATTCTTTACCTAGCTCTGTTACTACCTCAGCTCCTCCCCAGTGGGATTTTGCAAGGTGGGTCCTGCGTAGGCGGTGAGAAGGAGGGGTCCCTCCAGCACACGTCAGCAGCTGTAGGCTCGCCATAAATTATGGAGCTGACAACGTCACTCTGGAGCAAAGCACTCCGCTTTACCAGGCACCGGCCATTCCCCGTTGGAAATAACCGGCAGGCCCTCCTCCTTGCCAGGGCGGCCCTGGTCTCTCCCAGGCACAGGGCCCCGAGGCATCGAGAAAGAGCCTGGCTCTGGGGGTCTTGATCTCTGGCCCCAGGAGCTGAGCGGTTTCTATGCCCGATGCAGAATTGTCATTAATCGCTGGATTTAAGTAGGAAAATGGTTCCAGGAGCACTTGCAGCTCCAAGTAAGAACAAGATGTCTTTCTCTGATTTAAAAATATATCTTTTTAAGGCATCCTGTGAGGCAATGTGGTTTGCAGTAAGACACACCCCCCTGCCGGTCTGGGGGAGTCTAATCTCCGGGGGAGCCAGGCTAGTGCCCAGGAGATTGCATGGCAGTGCGTCTTGTGATTGAGAGGGAACAGGTGGTAATTGCAAAGCACAGGGGCTGCTGCCGCCCTGACCTGCGCATCAGCCCCTTCGATGCCTCGGGGCCCTGTGCCTGGGAGAGAGGCGAGGGCCGCCCTGGCGAGGAGGATGGCCCGACAGTCATTTCCAATGTGGAACGGCCGCTGCCTGGTAAAGCAGAATGCTGTGCTCCGGGGTGACGTTGTCAGCTCCGTCATTTATTGGTGAGGGAAGAGATGAGAAATTGATTCCAAATGACTAGATCCAAGAGGCGATGCCTAAAAACCGGCACAATCTCAGTATGACAAGAAATCCTGAAGGCAAGGATACCTGCTCACCTTACCCAAGTCATCAGTCAGCCTGGGCACCGCCCCCCCCCCCCGCCCCCCGCCCAATGCCGGGGAACTCACTGCCTATCACAGCAGCCCAGTGTGCCCCCAAAGAGCTCTGCCCTTTGAACGTCCTTCCTATTCGGCCCCAAATCTCCTCCTATAACGTCCCCCCTTGTTCTGGGTTTTATCCTCACCATGCGGCATCCATCCCTCTCCCAGCATTGCCCTTCCGATGTCTGGGGAGTGTTCCCTGGACCTGGAGAGCCTCTTCTTCTTCCGGGAAAACCATCCCCAGTTCCTGCAGTCCTCCTCGGGGCGGGGCTGACCTTGAACTGGCAAGGGCTTAGTAGAGCTCCTTGGATCCTCACATCTCTGTGATAATGGTGTTAGCAACAGGTCCAGACGGAAGGAAGCTGGGGGTGCCTCTGAGCACCCACAGCCCAAAGCGTGGCTCAGCCCAGCCCCTGGATGGCCACGTGCTGCCTGGCAGGCTGCTGGTTCCTCCCAGACAGGCCCTGCCCCCAGCCCAGGCTCCTCTGTGCCTCGCAGGATACAGGAGAGGACACGGACGGGCTCTTGAAGCCGTGTGCCTGTTCAGTCCCGACAAGACTGACAAACAAAGGCGCTTTAGGAACCCTCCGTGTTCCGAGCCTGTTGAACGGCTCCTGTTGAGCTGTCGGGAATGGAGCAGCCCTGTCTGGTTCGGGCAGTCAGCCATTCATTGCTCCTCACACCTGACGCCTTTGGCCGCCGGTTGCCTTCTCACCTGGGGTAGCCACCTGAGCTCTTGTCTTTGCATCCAAACCAGGCTACATGGCATCCGTTTGGGCACCGCAGCACCTGCCTGAAAACGTGATCGATGGAGCTTTGGAACGCCGTTTCCGTAATCACAGCATCCACGCGCGGCGTTGAGGCCTGTTGATGGCAAACGGGATGCTAACACTCCGCGTGAAGGGCCTCATTTTGTCGTCGCAGCATCCCTGCGAGCCGGGGTGATGCATCTTGCACAGATGTGGAAACTAGAGCTTGGAGAGCGCATCTCACCCGCCCTGTTTCACACGGCTTGGCGGTTAGCAGAGCCAGGATTCGGGCCCCAGCTGTTGGACTCTAATATTTGAATCCTTAGTCACTATTCTTTTTTTCCCCCACATACCATAAAACTCACCCATTTGCAGTGTACAGTTCAGTGGTTTTTAGTATATTCAGAGCTGCGTGACCTTCACCAGAATATCATTTTAGAACTTGTTCAGCACTCCAAGAAGAAAGCTGTGCCCATTAGCAGCCTCTCTCCACACCTCCCTTCTTCCGGCCCCAAGCAACTGCGAGCCCGCCTCTGTCTCTGTGGATCTGCCCGTCCTGAACAGGGCCTGTCCGTGGGATTGTGCGAGGCATTGCTTTCTGTGACCGGCTGCTTGACTGAGCACCATGTTGTCAAGGTTGTCGCGTGTTCTGGCATGTATCAGTGTGCCGTTCCTTTTCATGGCTACATAGCGTCCCATGGCATGGCTGTGCCCCAATGGATGGATTCACCTGTCAGTTGATGGACACTTAGGTGGGTACCACTCTGACGGTTGTGAACACTGCTGCTATGTACCGTCTGCATGCACAGCCGCTTTCATTTCTCCTGGTGCACGCCTCGCAGTGGGATTGCATGTAGCAGCTCCACGCGTAGCGTTCAGGAACGGCCGAGCCCTTTCCCGAAGCGGCTGCCCATCCCGTAGTCCGTGGCCTTGAGTGATTTTTTGAGTGTAGAATCGTGTCTTAGATATTCTGGGTCCACCCGCCCCACCTCATTATTCCGGCTCAGTAACTCGCCCGGCGAAACTTTTACTGCGCTGCGCAGAGCAGCCTGGCTGTAAAGTCCCTGAAGCGTTCCTGATTGTGATCTCAGCGTTGGGGCTCCCACCTCGGTGACCTTCAGTTTATTTTCTAGTCTTTCTCTATCAGCAAAACGAGTTGAATCAGTGAGAAACGGCAAATGGAAGGATTCCGTGAGGTAGAGTGTAACAGCCTGGCACGGGGCCCGGAGCGTTGCAGGAACTCGGCACGCACACTGGACTCCTGCCGCGCAGGCTGGAAGCTCGGAGCAGGAGCTAAGTGGGGCACCGTTAGCAGGACAGACATCGTCCCTGCCTGCCTGTCTGCTCAGCTTCACGCCCCACACCCCCCTCTCCCTGGCTCCCTCTGGGAAGACCCGTGTTCGTGTTTCTGGACCTGCCATCCTCTCAAACTGGGACTTACTGCCCAGCCTCCCGCGCTCTGCTGGGTGGATCCAGCTTGTTCCCCCAGCCTCGGCCTGCCGTCACTGCTGCAGGAGAGCCTCACCTGCTCAGACTCACCTGTGCAGGTCGATGGCTCATACCTCCCCTCCAAGCCCCAGGCCCCCTGCATGCCACTCACCAGGGCTGTCGTTTTACATTGATTTGCATTTGCATGATGCTTTCATTAATGTTCATATCCCCGTGCTAGACTGTAAGCTCCAGGAAGCCGGGGCCTGGGCCGCCTTGTTCATGGACGTGCACACAGTCGGAAGCACTGACTCTGTCACAACGGCATGACCATCGCTTCTTTCCCTGTCATTACCAACTGTCGAAAGCCACGTGCTTCGAGCTGAAGGCAGGCGTCACCCACGCCACGCCTGGGTGAGCAAAGAGCGTCGTTCAGACCGCCTGCCAGGCTGTCGGGACCCCCGTGTCCACATGCTGAGGGACAGCCAGGTACAAGGAGGCTGAGACTAAGAAAGACTGAGCACGTCCGACTAGCGGTAGGAAGGAAACGCAGAGCGAGAGATCAGAAGCAAGGGCTGCCAGCGGGCGGGCGGCGTCGGGAAACCGGTCCATCTCCCACTTGGTAATCTCCCCGTAATCGGCCTCCTCCGGCCCCTGGCTGAGGTCGGCTTCTGATCCTCCCAGGTGCAGGCATCCAGATTCATGCCCCCTGGGGCCCGGGCGCCCTCCCATCCTCTCCCGGTTCAGCGTCTCCTGTTTTCCTGCGCTCCTCTCCCAGGCCTCCGCTGCTCGCGGCCTTTGAAGCCCGAGTAAGAACCTGGCACAGATGGCGACAAGAAAAGCCTCATTAGCCCCGTCCCTGGCGTGAGGGGCGGCTCTAACCCACCTGTCCTCCGAGCCCCGCTCTTTGATGTATCATTTCCCATCTTGTGCCTCTCCGGTACAGCCCCCGCTTCTGTGACTTGTCACAGCTCCCCCACGCCTCCCCCTCTCTGGGTTCCTCTTCTGTTCCAGGCTAGTCACTGGAGGGTCCCGGGCAGGTCCAGAAGCCCTCGGGGGCTCCCCCAAAGGCCTCCATCTTTCCCCTGGTCCAGCAGGGATGGTCCGCCCCTCTGCACTGAGCTCACCTGGGCTCCGGGCAGGTATTCCGCCCGCTTGCCTCCTGGGGATGGCAACGCTGCCTTTCACTTCCCTGTGAGTTTCCCTTAAGCCACTTGCTTGGATCCGCTTCTGTGTGAGCACGAGCTAAAGGAATCGTCATCATAGCATTAACATTAGTAACCATTACCCATCCCACTTATTGATAATGCCAGTCATCGGACTAAAGGGCTTCGTGCATCTTGCCTTATTTAACCTCCCACGATCCTATAAGGAAAGATACACGATTTTATATCCCCATTTTGGGGGTGAGGACCCAGAGACTCCCAGGGGGGGAAGTAACTTGCCCAAAGGTACGTAGCCAAGAGAGGTGCTGGAGTTAGCCTCGGCCGCCGTGAGGCACTCAGCCGCCCTTGAACCAGGAGGCACAGGGGCTTCTTTTACGGAATGTTTATATCCAAACGGTGGCCCCTGCGGGCTGCGGCGCTTTAAGGATGTTTTCCCCTTCTTTAATGGTCAGCATCAGGGGCCTCGAAGGGTATTTGTACCTGTAATGGGACAGCTCAGACTCAGGGCTTTGGGAGACTGAGATGAAGTAAGCGCCTTGCTCATTCCTCTGCTGCCTCGAGATGTTCCAAAGCTCCCATGTGGTGGTGTTTTGGGAGACACCTCTCCCACTCAGCACCTCGCCGTGGGCAAAGCTGTGTGCTGAGCACCGGGGGCCGCCTCAAAGGTGACCGAGACGTGCTTTCTACTGCGAGAAGCGTTATGTGCAGAAGAGAGAAACATCAGCAGGTTTACATATTCTCCTGCATGTATGCATTGTATGTGTATTTTAATCTATAGGTAGTATACTTACGATATAGAATTCTGTATTACATGTTTACATATCTAACATAAGTCTGCGCTTATAAATTAACCAATGCGCAGACTCCGTTTCTGGACTGAGGAGCTGAGAAAGCAAATCCCACCTGGGCCTTTACTGTGTACCTGCATTAAACCGAGGGCGGGCGTCACCAGGCTTGGCCTTTTAGATGAGCACCTTGAGCGACTTCTGATCCCTTTGCAAAGAGAAAGTGGCTCATGACCACCACCACCCCCGCCCCCCAACCAGAAGATAGAGCGCCCTCGTTAGCAGGTGGGTTAGGAGAGCTTCCTAATGATGTCAAGAGAATGAGCACACTGATATTCATCAGCTTTGTACTGCCCGCATGTGGACCAAGGAGTCCAGCTACCTGGGGCCCTTGGTTAAAATGAAGGCTCTGGAGTCCAACGAGGTGGACATGAATCCCAGCCCCAAGACGTCCCAGCTTGGGACACCTTGGGCAAGTGGTTTAATCTCTCTCTCCTCAGTTTCTGCGTCTGCATAATGGGTGTGATGGCACTGCCTACTCCAACAGATTGATGAGAGGAATTAATTGGGGGCAACCATGTAAAAGCCTTCGGCCAGTACTTGGAGCTGCGCTCAGAGCCAGCTGTCATCACCACGAGCGTGAGCAGACGTGTCCCCTCCGCAAAGGGCACAGGCAGATGTGGGCGTGTGAGGAAACACGCTGCCCACAGGGTGTCCACACGGGAGGAGACTACTTTTACCGGGAATGTAGCACAGTGAGGTTGTTTCCCCGTTTGCGGGTTCACGCAAGTTATCTGCCCAAGGGCCGCCAGTCTCCTCCCGCACCCAGCCCGCAGACACACGCTGGCCTTTCACGGGGCCCTCTGCTACTTCCGGTGTAGCCGGAAAATGGGGTGTGAGGGAGCAGCACGGTAGAACGTGTTGCCTTTCAAGACAGGTGCACGTCGCCCTCCCCATGCCTGCCCCTCGCCCCTTGGGTGCTTGCTGCTATGCCGGGCACGGTTCCAAGCGCCAGGACAAGGACAGGAAGGACATCCTTTCATGTGGGAAGCGATTTAGAACATCACACATTACTTTTCAGTTAAAACACAAGCCAGGATGTGATGAGATAACTTTCTTAAATGGGCACCAGTGATTCAGATACACATGGAGACTTCAGAGACGTCACTGGCTTCCTGCCAGGCCCATGGGGGCTGCGTAGTCCCTCTCTGGGGCTATTGGGGATTCTGCGAGAGAAGGGATGTCTGTGCAGAGCTCTGGGGGTGCAGACCGGCCCTGAAGTCCCCCTCTGCGTCCTGCTTGCTGAATGACCAGGGTAGGTTACGGAGACACCCAGCCTCCTCTGCTGTAAAATCAAGGTGAGGCTGCTTTCTACGTCAGGGATTAGGGGAGACGCAGAGGAGATCACCTGTGTGAGGTGGAGCACCGCTTTCACCCCAGTATTATATGCCGTGCCCCTGGGGCTTCCCCTGGCGCTCAGTGATCCAGGCGGGCCCACTCCGTCCCCCGGGCCTGGGAAGCTGCAGGCGACTCCTCGGCTCTCTGTGCCTCTCAGCTAAGGAGGCTCCATCTCGGAGCCTGGAGCATTTCGATGTCTTTCCATCTCGTCTCCCTGGGTGTGATGCATGGGCTCATCTGTCACCTGCCAGCGGCCGCCCGGTCCTCATCAGTCTTGCTGTTCCCTATTCATCTGCCTGCTTTTTCTCTTTCCTGTCATCACCCTTGTAGTCATTCAGCACTTTCCCAGCGCCCGCTCTGTGCAGAACACAGCATCTTCCGCCTCTTTTCAGTTTTCACGTAGTCCATGAACCACTTCTTATCCTTTCTGAAGACCGACAGCCCCACCCGGGGGTCGGCCCACATCTCAGCCGACACCTGGCTCTGCCCCTGACCTTGACCTTGTCTGCGTCTCACAGTGATGCAGCCACATCTCGAATGCCTCCTCTTTTCCCTGTCAGTTTCAGCGATGCGGGCAGCACCAGCCAAAGAGACTGATGGATACACACTATTGGGATGTTTTTCAGCTCTACCCAATGCTGGGCACAAACGCAGGGCTATAAAACTTATGATGGACCCAGCTGGTGTTGCTCAGTGGTTGAGTGTCGACCTATGAACTAGGAGGTCAAAGTTCAATTCCGGGCAAGGGCACTTGCCTGGGTTGTGGGCTGGATCCCCAGTGTGGGGCATGGAAGAGGCAGCTGATCAGTGATTCTCTCTCATCATTGATGTTTCTATCTCTCCCTTCCCTTCCCTTCCTCTCTGAAGTCAATAAAAATATATATTTTTTAAAAACAAACTTGTGATGGAGTTCCAATTTCAGATCCAGTAGTTTATTGCCTCAACAAAGCCCCCTGTGGCTTCCCTTCCCAGACACAGAGCTAAGCTCAGGGGACACGCAGCCAACCGACACTTTAATTAAAAGGACGTTTTGAGAAGACTCTTTCATCTTCAGAACCTGCTCTCACCTTGAAATGAGCGCCCAGCGTTGTCTTTTACGTGACCGAGTCCTGGCTGCTGGGGAGAGCTCCACTGAGAGAATGCATTCATCTCTTTAACGGCCTTGACCAGAGGCCCTGCCCGCCCCCCACGGATGCAGGCCTACTGGCATCCGTCTCTTCCTACCGCATGAGGCTGTGGATGAACGTGCGGTTTCTGCCGGCGCCTAACTAACGTTTCCTGAGCGGGCCTACATACCCACGCGTAGTAGGTGGCCAACTCTTCAGAAAAGAGCAGTGTCATGCCCTCAAGCTCCCGGGACATCTCAGAACTTAGAAGTAGACCTAGAACGGCGTCAGCTCTAATAACGACGTCGGAGACTGTGTGCATTGCATTGAGATATGTACATCCTCTCAGCTGCCCTGAAAGCCAGCGTGGCCCCCTCTGTACAAGGCAGTTGTCGGCAAACCGCGGCTCGCGAGCCACATGCGACTCTTTGGCCCCTTGAGTGTTCTAACGCCACTTCTTCAAAATAGACTCGCCCAGGCCAAAAACCGACTTCTGCACATGGGCCACGAAGTTTCATTCGCACTGTACGTGCGCGCCCGCATGTGGTATTTTGTGGAAGAGCCACACTCAAGGGGCCAAAGAGCCGCATGTGGCTCGTGAGCCGCGGTTTGCCGACCACTGGTACAAGGGAACATCCTGAGACCCGGAGACGTACCTGCCTGAGGTGGGCCCACCCCCGTTTATGTGGGACCTGTGGGGACAAGGCTCAGTTTTGTCAGGCTGAGCTGCCGTGGTTTTCCATGTCCTCACAGACCATGTATAGGCAACAGAAGAGAAGAAACGTGCACATAGGAGGGAAGAGCATCTGGGGAGTTGGGGGCAGTGGTGTAAAGAGGTGGGCAGCCCAGGAAGGGGGCGCTCTGCAGCTCAGGGCGGGGCCAAAGCCACCGAAAGGTCAACGATGGGCTCTGAAACAGAGGATCTCCCCCATAGTTGAGTATTGAGAGGGTTGGCCATTGTATAGAGGGTCAGTAACCAACTCTGAGTCAGTGCAATGCCTTGAAATAGGAATCGTCCCTGTTTTTTAGGGGGAAAAAAAATATGTTTATTGATTTCAGAGAGGCAGGAAGAGGGAGAGATAGAAACATCAATGATGAGAGAGAATCATCAATTGGCTGCCTCCTGCACGCCCCCCACTGGGGATCAAGCCCATAACCCAGGCATGTGTCCTGTCCGGGAATCAAACTGTGACCTCCTGGTTCATAGGTCAACCGTCAACCACTGAGCCACACCAGCCTGCCAGAAACTGTCCCTTGAGTGAACAGATAAGCTGGACAGGAGTCTCAGGTAGCAAAGCACCCACCTCAAGCTCCTCAGGTTTATAGGTAGCACATGCTAAGGTTCCACCTCACTTCAGGCAGACTGAAATCAGAAGCATTTCAGTGCCCTGCTGGATAACATACAAAATTAATTTAGATTAGTAATAATTAAGCAAGGACTGACATTCCCGAGCAGTGTGTATGTTTTCGCTACATACTTTTGCACGCATTATTTTATTTAAACGCCACATCAGTCCTTTGTTGTTGACGTGTGAGCGGGGAAAGAAAAGCAGGTGTTTTAAATAAGGATGAAATAGCAGGTATTTTGGTATTCTGTAAGGTAGGAAAGCTGGGCAAGCGTCATAGCTGGTGTTCCATGGAAGCTTCTAGAATGAATACACGAAGACGAATAAGACACAGTCCCTGCCCTTTACCAGTTTGAACCCAGTGGGACTAACATGTGCCTACAGGGGTCTGTGTGGCACCATTCACCACTTGGCATTCTGTATATCTTCGTGTATTTACCTGTCCTCTGTCTTCTTCTACAACAAGGTAAGCTCCATGAGGATAGGGATCTCCTCCTGTTTTCCTTTTTCTGCACTTTTCTGTTTCTCTAGGGCCTCGCATGGTATTTGGCACAAAGCAGAGTTTGACAAATATGTGGTGAGTGAATGAATGAATGAATGAATGAGGCTGCTGGGATATTGAGTGAGAGGGGCAGTCAGGGCATTGGGCGGAGGGGTAAAGGCTGTGGGTTTGGCAAACTCTAGTTGGCTGTGAAGGGGAGTCCATCCCATGCCCGGGGCTTTTGGTGGGTACCCCAGAGAATGGAGCCCCTGGAAGGTTGTGGAGCTGGGCCATTACATCTGCATTTTACAGGGAGAGGCGTGTGGCCCGGGGGGGCTGGGAGCGTGTTGAAGCACCAGCATGGACTAGCCGACACCTAGACTGAGCGCGCCTGTGACTGGGAACATGCAAAGCATTCCCCCAGGTCACGATGCGTAGCACGCGGTTTATTTTTGGAAGCGCTCCTTCCGGCTGGGTTATGAGAATTAACATTGTCAGGGCAAATGGTAGGGGAGCCACTTGGCTTGTAGATGTAGATTCTGTATGACTTTCTACAAATGCCTTTGTTTTATCTTTGCTCGTCGGCGAGGGATCTGAAAAGGCAGCGCCTCTGCATGGCGCTGACCTGTTCGTAACCACCGCCACGAACGCTGCCCCATAAGCCATCCAGATGCCCCCAACGGACGTGGTCAGGACAGTGTCCCCTCAGCCCCGACAGGTTATGGAAAAGATGCCCACATTCCACGAACCTCTGTGGAATTGACCCTCGTGCCCCGTGTCAGCTTTTTTAAAATTTCTCCTTCTATAACTTATTTTCCATCTCCTAGCTCTTCCGATGGAGCTTCTTGCATGGATGCAAATATTTCCTCTTGGCCCTGTTCCACACTGCAGCCACTGGGCACACTGGTCAGTAAGCGTTTGAGATGTGACTGGTGTCGCTAAGGGGCTGAACTGTAATCTAATCTGGTTGTGATTACTTTAAGTTGAAGGATCCATGTGTGGCTGGTGGCTACCAGAGCAGACACCACGACTCCAGACCTCGGAATCAACTCAGTCTGAAATTTCACCAAATCTTTTGGGCACCTTGGAAGCATTTAAGCCTAGTTACTCCAAGGGGGTGGGGGTGAGGGGAGGAGAAAGAAAAAAAAACTCTTCCTAGGAAACAGAAATCTCAAAATCCCTCACCAGGACCTTGATGGGAGGCTAACAGGAGTTAGAGTGAATGGACTCAAGAGATCCTGTGTGTAAAGTGCTGCACGTGCTGCCTGACTCATAGCAGATGCTCAGTAAAGTGGTATTGCTTTCAGCCTCGCAGTAACCCTAAGGGCGCGATACCATAGGGGACTGGAAACGCAGAATTTTAAATCCAGTGCCCAGGATGGTTTTGCCGCCAGTGAATAACAGAGCAGTTCGCAGGCCTGGCCATGCTCTCCTATGCACGGGGCCAAAAAGCCGACGTACTTTCCAGGTTTCCATGGAGTTTACCCCTTACTCTGCTGACTGGAGCCCCCTCTTAGCAGCAGCAGAACTCTGCACCCTCTGCAGCAGGTTCTCCTGCCTCCTCCTTGGATACGTGTGTGTGTGTGTGTGTGTGTGTGTGTGTGTGTGTGTGTGTGTGCGCGCGCGCGCCCTGCGAGATGGGCAGGCATTTCCTCTGATTGGCAGCTGGAGGGAAAGGCCTTTACCACCGCCAGGCACTCCCAAGGTCCTGACTTGAAGAACTCATGAGCCAGAGAAGCAGCCAGAGGGGTGTGTCCTGGAGGAGAGGGAGAGAGAAGGTGAGAGATGCGGCTGCAGCAGAGGAGCCCATCGGCATGATGTAAACCTGAGCTAGAGGAGTCGATGGTGTCGGGGCACAGCGGGGAGGGGGGACAGGGAACGCAGCAGACCTGTGATGAGGACAGAGGCAGCCTCTCCCTCCTGGAGCCAGCGCATCGCATCCCTCTCTCCTCCAGTTTGAATGAGGTTCTTTATCCCCATTGCCTGGAGCAATGTCTGGTGGCCAGGAGATGCTCAATGATGATCTGTCGGGTGGAGGCACGGGTGAATGAATGAATAATTGAAAGAGCATCCGTTTACTGTTGCCCTCAAGCACTCCTCCTAAAATGAAATAGGTGTTTGCTCCTGCAAGCTCCCAGCCATCTAGAGAGACTGGAGAATAAACTGGGCTGCAGTCACTCATCTGGAGAGGATGTAAAAAGGAATCCTGCGTCTGCAATTCAGATGTAGCCTTTTGATAAACGCCTCAGAACTACAATAAGAGCACAGTTCTGTGGCCCAGTCAACAGAGTCCATAGGACTCAGGTGCACTGTCCTAAAGGAGTCCCGGGAGTGCCCGCGGCAGCTTTTTAGAAGGATCCTGCAGCCCTCAGGACCTGCTGGGGAGTGGGCGCTGGAGAAACCCACCAGCTCCCCGCTCTCCCCCAGAGGCTGGAGGAGGGAATGAGCAGGGCCCGGTGGGCACCGATTTGTGTGATCGCGTTGGGTTGGTGGAGGGTGACTGTTGCCTGAGGAGCACTTCGGTAAGATTTGGATGAATTATGGGAAATTAGCCCCTCGCCTTGTGATGTTCTTTTCCTCGCTTTCTCTGAAGTTGCATCTGATCGCACGGATGGAGGTTCCCCCGTCTCTCTGGCTGCCTCTCCCCTGCTGCCTTTGCCTGGGCGTCTGGGGCACGCTCCATGCTTGTGATGTTCTGTTTGAGATGCTCGCACTGATCAGCCAATAGATGAGCTGAATGAGCTCCGCTAAACGAAGGCACTTTGTAAACGGTCAAGTGCTGTGCCGGGGGAGGGAGGTTGCATGGGGTGGCAGTGGCCGTAGGTAGACCTGCACCTCCTTTCTTTGCTTCTGTGGGCCCCACATGCACGCAGGCCTCTCCCTCACAGAAGTGAGGACACTGAGGCTCGGAGTGGACACGCCCCCTCCTCAGCCAGTGAGCAGCAGAGCCAGCACCCAGGGCCAGGTCCCAGCAGCCAGGTCCCACATTCTCCTCCTCCTTCTCGCCCCCTCGTTCCCTCTGCTGGCAAACCCACGGAGGCCATCGTCTGCCGCGCGGTCCTTGTTTCTAACAGTCTTCTCGGAGAAGAGAAGCATCTGCTCTTCTTGAGGTAATCCGAGCATACTCCCTCAGCCTTCCTTGTCCGTGGCACCCAGGGATATGGCGGTGAACAGCACATAAACATCCCTGTACTCAGAGCTGGTTCTCCTGTGTTAGCTGGCGGTCGGTACCCTGGTGAGAAGGGAAGCAGGGCTGGGGGGTGAGAGCGCCAGGCTTCGGGGGGGGCCAGGCGTTGCGTTGCTGGGAGGGGTGGGGCAGAGGCCTGGCTGGCAGTGGGGCGTTTGAGCTGATGCTTGAATGTGGGTGGAGGTCTAACTGAAAACCCAAATTCAAAGCAATAATTTGGTGGAAATTGGCACAAGATTTAAGAAACAGCAACCGAGCATCTAATGGGCAGAGTCATTGAATGCCCACTAACATGTGAACAGTGCCAGTCTTTAAGTCATGGGGTTCCAGCAACTTCTATATTACCATATCCTGAGTTTCCTATGGGAAATATGTATTACTTTGGTAATAACAATAAAAGATTCATCGATTGCTGTGGGTGCAGGGATCTCACTGTTACGAGGTGATCACAAGCCAGCACGGCCTGAGAGGGGAGGGTATAGAGGGAAACAGAGAGACTGAACGGGAATAACCTGATTGGGGAGGCGGGGGGTGGCTTTTCCTCCTGATGCTGTAACTACTGACAGGTTTGACTAAAAGAATGTGGGAGAAGGAAAGCAAAAGCAGCCATTACGATTGACTCTTTTTGCTGTTGTTGTTAATCCTTACCCGGGGTTATTTTTTCCATTGATTTTTAGAGTCGAAAAGAGGGAGGGAAGGGGGGAAAGAGATAGACAGAGAGTAAAACATCGACTTAAGTGAGACACATCAATTGGTTGCCTCCATCATGCATCCCAACTGGGGCAAGGGATCAAATCTGCAACCCAGGTCCATGCCCTTGACGGAGAATCAAACCCTCGACTCTTTGGTGCTCGGGCTGATGCTCCAACCACAGAGGCACACCGGCCAGGGCATGATAGACTCTTAAAGTCAGCAAGAGAGTAAGGCCAAGTCCTCTCCTGCCTTCGTGGCCCCGGGTTTGAAGCTTCCCACTGCCTCTCCACGTCCTCTCCCCACCGCAGCTAAGCTCACATGTGAGGGTCCGCGGGCTCTTTAACAGTGCTACCACCTTTAGCGTAGAAGCTCACAGAACATGGGAAAAGAGGGATTTGTAATCTTTTAGCCTTTCTTTTTCAGAACCATCATTCCCTTTCCAAGTATGATTCACAATAAGATTTATCGAGTAAGCCCTGTTCCTGAATTTAAATCATGACATTGGTTTTTAGGGGAAAACAATGACTCTTAAATAGTCCTTAAGTTGAAACTCCTCAGGGTGAGGGACCATGGCTCATTTTTCTTTGTATCACCCGTAGTCCTTAGCCCCATAAATATTTATTGATTTTATCGGAAAAGACGGTTTGATAAAGTGAGAAGAACATTGGAAATGTAGCTAACCACTTCTTTAAACATTAGGGACATCAACATCTCCCCAAGTTGCCCATGACCCCAGCTTCTTTGTGCATTTGGGGAGGAGCACCTTTGGAAGATGTCACATTTTTAGCCCAGAGCAAGAAATGTGTTTGCAGGGATGAGGCAGTGGTCGTCAGCCCAGATTACGGTCTCCTCTGGCCAGCGTGGCTCCGTGGTTGAGCATCGACCTAAGAACCAGGAGGTCACAGTTTGATTCCTGGTCAAGGCACATGCCTGGGTTGCGGGCTCCATCTCCAGAGGCAGACATGCAGCCGATCCATGACTCTCTCTCATCATTGATGTTTCTATCTCTCTTCCTCTCTGAAATAAATAAAAAAAAAATTTTATTATTTATTTTTTTTAAATATATTTTATTGATTTTTTACAGAGAGGAATGGAAAGGGAGAGGGATAGAGAGTTAGAAACATCGATGAGAGAGAAACATCGATCAGCTGCCTCCTACACACCCCCTACTGGGGATGTGCCCACAACCAAGTTACATGCCCTTGACCAGAATCGAACCCGGGACCCTTCAGTCTGCAGGCCGTCGCTCCATCCACTGAGCCAAACCGGTTTCGGCGGAAAATATATATTTTTTTTAAACGTACTCAAGGATCACCAGAAAATCTCCGCGTGTAGCCATCTT
Source organism: Cnephaeus nilssonii (assembly GCF_951640355.1). Lineage (NCBI taxonomy): Eukaryota > Metazoa > Chordata > Mammalia > Chiroptera > Vespertilionidae > Cnephaeus > Cnephaeus nilssonii. Next base: position 9,592,072 of record NC_137077.1, read on the forward strand.
GGCTGTGGCTCTCCCTTTGCCAAACCAGGTGATGACCACACCCACACCCATACCCACGGCCAGGCCACGCCCAGCAGCAGACTGAAGTTTGCAAGGCATGGGGTGTGCAGCATAACAGGGATTTTCTCTCCTGGCACGTCCCCCCTTACAAATCCCTAACCCTATCGTGTGTTGTCCCTGTTTCTGAAGAGGATTCTAAGAGCCAGGGGCTCACTGCCCTGCCCCCATCGGTTTAACAGAGTGAAGATAATTTAATCGTTCTTTAACGAGGCGGGATCTGCAGTGCCTCCTGGTTATAATTTGGAGCATCGGTGATCAGGATAAGCATCCATTATCCCTGGTGAGGCCTCCCTCTTCAGTTCCCCTGGCTACCTCTCCTCCCCCACCCTCTCTCACCTATCTCTGTCGTTCTTTCGTGCCTAGAGCTTGTCTCACCATTTCTAACCCGCCGCTTCTCTCTCCTTACCCTCCTGTCATCCATCCTTTCTGCCCCATCTGTTCACCGCAGTCCTCTGGGCTTGGGAACTCCGCAGCTGGTTTTATATGACCTCTCACCCCCTGTGTCAATGTCCCCATGCGTTACTGGACCGCTGCTGGTGCAGGAGGTCCTTTCCCGTCCTCAGTGAAATCTTGGGTCTCCCTGGAGGCTCTGGAAGTAAAAAGTGCCTTCTTTTTCTAAGAAGAGAAAGAGGCTAATGAATTTGACCTCCCGCAGTGGGGCCTTTCTCTCCATTCTCCCTGCGGCCGTGTCCTTGACCCTCAGAGGATCCTGCTTCACCCTAATGCTCTGCGCCAGTGTGAACCAAATCTAACGTGGGCTGGCCAAGGATGCCAGAAGATTGAAATTTTACAATGGGAAGGTAGGGTGGGGATGATAGTCGTAAATTAAACCCACGGCATAACCACAACCTAAGGAAGAGAAATGGCCCTAGCCCGTGTGGCTCAGTGGATAGAGCGTCGGCCCACAGACTGAAGGGTCCCAGATTCTAATCCAGTCAAGGGCCTGTACCTTGGTTGCAGGCTCGGTCCTCCGCCCTAGTCGGGGTGCGTGCAGGAGGCAACCAGTTGATGTGTCCCATTGATGTTTCTCTCTCTGAGTCTCTCCCCCACCCTTTCAGTCTCTCTAAAAATCAGTAGGAACATATCCTCAAATGAGGACTAACAAAACAACACAAAAAAAAGAGACATGGCGGAGGTTTTGGGCGCTGCATTGGTGGCTTGCTGTCCCAGCTCCCGTGGAATCTCTGCTTTGCTCATTTCTCAGCCCCACGGGGAAAAGGCACCATCCCACCCCCACCCCAGTCTAGGGGCTGCTCCAGCGCTTAACCTCTCGGCGGGGTCGTTGCCAGGCAACGGAGCCAACTTTCCATTTCGCCTCCCCACCCCCAAACAGAGACAGGGCCTTTTAGTCCCGTGTCTCTTCTAGAAGAAGTTTTCCTTTGGGTGAAGTGACCCCACTGATTGGCATCTCACGACCGGAGAGAGCCTCCTGGAACGTACAGGCAATGGCCTTAAGGACCTAGAAACACGGAGTCCTCTTCCCCTCCAGGTTCTTGACCCTGTCTGTGACCTCAGTGTCCCTTAAACTTTATTGTCCTGAATGAGGCTTCCGCTGCTAAGAGACTGGACTGGTTTCTCTGGGACCAGTTGCTACCTGACCTGCCAGCGTCCGCCTGGGTCGGTGGTTGCTCTAGGGCAGTGGTCGGCAAACTCATTAGTCAACAGAGCCAAATATCAACAGTACAACGATTGAAATTTCTTTGGAGAGCCAAACTTTTTAAACTTAAACTTCTTCTAACGCCACTTCTTCAAAATAGACTCGCCCAGGCCGTGGTATTTTGTGGAAGAGCCACACTCAAGGGGCCAAAGAGCCGCATGTGGCTCGCGAGCCGCAGTTTGCCGACCACTGGTCTAGGGCAAGGTCACCACCTTGAAGAACATCCCCTTGACCATCCCCATCAGCGATATGGCTGGAGTGAATGGTGGTGTTTTCCCTTCTGCCCAGTGTTGCTTTACCAATGACTGTTTAACAAGTAAGGAGACAGGGGAAGCTACAAGTGAGAAATCGGGAAGGTGGATGGCGAGAGGAAACAGCATGTTAAAAAAAAAACCACACCATTGAAACAAACTAGGGAAATTGTACATCACAGATGAAAAATAGTGGATCAGTATTTCCATTTGGTTTATTGATTTGGGAGAGAGAGGAAGGGAGAAGGCGAGAGAGAGAGAGAGCCATCAGTGTAAGAGAGAAACATCGATCAGCTGCCTCCTGCACAGGATGGAGCCAGAAACCCGGGCATGTGCCCTGACCGGGAATTGAACCAGCAACGTTTTAGTGAATGGGATGATGCTCAACCAACTGAGACACACAGGCCAGGGCTGGATCAGTATTTCAATATGTAAAATGCTCCTACAAATCAATAAGAAAGGAAAGAGAGGAATGGACACGTGACAGGGAAGTTCTTCACGTAAGAAGAAAACAGAATGGAGAATTTACACATGTAAAAAACCCTGCTTACACGTAATCAAAGAAATTCACAGTGACACCGGAATTAAACACTGGCAGCGATTCACGTCCATGGTCAGTGATCATAAAGATGAGGAAAAGGTGACCACTGCTTGCTGGAGGGAGTATGAATCACAGCAGCATTTTTGCAGGACAATCTGATAAAATGTATCTCATTTTTAAAATGCACACATATGCGACATAGCGGTGTCATTTCTGGGAAGTTAAGGAAGATGAGAACAAGGAGCTTTTATCATTAGATATATAAGAAAACTTTAAAAACAAGCCCAACTTCCAAATCCAGGAGCTTGTTTAAATGTTGCTTCATCCATACAATAGAACAATATGGAACTAGCAAATCAAAGGTGGACAATTGACCTGAATAAATGTTGACGATCTATTTATAGATCAGCTGGAAAAGTAGGATACATAACAGTGCTTACCATCATCCTATTTCTGTCAAAACATAGATCTGTACAGCTACACATGGAATAAAAGTCTAAGATTACATTCTAACAGTACCTCTAGGTGATAAGATTGCAATGAATTTTTATTTTCTTCTCTGTGCTTTTTTTTTTTTTTTTGTCTTGCACATTTCATGCAAGGAACACTTTTTTGTTTGTCGTCGGAAATAAAGATAACACCCATCTCAAGTTATTGGAAACAAGAGAGCTGGTTTCCTGAGATTCTATTTACACGCAGCCCTCCGAGAATGTGTCTGTGGTTTCAGGCAAGGCCCCGCGCTCCGCGGCTGGAATAAGATTTCTTTCTCGAACATACACCCGGGGAGGACGGCGCTGCTACAAAATCCGCTGTGAGCGCGGCGGGCTCGCCGCTCCTCCCTGGGCAGAGAACCGGAAAAATGAGCAGGAGATTTATATCCACTTGACTTCGTGTTCTTATCCTTTTTGATTAAAAAATACACCAAGACATGAGACGGATGGGAAAAACCCATAAAAATTGTTTTACTGCGTCATAAAAGGCTTACAGTTCTGACACTGGGATCACAGAGGGATTAATTGATGCTGTCACTCTGCCTCTCTGCAGGTCAGCTGGGATGGCTCTGCAGCCGGGGGAGCCACGAAGGTGCCTATTCCTATCCCCCCTCCAACCCCTTCCCCCCCACACACACACACACATAGCTGTCACCCCACTGCGTTCAGTTAGCTTCTTAAAGCAGGGACGGTGTCTTCTTGTATTCCCTGGACCTTGAACGTGGCCTGGCCCATGGGAGACATGGGTTGTTGTTCCTCTCCCTCACCACTTATTCTGAATTGCATATGGATTGGAAGGTCCCCATCATTTGGGGGAATAAACACATCAGGAAGTAATCTGAGAGCAATGCGATTTGTCTGTGAGTGGTGAGTTTTATAGCTAGTTTTCTACATGGTAGCGTGGCTTAGTTTACTCAACCATTTCTCTCTTCATTCAACAAATACTTCTTTTTTAAAAAAATATATATTTTATTGATTTTTTTACAGAGAGGAAGGGAGAGGGATAGAGAGCTAGAAACATCGATGAGAGAGAAACATCGACCAGCTGCCTCCTGCACACCCCCCACCGGGGATGTGCCCGCAACCAATGTACATGCCCTTGACCGGAATCAAACCTGGGACCCTTCAGTCCGCAGACCGACGCTCTATCCACTGAGCCAAACTGGTTTCGGCAACAAATACTTCTTGAATCTTTGTTAGAGCCAGACACTGTTCTGGGCCTGTTGGATATAGCAGTAGCTAACAAGAGACAGAGGTGTTGTTTTTATGGTGTTCATCTTGAAGAAGAATTGAGATTTCTTCTTTCCTTCCTCCCTCCCTCCCTCCCTCCCTTCCTTCCTTTCTTCCTCCCTTTCCCCTTCTCTCTTTCCTATCTTTCCTTCTTTTGTCTGTCCGTCCATCCCTCTATCCATCCACCTACCTACCCACCCATCATGCCTGGAGTCCTCCTCAGGTGCCAGGCCAGGAATTGGAGGGTACCCACAAACAAGCCCTATTCCTCCTCTGAATGAGCGTAGGGAGCGGTGAGGAAATGAGGCACGGTCAGAACCACCCAGCAGGTGCTGTGCCAGGCAGAACTCCGGGGTGCCACAGGAGCACCCCACCCCACCCAGCTGCAGGTCACCCCTTTTCCAGCCACAGGGACACCTGTGGTTATCTGAGTCCAGCTTCTGCAGCTTCCCTGCTGTGGGCGGGGCCTTGGCCTCGGGAATCGGGCATCAGGAAGCCCAGGGGTGTCCCTTTGCTACCAGGAATGTGCTGGCGAACAGTAAGCTTCCTTGAAGAAATAGCCCCTGTCTTGGTAAAATCCTTGATGTCCATTATATGCTGAGCCCCCGCTCTGTTCTGGGGGTTCGAGGGAAGGTCCGGGCTGTAAGGAGATCCCCGGGGAAGCTAACTGGTGGTTCTCAGGAGCGACGTGGACTGTCCCTATCAAGGAATTCCATGAAATAAGAGGGGCCAGAAACGAACTCTTAGTGAGCAGCTAATATATCGCGCCCCCCCCCCCGCCCCCCAGGCATTGTGCCCGCTGCTTCCATTGGCTATTGCATTTAATTTTCACAGAAATCCTGTGACACCCTGTTATGTTTTCAATGGTGGTTCAGAGAGGGTAACTGGCTGGGCCAAGGTCACAGGTAGCGAACAGCCAGGCTGAGCTCTGGGCAGGACGCCTGCCCTCCTCGTCCTCCTGCAACGAGGAGCGCAGCATGCGGGAGGGCTTGCCCTTTGGCGCTTTATTTGAAGTTCTCTCCCGGCACTTATCTCAGCCGACTCTGCAGTGCAGAGCTGTTTCCCCGCCTCCTCTGTGGGACACAGGATGTTAATAGGTGTCCTGGCCAGAAAAGGCCTCCCTGGACAATGCATGGGAGCCTGCAGGGTCCACAGGTTTCCGTGGGGAACGTCCTCGCTGTCCTTCCTCGTGTGTGCAGCCCAAAGCGCAGGTGGTGGCACAGGCACTGCACACACGCCACATCTCACAGCATGCGTGTCCCGTGGAAGCCACTTTGCAAAGTGCTGTTTATATAACCAGCATTTGCTGAGCTTTTCCTCCGGGAATGGCTCCCGGGGTCCGTGCTCTGACCTCCCTCTGGGCTGTGAGCTGAGATAGGGCCTACTCCTCCCCCTTCCCCAGTGCCTGCTAAGCGTGTCATCATGACAGCTTGCCCCGCTTCCCAGGGGGTGGGGGAAATGGACCTTGACCTTGACCCTGAAGAAGGTAGAAGACACGTTTGTGGACGTAGATGGGGTCTTCTAGGAAACAGAAGTCATAGGACCTGTGCCTCCGCGGAGGGAGCGGGGACGCCGCATGGTGGGGAAATGTGTAAAGAGAGGCGGGAGGCGGCGGGAGGCGGCAGGTGGCGGGTGTTAGACTCTGGGGCCCTCTGAGATCCTCTCTCTGGGCATTGGGACCATTTTCATTGCAGTGAAATGGACTTTGCAAGACATCGAAAGACAAATGGCGGTGCAAGGCTTTCCTTCTCCATTTATTTCCAGTTCATTGAAATTCTTAGTATTTCCCAGGTCTGTTGCTAGCCGACTGCCTGGAGGCTGAGCCCTGGATTGGGGGAGCTCCCTGGCATCTTGGGGTCCATGACTAGGGGGACTTGTGCAAAACCACAGACAAGCTTCTGGGGGTGTCTTCTGAACCCTTTTACGCTGTTCCTTAGTCAAAAAAATGAAGACAAGCTGCTTTTCCTTTCACCTCATTCAGACTCTGGAGAGACAAAGATTTCCCTAATCTTTTGTTAAACCCCAAAGAGCAAGCCTGCTTGGCTTCTGAACAGAGAGGGACTTTTGACAGAGACTCTTGAATGGCATAATTAAATGGAAACTGTCAACCAGGAGCCCTTTAGAGGTTGCAAAGTCCCCCAATCCTTGCCGCTGACAAGCCACTGCGTTCTTGGGGCAGGGCGCGTGTGCCTTGCCCACTTTCTGCTGAGGAATCCGCCCTGATTACCGCCTGTTGGCCTCCTTCGATCCCTGCGAGAAGGAAGACCATACGCTCCACTGCAGGGGTCTCTCACGCCCCGGGTGGCGGCGGGCTTTCTAAGAATATTCCTTACAGAGTCGCCTTGTCACCGTGGCACTCTGAAAACTCTACGATTCAGCACAGCTCTTGACTCCTCTCTTTTATCTCTTTGGACACTTTTTTCCAGGAAAGTTATTTCTATGCCACCTGAGAGAAGAGAGCCTTTGAAGGGCTCAGAAGACAGCCTCCACAAGAAATGGTTTCTCTGTGTCTGGGGCAGCCCTGAGCCTCCCCACCGCCCGTCACGCAGAGCGAGCTATGCTGAGCAAGAGCAGGTGTCTTAGTCCGCTCGGGCTGCCATCACGAAATGCCATAAGCTGGGCGGTTTGAACAGCATTCCGTTCTGACCCAGTCCTGGAGGCTGAGAAACCCAAGGTCAAGGTGGTTGTATGTGGAGGCCTCTTCTCTTGACTCGTGGGGGGCCACCATCTCACTGTGAGCTGGCGTGACCTCTTCCTTGCCTGCAGGTCGGGAAGGTGGGGGCACACAAGCTCTCTGGTGTGCCTTGATATCAGCCACACGTTTCTAGAAAGGAGCGTGAATATGGAGAATTCATTGTTTGCAACCCTGAGAAAACGACCAATTCTTTTTTCTCTCTCTGTCTTTTCCTAGTCATTCAAAAGTATTTTCTCAGCACTTTCCATGGGCCGGCATATAAAGAATAGGTGGTGTTTTTTGTTATTGTTGTTTTATATATATATTGCTGATTTCAGAGAGGAAGAAAGAGGGAGAGAGAGATAGAAACATCAGTGATGAGAATCATAGATCAGTTGCCTCCTACATGCTCCCCACTGGGGATCGAGCCCACAACCCGGGCATGTGCCCTTGACAGGAATCGAACCTGGGGCCCTTCAGTCTGCAGGCTGATGCTCTATCCACTGAGCCAAATCTGCTAGGGCTAGGTGGTGTTTTTGAAGGCACGGTGTATTTTAATATGTTCACGTTCAATAGGGTGTCCAACCAATCCCATTTGGCTATAACTTTTCCAGATTTAGCATTAAAAAGTCCTTCCTCCAAGCCAGGTCGGCGTGGCTCAGTGGTTGCTCATCGACCTATGAACCAGGAGGTCAAGGTTCAATTCACATGCCTGGGCACATGCCTGGGTTGAGTGCTCTCTCCCCAGTGTGGGGCGTGAAGGAGGCAGCCGATCAATGATTCCCTCTCATCATTGATGTTTTTATCTTTCCCTCTCCCTTCCTCTCTGAAATCAATAAAAATATATTTTGGGGGGAAAAAATCCTTCATCCAAAAACCCCCTCACGACAGTCACCATAGTGCTCAGCAGTGAGCACTCTAGCCTAGAAGGCACCAATAGGTACAATTCCTGAGCACGTGACATTCAGAAGCGAGCAAGGATACAGGTGTGTTGTACTGGTGACTCATGTACTCCGAGCGGCACTGCTGTTGGTATCATTATTTTACAGAGTAATGAAGAACTCTTGGTAAAATTCCAAACAAAGCAGAGCACATTCTTCCCTAAATGTACCCAGCAGTTGCACTGCTAGAAAATTCAGCATATATTAACACGTGCAGAAACACCTGCAGTTTAAATGTAAAATATGCTCTAGATTTTATGCACAGATGATGATCGATATCTTTCCCACTGAAAGGACTCTCCGGTGAGATATTTGGGGTGGTTTTTGGGGGTGCAGGGTTGTCCTGTATGCTGCAGAACATTCATTACCCATTGGCCTCACCTCCTGGATTTGACCAATGGCATCCTTCAATCACAGCAACATCAAAACCGCTCACAGATTTTCCAAACACCCCCCGGAGGCAGTCCTGCCCTTGCTGGAAACCACTGCACTAGCTCTGTGAGAAGAAATCAATGTGTAGAGAAGAGATAAGCTATAGCTGGATGCTTCTGGTATCCTCCTTTTCCTCTTTTTTTCTCCTTAACTCACTAACTCTGTGGAAATGTTCTCTGCAGGATGAACCTTCCATCCGAGAAAGTGCCTGGGAAAGTCTGGAGATAAAGACCATCTTTTTCTCCAAACAGCTTGAGGTCTGCTTGCTCAGGTTAAGCCAGCCAAAGGGTCAGCTCTACTATGACCCCTGGCGGGAATCGGAGTGCCTGCTCACCTCCACTTCAGCTGAGTGGACTGGGGGGTCTTTCTGTCACTTCCCCAGCTCTCAGCCAAGGCTCTACTTCTCTTTTGTTCATCCTACAATCAGCCCCATGTTGTTGGTCTCTGTGTGACCACTCGCCTGGCAGTGGGAGAGAGAGACGCAGCCAAGGCCCACAGCGCTCGGTGTGTAGAAGGTTTTTCCTGGCAGTCTTTTTTTTATCTTGACCTGTTACTCTACATGGTATATACTAGCATTCTTTCCAGTGAGGCACCGTGGTGGGAAAGGAGGTGGATAAGACCCAAGAAATTGGTGATTGGAGCGGGAAGAGGCCAGTAAGAAATTATCAAAGAAACACATTGAGAACGTGAACACATGCTTTATACATAGAAGCACTAACACTATTATTATTATACCAGAGGCCCGGTGCATGAAATTCGTGCATGAGTAGGGTCCCTAGGCCTGGCTGGCGATCAAGGCCTATCTGTGGGGTGACCGGTGGGGCGATCGGAGAGCCCCCACTGGCACCCGCCTTGGCTGGCCTGGCACTGCCCGCTCGCCGGCCCCACCCCCTGCTGCCACTGCCAGTCAGGGCCTGCGGGTTGGGGGCAGTTCCTGCGTTGAGTGTCTGCCCCCTGGTGGTCAGTGCATATCATAGCAACCAGTCATTCTGCCATTTGGTTGCTTTGCATACTAGGCTTTTATTATATAGGATATTATATAGAAATACATATTATATAGAAATTATACACTGAGTGGCCAGATTATTATGACCACCTGATGTTTGTAGGCAAATTAGCCGTACACTGCATCATAAGGGATATGGAAGCCAAAGGCCTGTTCGAACACCTTTGCTGTCTGCAGTTACCAAGATAAAACGTCTCCAATTCGCACAGGAACACAAGGATTGGACAGTCGGGCACTGGAAAAAAGTCATGTGGTCCGATGAATCACGTTTCCATTTGCATCATGCAGATGGCAGAGTGAGAATTTCGCAGAAACAGCATGAAAGCATGCACCCCACGTGCATGAGTACAACCCTTCAAGCTGGTGGGGGCAGTGTTATGGTTTGGGGCATGTTTTCCTGGCATGATTTGGACCCTTTAATTCGTGTGGAACAACATCTGAATAGCACAACATAAGTATCGTTGCTGATCAAGTTCATCCTATCATGTTGATGGCGTATCCCAATGGAGATGGCTTCTTCCAGCAAGACAATGTGCCATGCCACGGTGCTCGTATTGTGCAGGAGTGGTTTCAAGAACATGAGGGAGACTTTACCTTGCTTAGGTGGCCCCCACAATCACCAGATCTCAATCCAATTGAGCATTTGTGGGACGAAGTTAAAAGAGCCATCAGGCAGCTGGTTCCACAACCATCATATCTCACAGAACTGGACAGTGCTATTCATCAGGCATGGTGTCAGATTCCTCGCATCACCTTTCAACATCTCGTGGAGTCAATGCCAAGAAGAATTGCCACAGTATTGAAGGCAAAAGGTGGCCCAATGAATTGCTAATGGGGTGGTCATAAAAATCTGGCCACTCAGTGTATATTAAATTAATTTTATTATATTATAGTAGTATAATACTATGTAATATAATCCTATATAATAAAAGGCTAATATGCAAATAGACCGAATGGCGGAACAACAGGAACAACCAAACAACCAGTCGCTATGACGTGCGCTGACCACCAGGGGCCGTGTGCGGAATGTGGCGGGCATTGGCCGCGGTGGGGTGGTGGAGCAGGTGAGCAGGAGTACCAGACCAAGGCGGGGCACTGGTCGCTGTCATCGGGGAGAGCCTCTGGTGGTTACTGAAAATTCTTTGCTCCCGCGCACCGCGGTCCCGCCTGGCGCTCACACCCACTGCCAGTACCACCCCCGCTCGCACCTGCAGTTGGTGCTGGAGCTGCTGCTCACACTCACTGCCAGTGCCCAACACCAGTCCTGATCACTCAGCGCCATCAGCGGGTGCAAGCAGTGGCTGTGGGCCCTGATCACCCCTGAGGGCTTCTCCACCTCCCCCTGCTCCTGAGAGGTGATCGGGGGCAGCAGCTGCTGCTTGCACCCACTGCTGGCGCCGGCCCCAATCAATCTGCGCTGTCAGCAGGTGTGAGCCGGGCCAATGCTGTCAGTGCATGGGAGTGGCAGTGGTGGGAGCAGGGCTGCCAGCAGGCAGGGCACTGGGGACCGCAGCAGGAGGGGCCGGGTGGCGGTGTGGAGGATTGGCTGAGACCTACCCCTGTGCCTACTGCAGCCTCACGGCCCACAGTTCCTTTCAAGGTGCACGAATCTGTGCACTGGGCCCCTAGTTAATATGTATAAATTATACATAATTCTCTTATTTAATATATAATTACACTAGAGGTCCATTGCACAAAGAGATTCATGCAATAGGCCTTCCTTCCCTTGACTTCCAGCACTGGTTTTCCTCTGACACCCGGGACCCAGGCCTTCACTCCGGCCCGAGTCTGCCTTCTTCGTCTTTGCTGCAGACTCTGGCCGGAGTCTGCCATCTTCATCTTTGCTGCTTCACTGCAGACTCCGGCCGGAGTCTGCTGTCTTCGTCTTTGCTGCAGACTCCCTAGTCTGCAGTCTTCATCTTCGCTGCAGAATCCGGAGTCTGCAGTCTTCATCTTCGCTGCGGCCGGAGTGCCTCTCCTGTAGATCTCTTCGCCCCTGCCCTTCCTCTCATAGCAGGCGTCCTGTCCACCCGGCCACTCCGCCTGGAGCACCTGGGCGGCCACCATCTTTGACCTTCTAATTTGCATATTTCTTCCTGATTGGCTGGTGGGTGTGGCGGAGTGATGGTCAGTTTGCATGTTTCTCTTTTATTACTGTAGATTAAATTGATAGTGAATTAATTTTACATTAAATTAATAAAATTAAATGTATAATAGTAACATAGTATATAACATTGCCTTTAATAATGATAATAGTATCATTATTGTTGTCTTTATACTTTATGGGTTTGTTGTGGACTTTACAGAATCAGTGTGTCATTGATGGAAAGAGGACACTTCCATGTTGGCTCTCACGGTTTTAGGTCACTGTCATATACTGGCACAGCAACCCGCTTACGATCTCTGTTTCCGAAGTTTAACTTGAGGCTCAGTGGGATGAGTTGATTTGGCCAAGGTCCCCCAACCAGAAAATAGCTGACTCGAATGCACCAGTACCATTTCTGAGACACTTCATGGCGTTTTACTCAGCGGGCGTTAGGTGGGTGGTCCGGACCAGAAGAGCAGTGGGGGGGGGCGTTCAGAGAAGGGAGGGCTCACCCTACGGAGAAGGGGAGCCCTGAGGATGCTGGAAGAGTGGGAAGGTTTGTGGAGGGAGAGAGGGCTCTTCCTGGGAGGTGGGGAGCGTGTGACCACAGGGATCTGGGAGGCTTAATAAGGAGACCAGGCTCATTGGGCTGAAAGCACTTGTGTGTGTGCTTTGACCAAGAGGGGAACGTAGAACAGATTCTGAAGTCTTTAAGGACAATGACTGTCTATTCGTGTTTATGTTCTGAGGACCTGGATTAGAGGGGTCGGAGACAAAGTAGGTGCCTCATAAGGGTTTACTGGAAGGTTGTGTGAGCAGATCGAAGCCAAGCCAAGGAGTTTAGGCTTGAAGCTGCCAGCAAAGAGGGCCTGTCTTCCTTTTAGGTCCCATTGATAATACGGTGGCTTCTAACTAATGAAACTCGCAGATCCCAGGGAGTGGTGAACGTGGCATCACAGGAGGAGTGATTGGCAGTGGTCTAAGTTGGAGTGGAATGTTAAGTCAGAGACAGGTTCCGACAAAGTCTGAGTCTACAAGGAGTCGGCTGGAGAAGAGGAGAAGAGATGAGATTCCCTGAGACGTTTCAGGAGGCGCATGGGGAATGGACGGAACTGGCACACCCCTGGGTTTGAATCCCAGCTCTGCCACTTTCCAGCTGTGCACCCCTAGACAAGCAGCTTCACTCTGGACATCAGTGTCTCATCTGCAAAGTGAACCCTGAAAAAGAAGACACCTGCTAAGAAGGGCTCCTGGTGGCTAACTGGGCTCAACTTTTTTGGGAAAAAGGGGAGCTTAGCAGCCGGGGTCCTCTCATACAAACTGCACTTCCTGGAGAAGCCTGCACTGAACCCCCAGCAAGCACTGGGTACTGCCATTGGAGCCTGCCCTTGTAAATGAGTTCCTGGAATCCTATTTCAATCAATAGGACTGAGGCTCTTTCCATCCAATTGGAGCTGTGCAGCTCCGACCAACCAGAGCAGCTCTATTCTGATCAATCAGGACAGTGCCTTTTGGGCCAATCAAACTGTGGGGATTTGGAGTCCTCATTTGCATGAGAATAGACCAATCAGGGAACCAGGGGTGGGGACTTCTGTTCAGTAAGCCAGCTCCCCTCTGACCCTGAGTGCACTTTCCCTTTCCACCCAAGACGGAAGACTGCATCTCCCTGGCTGAGCTGAGACACCTAAGATGTCTCACTAGAGCACAGCAAAGAGGCAGAGAGGGACCATGGCCCTGGGGCTGCCTCAAAGCCCTGCTGTATCACAGCCGAGCTGTTTTGCACTGAATAAGGTTCCCTCCTTCTTTGCCACACCCCAAAATGGGGGTTCCTGTTTTGACTGAATTGGCACCAGCTACCACTGGTTGACAGTAACTATGAGGATTAAGCAATGTCCCTTAGAGAGCTACCGGGCAAAAGAAAATAGATAACACATGCAGAGCGCCTGTATTTGATAAACGTTAAGGCTTTTATCCTTTTTTTCCTGAAGGAATTATTGATCAGAATTTGATAATTAATTGAATTTGAGGCCCCAGATGTGTTGCCTGGACACGGTGACCATGTTAGAAAAATTCGGTTTTGACGTGTTGAATTTGAGTGATAGCCTAGCTGAAACGCCTGCTAGCGAGTTGGTGCGAAGGCCCTGAGACTCGGATGACACTTGATAGGAGTGAGTAGCGCTGGGACGTCGATGTGAAGAGTCCTCAGCATAAAACGATCTTTCTGCTGAGTGACAAGATCAAGAGAGACCGGGCTCTTGGTGGTCAGGGCACCCATCGGCAGTGCCACATTTTTGGAAACGGGCTGTTTCATTCCACTCGACACGACACTTCCCAGCCGTTACTGTCGACTTCTGAGCTCCTTCCGATGCCTCATCTTCTGTCACAGCTGGTGAGATTGGCCACGTGAGCGTCACCCCTCAGAGCCTCCTAGGGGAAGGAGAGAGGGGGAACCAGCCCCCCCACCCCCCCACCCCCCACTGCATCCAGGGGAGGCTGAGCTGGGCTGATCCCATGGGCAGCTGGAATTGAAGAGCAAGGCTCTTGGTGGCTCGGATTCCAGATGCTGGGGATCGGAGCACCCTGCTCTTTAGTCGCTCTCCACCCGCGTAGCATAGAAATTACCCAGAGAGCGAGCACCGGGTAATGAAGTCCAGGTCACTCCCCGTCCGTCTCACTAAATGCCACTTGGAACCAGTGCCTTTTCGCTTGACAATAAAATCGATGAGTGAAATATCGCAGGGTTGAAAGCGGCGCTGTACAGAATTCATTACGTTCCCAGGGAGGGAGGGACTTGGCCCCCACTGTACTTTACTTTCCGGAACATCAACACATCTACTTAATGAAACTTGAACCTTCTGTTAATCCTTCACCTGTTTGCTTTTCAACTGGAATCCTTTGAACGCAACTCAAAAGGCCTTCCCTTTGGATTCTGCCTCCTAAAAATTGGAATATGCATCAGTTCAGGGGAAAGGTGACTGGTTAATTAGGAAAACGGTTCATGAGATTAGAGGGCTTTTTCTGATAACCGCCGGGTCCCCTGTGAGCCAGCACCGTTTCCTTTGAATTGTTCTTTCCTTTTGAGGATCATCTCGGTACTGAGCACACTGAGCCCAGTGTCCCGACTCCTGCCGATTCGGAGGCAGCCACCACGTGGGTGAGCACAGAAGGGTGGCCGAGGGGCGGAAGGGAGTCTGTAGCCTTTTCCTCGGAGGACATAATAGACCAATGAAAGAACCATGCCATTCCTTTAGAAGTGACGAAAATAGGATCAGCGTGAGAGAAGTACCTCTTAAGGTGTGTGTTTGTGACAGAGTCAGCAGAGCGGGGAAGAATTAGGCGAGAACTGGTTATTCTGCTGCCCTTTGATTCAAGACAGTGTCCTTTCTTTGGGAAAAAAAAGGAGTGTTTGATGTAAGCAAGGGGTTTAGGAAAGAAGGGGACACATCTGGAATCACAGTGGCGGTTCACGGTCATTTAAGGCCTATCTTCATTTTTAATACAGGCTTTTTTCCCCCCTTTCTTTCAACGGGTATTTATTGAGCACTTATTATATTCCAGATACCTCTGGCCTCAATACTCATGGCCCTCCCTCATAAGCTTATGTCCAATGTAGAAGAGAGAGGCAAGAAATAAGCAAGAAAAATAAACATGATGGGTGCTGTGAAGGAAACATATGCGATAAGAGTATTGGAGAATTCAGAGGGGGCGACTTTGGAGAGAGGGACATAAAGGAAGGCTTCTCGGAGGAGGAGAAATTCAAGCGGAACGAAGGCAAATGCGCTGACACTGAGAAGCGTAGGGGAGGGGGAGGCCCCTGAGGTGGGAAGGAGCAGATGGCCCTGGAGGAACTGGCAGTCCCATGTAGCTGGAGAATGATGAGTGACAGGTGGTGTTGGGAGGGGAAGACAGAGGTGGGCAGGAACCTGTTCGTGTAGGGACTCTAGACACCACAGAGCGTTTGATTTTCATGTTTAAATAACGGTGTAGTAGGGGACGGATTCTGTCCGATTTGCATTCCAAACACATACCTTGTTTGCAATGTGGAGAGTGGATTGGAGGAGACACGCTTGCAGGTATAGGGCGGCCAGTTAGGAGGAGTCGGGGCCGGTTCGTGGAGCAGCATTTGCAGAGAGGTGCCTAGATCTCAAATGCATCTTGGATGCGAGGAAGCGGCTGGTGAGGGAAAGGAGGGAGTCAGCGTGACTTCCAGCTCTCTAGCTTGAGCAACGTGAGGAGGATGCGGTCACCATTGGTCCTCCTCTCAGCTAACGCCTGTGGCAGGCCCGCAGCACACTGTGCACTGTGCAAGGGTGGGGAGGTGGGCCTGCCCTCTCTGGGCTCACCACTGAAGCAGGAGGACAGATCCTATATAATAAAAGCCTAATATGCTAAGTGTCCAATCGTCAGTCGTCCATTCAACCAATCAAAGCATGATATGCTAAGGCCACTCAACTGCTCGCTATGACATGCATTGACCACCAGCTGGCAGTCGACCAGTTGCTATGACATGCACTGACCACCAGGGGGCAGATGCTCCAACCGGTAGTTTAGCTTGCTGCTAGGGTCCAGCCAATCAGGACTGAGCAAGACAGGCCAGACATGCCCTGGAGCCCTCCCATGGTCCCTCCCCGCTGGCCAACCTCCCACATCCTTCCCCGACCCTGATCATGCACCAGTGGGGTCCCTCAGCCTAGCCTGTGCCCTCTCGCAATCTGGAACCCCTGGGGGGATGTCGGAGATCCAGCGGAATGACCAGTCACTATGCACACACTGACCACCAGGGGGCAGACACTCAATGCAGGAGCTGCCCCCTGATGGTCAGTGCGCTCCCACAGGGGGAGCACCGCTCAGCCAGAAGCCAGGCTCATGGCTGGTAAGTGCAGGGGCATTGGCAGGAGCCTCTCCCACCTCCGCTGCAGCACTAACGATGTCCGATTGGAACGGGCCCAAGCCGTCAGTCGGACATCCCCTGAGGGCTCCCGCACTCCGAGAGGGTGCAGGCCGGGCTGAGGGACCCCCTCCCCGAGTGCATGAATTTCATGCACCGGGCCTCTAGTGTGTAAATAAGCACTTAATAGAATAGCAGCACATACTGACACACAGCCGGAGGTGCTTGGCAAAAGCCCCTGGGAAATTTATTCTCCCTCTTCCCCCACCACCAACCACCCATTTCATTGTCTTGTAGCCGTTGTTGTTATTTTTGCTTTTGCTTGTGTATTTAAAATATAGGACATGTACTCTTCATGGAAAGGAAATATATATAATATTTATGTCATCTTTAAAGAATTATAAATCCAACATTCGTGTAGCCACCATCTTGGTAGAGAAATAAATCTTCATCAGCCCCTTGGAAGCCTTTATGGATTCTGTCCCACAGTTCAACATTATTCTGGATTTTTGATTTATCACTTTCATACTCTTCTTTGTAGGCTTAACACCCATGTTCCCAAGCAATATGTTATTTATTTTGCCTCTTTTAACTTTATATAAATGGAAGCATTCTACATCCATACTTCTGAGACTTCCTTTTGCGCTCACATTCTGTTAGGGGGATGTATCCATGTTGCAGCGTATAAATCAAGTTCATTTATTTTCACTGCTTTGTGTGCGTGGCTCACAATAAATCCATTCTTTTGACACAGATCACTTGACTGTTTAGCATTTTGGGTTATTCCCAATAATATTTCTATGAATAGTATTCATATATTCCCTAGGGCACATATCTCATGGGGTGTTTACTGAGAGATTGCACATGGGAGTGGGTTATCAAGTATATATGCGCAACTTTGTTAGTGATTGCCAATAGTTGTGCAAAGTGGTGGTTAGAATTTACACTCCCACCCTAGTGATTAACAGTCCCCAGGACTACCCATCTTCACCAGCATTTACTCATTGTTGTTTTCCCCTTTAAAATCTTTGCCAATCTAGTGGGTTGAAGAATGATATGTCACTGGTGTACTCATTTGCATTTTTATTACTAATGAGGTTGCTCATTTTTAATGTGTTTATTGGTTGGTTGAATATTCTATTCTAGAAATATTTTTTCATATCTTTTGCTCATTTTCTGTCGAGTTGCTCATGTTTTTCTTATTGATTCATGACCACTCTTTATATGTTCTGGATACTAAGCCTTTGCCAATTTTATGTGCTGCAAATATTACCTCTCAGTTTGTAGCATGTCTTTTCATTTTGTTACCGTGTCAATTGATTTCCTGAAGTTCTTTATTGTGGTGTAAATTTGCCAGGCTTTTTTCTTTAGGGCTTGCATGTTTTGTGTTTGCCTAAAAAAAGATAACACAGACCCTGGGGTCATAAAAATAGTCTCTATATTTTATTCTAAATGTTTCAGAGTTTTGCCTTTCACATTTAACTTCTTTATTCATATGGGATTGAGTCATATATGAAGTATGGGTAAAGTTTATGTTTTGTATAGTAATTATTTCTTCCAATACAACTTTTCAGATTACCTATTCCTCACTTATCTGTCATAGATCAGTTTCCTATATATGTATGACTGTGTTCCATTGGTCTGTTTGTGTATATCTTTATGTTACCGTATCTTTATAATAAGTTGTGGTAGCTACTAGTCCCCTCACCTGTTCTCCCCTTTTAAACACTTTTTTAAATTAAACTGTAAAAAGCTACAGTACATATAGTATATAGCTCAATGAATTATCACAGTCTTAGAAGTTTGTCACATTTCATGCATGTACACACACACACTTGGGGATTTTGATTGGAATTGTACATATCCATAAATCAATTTGATGAGAATTGTTATCTTTATGATAATGAGTCTTCCTATCTATAAATATGATTTGTTATTCTTTTGGGGTTTGTCTTCTTTCATATCTTCCCATAATATTTACAGTGTTCCCCATAAAAGTCTTACACATCTTTTGTTAGATGTATTCCTGGGTATCTAGTATATTTTGTTGCCATTGCAAATGAAATTTTTGTGTACTTTTTACCTACTGCTGGTATATGAAAAGGCAATTAACTTTTATATATTGATTTATATGCAGAGGCATACTAAACTCTTTATTGATTCAAATCATTTATCCTAAACCTCAATTACACATATTACATATTTGCCTTTTGTATCTTTTTTTCCATTATTTTCAAACTTTTTTCATTTAAATGACATATTTCTGGAATTTTTTAAAGTTTCTGTATAAAAATCTGTCTTTCACCTCAAAAGTATAGTCTACTTATCTAGATTGCTGTTACCAATATGAAGTTATTTCTGCCTATTGATTTTGTGCTTCTTTAACCCACTTTTTTAGGTTTTTTCCTTCTTTGGGTTGATTATAGGTTTTGACTTTCCATTTCAATTTTAACCTCCACTAGATTGAAAATTATATACTAGAAATCTTAACATGAATAAAGTCTGAAATTAGTATTTTCCTTCTCCTAAACAGTGTGGGAACTTTAGAATGCTTTATCTAGAATCACCTCCTCTTGCACTATATGCCTGCTATTTAAAGTGTGCTTGTTTGTTTTATTTTTGGTCTAATTTTATTAATGAAATAGCATTGTTGACTTTTCAGTTGGTATGCTTTGAAAATGTTATCTGTACATTTGCTGTTTTCTCACTTTTCATTTTTACATTTCAGACTTTCCTTCAGGGACCATTTTCTTTCTTTCTGAATTATATCTTCCAGAATTTCCTTTAGTGAGTGTCTACCACTAGTAAAATCTATTTTTCATTCCTGAAAAATGTCATTATGTACCATCCTGAAGGATGTTTTCACTGGATCTAGAACTCTAGGTTGACAATATATTTCCCCCTTGGCACCCTGAAGAGTCTATTCCACTTTCTTAAGGCTTACATTGTTTCTGTTGATAAGTCAGCTGTCTACCATTTTTCATTTCTACATCCTATGCTTGGTTCCTTTTCAAATATGCCTGGTCACTTTTGACAGTTTGTGTGTTCTTTTGTCATATTGTTTATAGACTTTATAATTATCTCTTCATGCACAACAAGTTACAGTACAATTTAGTGGCTTAAAACAAGTCACTCACCATGACTCGTGATTTCTGTTAGACATCGAGGAAGGGCTCAGCGAGGCAGTTCTCACTTGGGAACTCTCATGCAGTTGAGTCCTATGGCAGCTTGGGCTGGAGAACTGACAGTTGTTTTATATACAAGAGGATATTTTATTGTGTTGTAGTGTTGGTATGTTAGTTGTTGTGTGTTTTGTTTTTTCCAGTTTATTGAGAAAGAATTGACTTATAACATGGATAAGTTCAAGGTGTCCAATATGTTCATCTGATAGACGTGTATGATTGCAGAATGATTACCATTGTACTGTTATCTAACATCTTCATCATGTCACATTCTTATCATGTCTTTTTTTGTGATGAGAACATGTAAGATAGCAACTCTTAGCAACTTTTCAGTATATAAGACAGTATTATTAACTACTAGAGGCCCGGTGCATGAAAATTCATGCACTGGACGGGGGGGGGGGGGTCCCTCAGCCTGGCCTGCCCCCTCTCACAGTTCGGGAGCCCTCAGGGGCAGGAGGCAACCCGGCGATCAGAGGAAGGTGACGCCCCCATCATACCTCTGCTGCTGCCACTGCCGGCAGCGCAAGCCTCGGCTGGCCCTGGTTACCTGAGCCTTGGGCGGCCCTGGGCAGCTGGGCAGCCAACATCCGAGGCTTGCCTGTGCCTCGGGCCAGCCCTGGGCGGCTGGGGGGCTGAGGGGACTGGGGGACTCCGGAGGCAGGCGCGCTGGCGGGGCTGAGGGGACTGGGCACCGCCATCTTGTGGCTGTGGGCGCTGCCATCTTTGAGGGTGTGGCAGTCAATTAGCATATTCCTTCCTATTGGCTGTGGGCGCAATCATCTTTGTGAGGGTGTGATGGTCAGTTAGCATATTCCCTCTTTATTAGATAGGATAATCACTGTGTTATACATTAGGTCCCCAGAGCATATTCATCTTATTACTAAAAGTTTATACTCTTCTACCAACATTTTCCCATTACCCCGCTCCCCTCCCCTGATAACAATCATGCTACTCTCTGTTTCTCAGAGTTCATTTTTTTCAAATAGACATATGAGTGGTATCATACAGTATTAGTCCTTTTGTCCAACTTATTTCATTTAGCCTAATACTGTCAGGGTCAGTTTATGTCATTGCAAATGGCAGGATTTTCCTCTTTTTGTGGCTGAATAATAATCCATTGTATATATACCACACGTTTCCCTACCTCTTAGACAGGGGTGGCTTTTTAATATTTCACTCATCAAGGGAGAGACTTTTGGGGGGATCCTGGCTTTATGCTTTGCCCCCTGGCTGTTTCTGCATAGTCCTAGTCTATCTCCTTTCCCTGTGTTTGGCTCTTTAAATCCAGTGCTTAATGGTGTTAGCAATAGGCAGGTTCCTTAATTCAGGTACTGTCTGCCGCCTGCTTACCTCTCTCTATTTGTGCTTTTTTATCAATTTTATTTACTGACTATGAGGATTTGCTTTATATTCTTGTTCACTCATCTCTTTTCTTAAGTGCGTGCACTCACACACACATGCATATATACACACTTTTTACTTGGATTCAGCCTTTTTAGGTGTTTTTTACCAGGGTATTGCTGTTTGCTTGTTGGGTATATTATCCCATATAGTGTCAGAGACTGATGTCCTTAGGGAGCTCTTTAGAAATACAATTCCCTGGTCTAACCCACACTTAGCAAATTAGACTCTCCTGAGAGGTGGCCACGTACGTGTATTTTCTTAAACCCTCCCTGAGGATCCTGATGCCTGCCACTGCGAAGAGGAAATTATGATAATGAAGATATGGCCCAAGACATTGGGGAAGTCTTTATAGAAGAGGAAAATGCTTTTTCCCCTTTTAAAAAATTTATTCTCATGCTCTAACTGCCACAGTTGGTTTTATGGTATGTAAGCACCCAACATCAGCACCAATCCATGAATCCGAAGGCCCCTGGGAAATATCCGAAGGCAGCCTTCTCGCTGAGTGTGGAACAAGATCATGTGACTTGGACTGCCTGTGGTATAGGTTCCTCAGCACTTGTTAATGCCCCTCCACTCATCTGCCCATCCCATGGGCTCAGAGCCACCACTAGTCCAGCTCACTGAGCAAGAATCCACCTGCAGCATCCACTGGTCCCACCGAGGGCATGGCTGAGCTGGCAGATGTGGCATAGAAGTCAGAAAATGTCAGCTTTATTGGCTGGGCAAGGGGGGATTCTGTGCTGGAGACAACTCTCAGGAGGTAGGACCTCATTTTTGCCTGACCCTGAGCTGTACCAAATCCTGTAATGTCAAAAGAGTTCTGTTTGACCCTACCTCCACCAGCTTCTAAATGACGTTCACAGCCCTGCCTGGTTGGCTCAGTTGGAGGGTCGTCACATGCACCAAAGGGTTGCAGGTTCGATTCCCAGTCAGGGTACACACCCCAGTTACAGAGTTGAATGGGAGATGGCCTATCAATGTTTCTCTCTCTCTCTCTCTCTCTCTCTCTCTCTCTCTCTCTCTCTCTCTCTCTCTCTTTGTCTTTCCTCTCCCCTCCTCTCTTAAAAAAAAATCAATGAAAAAGTATCTTCTGGTGAGGAATAAAAAAAATAAAATACTTTCACAGTGGGCCACATTTCTAGATCCATTTGAGGGGAGATGCTAAACAGTTCAGGAAGACCTAGGTTTAAATCCCAGCCCTACAACTTGTTAGCAGCATGATCACAGGCAAGAGACTTCCATTTCTCTGAGCCTCGGTTTCCGTTTCCGCTACATGGAACGAAATAATGTCCATCTTCTAAGATCCTGGAAAACTTAAATGAAGCGATGTATTGTAAACGTCCTGTACAGTCTCTTGGGTACTTCTCTTTGTTATTTTTGCTTTTGCTGTTCTGGTTCTTAAAAACCCTAAGAGATAAATAGGACAAGGAGCTTTCTTCGTGTTCTTTTTCTATGTAGCAAACTCGATGCCTACTCACCTTGGCAACCAAGTCAGGATCAGACTTCTGTGTCAGCACACTGACCCCAGTGCAGCTTCTCACATCCAGTTTCTAACAATAACAGTAAAATTCATAGTGTATTTATTGAACAGCTCCAAGTACCAGGCACCAAGCTCGATATCTTATATATGTTATACCTGGTCCTTACATTAACCTGAAAGCAGGTTTGACAAAGAGCAAACGGAAGCTCGGAGGATGAAGGATCCTGCAGGGTCACGTGGTGGCCAGTGGCTCCGATGTAGAACAGGATTGTGTTATTTGAAATGGGTGGCCAGCCTGCCCTCCTCCATGCGGGTTCCTATTGGGATTGCTCTGCTCCAAGTCCTTTCTCACCCTGAATGGCGTTCCACCTCCTACATTGCCCACCAATATCTCATTCATCCTTTAAGACCCAGCCCCCAATGCTGCCTTCACTGTGGGCTGCCCCTGGGGCCCTGAGTCACAGAGAATCGCTCTTTTTGCTGTATCTTCATGGGACCTTCCTTCGGTTCTGTTTCTGGAACATTTGTTTTCATCTTGTGTCTCTGGTGCATATAAATGTCTCCTGCGCTCATTTGGAATGTGTTTGAAGTCAGCAATTATACCTTAACTCATTTTTTATTTAATAAGAACCATTCATTACACTTCATAGATGTCCATTAAATGTTTATTGAATTTAAGAATGGAAATTCCATCCCGAAAGG
This sequence comes from Cnephaeus nilssonii, assembly GCF_951640355.1. Taxonomy (NCBI): domain Eukaryota; kingdom Metazoa; phylum Chordata; class Mammalia; order Chiroptera; family Vespertilionidae; genus Cnephaeus; species Cnephaeus nilssonii. The sequence continues at coordinate 9,615,100 of NC_137077.1, forward strand.
TTGTTAGGAGGTACTTGCTTAGGTATGTGAGTCTTCAAATCCTTCGTGATGCTGTACAAGGGACTGTCCGTGAAGGACAAAGGTTCCCCAGATTACAATGATGCAGGTACAGGCTCTTCTGTCTACCTATGTTTTATAAGTAGAGGACATTTATTTGACTTGATCAGCTCTCCTCTACCCAGTCTTTCTTTCCAGCCCCTTTTGGCTTCACCTGTAAATTACTAGAAATCTACAGAAAGGTGTCTGGACGGCTTGTTGAGTTCTGGTGGCTCCGAGCGGCAGCTGCCCCCATGTAGCAGCTCTTTAAAATGATTCATCGCGAGGAGCCTTCTACCTGGGTTAGGGGTCACCGTCAGTCAGAGCTTGCATAAGCGGGATGGAATTAGAATCTCTCGGGGGCTCAAAGGTTGCGTTTACAGCAGGTCCTTCTGTTTCTCTGATGCCTTTCATTCAAGGACACTTCACTAGAAAGTTAATTGAAATGGAAAACATCAGCACAAAACCAAAAAGCAAAACAAAGGGCTTTATGAGAAGGTTAGGAGTATTCCACACTTGGGGTAAGCATTGATTTAGAAATCACAGGCAACCCGAAAACGTTGTGTTTGAAAACTATTAAGACAACGGTAAGTCCAAAGAAATATGGAAAGTGCCCCCACAAGTGGGGAGTATTGATTCAGCCAATGAGTTCAGTCCGAGTCCTTAGATTCCATGGGAGACTTGGGCACAGATGGATGGGTGTCCAGGTCTCACGCAGCTGTGAGATGATGGACAGCCATGGAATCCTGGGCTGTCAGGACTCGGTGCGGCCTTTGGAGTTGGTGGAGTTGTTTCATGAAGAGGGAAGTCCAGGACCACTGGGCCGGGCCTGGAGCTCACGTGCCTTGCGGCTTATTTCTAATACCGTCGGTAGTGATTGCTCAGACTGTCTCAGCGCTGGCCATAACATAGGGGGACATGCATACACAAATCATCGCCGGGCGACAGGAGAATGGCTGTAAACGGAGGTGTGACAGAGCCGCAGCCTTTGCTTTGAGTTAGAGCCCGCCGATTAGAGCTGCGTCTCATTTTTCTCACAGCGCCTGCACCCGGAACGCTATTTCCAGTTTTCGTTATTTAAAGCAGAGTTCGCATTTAAAGATGTTGTTCAAGCACAGAGATGCGGAACGCGACTCGATTTTTACTGCCTTTCCGCGTTGTCTTTTTTTGTTTTTTCTTTTCGCAACTTACCATTATCAAATCTTTCTCAAGAATTCAATGCAGTTTTCAGAGGAATCACTCTCTTTTCCCATTCACAATGAGTCAATTTACATAATATTTACTTAGCATGTTTAATTGAGACAACAGGACATGGCATCAACAGGCCTGGGCACAGGTGGGTGGGAACGGGTGTGTAGACCCCCTACTAGAGACCGTTTCCTACTGAGCTTTGTTCTGTGTGCTGGCGCATCCCTCCATATAAAAACACTCCTGGGAAGAAAGCAAGGATTGCCAGCAGGCCCTCCGTATACTGCACTCTATTCCCTTCCTTTTTGGTCCCAGGAAAGAAAGAGAGGTGAACTGGTCCGGCGTTACAGTGATGACAGGCCTCTGTCCAGCACACTGGTAGTGTTTACTATGCAGTTCTTACTCCTCTGTCTAGGGCTGGTACGGTGTCTTAGTCCATTTGGGCTGCTATAACAGAAGACCATAGACCGGTGGCTTATAGACAATACATTTATGTGTCACGGTTATGGAGGCTGGGAAGTCCAAGGTCAAGGTACCAACAGATTTGATACCTGCTGGGGACCTGCTTTTTGGCCCACAGATGGCCATCTTCTTGCTGTGACCTCGCCTGGCAGAAGGGGCACGGGGGCACTCTGGACTTGAGCTCATTGAGATGGTAATCATGTTGGGTAAGAAATGAGAATGGGAAATCTGTAGCCATCTTCAAGGGCTTCTCACTTGAACTTCTAAACCCGAGCTGCGGGAGTGCGTCGTTTTTATGCAGTTCTGCTTGTCCACCTAAGATGGGCTTTTTTTCCTGCCTTTGACGGCTCCAAAATGTGATTCTGACGGATCCACCACGTGACCAGTCGCCCTCCCACCCGGTGCATTCTCAGGCAGCCTTGAGCCCTAAAGAGGAGCAAAGGTCATCCCAGGGCCACTTTCTCCTGCCAATCAATACTAAATCAGTGACCTTCTCCAGATCAAGCCTGCGGCAACCGCTTTTTCACGCGGCCAGCTCACCTGGGACAGGTGTGCAGGAGCCGCCCCCAGACCTCTTCCTGAAGCCCTCAGCACCACAGCCTCCTCTTCATCTGCCACTTTTTCTTCTTTCCCTGGCATTCCTCGGAGCAAGGGACAACGTCCTTCCTCCTCAAATGTCACCTCAACTCTGCTTTTCCTTCCCCCCTTCATCTTCTCTCGTAGCCCCCATCCCATCACCCGCTCTCTCGCCGTGCACTTTACTTTTCATGGCATCTCTCAGCAACCACTTGGCAACTCTCTTCGTGGTCTAGCTGCCCTAGAATGAACGCGCCAATGAGACAGAGGCTTGGTTTATTGGCTTTGTTGTTGGTGTTTATGACTCAGAGCCTAGAACAGGGCCTGGCACATACTCGTTTCTCAACAAATAACTGTTGGAAGAATGAGTGAGTGGATGAACAAACAAATGGATGGATGAGCACATTTAGATTGCAATGCAGTCTCTGTCTCCCTGTTAAAAATAACGGCTTAGTGGTCATCTACACACACATGCCGCCCCCTCCCCCACCCCCACAGCTATCTCCCACCACTGCCCAGTCATCTCTGTGGCTTTGCCAGACCAAATTAGTTTCTACCTTGAACTTGGAAGCCTCCATGTAGTCTCTATCAGAAAGGAAACCAACACTATTAAACAACAAGGTCTTGTTCATTGTCATTGTTGGTGATTTAGTGCCCTGCCAAGAGCAGGCCATTAGCCGCCTGTTATGGGTGGGTTGCCCTTGGCTTGCCAAGAGCAGACCTAACCTAGGACAGCGGCGAGCTGGCTCGGAGAGAGTGGCTTCGCCAGCAGAACCCAGCAGCTTTCCCCCTGTGGTGTGTGTGGCGTGTTTGCAGTTCAGCCTTTGGGCGTGTAGGTGAGAAAAGCCTGCTGTCAGGGCCTGCAGGAAGCCAGGGTCCATCCTTACGCCCCATTCCAGCTCTCATTTCAGCAGCCTTTACTTTCAGGTTGATACTGAGTGGTGAGAACCACCGTTTTGTTAAGAACCAAGGGTTCTGGTCTCCACTCAGCTGTGTGACCTTGAGAATGTCACCTCCCCTCGCTGTGTCTCATCTCCAACCATTGTACCAGGGAGAGTTTGCACTAGATGATTTCTAAGGTGTTTTCTGGGTGTAATATATATCTCCTCATCTGAGGACATGTATTTGATTTTTTATTTTTTTTTAGAGAGAGGAAGGGAAAGAAAGAGAGAGAAACATAGATGTGAGAGTAAAACATCGATCAGTTGGCTCCTGCATGAGCCTCGACCAGGGATTGAACCCACAACCAGGGTATGTGCCCTGACCAGGAATGGAACCGGCAACCTTTCCATGTATAGGACAATGAGCCACCCTGCCAGGGCGTCCAGATGTAGTATTTTAAGACCTTGTATTTGTATGGTGTTCTGATGTCTTGAATTCTGCTTTTTCCTAACACGCCCCCGTTATACCACAGGTTTCAGTCTATCTGTTTGGTCATGTGCTTTGTCTCCTGATGAAACCACAGTCTTCCTGAGAGGGTGTGTCACCCAGAGTCCAACACAGTGCCCAGTACTTGTATATTCATTGAACAATACGACCTCCCTTTTTTCCTGCACTTGGTTATCTGTTGATTGATTGTAAATGTGCAGTGAAATGCCCCAGAAGACAGGTAATTTGTCTAAATTAATAAACCAGCCATGCATAAGTTCTCAGAATCAGATCACTTCTCCGTGCCACCTCTCACACCTCTTAGGTATATAAAACTTCTTTGAGCCCTGGCCAACTTGGTCAGTGGTTAGAGAGTCGGCCTGTGGACCAAAGGGTCACGGGTTCCAATCCTGGTCAAGGGCACGTACCTTGTTTGCAGGCTCCCCAGCCCTGGTAGGCAACCAATCGATGTGTCTCTCTCGTGTCCATGTTTCTCTTTCTAGCTCTCCTCCCACTCTCTCTAGAAATCAAGGGAAAAACATATCCTCGGGTGAGGATTAAGAAAATAACAATAATAAACTTCTTTTAATCCCCTCTCTTCTCCTAGTATCTTCGCTCCCAGAAAAACAACCCTGGGCTTTGGGGTCGGACTCGAATCCCAGCTCTATCTTTTCCTTACTTGGCTGTGCAAAGCTGGGCTGTTCCATGGCATCTCTGGGTCTCGGGTTTCTTCCCTGTCAGGGGAATAAGGATACTAACCTTCAAGGTTGACCACAGAATTAAGTGGCCTCCAGCACAGTGCCTGGCAGGGACTAAGTTGATGTTAGTTGTTCCCGATGTGCTCATCACACATGGAGAACCCCCTCACGCTGGGCCCTGACCCACAGGGCCCCAGTCTCCCAGCATCAGCCTCATCTGCTCTCCATCCTCTCCTTGGTCTGTGTCAGTCCCACTGGCCTTTAGTTCCTTGAGAGGTTTGGGGTGTTTTTTTTTCCTCCTGATACTAAGCCAATCTCCAGTCCTCTGAGGACAACACGTGGGTGTCCCTTAACTCATTTCAGCTCGGACGCTGCTGCCTGGAGTTGGTACAGGCAACACAGGCTTTGAGGACTCAATCCCACAAGACTTCCAGGTTACCCACAATTCTCTTCTACTTGGCTATCAAGTTAGGGGTTTCCCCAGCATCCCTCCTCAGGTAGGTAATTTGCTAGATCAACTCATAGAACTGGGGAAAGTACTTTTACTTGCTGTTAGTGGTTTATTTATCTTTATAAAGGATACAACGCAGGGACCAGATGGAAGAGACGCATAGGTATGGCGGTGAGGGGATGCGTGGAGCTTTCGTACCCTCTGTGGGCCCCCACCGTCCCAGAACCTTCATGTGTTCACGTCAGTCCTCCGAGCCCCGTTGTTTAGTGGTCTTAGTTGTTTAGGTGAAACCTGTCTGCAGGTTTTATCATGGTTGGCCATTGCTGGTGAACTCAGTCTCCAGTCCCTCCCCTCTCTCCCCTGAGGGTGGGGCCTGGGGTGAACGCTCCAGCTTCTCATCCTGGCCACCAGCCCCGTCTGAAGCTGCCTGGAGTCCTGCCCAGACCTGCCTCGTTAGGACAGAAGGTGCTCTTACACGTCAGGAAATTCAGTGACTTTAGGAACTCTGCGCCGGGGGTGGGACCAGGGACAAATACTGAACGTCTTTCTGTGACATCACGGGCCTCGTCCTCCTCACGCTTCCCACTCTGTTAGCACACTCTGTTCCCCCTGCCCTGACACTCTTCCCGTCTTCTGTCAGATCTCAGTTTACCCTCACGTCCTCAGACAGCCTCCTTGGCTGGCCCCCCTTTCCTGGACCCTGCTGTCACGCTGGGCCTCTCCCTCCCAGCCCTTTCGGGGTCACATCCCACACCCGGGAGTGCCACTGTCACTCTCCTCACCCTGTGTCATGGGCTGCATCACGTCCCCCAAGTTCATCGATTGAAGTCCAAATCCCCAACACCTCAGAATGCGTATTTGGTGATGGGGTCTTTAGAAGGATTAAGATAAATTGAGGTCATTAGGATGGGCCCTCAGCTGATATGACTGGTGGACTTGGAAGAAGCGGAGATTAGGACACAGATAGAAACAGACACGATGAGAAGACGGCATCTACAAGCCAAGGAGAGAGGCCTCCGCAGAAGCAACCCGGCCAGCACCTTGATCTCAGACTCGTCAGGACGGAGAGAAGATGTATTTCTGATGTTTCAGGGCCTCTCCGCCCCACCCCCAACCCCCACCCTGGTCTGTGGCTGTGATACTTGTTACAGCAGCCCTAGCTGACTAATTTCTACGAGGCCGCAAGCTCCACCGAGGGCAGGGGCTACCTCAGGGTTCATTCCTCATTGCATCCAGCAGCCCAACACGGAGCTCGGCTCTCATCTATATTCAGTGCGTGCGTTGAGCGGAGGATGACAGGGAGTCTTGAAGAATGGAAGTTTCATGGACCCTGTGCTGAGCAGTCCCAGGCCGATCATTCTTCATCCATTAGCATCTCTGGTTTGAACTTCCTCCCTGCCCTTCCTCACTGAATGAGTACTACCATGTCTATAATCTGCCCGGCAACCAGACTTAAGAGTATAAAGAGATTTTGTGATTAAGCTTCCTGACTCCTCAGCCCTTCAGGGGCCTCCCTGGTCCCCTCCACCTTCTAGGCTGTGTTTCAGAGAATGAAGTTTGTTCAGCGTCTGGCCTCTGCATAATAGAGCATCGATGCGCAATAATGGTGTAATCTAAGAAATGCTCTAAGGAAGGAAGATGAAGTGATAGCTACATAAGACCCAGAAATGCTTGGCACTAATGATTATATTCAACGTTGACCCGTAGTTTACAGTTTACAGCATTGCATGTCACTCTTCAAACAACCTTCTCATGAAAATAGGGTGCATTTTGTCATCATCAGTTTTAAAGGAAGAAAAGCTAGAGCTCCAAACTCTAGTTGTGTCGGCCCACACGGCACGGGTAGCGATTGGGAAGTGGGAACGTGAATGTGGACCTTGGATCCTGCAGGCGCGCGCTGTGTCTGCGACCCCCAGTAGAGGATTAGACCATTGCTTCCAGGCGCTGCTATTACAGGTTCAAAGGGGTGTCTGTGATCGAAGTCACTGAAAGATGCCGACAGATTGTGTTTTTTAAGAAGAGGCAGATCCGAGAAGTCCCGGGAGGGAGGTTGGGGCTGGATGCAGGCCAGCTCCGCGCCCCCGGAGGTGTCCTCTGGGAGGTTCCCGCAGCCACCTGGCCCAGAAGTCACGTGGTAACACCAGCTTTGGAAGAGAGCCGTGTGGCTGACTCTGCCCGTGTTCCTTTTTCCTGTTTCCTTTTTCCTATTTCCAAAGACAGAGATCACAGGGGATGGAAGAGAGAAATCCTTGTTTGAGATTGAGCGGGAGTTTTTATGCCATCAATTACGTTAACGTGGGCCCACTCGGGGCTGACTTGGGGGGGGGGGGGACAGGTGGCAGGGGACCTGTTCGTACGTCTTGGCAGATGGAATTGTTATCTGGGCTCGGATTGCCGTCTTCTGAGCCTCGGGCCTCCCTTTCCTGTTCTCCCTGGACGCCCTGGGTGGGACGAGTTCTCAGTGCAGTGCCCTGGGATTAGCTGAAGGGAATTAGACTCGGAGGACCCGGTGGGAGCAAGGGCTCTGCACTGTCCTGGGCCCCGGCCTGTAGCCCAGGTGGAGTGCAGGCAGGGACAGATACGTCGGATACTCAGATACGTCAGAACCAGCCTTTTGTGTCCTTCGGAGCCTGGCCCGCAGTGGTACCCGCCTTCCCCTGGGGAGAGAAATGCGACTGCAAATTATTCCTGACCTTGAGTGTCAGGGTGAAAACATGGGCGTTTGCAACAGAGAGAGCTGAACACAAGTGCCAGCTCTGTGGTTCCCAGACACCGGCCCTTGACAGGTGCCTGTCCCTCCCTACCCTGTTCTCCTTCCGAAAGATGGAGGTAAGCAGGGTGCCCACCTCGTGGGGGAGGGTTAGGCCCTCTGAGACAGTGCCTGAGAGCATGCATCCCCGGGCCGGGGCAGAGTGCTCGCAAAGAGGGCTGGGCTGGGAAAACCAGGCTCCTGTTCCAGGACCAGAACGTGCGCACACACACACACACACACACACACACACACACACGTGTGTGCGGAGGACGTGAGGAGGACGGTGAGAAAACCCGTCGTTGGCCTAAATGAAGAGATCTCAGTCCTTTGGGGAGGTCATCAGATCTCCTCCTCTGCCCCGAGCAGAATGCCCTCCCACAGCCTGCCTGCTGGTGACCTCCACTCCCCAGGTCCCCGACCCCGCTGTGCGTCAGAATTAATGGGGGTTCCTTTGCAAAAAAGAATCCCCAGGCCTGACCCTGGGAGGATCCGCTTCAGTTTGGGGTGCTGCCTGGAAGTTCGGCGGCCAAACCATTTGAGAAGCTCCCTGGAGAGATCGTGAAATCCAGGAGGCGGGGCCTGGGTCTGCTCCCTTCGCTGCTGTGTCTCCAGCAGTTGGCACTGAGCCTGGTGCACAGTGGGACCTCGGGGAACACCTGCTGAGATGTGCAGCCTCTTCCAGAACAATCCCAGCTCTTAGAAGCTTCCCCAGAAAGGCGGCTCATGTCTGTGTCGGTGAACTCTAACGGCGACATAAGGTCTGGCTCATAATAAGCCCAAATCTATCTTCCTTTCATCTTCACTCATTCGACCTAATTCCGCCTTCTTGATTGACACAGATTCTGATTCCTCTCCGAAGGGATTGACCCTCAGCTATGGAGGTCGGCAAGGGTGGGTATTTAGCTCCAGATATATATCCATTTATCAGGCAGGCTGAGCAATGGATGCACTTACCTCATCAAGTAACTGAAACCCCAGGAAACAAAAGGATAGGCGAAGGGACCTGCTTAGCCAGAGCGCCTGGACTCCATCTCAAGGACATGCCATGTGAACTTGGGGCGCACAAACCTGGTTACGAGTCCCAGGTCTGAAACAGCTGCTGTACCCTTCTGCAGAGGAGGGACGGAGGGACTAACGTTGACCCGAGATTGCATCCACCGTAAAACTAGGTAAGAGTCATCCTTACGTCTAAGGGAGAAGAGGGCCACATGGGAGACGCTCACGTGTGGGAAAAACCCAAGCAGCGGGGCCCAGCGCTTCGCTGATGGTGTGTGTTCCTAAACCCCTGCTCCCCTCTCGGGGCGTCCCCTGTGCAAGGGGCAGCTCCAGAATAATCACTGAGACCTTCACAGCTCCTAGGAGCTTCAGTGACCACAGAGGGCATTCGCTGGAGCTGTGAGAAGTGCAAGTTCAGGAACAGTCGTATTCAGCCCATTCAGGACTGTGGAAATTTGCCCTTTTGTGTTGCATCTTCTCCAGAGATGTTTTATTATCCAGCACCCACTAGCCTTGGGCGCCAGAGGAGCGATTCTTTCAGGATGTTTAGTAAATGGTCATGTGATAACTACACGGTTCCCTTATTATAGCCACCCTGCACTCAGGCGTGCATTGAATGATACCATTAAGCTTTTCTGTGTTAAAGCAGTTGATTACAATAAACATGAGGTTGGAAGGGCATCGTTGCTTTCTTTGCTGATGGTCAGGGCAGCCCCTGGGTATAACACTTTAATACCCACCTGCCAGTGTAGGCACAGCTGATTTGACAGGCAGTCGTGATTGGCAGTCTCTCTCTCTGCACCTGGGACCTGGGGATGGGAAAAAGGCGACAGCTCTGGAAGCATCCGATCGGCGCTACAACTACCTGCTCCTGATGTTCACCTGGAGAGGTTGCCTAGGGTGCATCCACCTCCACCCCATTTCGACACACTCCACCAGTTCAGTGGGCTGGAATGGTGATTTTTAGATGATATTTATTTTTCATTAAACAATCTGCTCAGCCCTAGCTGGTTTGGCTCAGTGGAAAGAGCGTCAGCCTGCGGACTGAAGGGTCCTGGGTTTGATTCTGGCCAAGGGCACATTCCTGGGTTGCAGGCTCGATCCCCAGTAGGGGGCATGCAGGAGGCAGCTGATCAGTGATTCTCTCTCATCATTGATGTTTCTATCTCTCTCACTCTCCCTTCCTCTCTGAAATCAATAAACAAATATATAATTTTTAAAAATAAAATAAACAATCCATTCATCTATTATCCATCCATCCATACTGTACTGGGTCCCAAGCACATTAAGCTTTTTAACCAAGGAATAAAATCATCAACTTTCCCTTGAAAAGTATTTCTCCGGCTGGGTAAGCTGAGTGGAGTATCAAGGAGCACCCCGAGGGAAAGGTGGCCAAGTACAAACCTCCTGAGGGAACCTAGGAAAGAGATATGGGGGGAGGGTGGACATGGTAGAGCGAGGGAGGAGCTGATGAGAGTTAGTAGGTAAAATCTGTTGGGTTTGTTCCCGGCGAGGATGTGGAGTTCGAGGAGAGTGCGGTGTCAAGATGGACTATAGGTTCCCAGCTTCAGTGACAGGTGACAAGATCGACCTGGATGCTGCCAATCACACAATAAGCAGCGTCACCGTTGTTTAGGGGGAGGAGATTATGGGTTCGGTTTTGGTCGGTTTGAGTCGAAGTTCACCGTGAAACAGCCAAGTGATGATGGTGAGCAGATAGTTGGATTTAAGAGTGAGAAGCGCTGGAAAGTAGCCTGAGCTGAGGATGGAGATGGGTGGTTACCTCCCTCTGAGAGGTGTTTGAAGACATTGGGGTAGCTCCCATCATCCGGGGATCTAGGGATAAAATGTAGAGCAAGAAGAGGCCAGGGCCAGGAGTTGGGGAGCACCGGCATTGAAGGGAGGTCCCCTGGAAGAAGTAAGGCCATTCCCAGAGGCAGGAAAACAAGCAAGAAAGCTGGCATCACAGAAGCTAAAGGCCTCACAAAGGTCCGCGGGAGGTCGGGGAGCAGCGCCAGCAGTGGTGTTGGGGGATCACGTGGCCACATTTTGCAGATTCCGGCTGTGCAGTGTTACAGAAGAGAGAGTTCGCCCCCTCGGCTCTCGCAGAGCCAAGCACTGGACAGCGAGAATCGAGGTGGAGAAATGTTGGCTACGTGATCGATGGATGGCGCCACCCAGGAGAACAGGAAGCTAAGGCTCAAAAGCCGGAACTCCCCGAGCCCTGTAGGTTACAGATTCTATAGGGCAAAACCACAAGACGTCACGAGTTAGGGGCTTGGGTCATGCGTGGAGCTGATTGGTCAGAGGTGAGGTGAGGATAGAGAATCATTTCTTCAGGTCTTAAGTACAGTTTGGAGGTCTGTTCCCGTGTCCCCGTGTCTCGTCCCATGGGAAGGGAGCCAGGGAGTCGTTCCACCTTAGGGCTCAGGAGCTGAAACATAACTTAGGTCTTAGGTGAGGATGTGATCTTTAGCCTGCCAGCGTTTTGGACTATGTGACCATGTGACCAGTGTATGAGTGCGGGGTGGCCATAATAAGGAAAACCTATCGCTTCACACTACCATTTACTAAGCATCCTGTCTTCTGCTGCCTCGGGAGTTGCTGACCGTCTGGGATAGGGGAGAGGCTAGATCTTGGGGTGGAGAGTGGGGAGAGGGAAAGAGAGATGATTTCTAGAGCTAGGATTTAAAACAGTTTGGTTCAGTGGATAGAGCATTGACCTGCGGACTGAGGAGTCCCAGGTTCGATTCCAGTCAAAGGCACATGCCCAGGTTGCAGGCTTGATCCCCAGTAGGGAGTGTGCAGGAGGCAGCCGATCAACGAGTCTCTCTCATCATTGATGTTTCTATCTCTTTCTCCCTCTCCCTTCCTCTCTGAAATCAATAAAAAAATATTTTTTAAAAAAACCTAAATTTGATCTGCCATAAGGACTCCCCATTTCACAGCTAGTGACAGCACTTGAATGGGACGACATTAGAACAATGACTAACAAAAAAAGAAGAGAAACACCTTTAGTGGGACATCTACTGTGAGCCAGGTGCCGCATATGTTATCTCATTTGATCCCCGCCACCCTTATTGGGGGACAGGAGATAATTTCTGTTCTTGCCTCTACAATAAGGACATTGAGGCTCAGGGAGGTTATACCTTGGTCAAGCCATCCAGAACTGGGGCCAGAACCCTCTTTTGTCGGGATTAAACACCCTTTTTCTGATGGACGACGCTGCCTTCCTCCTACCTGGTCGGTGAATGCGCAGCCTGCCCTTTCCATGCCTCGTGTGCCACATGGAAGCATTACCGATCCCTCCTCCTGGGCCTCACCTCCGACCTGCAGGAACCCTGCCGGCAGCCAGAGCTGAGGGAGGAGGAGGAGGAGGAGGAGTCCCCAGCCTGGAGCCATCCGTCTGCTGGCTGGTGACACGACACCAGGGCCCAGCGGAATAGCAAGCTTGTTCGCTCTTGTCTGGCTGTTAGTGGTGATGTATGAATAAGCAAAGAAGACAGCTTCATTTTCATAAGTTCACTTGTGCCTGGAGTAAGGAATACGGGGAGCAGGGCACTTCATCATAACCGCAGGGCTGCTCGGAGAACAATGACAGAGCCTTTCCTGTTAGTCACGGTGCTTTGTTGTAATGATTCCTGAGAAGACGAGATGATGGTGAGGATGCTGAGAGGCAGAGGGAGGGAGGCAGCTCACAGGAACCTGGGTCCTCTCCCCAAGAGGCTCCTGGGAGGAGGCTGCCTCTGGGTGGCTGTCAGGCCCAGGGTGTGTCTGCATCATCCAGGTTGAGGTGTAGACACAGACCTCTGCAGACCCGGTTGTGGCTGCCACGTGGCTGATGAGCTGGGATGTGGCGGAGCTGTGAGAGAGGACCCGTCCCATCTGCACTGTAACTGGGGGGGCGGGGGGAGGACCGAGGGACTCTCCGCCTAGACAGGTGTTGCGAGGCAGCACCATTAACAGAAAAGTTTGAGGGGAGACTTGGGAGCTTGGAAGTCTGTGTGAAGGGGAAGGGCAGGGGGGCCGGCAACGCGGGACAGGAGGTGGTAGATGACTGTGGCCAAGATGCGGAACAGGAATCACCCTCCTTCCCCCACAGAGTCAGTCATCCAGGCCCTCCCCTCCTCCGTGTCTCTGTCACCGCAGGTACCACGCAGCTTCATAATTGTTCATCTGTCTCCTCCTCCAACTGCCTGTAGAGCAAGGGCTAGATTTGTCTGTCTGGATTCCTTAGTATTTTGTGCCGTGTCTGACAAACAGCAAACTCTCAATCGATAGTCAACTGAACCAACGTCGAGGTGGCGTAGGGATCATGTCAGCTAAGGGAGGGAGGAGACGGCTGAGGCTGCCCAAGACTGAAGCCAAGCAGACAGAGCAGTATATAGAGCAGGGAATTCTGGGTGTGATGGTAAGAGTCAATGCCTACTGAACATTTTACTACTTTCTAGGCATTGTCAGTGGTGATGCGTGTCCATTCTGAGCACATGATACCTTCATCATCCCCCCCCCCAAATTGTAGCATCAACCTGGGGACACCAGGAATTATGAGCCAGCTCCCCAAGGACCCCACATCTGGGCTCTCTGATGAGATCGCAGCGTGAGGACTGGGCACACAGCTCTCTCCGCCGAGGGCGCCGTGCCCTCCAGATCTGAGTGTTCGGCACGGGCATCCCGGGCTTGTTGCGTGTGGAATGGAGGGCTCTCGGCTCCCTGGATCGGTGCGGTGTGTTTCTGGGGGATCCTACAAGTTTTGAACGTGAGCATGCGGAATGACAAAGTGGGTGATAGTATTTTTCCCTGCCTCTAATTTATGTATTTGTGCTGGGGTGTTGATTTAGATAGGAGCTCGATAAATTGATCAAATAAATTACAGCAAACCCACACGGCATCGTTTCAGGGAGCTGTCACCTCACTGAGGAGGCTCTCTATCACCCAGTGCCGTGTTCTGGGGGAGCCGCTGCTCTCCTACCAGCGGGGGACGGGGGGGACTTCCGTGCGGTCAGGAAGGTCTTCATTCCTCAGGTCGGCCAACAGCGTAAGGATGTTAATTCCAGGAGGCCTTCGTTAGCTATAGAAGACAGTGCTTATTAGACCTTCAGCCCTTATTTAGGCTTTCTAAGCCTCAGTTTCTCTTTGTATAAGATGTGGATTTATGCCCTAGCCAGTTTGGCTCACTGGATAGAATGTCTGCCTACAGACTGAAGGGTCCCGGGTTCGATTCCGGTCAAAGTCACGTACCTCGGTTGCAGGCTCGATCCCCAGCCCTGGTCAGGCCTTTTTGGGGGGTGACAACCAACCCATATGTCTCTCTCACATCGATGTTTCTCTCTCTGTCTCTCTCCCTCCCTTCCACTCTCTCTAAAAATCATTGGAAAAGTATCCTCGGGTGAGGGTTAACAACAACAAAAACTATATGGATTTATAATTTCTGTTATAAACCTTGGGTGTCAGGCAAATAGAGAAGTAGATGCCGGTTGCATCACTAGCTGTGCAAACCTCAGCCCATGTGAGCCTCAGTTTCCTAGTCTGTAAAATGGTGTTGATTCTAAGAAAACACCTTGGCGTGCACGATCAGGTTGTCAGTGGAAGGCAGTTGGGTCTGATGCCTGACTGACCCTACTTACAGGGCTCAGGGATTTGCTCTGGGGGCAGAGAAGCAATTGTTCCTGCATAAAACACTCCTGAGTTGATGTCACATCGGCATGAGGCTGGCGGACGGTGAGAGTAAAATCACTGTGAGAAGGTGGCCAAGAGGTGGCTCTGCTCTGTGGGTCCCATCTCATTAAACAAGCTCGCTTCTTCCTCTGATGTGAGAAAATGATCCCTACTCAGGCCCAGGCCAGCGAGTTAGTATATAATGGGAAACATTAGGACTGGAACACTTGAAGCATAGTATGTCAATAACTCTGTGTTGCAAGAGGTAAGGGATGGATGGATGGATGGATGGATGGATGGATGGATGGATGGTCTGGGATTCTGGCTTTTTTGCATATGAACTGTGTGGCCTTGAGCAACTTAACTAGCAACTGTGGGCAGCCTCCATTTTTCCTCCATAAAATGGGGATACAAAAAATAGATGGGCTGCCTGCGTGTGAGAATTAAATAGGTTAACACAAGTCAAGCACTTAGGTCAGAGCCTGGCAGCGGATCAAAACTCCGAATAATGAAAGCTCCTGCCATGATTTGCCGTTACTCTGCCTCCTGTTCAGCACTCGCTGACCCCCGGCTCGGCCTCTTTGAAGACCTTTGCATTCTCTGTCCCTCACAGGCCAGCAGGTCCTGGGCTTGGTGGAGAACCAGAGCGACTGGTACCTGGGGAACCTGTGGAAGAATCACCGCCCTTGGCCCGCCCTTGGAAGGGGCTACAATACAGGTAGGTCATGAGGGGCGGGGAGGGGCGGGGTTACAAAGGGCGATGTGAGGACTTGTGCTCCCTCCTGGGGGAGAAGCGGTGAGCCACAGCACAGGTGAAGCCACCAGGTGGCCTGGGAGCCTTCCAGCCCTTTCTCAGTGCTGCCCCTAGAGGCCAAGTAGCTGTGGGACCATGGTGTCTGTGGGAGCCTCACCACAAAGCCCCTGACCTTCAGGGCAGATGCTGGGCCTTTATGAGGGTGACCTGTGGGTGCCTTGGCTCCGTTGCTATAGACTAGAGATCACTCTGCAGTGCCAAGCCCAGCGTCTCAGTTTCTTCACACAACAGAACCCTATCTATCTTCCTCGCTCATAGGCCATGTCCATGTTAGGTGGGTGGGATCGGTGACACCGTCAGCATTCGGGGTTCACCTGGGTGGGGACTAGCTGGCACAAGGAGCAGAGTAGCAGGTGACCCATTGGCTCTGAAAGCGTCTGGTCAGATGTGACGGGCTTTCTGCTGATATGTCGTTGGCTACAGCATGTCACGTGGCCATGCCCACCTTCACAGGGTGTAACCTGGCCACGTGCCCGGAGGAGGAAAGGCAGAAATGTTAGGTAATGGGTGCCTAGGAATGCCACAGCCGTTAAACACCATGTGTCTGAAATCAAGCCCATTCTTCTCCCCTGTTGCTAGTCCCCAGCTTGCGTCTCCTCTTTTCTTTCTATCTGTTAATAGTATCGTTCATGCTCTCATTCATTCTTTGTTCACTTGCTGTCTGTTGAATGCTTCCTGTGTACTAGGCCCAGCGCTGTGGGGGCCAGACACAGCCTGGGACCTCATGGAGCATGTAATCCAGGAAGCCAGGGATCTGTCTTTGAAACACTCTGCCAGTGTCTGTCTTTGAAACACTCTGGATCCTTCTGCCACCTCCCCTCCGTCCTCTTTGCCGCTGCTTTGGGCCCCTGTTCTCAGAGGAGGCAGACCCGGGACCTGTGCCACGACTAGAACTTGGAGGTCAGGGAGCAGTCCAGTGGGGCAGGCCAGCTGGGTCCTGGCCTCTGAGACCAGCTGTCCTGGGTTGGGACCAGTGTCCTCGGGGGATGGCGCCACCTGGAGGTGATGGGTGAAACTGTCCTGGAGGCTCTAGTGGGGAGGACCAAAGAGTTCACTCTGAGAGCCCAGGGTCCAGCTCTAGAGAGGTCAAACATAGGATCCCAGAGGCCAAAGGAAAAAGGAGGAGAATCAAGCTTCCAGAGGTGAGAGTTCAGAGATGGGGTCAGAGTCGGGGTCAAAGCGGGACTAGGGCGAGGAAAGAAAGGTCCAGAGCCGAAGTCCTGAGCAGCAGAGGTGGCAGTTAGGGAGCCCTGTTTGAAGGCCTTCCTTCCACGTGGGGGACGTTCCTTTGCTGACATTTGCCACAATAACCACGCACGCCTCCCTGTCTCATTTTCCCCTAGCACCTCCCAGGTGTTAGTGATAGCCTGAATTTTCACCACCTGCCTCTTCATCTACCTCCTGGAGGCCCCCTGGCTGTGCCGGGTTAACCCTTGAGTTGCAGGGGGGTGAGGGATTCTGGGGAGTCCCTGAGAGGAGTGGAAGTAGAGGGGATCCACGGGGCTCAGAGCAGCGGCTCTCTGTAGCCGGTGTGGGAGGATTGCAGTACTTCGTTAATGGTGAGGGCAGTGCCCTGCACACCAGCTGGGCCCTGGCCAGGCACAGTGCCAGGTGCTTCATAGGTGTTAATCTCATTTGATCCGCACACTAACCCCAGGAGGCAGGTGCTATTCTTATCTCTATTTCATAAGCTGCAAGCGAAAGCTAAGACAGTGGACGGATAAGTAAGGGGCCTGTGGTGTTAATGACGAGCTAAAACTTCCCAGCATGAACTTGCGTGGTTTCCGGATCAAGAATCCTTTTTGAAAATGCAGAATCCTCCCCTCTGCCCTTGAAGGGTCTCGCCGGGGCTTGGCAAGGAACCTGCCCTGGAAGAAGCATCCAGGAAGTTTCCGGAGCAGAAGGTCCAGGAGTCTGCTCTGTCTTGCCTTCCAGCCAGCCCTCCCAGGGCCTCTCTGCTCGGTGCACGACACCGGACCTTTTAGGGACCACAGAGAGCAAGTTGCCAAACTCCAGTTTCTCTTTTTGAGGGTGACACTCTGACCTGGACGTTGTCAAACTATCAGAGGTCCGAGCCTCCTCCTGGACACGGGTGCCACTTTTCTGAATCAGAACGCCTGTTTGTAACGTCAGCGTTCAGGCCCTCACCCAGAGAGAGTGGATCTGAATCTCTAGCGATGAGGCCAGGCAGCTGTTCTGTTAAACACGTCCCCTCCATGGCTCTGATGCATGTAAACATTTGAGAACCTCGTGTAGATTTTTATTGCCGTTTGCACATCAAGCTCCAATTGGACTTGAGTTCAATTGAAAAGCCCCATGAATGACGATTCGGCCAAAGGGTCCCCATTCTGGACGTCGGTAGGAGATTTATTGCGCCTGAAGCACAGGCTTCCTATTTATCTCTGGTGAGTTGTATCTGATTTAGGCCAATCTTTGCATCATTTTATTTGACCCCATTTTAGTTCTCTGCTCAGGGTCATGCACAAAAATAACGAAAATGCCTTGTTTATCCAGTGGCCATGTCCCATTTTTGTAACATGTTTTGAACGCCTCTTTTACAATCCTGGGATAAAATACATAGATTACCTATATTATTACGCTATCTACATATATAATTTTCAAAAAAATCAATCTAGTGGCCTGACTATAATATAAAGAAGAAATTAAAGGAAATTAATCTATCTATATATAAAAGGCTAATGTGCGGAGTGTCCCCTCGGGAGTTCAACCGGGAGACCGGGAGTTCAATCGCTCACTACGATGTTTGCTGACCACCAGGGGGCGGCACGGAACAAAGGAAGGCCCTGGCCGGCAGCTGGAAGGCTCCGATCAGCCCTGATTGCTGGCCAGGCCTAGGACTCTACCCATGAACAAATTTTGTGCACTGGGCCTCTAGTCTATACTAATAATAGAGGAATGTGCAAATTGTCCAGGACACAGTAACAGTAACGACCAAACTGCAGACTGCGTGGGGTGACAAGGCCAGCAGAGGGGTTAGTGAGGGATGACCAAACGACTGAACAGCAGGCTGTGTGGAGTGACCAGGCCGGCAGGGGGGTTAGTGAGGGTCAGCCAAACAACTGAACAGCAGGCTGTGTGGGGCGACCAGGCTGGCAGGGGGGTTAGTGAGGGATGACCAAATGACTGAACAGCAGGCTGCCTGTGCCAACCAGGCCGGTGGGGCGGGGGAGGGGAGGGCAGTTGGGGGCAACCAGGCCAGCAGGGGGGGGTAGTGAGGGGTGACCAGGCCAGTAGGAGGGGCAGTTGGGGGCAACCAGGCTGGAGGGGGGGCAGTTAGGGGCGACCAGGCCGGCAGGGGGGAAGTTGGGGACGACCAGGCCACAGGGGGGGCAGTGAGGGGTGACCAGGCCAGCAGGGGTGGGCAGTTAAGGGTTATCAGGCTGGTGGGGGGGGGGCAGTTAGGGTCGATCAGGCAGGCAGGCAAGTGAGCAGTTAGGAGCCAGCAGTCCCGGATTGTGAGAGGGATGTCCTGGATTGGAAGGGGTGCAGGCTGGGCTGAGGGGACCCATCCCCCGTGCATGAATTTCATACACCGGGCCTCTAGTTTACTATCCTATATAATAAAAGAGAAACGTGTAAATTAACCATACCTCTGCTACACTCACCAGCCAATCAGGAGTGAGTATGCAAATTAACCTGACAAAGATGGCGGGTTAATTTGCATACACAGGCGCCGGGCAGAGAGCAGAGCGGGAGAGCCGGCGGAGAGTGGAGCGGCTTGGGGAACTTGGCTCCCCATGCCGCCAGACAGAGAGCAGAGAGGGATAGCTGGCGGCTTGGAGGACTTGGCAGAGCAGGAGGCCGTGGGACAGAGACAGAGCAAGAAGGGAAAAACCAAGCGCGTGGGAAGCACCAGGAATTCTGGGAATAGTAGTTCTGGATGGATCTCCTAGACACTAGAGCAAAGTGAGCCTGGAGCAAGTTACTGTTGCAGTGGGGCATGGAGGGAAAGCAAAGGTGAGAGACATAAGTAAAATCAGAGTGTCCAGGAAAAATTAAAGGGAAGATATCCTAAAACTTCCAGGAAATCTCCACCAATGAAGCAAAGAAAAATGCCTCTATTCTGTGAGCAACAAACCAAACTGGGTTGGGGTCTCAGACAATTCGCTCATGTGATTGCAAAGACAGACAGAAACTCCCGGATTGGAGAGGGCTCCCCTGAGGGCTCCCAGATTGGAGAGGGTGCAGGTTGGGCTGAGGGACCCACCCCCCCATGCACGAATCTTTGTGCACCGGGCTCCTAGTAAAATAATATTGACTTCAGCGTATAATTGCTCAGGCTTGGCACCTGTAGGAGACCTAGTGAGGTGGTCAGAGGCTACCATGCTGGTGTTCGGGACAGACTACATTAATATATTTTTACAACAATCCATATCCACATTTTTTTGTAAAAGGATAAATAGTCTAGAAATGCAGTGACGTTCAGGAGCTGTGGTTTGTGAGAGTCTATTTTTAAATTCTCAGGAAATGTGAGATCTGATTATTAAGCACGGCAACTATTAAAAGTCAAATTATATAATCTTGCCAGAAAATGATTTTAAAAACAAAGTTAATAAATACTCAACACTCAATACTTCCTAGTCATATTACTATTATCAGTACTTTTAAGGTTATTACATCTGCTGTATCTGTATGGTGGGAATACTGTGGAATGATGAGCTACTGCACATCTCTCCCAGCTCCATTCAGTGACATTGCATTAGTAGCTTAAAATCTGCCATGGTGGGAGTATTTACACCATGGAAATTGGCAGATACTATAAATCAGGGCTTTTCTTTCTTTCTTTTCAGAAATCCAGTTGTTAAACATTTACCAGCATACCACTGAAATATAGCAATATATGAGATCGCCTCCCCCATCACTTTCTCCAAACTTAAATACTCTAGCAGTTTGCAGTATATTCTTGACTTTCCTCTTTCCACATATGTAATTATCTATTTCTCACTATATATGCATCTCCTTTTTCATTGTCACATGTGCTTTTTACTTCAAAACAAAATGTTAGGTATCTCTCTACATTGGTACATAAAGTTGTATTTTCTTCTTTCTTCTTAAGGACTGTGCATAGTTTTTCCATTTGCTGAATGTACCATAATTTCTTTTATTTCCTATTAATCGGTGTTTCAGTTCCTGGGTTCTCCCCCTACCTATTATAAACCACACCACACATAAACATGCTTTATATTCATATTTGTTGGCTTATGCAAGTATTTATACACAATGGAGTCTAAGAAGTGGTACTGATCTAACAAATATTATAGATATTAAAATTTTTCGTAGGCTAGAAAATACCAAATGTGTCACGGGTCAGGTAGATAAAATTTTTAAGCAATATTTATTAATTAAATATTAATTACATTGTAATCAATTACATTTTGATTAAAATTTAATATTTATTTCAAAGAACTAATATTTTAAAGAGTAAACCACTTCAAAACTAAACAGGGTGGTGTGGATATGTGTGTGTGTTGTGTGTTTGTTTTCTGTACTGGGAATAGTGTGTAAATTGCAAAGAATCGGTTTGGAACCTGCTATGGATTGAATTATGTTCCTCCAAAGTGCATATGTTGAAGCCTTACCCCACAGTGTGATGGTATTTGGAGGGGGAGCCATTTGGGGTAATTAGGTTTAGAGGAGGTCATGAGGATGTGGACCTCATGATGGGATTAGTGCCCTTTGAAGAAGAGGCATGATGGGATTAGTGCCCTTTGAAGAAGAGACACCACCAGAGAAATGGCGCTCTCTCTCTCTCTCTCTCTCTCTCTCTCTCTCTCTCTCTCTCTCTCCCCGCCATATGAGCAGTGGGTATGGGATAACACGGGCCCCTTCCCATGCTCCAACTCGCCCTCTTACCCTGTGGGGGTATACTGAAGGCCCAAGTGCTATGGGACCAACCCTGGGAACCTGGCCAGCTCCTCGGTCAAGAAATAGCCAAAGAGAAGCAGCTCTTAGATGTGAGCCCAGACTATAAACAACTGCAGAGACAGCTCGTGTTTTGGTCTCACGAAGCTTGTGCACCAGCAGGTGCCCCCACAGCGCGCCCTGTTTGCTTTGTCTCCTGTGCTGGGAAAGCCTGTGTGGTGGGAAACGTCACCGGCCGGCCACCACCCGTGTGCACGGAAGTCCTCATGAACCCAGGTCTTTCCCAGCCAGGCCTCCAGGTTATTTCTGAGAAATTGGCGACATGCTGAGATTTTTTTTCAAACCTTGGCTCTTTGCCTTTCATGAGCACACGGTGAGAGGGTAGTCTTCCAGCCAAGAAGGGATCCCTCAGTGAGAGCCACCACACCAGAACTTAGATTGACAGCCTCCAGAACCGTGAGAAAATAATTTCTGTTGCTTACACTCACCCAGTCTGTGTTCTTTGGTTACTGAACCACCTAACGCAGAAACCTCACTCAGCTTTTGTTGATGTAGGCAGATGATCTCTGCCTAAAAGGACCAGCCAGGCCTTGGAAGCCATGCAGCCTGGGCCAGGGCCGGGTGAAGCTGAGCCCTTTCCTTGCTATGGGCCACTCTCCCTGGCTCTCGCACGTCAGCCCTGGGACTAGATGAATTGCATGGCCTGTCCGTGGGTACAAGGGAAAGCCATTTCCTGAAAATGTCTCTGCCCCCCTCTGCTGACCCATGCAAGGTCAGTGATTGTGTCCACTCTGGCCTTAGCATAGCAAGAGCTAAGAAGCGTGACCCCCATCCAGATACCTGTGCGGCTGGTTCCACTTGCAGTGAAAGGCAAAGAAGGGGGGAGATGGTCCTAAATCTTCCTGCCATAAAGAACATAACCTGGCCTTCATTCAGTGCACGGATTCTTTGAAGACTCTTGTACGATGAGAAGAGGCATCCGGTTTCGGGAGGTCTCTCAAGGTCATGGTGCCCATCTCTTAGGTTTGACTTGTGCGTTCACGTGCATTAGCTCACGTAATCCCCACTTTCCAGAGGAGCCCATGGAGGTGCAGAGAGGCTAATTGATGTCAGCAGTTAGCAGAGCCAGTAAATGACAGAGCCCGGTGGGTAAGCCTAGTCCCAGTCCCTTCTGGGGCCTCAGTGCTTGAGGTTGGTAGCGAGGCTGCTGAGACCTGCCCTGGGGGAATTTGTCCAGCACCTCCCCCCAACCCCCCCCCCCCCACACACACACACACACACAGGACTAGACAGCTGTGCCCCGTCTTATAACCTGGTGCCATCCATGTATTGTGTTAATATCACCAGCTCACATTCACTGGGCATTTACTCTATGCCAAGCCCTATGCTAAGTACTTTCCATGCTTTTATCTCTTAAGTGCCGCTTACAATTTATTTTTTTTCAAGTACGGTGGACATTCAATATTATCTTATTATATTAGTTTCAGGTATACAGAATAGTGGTTAGACCTTTATATAATTTACAAAGTGATCCCGCTGGTAAGTCTGGTACCCACTGGCACCATACCCCAAAACAAATACCATATGATTTCATGTATATGTGAAATATAAAGAACAAATAAGTGAGCAAACAGAACAGAAACAGACTCATAGATACAGAGAACAAACTGAGGGTTGCCAGATTTGGGGGGGTGGTGATGAGATTGAGGCGCAGAGGGTGGCAGAGAAGGGCAGACAGTGGACCTGGGCACGTCAGAGGCATTCCCAAAGCATTAGTCTCCGTAAATGGGGGTGGGGATGTAGGGTGAAAGCAGCGTAGAAGGCTGAGCTCTGCATACCTCCGTGGATGTTGGTGCAATGCATGCGTTTCCTTGGAGCGTGTGAACGAGTGAAAGATGAAAAGATGCATACTGTGCCCTGACTGGTGTTGCTCAGTGGTTAGAGTGTCTGCCTGTGTACCAAAGGTTCCCAGGTACCATTCCAGTCAAGGGTACATACCTTGATTTTTCAATCCCAGGCCCCAGTCGCAGCGTGTGCAGGAGACAACCAATCAATGTGTCTCTCTCACGTGGATGTTTCTCTCTCCCCTCTCTCTTTCTCCCCCCCCACCCCCCCACTTTCCACTCTTTCTGAAAAAAATCAATGGAAAACATATCCTCAGGTGAGGATTAAAAAAAGGTGCCCTTCCGTGTGGGCTCTCTCTGTTTAAGTGGAAATTGCAAAAAGCTCCTTGCCCTTTCTGTGGTCCATTAGCTCAGCGCACGTTCAACTGGTCCGAATTGCTCGGCCAGCCAAGCCACCTCGCCCTTCTTGGTAAGCAAATGAGACATCCTCTCGCGCAGTGAAGCGTCCAGCCAGACAGGGAGGGGGAGGCAGGCTTGTTATTCATGAAACATTAAATGCTCCACGCCAGCGAGCTGGTCAGCAGACCTGACTGCCATGGGGGAGGAGTTATTTCTCAGCATCTGATGGGAAGCCCTCAGGGCTCCGGGCCCCCAGGCAGGCGGGGGCCTCCTCTGTGCTTGCACAGACCGCTGGCTTCTCCACGCATTGTGATCTGCTCCGTTTTGCTCAGTGGTGATTTAAGACCAAAGTCTTGGACTCTTTGTATTTTCCCCCTGAACAACTGCAGAAAACGCCTTGTTCTTACTGGAAGAGACAGCGGGAGAGTCGTTAATAACTAACGCTTTGACTGCAGTGGCCTAGGCGTGGCCGAAACGTCCTTGTTCCGTGTCTGTGATCTCCTCTTTCTGATGGACTGCCTGGGAAAGGCTGTCTTGTCTCCAGGCCGGCCCTGAGAGACATTCCTCTCCTGGTGGGATTCCTGGGAGCTGGGGAGGAGAGCCAACCCCAAGCCTTGCTCCTGCCTTCGGTTTGTCTTGTCACCTGCTGTCTAAAAGGAGCAAAATCCTTACCCCTGGGATGTAATGATTATCTGATAATGTGTCCAAATCTGTCAAATGGCAATAGTGAGTTTGGCCCCAGACAACAGCCTGGGGTGCTTGGGCATCGAGTTGCTCTTGTGTGTTTCTTTGAGACGAAGCAAGCGGACTTGCGGGCTTGGTGCTGTCAGCTCCTGAGGACCGCCATACTGAGGTACCGCAACTTGGTGGCTCGGACGGGAATTTATTCTTTCCCAGTTCTAGAGGCTAGAAGTCCACAGTCCAGGTGTTGCCAGATGATGTTCCCTCTGACGTCTCTGAGCCCTGATCCTTCCTGGCCTCTCCCAGCTGCTGGTGGCCCCCGGTGGCCCCTCACTGTGGTCGCATCCCTGCAGCGTCCGCCGCCAGCGTCACAAGGCCTTCCTCCCTCTGCGTCTGTTTCTGTCTCTTCTCCTCTTCTTACAAGGACCCCGCCCTCCTGTAGTATAGCTCATACTCAAGTGATCGCATCTGCAAGAACTCTTATTTCCAAATGAGGTTCCATTCACAGGTACTGGGAGCAGGAATCAAACGGATCTTTCTTGGGGTACCCAATTCAACCCGCAACGGCACCGTTCCTCAACTTGTGATTTGCAAAGCATCTCTGGTTAAGAGGAACTGTTAGTAGAGTCTTCTCAGGGCTGCACAGTTGGCCAGGAATTATCCCCCTCGTTTGGTAAATGAGCCGAGAAAGAGGAAGAAAAGCCGGGGTGAGTTTAAACAGATTGATCAGAGAAAAGTGGGGAGTTGGAGAAGGAAGACAAAGCCGGGGGAAGGTGGGGATCTCAGATCCTGAGCTTTGTTCTCTTTGTGTCATGTTCTTTTGAGCCACCCACTTAGCCTTTCTGAGCCTCAGTGTCCTCGGGGTGGGGTATGAATTTCACTAACCTCCGAGGTTTCTTCCTGCTTAATATTCTTTGATTCCATAAAAAACTAGCCACGTGGGCATCGAGCACCCTGCACCCAGAAGGTCCAGCAGCGTTGAGCAGTGAGCTTCTGCCCCATAAACACATAAAGAACTCCCACCAGCCCTAACCTGTTTGGCTCAGTGGATAGAGCATCGGCCTGCAGACTGAAGGGTCCCAGGTTTGATTCCGGTCAAGGGCATGTACCTTGGTTGCGGGCACATCCCTAGTAGGGGGTGTGCAGGAGGCAGCTGATCAATGTTTCTCTCTCATCAATGTTTCTAACTCTCCCTCTCCCTTCCTCTCTGTAAAAAAATCAATAAAATATATTTAAAAAAAAAAAAAAAAAAAAGAAGAACTCCCACCAACCGGAAGAGAAACCAACAGAAAAAGGAGTAGAAGCCGTGGACAGACCCTTCCCAAAAGAGGGTGGTTAACATCTGCAGGGGTGCTGAGCTCCATTCGTCATTAAAAATGCAAATGATAATCCATAATGTGACACCACTGCATACCTTCCAGAAGGTCTAAAATGCAGAAAGGTAGGCAATGCCGGTTACTCGTGGGACCTTGGGCTAATGGGAACTCACACAGTACCAGTGGGGGTGTATGTAGGAAGAACCACTCTACACTAGCTGCTTAAGCTGGACGTGTGTACTCCCTGTGACCCAGGCATCCGCGCCTCGGCGTGCGCCCAGCAGAGAAGCACACGGATGACACCAGAAGACATGATCCAGTGTGGTGGTAACAGCTTTCAAGCTGAAAACCACCAGCTGTCCATCAGCAATGTCACGGGTAACTAGGGTGAGATATAGTCATGTTCTAGGTTATTATTACACAGCATCAAGTGAAAACATTTACATCTCCATGCGATCATGATGGATGGATTTCCCAGACATGGTGTTGAGCCCAAAGGCCACTCGATTTATGTAAAATGGAGAAACTGATTAAACTGTGGTGTAAGAGTACGGGATAATAGCAGGATAGTGGGTGCAGTTGGGACTTAGGGGGCCTAAATTAAAAGTCTGCCTGTAGAATTCCTCTGCATACCTCGGTTAAAAAGAGTTTGCCAAACCCCGTGTGTGCTTAGCCCATCACAGTCTTGGCCAAATACATCCTGTGCAGTGAAAGAAGAGTAAGGACCAGGTTTTTTTCTCTTAAAGGACCCCTCCCCACGACATGAGATCTGACCCCACCCTCCTTTTGAACCAACCCTGCCTCCCCAGAGCACCCCCAGACTCCTGAGAGCAGGGACCACTGTGCTTTCCATCTCTGCATGTCTGGTGCTGGCACCTAGAAGTCCCATGATAGATATTGAATGAATGAGTGAGTGAATGGATGGATGAACGAATGAATGAGGGAGTGAATGACGACCAGCCTTTTACAAGGTTTGAGCAGCCCTTTGTACTCCACCCACCCACACTTTCAACAGTCCCAGGATAGTCCAGAAAGGCTTCAGATGGAAGGATTTCTGGCCGCTCTCTCTGCTAAAGAGCTTTGGGAGGGGGAAAAAAAATTTAAAAGCAAAAAAGTAGAGCGTTTCATTTATGTGATCAAAAGTGATTCCCAAATGAAATCAGCAGGGGATTTTTAAATTAAGTGGTTTTTAATAAACTCGCCTTCTACGGGGTCATGCATGAGAAGAGAACTGTAAGCTTCAAAGCGGAAGGAAGCCGCAATCATGACGGTCATTCTCCTAAACGTTTGTGGGATGGGAACCGCATGTCCCCCAGGGCCTCCTGGACAGCAGCCCGCTCAGTGCCCACCAAGGTTGCTCCAGGTCAGACCAGCAAAGCCACAGGAGACACTAAAGGACTAATAAACAGTTCTTCATTTTCATGGATCAGCCCTTGCAGTGCTGGGGGAGAACTGAGAGAAAATGCCAGGGAGGACCCGGAATGAAGGGAGAGGCAATATCTGACCAGATTTCTGGAGGACAGAGAGCTCGTGCACACTGATACAGCCAACACTGTAACTCTGTTTAACCACTGTCTCCTAAACTTGGTTAACTTCATCAACCCTGCTTCCCACAATGCCTCTCAGCATCCTGCGGCATGCCCTGTAACACACGTCAGGAATGCCGAGGTGAGGAATGAAAGGTTTAATCGGAAACCTGCACTGGACTGGTTTGAAGGAGGCTCATAGCTCATGCCCACTTGGCTAATTTTTTATGAAATTAAACCTCAGTTTCTCCTTCTGAATTGAGGAAGCGCATGGTCTGAATGGACCAAGCCCATTCTAGCCAAGCTGCTTGAGAAGAAGGAAAGGAAAAGAGGAAGGGAGGAAGGGAGGGAGGGAGGGAGGGGGGAGGGGGGGAGGGAGGGAGGGAGGGGAAAGTGGCAGAACCTCCCCTGAAACAGGCTTTCATAATGGAAGCTTCAGGTGTTCCCTTGGCTGAAAGTTTTACGAGGTCCTTCTTGCTGGCATGAGGCAGTAGGACACGTGCTGAGAAATTAGTTGCTGGGCTCAGGGGCAGACAGAAGAGGCACTCTGCCTGCAGGCGGAATGTTGGCAAAGTTACTATGAAACAGTGGCTGACTTAAGTCTTTTTTGGCTCCGGCTGGTCACCAGGGCTCACCTATACCAGCTCGGGCCCCACCTTATGGGTGCAGCTTTAACCTCACACAGGACTGCCCCGCCCTTCCTGGCCTTACATGCTTGTTCTCCCCGCCAGGTTTTTACAAGGCCATCTGGTTATGGCCTGTGGTCTTCTGAAGTCCTTAAAACCTTTACTTTCTTTTTCTCCGGGAGCTACCTGACTTGCTTGGGCTCTAAGCTGCTGATTCAACTATGTTTTGCCATCTACACTAATAAAAGAGAAACATGCAAATTGACCATCACGCCGCTATACCTACCAGCCAATCAGGAGCAAGTATGCAAATTAACCCAACAAAGTTGGTGGCAGCCACAGAGCTGGAGTGAGCAGGAGGTTTGGGTTGCCCCCGGTGATGGAGGAAGCCAAGCTTCCCGCCCGCCCTTGCCGGCCCTGGCCTCCGCTCAAGACTACGGAGTTTCAATTATAGAAGATAAATAAATCTCAGATACCTGCTTCCAGCGGGCCCTGGCCTCCGCTCAAGGAGGCACTGAAAAAAAAAAGAAAAGAAAAAAGGAGGGGCTGGGAGCTTGGGTCGCCAGGGGTGTGGCCAGCCTGCAAACAGCCCTCAGCCCCTCACCCAGGCTGGCCACACCCCCATGGGGTGAGGTTCCCCGCTGGGGGGGTTGGCCAGCCTGCAAACAGCCATCAGCCCCTCACCCAGGCTGGCCAGGCACTCCAGTGGGGACCCCCACCATGAAGGGCCTGTGGCCAGCCTGCAAACAGCCATCAGCCCCTCACTCAGGCTGGCCACATCCCCATGGCCTGATCCCTGTAAATGGGCAGTTGAACAGCCCTCGAGGGGTCCCAGATTGGAGAGGGTGCAGGCTGGGCCAAGGGAATTTTATGCACCGGACCTCTAGTATTTAATAATGAGCTTGTACACACACACACACACACACACACACCAGGAGGCAACACGCATGGTTAAAAGAGCAGTTGCCTGGTAAATGGTAGGTATCATCAGCATTGTCATCATTCCTGGTCCTGTCTCCCTTTTATAGTTGCCCTGGTAAGAATCAATATTTGGCTCATCCATAAAGCATGATTTCTCTCTCCTGGCTGTGTAGACACCCCCCTTTCTTTCCCTGCCATCCTGGCCCCCGCGCTCTCCCTACATATTTATTCAGGGAAGAAGAAACGTGGCCCCCTGATCCACAGATGAAGTGTGCTACCCCTGGACCAGCTGTTCACCGGAGAAGCCTCTGATTTTTAATGTATTTATTCATTTATTTATTTAGTGTTGGTCTGTCGCGCTCCCAACACAACAGCTGAAGGTGAAGCCTTCCCGGCTGCATGCATCCCAGCCAGTTCCGCTGGGAGCTGCTGTCAAATTTCAGGTGCGCTGCCTCCGTGCAGAGTGCTGGCCTCCAGGGCGAAGGGCGCGCTCCATGCTCCCGGGCCCCGCTGGCCAGTAGGGACATGGATGGATCACGCTGGAGCAAATGCCAGGCAAAGGCCAAAGTCAAGCTTTTTGGCACCATCGTCACCCTGGCAGCGGGCATGAGCAGCATCAGAGTCTGCCTCGAGGGCATGCGCTCCAAAGCCAAATCGGTGTTGTTTCAGCTTGAAAGGGTCCGATTTCAGAAGGAGCCGCTTTCATCATTTTAAGCAGCGTGCGCTTAAAAAGTGTGCTCCCACGTCGCAGGCACGCACGTCGTTTGTGTTAATTCTACCGGGAATTGTGCGAGTGGAGCGAGGGATAATTAGGCACCTTAATGAGGAAATGTATAGTTTCGGTGACTGTTATTTATAAGCTTTTATGTACCACTTCATATCTTCAAAGCCCTGGACGATCCTAATTAGGGTACCTGCTCGGCAGCATAGGAGGGAGGTCAGTACATAGAGCTGTGCTTCTCTTGGAAATGTTGCGTTGCGTTCTCGTACAATCTGGGTGCAACCTCTTAACCTTAGATGAAACAGGCAGATTCTGGTATAAGCCCGTATCTGTGTGGTTATATTTAACAGCCTAACCAGATGCCTTGGCTGCTTAGGGACATAATTTATGCATATAAGTTTCTTTGTGGTGGATTTTTTCCCCTTGACTATATTTTTTCTTCCGGTGGGTGATATCCCTTAGCGGCCACATGCAATAACCCCGAGGGACGTCACAATCACTCTGGTTGTGACACCCTACCCTGACGATTGACAGAACCCTGAGCAGGACTATGGGCCTGGCCAGATTTCCTACTGTTTAAGTGTCCGGTGCTTTCCACACACAGGACTTTTAAGGTTTTTAAAAAGATGAGTGGCCCGGTAGGTGTGACTCAGTGGTTGACCATCGACCCATGAACCAGATGGATACAGTTCGATTCCTGGTCAGGGCACATGCCTGGGTTGCGGGCTCAATCCCCAGTGTGTGGGGTGCAGGAGGCAGCCGACCAATGATTTCCTTTCATCATTGATGTTTCTATCCCTCTTTCCCTCTCCCTTCCTCTCTGAAATCAATATATATATATTAAAAAAGATGAGTGAATTTATAATAATAAATCAATCGCTAGGTATGCACATTGATTGTCAATTAATATTTCTCAATTTTACAGTGTTGAGTACTGTTCCTTCTGGACCAGATACTTTATTTATTTTTTTTAGTATCATGGGATTTTTACTTTGAAGCAGGAAATAGAAGACCATGGCATATACCAGCTGTTCTGAACTTACAGTTTTCTCATCCTCGTAATCATGTTAACATTAAGTTGGGATTGCCCCGTATTACAGATAAGGCACTGGGGCCCAGGACGTTATTCAAGAGACAGGCCGGTACGTGCTGACACTAGGACTCACCCCGAGGCCTTCGCTTCCACGTGCACTGAGGTTCTCGTGTTCCCGACGGTGCCCTCTGCTGTGGTGGCTGCAAACACCTGTTTCCAGATTCCACGCCACCGCCTCCGCCAAGATCTTTATTTTCTAGGTGACCTGTGGTTAATTATAAATTCATGGGCAAAGACAAAGATCTTCACCCATGCTGGGCAACCCCATGCAGCCTCTTCTTTGTGGAAGGAGAGGGAGAACTGGGTTAATACCTCGTGAGGTCTGCTCTTCGAATGTGGTGGACAGTGTCTGCAACCTTCACAGCCCTGGAAGGACAAGCCTGTCTGGCTTGACCTTCACGTAGGTCATCCTCTGCATCCGTTACGTTTCGGTGGAGACAGCGTTTATCTCAGGAACCTTTCCCTAATGCTTCCACCACACTCGAGTCAGAATCAGCCGTTCTTCCTGTACCGGACCCTGTGGTTCCGAGCACATCTCGCATCTGTCACTGTGTTTTGCATTTTCTGGGTTACTCATCTCCTTTCCCTAGCAGGGCTTACTCCCCGAGAACAAGTAAGCCCTACTAGGGAAAGGACATGAGTAACCCAAAAAGGGAAATAAAAAAGAGTCTGCAGCCCTAACTGGTTTGGCCCAGTGGATAGAGCGTCGGCCTGTGGACTCAAGGGTCCCAGGTTCGATTCTAGTCAAGGGCACGTACCTTGGTTGCGGGCACATCTCCAGTAGGGAGTGTGCAAGAGGCAGCTGATCGATGTTTCTAACTCTCTATTCCTCTCCCTTCCTCTCTGTAAAAAAATCAATAATTTTTTTTTTTTTAAAGAGGCTGCATGAAGTTGTCTAGCATGGCTGAAAACATGTGTCTTTGCCCATGAATTTACAGTTAGCCACAGCTTATTTGTACAATGAAGATCCTCCGTCCGATGCTGACGCGGTGGAGTGAATTCTGCTTTACACACTGTGAAGCCACCAGTTAACAGTGACCAGAACCCCAGGGGGAGCTCAAAACCTACCTGGAACCATAGAAGAAAGAACTGAGTGAGGACATGTGACTAAAGGCCACATGGAGTCCCCAGTGGTTTGTTCGCTGTGTCAAGGGCAGCTCCCTTGTGGCCTGGTGGTGGGTCCTGGGAGCCCTGATTCCCAGGAGCTTGTGTTGGCCAAGTACCCATTTGGCATCGGCGTTGAGCCTGAAGCAGCCTTTCTAAGCATCAGCACCCGAAGGAAATGCATCCCATAGACCCTGCCGGCAGCAGGTGCACAGTCTTCATTAGTCCCCACACTCCAGGATGAAGGCCCTTCTGCAGACAGGGCAGCGGGAAGCACGTGCCATTGGAAAGGTCACCCCCTCCTTAGCACCTCAGTTCCCACATCTACCCAAAGGTCAGGATGATGGCTAGCTTGCCTCCTCCTTAGGGATGCTGTAAGTCCGAAGAGACGAGGAGGCCGAGAGTGAATTTCATGAGCTTTGCGACATGCTTGCTCGTGAATTTCGGTGTTCGTTTGGATTCTGGTTCTTGGATGGACCTGGGAACGGACGGGGGTCTATTTGCTAAGCATCCTGGGAGGCTGACGCGGGAACCAAGCTGAGTGTCAGCTTGTCAGTGTGCAGAGAGGTGGTTGAGTGGCAGCGTGCCCTGGTACCAGTTCTGCTGGGAGGAATGGCCTGATGAAAGGGGGAGGGGGGGTAAATGGTGGCAAGACTCCCATGGGCCTGGCAGGCAGTCTGAGATCTGTGGCTTGTTCTTTAGAGCCCCTGAGCTGCTGGAGGCCTTAGCCTGTGAAGTGACCCATTAAAGCAGCGTTTTAGGTTGGCTTTTCTAGAACAAATCCAGCCGTGGTCACTCCCTTCCTCACAGTCCTTCACTGGCTCCCGGTTACCCTTGGCAGGACTTTCCAGCTCGTGTGGCACATGTGGGTGACAGATGTGCCAAAGGAGTGATCCCCTCAGCCAGGGGGCACCTGGATGGGACTAGAGGCTGCCGGAACCCCTGGATCAGCCCTTTCAGCCACAAGCAGCTTCCTCCATCTCCCCCAGCGAGTTGTAAGAATATCATTTTCTGTTTAGGAAATGATACGCAAGTGGTTGGAAAACACCTCTTTTGCACAGATACAAGGACCTTGCCCATTAACTCCCTGCTCGCTTGCTCAGTCTCACACCATGGCATTGGCCCGAAAGCACTCTGCTTAAACCGTGCGGCAGTCACACACTGTAGGTCTGGGATAGCCCAGGGTCGCCAGGCTGCCTGTGTCCATGTTTCCCATATCCCCACCTTGTCTGCCTGACTGAACGCCAGCCCAGCTCGGCCTAGGCCCCCTCCCCTGGGTTTCCTTCATAAGCGGCGCGCATTCTCGTTGTTCGCAGTCGTCGCACGGAATCAGAGCAGTTTGCTTGTCTTCCACAAAAGGGCCGGGCAAAGACTGAATGGTATACACCCAGGAAATATGTGCTAAATGAATAATTTTGCGTGGAACCCATGAGATGAGAAAGAGTATGGAAGAAACCCAAGTACTGGTCGATTTCCGTGAGTGTGCATGGAATAGGTGCTCAGGAAATCGCCGTTGGATGAATGAGTAAAAGAAGAGCTGAGAAAGCCTTTTTAATAAATGCTAATATATCTTGAAGACAGCATTGGATGAATAGAAAGTAGTCACTAAAGGTAGAATCCCTGAGACTCGGGGATGTCTTGAAAGCAGGGGAGAGGGGAGATGGAGTCATTCCAGATGTTTGAAGACAAGTAGCACCGTCAGCACAGCAATCCTCACACGGCTTTCGAGGCGGTCCCCCGGCTAAGCTCTCAGACGTGTTCCCAGAAAAACATGTGTGCAGTGAATTGGGATTAGGATGTTTATTGCAACATGGTGTGTAACCGCAGAAACATGGGAAATGGCCAAATGTCCTTCGGTAGGGGGATGCACACATACATGTGGTACATTTATGCAATGAATGAAGTGAGTACAATGTATAAACTCGGTAGTTGAACCCTTAACATGGTTAAATCTTGAAGACAGCATTGGGTGAATAGAAAGTATTCACTGTGAAACACTCTCAAAACACCATATGGTGTTAATTAATATATGCATAGGGAGTAAAATATAAAAACATGCTTGGCAGTGAAACCCGACCCTCTCCTGATGCTGGTTACCCTGTGGGCAGGGAGTGCTCGAATGAGATGGAGGAGCTCTTGTTTTGTCTGCAATGCTCTATTATTAACAGCCAATGTGACGATATATTAGCATGTATTAAACCGTGGTCAGGGGTATTTATTATATTAGTTTCTGTACTTCTCTGATGGTTTGCAATAGTTCGTGCTGTTAAAAATTAAATTAAAACCGCCCAAAAGGAAAGGCTGGTTAACTGGGAGGATGATCTGGATTTCTGTATTTAGCCTTCTGTTCCAGACACCCCCCTCTTCTCAATGAGCCTGGCAAACACGGTGGAATCACATCTGCCACTTAGGACTCGCCAAGTCTTCACACCATTTAAAAGCATTGATTCTCAGCTCAGGCTGCAGAGACTGATGGATCTACAACGTGCATGAAAATCTCTCACCATTGTGTATAGCTTCTGCCCCACATTTTCTTCTGTATATTGGAGCATCTATCCAACCTCATTAGAATTTGTTTCTGCAATAAGATTTCATGAAATTCTCTTTCACAGGTTTGACTGGAATCTGTTTTCCTGAATCCATCACTATGTTCTCTTGGTTTGTAACTTTGCAAATGTTTATTCCTTTTCTCTCCAAAAGAAGCAATCAAATGACACACTGTGCCGAATTTTACTATTTTACTGAAATTGCTTTTGTGTATGGGGAATAATTTTAGTGGTGTGCTAGAGCTAGCTCACACCAGCTCAATTGGGCCAATTGGGCACATTTCTTCCCCACTGGTGTTTAATGACATCACATTGGTAGCTTGAAATCAGCCATGATGTGAGTATTTACACCATGGGAATGGGCAAAAGCTACAAATCGGGGTTTTTTTTATCTGGAAGGCTGGTGATTAAACATTTACGAGCTTACCACTAGGGGTCGGGGTGGAAGTTTTCTGAGTTATGCAGGGTGAATAACAGTTTTCTACTTTTACGCATGAACCAGTAGAAACCAATAGTCAAAAAAGGAAAAGGTCTTTGGCCTGAGTCCCAGGGCCCCAAATAGGCATTGCTGGGGCTCTGGTCTGTGTGGTGTAGACGAAGAAGCACTGGTTTGGAGTCAGGCAGACCCACCAGTCTTGTACTGTCAATTGTTTAAGTGCCTGTCTCAGCCCCTCAGTTTCCCCACCTATCGAATAAGGATGGCAAGATCTAGCTTGTAGCGATTTTGTGAGTGTTAAGTGAAATAATATACTAAGAAAAAAAGCATAACAAAGCACAAAGGAGATAAGCAATAGGTGTAACTTGCACTTCTGACTTGTAAGTTCAGGCTTCTGCATATATCGCATTCTTTCTGTGCCTGTGTGTGTATGTCTTGTCTGTGTGTGTATGTAACTTACTTTTAAATTTTGACTCTGGCCAAATTACCTTTTTCTAAATGGTGAATATGCCCTAACCGGTTTGGCTCAGTGGATAGAGCGCCGGCCTGTGGACTGAAAGGTCCCAGGTTCGATTCCGGTCAAAGGCATGTACCTTGGTTGCGGGCATATCACCAGTAGGCAGTGTGCAGGAGACAGCTGATCGATGTTTCTCTCTCATCGATATTTCTAACTCTCTATCCCTCTCTCTTCCTCTCTGTAAAAAATCAATAAAATATATATTTTTTAAAAATAAAATAAATGGTGAATATACTTTTTCTCCAAATACGTGCCCCTGGAATAAGTAAAACGTCCCAGTGTTGACATCTATGTGTGACATGGAGAATTAGTTTCTTTCCAACAATCTTAGAAATGTATATACTGGGTCTCAGTGAAGATCATTTCTCAGCTGCCTGGCGTTTTCTCCCCTGACCCTTCTGCTGAGCTAAGCATCCTGAGGAGGACTGACTGACTTGGGAGCCCACGGGTGCTACAATTCCATCCACCAAATTAACCGCAGTGCCTCCTGGGAAACTCTCTTGGCTCCGAGTGCTGTGCTGCATTCTCGCTGCAGGCTCTCGCTGACCTGGTGGTAGACGGCCGCTTCTGAGCCACTCAGCTAGGTCAAAATGTGTTTTCTTTTTAGACTTTTATTTTAAAGTTAATTCCTTTTTTGCCTGAGTAATACATGTAGTTGTTTTAACATTTAAAAAATACAGAAGGGTATATAATGGCAATTTTCCTGGCTACACTATCACCCATTTACCCCGGTCACTCGCCACAAAAATTAACAACAGCAACAATAAAGAACAGGAAGGTGGGGAGGAGGAGGAAGCCACCGCCGATGATCAGTTTCTTATGGAACCAAAGGCTTTGGGAGCTCATCTTAAAGATCCAGCACCAGCACGCCCTTCACCGTAGTTCTCACATGTGGGGATCGTGGCGGGCTTAAGAAGACCAACGAAATCAGGAACACTGAAGCGAGCTCATAGGGCCTGTCACTGAACATAAAGCAAATTGCTAAAGCTTATCCAGAATAAAGTCACAGAGGAGCTGCTCTTTGTCTGTAAAGATAAATGGCATGTACTGTCCAAACACCATCCATCAGCTGAAGCCAGGTAGGTTATCATAGCTCTGGGGGGAAATATAGCAGAAAACCTAATATTTATAGGAAGTATATGACGTCTCCAGTCAAGAGCTGGGCTCTTTTTAAATAACTGTGTAAACTATGCATAGCATCAATAGGCCATTTCACCATATTTAAAAGCATGTAGTTCAGCAGCATTAAGTGCATTCACGTTGTTGTGCAACTGTCACCCCACCCAACTCCAGGAAGGGCGAGGCCTTTGCCTGTCTCAGTGCTCGCAGCAGCCTGCGACCCGTATTCATGTTCTCCGTTCGATGAGGTTGTTTCAGGTCTCACCGAGCACCTGGAGGAGCCTGGGATTGAACCCAGGTTTCTCAGCTCCGACACCGGTGGGCAGGTGTGCCGGGCTCAGTCTCACTGCTGTGTTGCTCACCCTCCATCCCATGCTGTCGCCCAGGGGTGATCCTGCTGCTTCTGGACAAGCTGCGGAAGATGAAATGGGAGCAGATGTGGAGGCTGACCGCCGAGAGGGAGCTGATGGGCATGCTCTCCACGTCCTTAGCGGACCAGGTGAGTGGCCTGGTTGGAAGGTACGGTCCTTCCTGAGGACCCTGGGGCTGTTTCTCTAACAGACTTGGCAGTAGATGGGTCCGCATTCCTTTTCTGCCGATGGTGTGACTGTGTACCCTTGGATAGATCTGCCTTATCCGGCCCGTCTAGGATGACCGCTCAGCCTGTGAGTTTATTTCCTTAGTTCATGCATTTGCTCGTGCATTTGTTCATGCCGCAGGCCTGCACTGCACGCTGGGGATGCCAGGGGCTGTGCTCAGATATAGGATTACAGAGATGAAAGGACGCCGGCCTGGGCCTCAGAGAGCTCGACATTTATTGAAGCGGACTCATAAGTAAATGATAATTTGGTGTGTGACGGGGAGGTCGCTGTGTGGAGAGCGCCCGGCCTGCCCCCTGAGATTCCAGCGCGCACAGCATGGTTCTGGACAAGGTCCCGTCTGCCTTCCTGGCAGTAGAGTCCGACTTGCAGAGCAAAGCCTTTTCGCCTGGATCCTGTGCCCTGACTCTATCCCCAAGGGAGATGCATTGAAAGAAAAGGGACACACTGCTTGGCTGGAGAAACCAGCCTTTAATCCAGGCCATCTGAAAAAGTCCCGCCTCTCCCCCAAACTATTAACATAAGATCATAAAACCCCCATTTCTCACTTTCTGTAGGAGACGCAGGGCCCCGGGCCTTTGATCTGGGTTCTGCCCGGCTCTCGCATTCAGATTTCGAGTTTCCCGTGGCGCAAATGGCCGTCTTGAGATACGAAGACAATTTCTCTGGCTTCCTGCATTTTATCCTCCCCCATTCATCCACAAAGCAAGCTCGCTCTGCGGTTTGTTCCGCGTTCAATTGTCTGAGTCGTTGAATGCTTGCAAAGTTTTCTAATGCGGAGGAAAGGAGAAAGTCTATAAGGTTACTTGACTTTTTTTTTTGGCATGGTTATTATTCAGTATTTCCCAAGCAGCCAGAAACCAATTTCCTTTTCAAACATGAGATCCGGTATAACGAATGAGTTAAAAATTACCCAGGTAGCTGTTTTAAACCTGAGGGGAAATCTGTTCTCCAACATCGTACTGTAAGCCCGGTCACAGTACCTTGCGTGTGTCCCCCAGAGCTAGCAACCGGATGTCCGTGACCAGCGGGGATGGTTTATTCAGCCACCTCCGGCTGCCGGGACCCGTCGCTCACTGCCCGGCATCTCCTGTCCGCAGCTAGTTAATAAGTATGGCCTGGCCAGGGAGCTTGGAGAAGAGCCGAGGGAGGTGCAGCTTCTTTAGAAGCAGCCCGGGCTGGAAGGGGAAGTGGGGAGTGGGTACCCGGGAGCCACGGCCCATGGGGAAGCTCAGGCGCATCCATCATCAAGTCCGCCAGGAGCCCCAGCAAGAGCTGCCGCAACCGCAGCTCTCATTTGTCTCAGCCCCTGAATGAGCAGCGCAACTTGTCATCCTGCAGTTTCCTCTCCGGGAGGCTGGGCATGGATCACCTGGGCCCCTCCATGAGGTGGGAAGAGGGCCGGAAAAGTGACTTCATTTATTATAGGCCGGCTCGATGGCAGAAACGCTCCCTGTCTGCCCCCACACGCGCTGGCCACGTGGTGCGCTCTGAGGCCAGCAGGACCCGTGAGCTGGGGCATTCCCCATCTCTGTCCAGACATGATTCCGAGGTTCCCAGAGAGAGAAGGCGGGGAAGTGCCCCGCGGTGTGAGCCAGCCCGTTGGGAGCGCCCGCGGGTGCTGCGGTGCCAGGAGAGCCAGCAGCATCCGCGGGACCCACCTGACCGTGTCCCTGTGTCTCCGGCTTTTATCCTTCACAGGACATTTTCAACGCCGTCATCAAACAGAACCCCTTCCTTGTGTATCAGCTCCCCTGCTTCTGGAACGTGCAGCTGTCAGACCACACCCGCTCCGAGCAGTGCTACCGAGACGTGTCTGATCTGAAGGTAGACGCGGGACATGGGGGCGGGGGTTTTGGGGAGCAGGGAGAGAGGTGCCCGGCGGTGCCAGAGGGAAGCTGGCTGGGGAGCACCCTTGAGGGGGGCGGTGAATGGCTCTGTGTGCATGTGGTGAGAGAGATAAGGCGAGGGGACCAGAAAGAATGTGCTTTTCTCCTTTGTTGTTGTTGGGTTTTTGTTTTGTTTTTTCCTTTCTCTTCTTGTTTGGGCTTTCTGAAAAGCAGAAGGCCTCCTGGCATCAGAACCAGATTGTGTGGTTATTCTTGCCACCTACTGCCGGTCGTTTTGGTTCATGCAGGCTCCCGAAATTCAGTCGTGTAATTCAAACAAAAACATTCAGTGAGGACCTCTTCTGTGCCAGGTGCTGTAGAGATGGATACAAATAGCATACTTCCTACTTTCAAGTCCTTCATGGCTTAGAGGAGAAGTGAAACATGTAAGGAAATACATGTAAAAGATATGACAGGTGTTATGATAGGTATGTGGGTGGGCGAGTAGATGCAAACATAAATGTCTCATTCTACCTCCGGGAGAAGGGATGGTGACAGCAAAGCCTTCCTCATGTCGGTACCAAACACAGCAGTAGGGCCTGACAGTAGAAAGATGACGGAGACAGGATGTATCGGCTATCTTCTGCCGTAGATAATGCTGCGTAACAAGCCATGCTAATAGTGGCTGAGAGCAGCAACTGTTTATTTAGTTGGTGAGTGTACAGGTTGGCTGACTTTTCCAACTTAAGCAAGTGCGTATGGTCAGCTTCAGATCAGACGGCTGGTGGCTGTCCTCCAGTGTCCGCCACAGCCAATCCGCGGGCCTGTCTGGTTTGTTCTGATGGCAAAGCAGAGGTGGAAGAGGAAGCCGGAGTGCACACAAGGAAACCCTGAGTCCTTGTTGCTAGGATTCTGTTGACCAAAGTAGCCACAGGACTGTGGCCAGAGGTAAGGGGTGTGTCAGAATTCCCTACCTACAGTTGGAGGAGTGAAGAGCTGACCTCAGCTATTAAGTGGTAGATCGAGGATTTGAACCCAGACCTGTCTGACACCAACTTTGCTTTTTGCTTCTCTGGCTATATCAGAGAGGTAATAGATACATGCATCCGTCTGGAGTTTGTTTATTTAAAATGTATATTCATCGCCCACATGACACTATAGTAATGATAATTGCAAGTTTAAAAAAAAGCAAAAGGAGCCCAAACCTTGCATTTCTGGTTGGTGAATCTTTTCTCATTGGCTCCTAGCCCATGTCCACCGGCGCACGCTATAGCTTATTTATGGTCAGAATGCTCATATAATTTTGTACTCTTCTATTACATAGCATTCCTGTTACCTTCGTTGTTTCCAAACTTTTACAAATATGAACTGTGCTGTGATGAACAGCTTCAAGTTCACATCTTCCAAAGAATGAAATCACAGAGTTAAAAAGAAAGAAGGTGTTTTTTTTTAATACACTTGAAATTTATTGCAAAATGTTAGAAACTAAGACGGAAGTACCTGCATCATTGATTTTCTCCATCAGCATTTATGCCATTCCTTCAATATGTCTTATACTTGTTAGTCATAAAGAAAATAGGTGACATACACAGGAACATGTCCAAGAATAGTATGAACTAGACGTTCAGAGGGGAGGAAAATAAAACCAACCCTGTAAAGAACAACTAAACATCAGCCCATCAAGTATGAAATAAGCAGAGGCCAGGATGAATGATAAAGTGTAAATCCAGAGAATAAGCAAAAAGCAGCTCGATATGGCACTTGCTACTAGGGGCACCTGCTGATCTGTGGTGTCTGTGACCCTGTTTTAAAAGTAGGTGACTATCCCTGGCAGGGTGATCAGTTGGTTAGAGTGTCATCTGGTCCTGTGTACCAAAAGGACTTGGGTTCGATTCCCAGTCAGGGCACATACATGCCTAGGTTGTGGGTTCAGTGGTCGGGGCATGTAGGGGAGGCAACCGATGGATGTTTCTCTCTCACATCGATGTTTCTCTCCCTCTCCCTTCTTCTCTTTCCCAAATTAATAAAATCATATCCTCTCATAAGGATTAAGAAAAAAGTAGGTGACTATAATTTATTGTTCAAATGAGGGAATGCCATCATGTGTTACACTGGGACAATAGGCCTCAATCATTGTCAGGCAAACCATATGTACACCCATCCTATTAAAAGGCTATGCCTGAGAACTTGGGCCCCCACAGGAAGAAAGACAAGCATAAAGTCAGAATCCCTGAAGAGTGACATTGTAGTGTTAAACAGTTTAAAAGTCCCTAGTGAAGAAGGAGACAACTGTTGTCTGTTTCATCCTTGGCTTTAGGTGAAATAGGGAGAAATGTTTTCCCTGAGAATTCCTAACTTCAAGCCTGTGCTCCTATTATTTGGGGGCACTGAAATTATATGCATGGGGCAAAAATAGAAAGAAAACACGAAAAGTTGCCAGGTACCTGGCAGAAACAAAAATCTGATCTGGAAGAATAACTCTCAAAAACTGGACTTCAGAATTCTTTAGGTAAGGTCTCAAGAAAAATGAGTTCTCAAACATCAATCACCAAGCACATAGGACATAAGCCACTATGAGAAAGGGCAGAAACTGCAGACTGTAGAATTAAATCTCAAAGACTGCAGGTATTAACCAGAAGTATTTCTATTGTGTCTGAAATATGAAAGAATATCGATAATAGGATGGAGTAATAAGAGATTCTCAAGGTGAATAGGCCTTTTTGGGTCAAACAGTACTTTTAGAAGTAAAAAATATAAATTTGGAAATTACAAATTAAATGAATGTGTTAAACAGTAGGTTAGACTCAGCTGAAGAGAAAATTAGTGAAAATGGAAGAAATATCTGAAGAAGTTATTCAAAACAAGAGTGCACCGAGAAAAAGGGGTAGAAAACTAAGAGAGGTTGAGATACTGGGATATGTCTGATTAGACTCTCAGCAGGAGATAATAGAGACAATTGGAAGTGAGAAATCATTGGATGAGATAGTGAGTAGGAATTAGGCTGTTAACAGGTATTCATAGATACAAGAAGGGTTAATACCAAGCAGTTTAAAGAGAAAGCCATACTTAGACCTAGTAATGAAATTGCAGCACCCTAAAGAAAAGTGATTTTAGAAAGAGCCAGGGAGAAAAGACAGATTCTTTGCAAAGACATTGCATGTGTAGGATAAGCATTCTTAGCAGCAGTGGAAGTCAGAAAAGTGTAGAAATAGTATCTTCAATAGGCTGAGGAACAATAACAACAAATTGTATACCTAGCGAAACAACTCTTCAAACATATAGATGAGCAAAACCAAAAAGAATTTACCACAAACATATGTTTACAAAGAAATTTCTAAAGGATGTTCTTTAGGAATAAGAAATATTCCATATTCAAGAAGGAATGTTGAACAAACAAATTAGAAATATTGTGGGAACTTCAATTAACAATTTATAAATAATAGTAATCTATATAATAAAAGCCTAAGTGACCCTTATGGCACAACGACCAGAATGACTGGTCACTATGATGCACACTAACCACCAGGGGGCAGATGCTCAACACAGGAGCTTCCCCTTGGTGGTCAGTGCTCTCCCACAGGGGGAGCGCCGCTCAGCCAGAAGCCCGGCTCACAGCTGGTGAGTGCAGGGGTTGTGGTGGGAGCCTCTCCTGCCTCCACAGCAGCACTAAGGAGCAGTGAGCCTAGTGGTAAAGAACAGCGAGCATGCGGGTGGTAAGGAGCGAGGGGTCCCAGATTGCGAGAGGGATGTTACAGGCAGACATCCCCCAAGGGGTCCTGGACTGCAAGAGGGTGCAGGCCAGGCTGAGGGACAGCCCCCTCCTCCAGTGCACAAATTTTGTGCAGCAGGTCTCTAGTGGTAATAATAGTGTATAATCAGTAGGTTTCAAAAGGTTATACCTAAAATATCACACAATGACATCATGTAATCAAGAGAAAAATATTATTGGTATTAAAGTATTCTGAGATCATTGTTTTGTAGTGGAGGACAAGATATTAACTTTAGCCCCTAAGCTGGGTATGCATGCTAATATTTCAAAGTTAAGCTCTAAAAGAATCTTTAGAAAGATGCATAACTTATAAATTAATGGTTGGTGGGATGGTGAAAGGCATAAGAAAAACATAAACAACCAAAATAGCTGAGTCATTTTTTTTAAACACAAGAAAAAATATAGAAAAAGTGGGGGGAAATATAAAGCAGAAAATCAAGTTAATAGAAATAAGTTTAAATATATCAATCAAATAAACTAATTTGGGGAATAAAAAGATAAATTGATTGAGTAGGAAACAATGTTCAACATATGCTATTTATAGGAGACATACCCTAACACATAGCAACCTGAAAAGGTTGACAGTAGAATTATGGGGAAAGATTATTAGGTAAATATTATCCAAAAGAAAACTAGGGTAACTGTCTATATGAGACAAAGCAATGGTAGGAATACACATAGTCACAACATAAAAATGAAAAGCTCACCAAGAAGATACAAGAATTCTAAATGTGTATAGATTTCATGCTCTAGCATATATATATGTATACACATATACATATACATATACATATACATATACATATACATACACATACACATATACATATACATATATAGAGAAAGAGCGCGCGCTCAATAGAACTCCAGGAAGAAATTGACAATTCTATCAGAGTAGAATATTTTAACATATTTTTTTAAATATTGAAAGATCAAACAGACAAAAATCTGATTAAACATGATGGAAGATTTGAATTACAAATCTTGGTTTATTCAGTAAATAAAGAATCTTGTACCTAACAGAATATTCATCCTTTTCAAGCTCACATTTATTAAAAATTAACTATACACTAGACCATAAAGCAAATTGCAGTGCATTTCAGAGAATCATATTATTCATATATATAGTTCTCTGAATACAGTATAATTAAATTAGAAGGCAGTAACAATATTTTTTAATTCGTTTGATTACAATTGAAAACAACACTTCTAAATGGCTCAGGATCCTAACCAAATCAAAATTGAAACTGAAAACTACTTAGAACTGAATGAAAAGAAAATATGTCAAAATTAGTGGAATGAAACAAACATGTAAGAAAATGTGTAGCTTTAAATGTTTATATTCAAAAGAAAGGCTGAAAATTAAGAAGCCAAGTTTACAACGTTATCTAATAAAGAACATTAGGATAAATTCAAAGAAAATAAAAGACAGGACATAAAGAAGATAGGAGAAAATGGTGAACAAATTGTTCAACAAAGTCAAAATTTGGTTCTTGGAAAGGGACCAGTAAAATAAAGCTATGGCAGGACTCATGGAGAAACAGTGAGAGAACTCATCAAGAAATGAACAGGGAGGCAGACATGAGGAGTTATGTGTTCATTCTCAAGTGTTTTTTAGGCAGCCATTCTTCCAAGTTCTAGGTGTACAGCGAAGGTGAAAGCAAACAGAAGCCTCCCATTTGTGGAGCTTCTGAGCCAA
Source organism: Cnephaeus nilssonii (assembly GCF_951640355.1). NCBI lineage: Eukaryota > Metazoa > Chordata > Mammalia > Chiroptera > Vespertilionidae > Cnephaeus > Cnephaeus nilssonii. The sequence goes on from NC_137077.1 coordinate 9,658,727, forward strand.
TAGATAAAGCAGAATTGTAGGAGATAAGAGACTACCATGAACAACATTATGTCAAATTGAAAACTTATGTGAAATGAACAAATTTCTAGAAATGTATACTTTACAAAAACTGACTTAAGGAAAAAATATGAGGTCGATTATCTTCTAGCTATTAAACCTTATTACAAAGAAAGCACATCCTTAGATGGTAAGTAGAGACAAGCTCTACCAATTTTTTTTTAATCAAAAGATAGTATCAATTTTAAGTAAACTCCAGAGAATAAGAAAAGAGGCACACTTTCTAACTCATTCAATGAGGCCGGATATTCTTGATACCAAACTTAGACAAGGCAGGCATAAGAAATCTGTGGGCCTATTTCATGCATGACTATAGATGCAAATATCTTAGGCAAAGTATTAGCAGACCTTTCCTGCCAGGTATAAAATAGGTAATACATCATGGCCAAGTAGGTGTATTTCAGGAAAGAGGAGGGTGATCAAACATTGAAAAACCCATGTGTCATTCACACTGTTTGTAGATTAAAGGAGAAACACCATATAATGATCTAAATAGATGTAGGTAAATTATTTCATAAAATTAAATATTCATTCACGACCCCAAAAATTTCACATAAATAGTATCATTAAAAGCATAGAGCAAAATTTTGCTGAGCATTTGCTTAGGGATATGCTAATCTATAATAATAAAAGCATAATATGCTAATTTGACCAGACAGCTGAACGACCTTCCCGACGTCCTTCCAGACGAAGCCGCAGCAGCGGGGGCCAAGGCAGAGGCAGTTAGGGGAGATTAGGCAGGCAGGCAGAGTGGTTAGGGACAGGCAGAGGGGTTAGGGGCAATCAGGCAGGCAGACAGGCCAGCGGTTAGGAGCCAGTGGTCCCGGATTGCGAGAGGGATGTCCGACTGCCAGTTTAGGCCCAATCCCGCAGGGATGCAGTTGGACGTCCCCTGAGGGGTCCCGGATTGTGAAAGGGTGCAGGCTGGGCTGAGGGCCCTCTCCCCCCATGCATGAATTTCATGCACCGAGCCTCTAGTTAATTAATAGAAAGGAATAGGGACCCCCAGGACACCACCACACATTTATGAAACTGACTTGTGAAGAGGTGGCATTGCTGGCCATTGGAGAAAGGATGTACTTTTCCATAAATGGTGCTGAGACACCTGATTACCCATGTGGAAAAAAATAAAAATGGAACCCTATGTCACACAGGCACCAATTTGATTCCAGTGGGTTAGAGACTTAAAAGTGAAAGACCAAATTAAACTCTTAATTTTAAACCATTAGGAAACTAGCCTATGACCTCAGAATAGGGAAGAATCTATTCAACAAGACACCCAAAGCATATGTCATAAAAAAGGATCGATATATTCAACCACATTGAAATTAATGGTTTTTATCTAAGTGGCATCAAAAAGAAAAAAGATATTTTCAAAATATAACTGGCAAAAGGACTAGTAAACAAAACACAGGGTGGTGCAAAAGTAGGTTTACAGTTGTTCGTGTGGAAAATAATGCAATAAATAATAATATAAGAGGAAAATCTGTTTCATATACTCACAACTGTAACTCTACTTCTGCCCCACCAGACACACAAAGAACTCTGAATAACTAATAAGAAAGCAATGTGTAAGGGGTATGTAAGCAGTCATCTCACTGCATTGCAAAGAAAGTGCCCAATAAACAGTTTGAAAGATGAGCAACCTCTTTGTTCATCAGGGAGGTGAAAATTAAGACCGCAAGTCATTTCCCATCCACCCCCTTGAAAGAGCAGTGCTCTCGAGTCTCATTGGATCAGCAGGAACTCTGGGTCCTGTTGACAGGAGTGTAATGGATACAACCAAATCAGAAAAACACTGCAGTTCTATGTTAAGAAATTAAAGTAGTACAGATTGTACAGTCTAGGGTTTGGATGGAATTGGTCAAAAATTGAGAAATGGGCCTTGCCAGTGTGGTTCAGTGGTTTGATTTCTGGTCAGAGCACATGCCTGGGTTGTGGGCTCAATCCCCAGTAAGTGGCATGCAAGAGGCAGCCAATCAGTGATTCTCATCATTGATGTTTCTATTTTTTCTCTTCCCCTTCCTCTCTGAAATCAATAAAAATATATTTTTAAAGATTGAGAAGTAGATACTTTCAAGAGAAAGTGCTCCAGGGCGTGGACAGATGACAACAGGTTGAAACAGTCCTCATGATGAGTGACACTTCCTGGCCAGGCAGGGGCACGGGAGACTTATAAACTCTCGCGTCTTCTTTCCATATCAAAAAAATAAACACAGAAAACTTCCACACAAAAAAACAGTGCAACTCAAAGCCTTGGCAGGCTGATAAAAGAAGGAAATTCTGGCACGTGCTACAGTGCGGATGAGCCTTGAAGACACGCTAAACGAAAAAAAGCCAGACACAAAGACACAGATATCGTGTGACTTCACTTGTATGAGGCACCTAAAATAGTCAAATTATAAGGACAGAGACTAGAACAGCGATGATCCAGGGCTGGGGTCGGGGCGAATGTGAGGTCAATGGGGTCAGTTTCAGTATGAGAGGATGAAAATGTTCTGGGGAAAGGATGGTGCTGACGGGTGCATAACGATGCGAATGTACAGAGTGGCACTGAACTATACTTAAACATGGTTAAAATGGTAAATTTTTGTGTGTATTACCACACTAACAACAATCCAGGGTGGGGAAGGGGGCCTTGGCAGGTGCCCCGTGAAGAGGAGGAGGAGTGTGAGTTGCATTAGCCAGGCAGGTCTTCATGAGCCAGGACACCAGGCAAGGTGCCTAAGAGCCTCCAGATTGGCAGCCACAAAAAGGGGGAAAGAGGCACCATCAGTTAGAGGGAACTTCCATTGGTGAACTTCACACTTCGACATCTTACAGATGCAAACAGAGCTAGGTCTCCAAGTGAAAGTACGTCACGCCTACCCACCACAGACATACCTTTGCGTGTGTGTGCCTGTATTTATTGAGTGGCTTCTCTATGCCCAGCACTGTTATGTCTTAGGGATGCTGTGGGAGACAAAACCATTGGTCAGGAGAGGTTACCTGTTGGTGCTTACCAGTGAAGCTTACCAGCGGATGGCTGCCCCACTTGGGCATTGCTTAGTGGTTGCTTAATTATTGTCCTGTTGCACTCTTTACCAACCTATCTATATATATAAAAGCCTAAGCGACCAGAACAAGCGGTAGCTATGATGCGCACTGACCACTAGGGTGCAGACGCTCAACACAGGAGCTGCCCCCTGGTGTTCAGTGCACTGCCACAGCCAACCTCCTAAAATCGCTCCCCCAGGGGACTGGGAACTGGGGTTGGGAGGTGACAGATGCGGCACCTTTCCCAGGGGGGCCAAGGGCCAGCTTCCTTCTCAGGGAAGGCAGCCAACCTCCCATGCCCCGTCCCTCCCCCTGGCCAGCAGGCCCCAATCAGCCCACTGCCCGCCTGCCCCAGTGGCTGCGTGGCAGCAAGGGAAGGGGGGGGGGGTGAGGCGGGGAACCGTGCAGTGGCGGGGCGCCGACAATGGCAGTGTTGGTGTCTGACATCCGATCCTTCTGCACCTGGCCCGGGATTGTAGCTTCCTCTCCGGCCTGACCCTGATCGGCCTAGCCCCGATCAGCCCTGATCGCCAGCCAGGCCTAGGGACCGCACCCATGCATGAATTTCATGCACCAGGCTTCTAGTATTATGTATAAGTAGAGGAATTTCTATGAAATAGCAAAATGACAAAAATAGAGGCAAACCAAATTTAAGTCATACTATTTAGATAAGCTTTAAAAATAATCCAGAAGTCATTTAACCCACTCATACCTTATTTTAAAGGTATGAGTGGGTTAAATGAGTGGGTTACCCTGGCCAGTGTGGCTCAGTTGGTTTAAGCATTGTCCCCTACATCGAAAGATCATGGGTTCTGTTCCCAGTCAGGGCACATACCAGGTGGCAGGTTTGATCCCTGGTGCGGGAGGCAACCAAGTGATGTTTCATTCTCCTCTCTCTCTCTCTCTCTCTCTCTCTCTCTCTCTCTCTCTCCCTCTCTCTCTCTCTCTCTCTTCCTCTCTTTCTCTCTCCCTCTAAAGGCAATAAGAACAAGTCCTTGGGAGAGGATTTAAAATGTTCCACAGAACCCTAAAATATAGCCAATATCTAAAAGAGGAGCTGCCCTGGAGGTGGGGAAAGAGTGCTCAGTAGACTGTTAGAGAAGGAAGCTCTGGCCAGAAACAGTGGGTAATGGCCAGGAAGTGGCAACCAGGGCGTCCATGAGTTACTGGAGCCCACAGCTGAATGAGCCATGGTCCCTGCCCCCAGGAAGGTCATGGTTTAGGGAGAAGTAGCCAGGTGAGTAAATAGAAAATTCCAGTACAGTCTGCAAAGTGCGGCGACGCCAGGAAGTAAAGGGGGCTCAGACAGCAGGAGGAGGACCCCTGTCTAGAAGGGAACATGGCGCAGTCTTTCTTGGAGGGATTTATGCAGGAGGTCTGAGCTGAATCTTGATGTCCAAAGTCGACCCCTTCCTTGTCTTCTGCCCTCATGTCACTCCTCAGCCCCCAGACACGCGTGCTCCCCTTTCCCCAGGCCTGTGGAAACCCGGGAGAATGGGAAGGATGGAAACCCACACGCAAGTTGGGATGAGTGAGCTGGGTGCTGGCCGGCAAGTAGCAGGGGCCTCGCCATGGCTTCAGAAACATCTGCCCAGATGCACGGCGCCTTTCTGGGGTTGGCAGGAAACGCATCTCTGGGGACGCAAGCTGTGACTCGGCCTCAGAGGATGAAATGGGGTGCTCCGGGCAGATTGGGTGTGAGTCCTGTTCCCACCGGGACCTCACTTCATCTTGACAAAAGTCTCACAAGATGACGTTTATTTGGTCTGCTCTGTACATCGGAAAATGAAGGGATCACGCACATGAAGTGACTTACTCGCCCGGAGTCACTCAGCTAAATGGGACAGGGCTGAGGTTCAGACTCACATCTCTCTGACTCCACGTGCAGAGCTCTGGCTCTCCCTGGGGCCGGGCTCCTGCCTGAATGTCCTTCCCCCAGGAAACATTTCACAGGAGATACCGAGTCCATAGGATTCGTCTACGGGAGCCCTCTTCGGGTTAAATGGGTCTTTGGAGGGCTAACCAGAGCAGAGACCCTGAAAATAGCGCCGTCTCCTGGAAAGAGCATTTGAATGTTACATGACAGGCTCCGAGGCTGGAGTTTTGACTGCCGTCCACTCATGAATGGGGAACTGAGCGCACTTAAAACTCCTTAAGGGCAAGAGAAAAAGAAAGGGAAGGCATGCCATCCACATGGGGAAGTGATGTGTGTTCCTAGAGGCACCTGCAGCATTTGCGTAAGAGGAGCAGCAGGTAACTCAAGTTTGCAAACATTTTATAACACTTGGAGAGGGGTCGGGCTTCACATCTTTCCAGAAAGGTGGGCGGCCGCCATACATGTTGAGCATGTTCCAGCCAAGCAGACTCCCATGAAAAATGAGGCCAGGAAACCCGAGAAAGAGTAATAAAGATGATGAATGGGAAGGTTGATGTTGGAGGATTAGGATGGAACGAGGAAGGGAAAAGGGTGTCCGGTGAGGAGATCTGAAATCTAGAATTACCACCTCCCAGCCAGACCTCTCTGTACTGCAGGCCAGTGCCGGTTTAATTGCATTGCACAGCCCACATCCAAGGGCTCTCGGCGTGTTATTGTCTGCACACCACTGCGGCTGGGAAATCTGGGAGACCCAGGATTAAATATCAGGCAGCTGGCCTGTGCAGGGAGCCTGGCTTTTGGCGCTGTGGTTCTGTGGCTCGTGCTGCGGAATCGCTCATTCCCCCAGCAAGCACCGCGGAGTACCTACTACCCACTGTGGCCGGGCTGTGGGGTGATGTTGGGTTCCTTACCCCCTCTTGACCAAGTGTCCTCATCAGAGAAAGCTGGGAAGTAATCACCACTTTAGATGTAAAGATTAAAAGGGTGATAACGTGCCCAGCCGGCATGGTTGAACATCGACCTATGAAGCAGGAGGTCACGGTTCGATTCCTAGTCAGGCACATACCCAGGTTGCAGGCTCAATCCCCAGTGTGGGGCATGCAGGAGGCAGCTGATCGATGATTCTCTCTAACCATTGATGTTTCTCTTTCTCCCTCTCACTTCCTTTCTGACATCAATAAAAATACATATATTTTTTAAAGGGCAGGATGAAGTGAAGCGGTTAGTATTGGGCTGTGAGACACGTAGTGAGCCTAGCATTCTTACTAATTATTCCCATTCTCTCGGAATAGTTGTCAGTTGGCTGGTGGGTAAAACGTATAGTAAGGGCTTTTCTTCTTCATTCGCCCCACTGCTCCCATGTCAGAGGCAGGAAGTAGGGGCTCGAACGGGAAAGGGGCTTACTGGAGATTATGCATTGGTTGGTTGCCCACCATCGTGTACCCCAGTACTGTGCTGGAGAATGACGTGCTCAGGCGAGGGGACTTTGGGTCATTGAAGTTGTAGTATGTTGGCCTTCCTCAACACTCATCCATTCTTTGCTCATTTGGTAATTGTCAGAGCTTCACTCCTCTGGGGGTTCCTGATTGAAGGGACCCCTCACTGGCTTGGTTCATGTGGCTGACCAAGTTCAGATGCCATGATTCTTGGAAACATCAGCAAGACCCCTAGGAGGAGCATGATGGCTCTGGAGCGTTTACCCTACAGCAGCAGCTTTGGGTCTATGTATCCAAACTGTGTTCTAACAGAACTGCTCATGGGGTTTGTTTAAAACAGAGGTGAACTGGGGGTGGAGGAGGAGCAGGGAGTCCTGTGTACTATACTATCTTATTTATACCAAATACCGTATTAGGAAGCCTGCAGCGCGCACAACTGATGGACTTTGTGGATCCCCAGCATTTCCCCCGTGTATTCTTTGTCAACACACAGAACAGGGATACCTGTGGGACAGGCTCTTCCAAAGCCACTGTACGAAGCAGTCCCTAGACAGCCTGGGCTCTGTTCAGAAGAAGAGGATTTGAGAGAGGGAAGCACCAGTTAAGCAGCGTTTGGTGGCTTGGACGTCAAACCACTGCCATTTCTGAATATGTAGAAATGAGGGCTTTCATAGGTATCACATCCTTTTCTACCACAAAATCCCAGAGCGACGGAAACCACTTCATGCATTTCTTTTCTAAAAGCTCTACCGATATCACAGGTTCTTTCTAAAAGTAGTTACTATCCCATCCGCCACTTGTACGTGGAAAGAGCAGATTAAAGGTGTGTATTTTTTCCCCAAAAAGTGTGAGACGCATACCACTGAGAACCATTTTTTTTTTCTTTCTAAAAGCATTCATGAGTAAATCGTCTTCCCCAAGCCATCTACTGAAAGTCCTTGGCCGTGAATTAATGAGGGGAGCTCTGTGTTGCAGAGGTTCAAGGTCATTCCTCGTGTCCTTGGGAAGTATTGTAAACATTCTATGATGCTTCCAGTCTTACCTTTGTAAAATGAACCAAATCCGTGACATCCAAGGGTACGTGTGCACGCTGGCTTCAAGTGCTCCGGGCAATCCAGTAAAGGAATTCAATCCGGGGTGCTCGCTCGGGAACCTTACCTGGCATCCTTTCGTTACATCAATTAAAGCAACGGTACCTTCGCCGATGACACGAACGCACTTTCCATAAAACGTTACCGTCATCCACGTGGGAACTAACTGTTTGGGCTATAATTTCCCAGGACACCCCTCCTTTAGTGCTCACTGTAACATGACTTGTTGCATATTTCATTATCCAAACAGAACCTTGTAAATAGGATAAGCTGACACATGTCGAAGTCCCGGGCACTTCGGTTGAACTCGGTGGTACTTTGTTCTAATACCAAGCAGTGTCCTCGGGCCTTGCGCATTTTTTCTCTCCGACTCTTCCCGTCATATTTGCTGACCAAGGGATTTACTTTGTTTCGTTATCGTAGTATCTCTTGTGCGTTCTCCAGCCATTTTTTTTTTTTTTTTTTGCCAAGGCAGGCAAAACAAGCATTTCCTTTATTGCATTTTATTATCTTTCATTTTTATGTATGAAATCTCCAAAGAGACTGCGAACCTCTTCTCGTGGGGTTTAGTGAACCGTCAAGTTCGGGTTTATCACAAGACTTGAAACATCACCCAGGAGATGGGAGGCTTGGCTTCAGATTCCGGCTGCTCTGGTTTTAAATGGCTTGCTAACCGTTCATCTTTGCATCACATTAAGTGCTATCTGAAGGCATAGCACACACGCGGGCGAGGTTCTTCCTTGACGATGGAGGTTGTAAATCCATATTTGAAATAGTCTTGAGAGCCTACGTTCTTTTGCAAGCTTCTTGTAAGATCTAATTAGGTGGGCATTTCTGGACTTGGTGAAGGAGCGACGAAGAGCTCTTGGGAGCAGAACTGGCTCAGCTGTTTGCTCGCTAGTTACGAGAGCTGGTCTCGCTGGTATTCACAACCTGTCATTGCTTCGTAGGATGCCTTTTTTGTAAATGTAAACTTGCATTTGGAAGAATGTAGACTTACAGAAAAGTTGTAAACGTGATATTGAGAGTCCCGTGTCCCCCTCATCCAATTTTAGTTTCCCCTAATGTTAACATCGCACGTAACAACGCTGAACACGTACTAACAAACCAAACAAAATAGAAACAGCCTCATAGACACAGGGAACAGACTGACAGCTACCAGAGGGGAGGGGCTTGGGGGGCTGGGTGAAAAAGGTGAAGGGATTGACCACAAACTGCAAGGCTATTGCTGCTACGTCCCCTTTCCCCATGAGGGGTGGTCTCCATGATTTAGGCAACTTCATGCAGGCCACCAGCGGGTCAGAGCTGGGCCTGGTGCATAGGGCTGTCTGCTCGTCCCTCTCTACCACGCATCGTGATCCTGAAGATGACAAGGAGACGTGTCCTTCTCTTGAAATACTCAACGAGGGGAGAACAGAGGGAGCTGAAACTCCTTCAAGAGAAAAGGACACGCTGTCTGGCCCTTAGACAAAGAGAAGGGGAATCTGTTTCTTCTCCCTACAGCCCCCATCACAGGGCTGTGATAACTGATTTGCTGTAGACATTGTGAGGATTATTGAGAAAGGCATCATCGTGATTTTCACTCTTGAGTCAAAGGGCAGCTATAGAATACTAAGGACCTGTCGGGCACGGCGGCACGCAGGATGAATGGTAAGCCATGCTCCCTGCCCGCCCAGAGGCTCACATTCCAGTGACACCAGGTGCGAGCCTGTAAATAAATCATTACAACAGCGTGCAACAAGCTCTCTAATAAGGTTACATGCAAGTGTCCGGGGCACTGAGGAAGGACCCAGCAGCTGCCTTGGGATGCTGACAGTGAGAATCTGATGACCTGATTTGTAGAGGCTAAAAAGGAAATAGAGGGTTTGCATGTCTTAGTCTAGAACTCTGGAGTAAGCAGCTATAGACATTGGTTAGTCAGCAGTGTATAGACCTCTCTCCCTCACAGTCACATGATGGTTGCCATGATTCCAGCCATCACATCTCTGTTTGTCACAGAAAGGTGAATGGGGTGGGAGGAGGATGGCACCTTATTCTTTATTAGGAAATTCAATATATGCTTCCCCATGTGTCTTTTTGGGCACTGTTAGGTCATCACATTGCCACCATAGCTGCAAGGGAGTCTGGGAAATCAGCGAGTAGGATCATCATGATTAGCTTAGATCATAAATGGATCGTGAGCCGTTCCCAGGTGCTGGGATCATTGCAACTACGAACGAAATTAACATTCTGTTGGAAATGAAGGATGGGGTGGAGAGAGAGACATACCAGCAGGCAACCTTTGGCCACTTGTGGTCCTGGAAACAAAAGTGCATTTGAGCTCAGCTGTGAAGGGCAAACAGGCATTCAGGTGGTAGAGAAAAAAATAAAGATATTCTAAGAGGGAAAACATGTGCAAAAGCACTGAATCATGAAAGGCAGGTTCAGGAAACACCAGGAATTTTGCTAGCCTTAGAGGTAGAGTTGGAATCATAGGTGAGAGCCCGTTTGCGACAACTTCAACTGCCCGTCTTAAGGAGAATAGATATTCTTCTATGGGTCCTAGAAAGTCCATGGGGTCTTGAGACAGAGACCCATCCTCCAGACACCCTTTAGCTCAGTAACTTGGAAAACATAAAGCCGTGTTCTTACTCACCTGGCATTTGCAAACAGACTCTGGATTCTAAGCATTGAAGAAGCTGACGTTTTGGCTGAACTCTTCCTGTAGCCTGTCCTTGTACCTTGGTCTTGTTTCTAGAAATGCTTTTTCTTGAGCCCTTGGTGGGTGATAGAGTCTTTCGTTTCTCCTTTAATCTTGTGGGACTTCCGCTGTCTTCCCAGGTGATGTTTAAGTTTCCTGGATGGTAATCAATTTCCGACCATTTCTCTGGCCACTGCAGGTGGACTCCGAGTGCACACATGCACCCAGCCATCACCGATAGTTCAGATCCAACTAGATCACAGCCATGGGGTCCCTGGTCCAGGCAGCGTCTGTAGCCCTCCTGGCATGCAACCTGGGTGCCTCCCTCTCTGCTTCCTGCCGAGCTGGGGGTTCAGCCTGTGTTACCTGCAGCCCCAGTGTCCCAAGGTTGCCTGGGCTCCCTAAGTTGGGCAGGGAAAAGTGGGTTTTAGTTCTGATCCCGTAATCTTCTGTACATCTCAGGTTCCTTTGTATAAACAGAACCTCTCAGTGGTTGCAGATGTGGGAGAAATAAGAGGAATAGATTCCTAATTTCTATCTCCTCGGGTTCAAATTCTGGCGATCCCACCGTCCAGCTGTGTGACTGGGGGACATCTGCTGAACTTGCTCCCCTGTAAGATGGCGTAAGGCGCATACATGCCACTTAGAGTGTTGAATAAAGAATCAGTGAGCGAGGACAAGTGTTCAGAGCCCGGCTTGGCACATAGCAAGCCTCCAATGTATGTTAGCTGCTAATAGTAATTATTATTGTTACTGTGCTGATGGGCCTCAGCCAGCGGAATAGTTTTGATAGGTTTTCACACCACCCGTTTTGGAGACTCACTTATCTTTGCCAGCTCCTTGCAAAAATCTATTTTGGGCACATTCTCCCTTGTCATTCCATCTCACGGGTGAAGGCTTGTCAGTGAAGGTCACCTGCTACCAGCTGGCTGCCCCCAGCTCAGCAGTGATGGGTGACTCTGTCCCTCCAGGGGCCCAGAAATGACATTTCTCAGTCGTCAGACCAGCGCTGATCTAAATCATCAGCAATGGTGATTCTGAGTCGAGGCAGGCATGTGGCTTCGTGGAAGGAGCCATGGCCTGGGAGACGGACACTGGGCCCGGCTGCTCCCCCTGCTGTGTGACCTTAGGCAAGTCACTGTCCCCCTCTGGGCCGTGGCTTCTTCACGCTTAAATTGGCCTAGCCCAGAGTCAGGACCAGCCTTTCTCTGACATCTCTTTAAAAGCACGTGGCATACTTGTACTTTCATACGGACAGTTACTTCATGTTTTCCGTGTTCATCTCTGTGTTAATAGCCCCTGTTAGTGTGTGGCACAGAGTCAGTGTTCATTTTAATATTTGTTCAATGAATGATGTGGTAGAAAGAGAAAGATTTGGAAGCAAGACAGACCTGATTTTATTTTAGAAATGGCTACTTATGCCCGGCTGGCATGGCTCAGTGGTTGAGCGTCATGTCAACCTATGAACCAGATGGTCGCAGTTCGATTCCCAGTCATAGCACATGCCCAGGTTTCAGGCTCCATTCCCAGTGTGGGGCATGCAAGAGGCAGCCAATCAGTGATTCTCTCTCATCATTGATGTTTGTTTTTAATATATTTTATTGATTTTTTTTACAGAGAGGAAGGGAGAGGGATAGAGAGTTAGAAACATCGATGGGAGAGAAACATCAAAACATTGATCAGCTGCCTCCTGCACACCCCACACTGGGAATGTGCCCATAACCAAGGTACATGCCCTTGACCGGAATCGAACCTGGGACCTTGCAGTCTGCAGGCCGATGCTCTATCCACTGAGCCAAACCAGTAAGGGCCATCATTGATGTTTCTATCTCTCTCTCCCTCTCCCTTCCTCTCTAAAATCAATAAAAATATATTTAAGAAAAATAGAATTGGCTACTTACTAGCTGAGTGACCCTGTGTTAGTCTGAGCTTCAGGATTATAATCTGTAAAAGGGATAATAATAGAAATAGCCTTACCGCGTTGTTTGAGGATTGAAAGTGAAACCATATGTATAAACACACACACACACATGCACACACACACACACACACACACACACCACCACCACCACCACCACCACCACCAAGGAGAACCCTGGCCCACCATCTAGCATACAATAGGTACTGGATAAACAATAGCTGTTATTTGTTTCTCTAGAGACTAGGGGTGGGGGGGAATGGAGTATTTTGTGTTGTGATGATTAAAAACTAGTTGAAAAGGTAAATCTGATGCATTCATAGACTCTGAGTGGGCTCACCGATCCCAGAGCAGCTGGGTTGCAATCGTTTCACAAAACCCCCTTGGCCTGCCAGTGACCCCACCACCTTCTCGCCCTCCCTTCCTTTCATCTTCACCGCTTTTTCTGTATATTTGCCCGTAGGCGATACCCAAACCCAGCTCCCTGGGCAGATGCAGAACAGAACGAGGGGTGATGGGGTGAGAGGTAGCCTGATGTGGGTGGGGACACAAGGAGGCCGGCGTCCCCGTCCTAGCTCCGACCTGGTCCATGTGACCGTGGGCAACCCGTCTCTCTAAGCCTCAGTCTTCTCATCTGGGAAGTGCTCAGCCCACTGACACGGGACTCAATAGTGCTTAGGAGCCTGGGTCTCGGGTTTAGCTTCGTGTCTCAGCTCTGCAACTCACCAGCGGGGAGAGGCGGGCCAGTCAAGTACCATTTCCAAAAAACGGACAACGGGATTCAAGTTGGCTTCTTTGGAGGGATTAATGACACAGTCTCCTCAGAGTGCCTCGCAGACTTGTGCACGGTCAGTGAAGACCGTTGACGGGTGGGCCAGCCCGTATTCTCACTTAGTGTCCATTTCTCCCTGTTGATGCAGCCCGCATCTCCTGAGCCGGACTGCCATCCGTCAGCCGCCCTGCTGGCTCAGCACTTGGCGAGCGCAGACTCCTGCGCAGCAAAGACATGATCCCCTGGGTGTGAGGGACACGGCTCGAGTGCAGTTATTTTGTGCCTGGCCAGGCCCTCCTGGTGTCTGGTGGGTGTGTTCTTAGAGGAGCGTCCCCTCTCTCGACCCTGCAAAGGCACAGGAAGGGAACCTCGATTTCATGCTCATCCCCCCCTACCCCCCCAGTGGCCTCCTTCCAGGGAGGCCTGCTGGCCCTGCTCTCTCCGCGGGCTACGTGCCGCTTCCTTATTTACCGCCACTTCTCGCCGGCAGGAGGGGAAGGGAGGGGGGAGCACTGATAGCTCAGGCTGCTGGCCCCATCTTGGAGCGAGAAGAGAGCCTACGTATATGGGGCCGCCCTGGCATGCAGGCGCAGTGCTGGGCCACGCCCTTAAGCACTTGGTGAAGTCGGGAAGACTGATCCCCACGTGGCCCATGGGGAAACTGGGGTCCCAAGAAATGAAACCAGTTGTCCCAGGACACGCACAGCTGGGAGCATAGCTGGGATTCGGACCTGGGCTGCTCTGACGTCCCCGCTTCTTGCTCTGCTGTTGCACCGTTGCTGGGAGCAGGAGGGCGGGGGTGTGGTTTGGGTGCTGTTCTTCACTGTCCTATGAGAGAGAGACCTGGGCTTGCACCCCAGTGTTTATCCATGGGAACCCGAGAGAGACGGGGTGAGACGGGCCTCAGATCTCCCTTTAGGCGGCAGCCCCGGGCCCTGAGGAGGCGCCTGTGGCTGAAGGGAAGTGAGAAGCCACAGAGCTCCGGAGGCCAGTGCCCGCCCTCAGGGTCACTGCGGTGGGAAGAGAGAGCGAGGACATGGGGTCGTAGAGAGGGAAAGGTGGGGGTTATTTTATTTCCTCCGTAATGTGACCAAGCGTGCAAAGGGGAGGTTTTCACGCCTGTTCTTTGTGGCATAGAGCAGTGGTTGGCAAACTCATTAGTCAACAGAGCCAAATATCAACGGTACAACGATTGAAATTCCTTTTGAGAGTCGAAAACCGACTTCTGCGCATGGGCCACGAAGTTTCAATCGCACTTTACGTGCGCGCCCGCACGTGGTATTTTGTGGAAGAGCCACACTCAAGGGGCCAAAGAGCCGCATGTGGCTCGCAAGCCACAGTTTGCCGACCACTGGCCTAGAGGAAAGAACACGGGCCCTAGAGTCAGACTTATTCAAACTGAGATTGGAATCCCAGCACATACCAGCTTGGTGGTCCTGGCCAAGTTTATTCTTTAAATCGCATTCCTGTCCTGGTCATCGCAAGGATTTTTAAAAGACAAAGAGTGTAAAGCCGGTGGTGAGGTGCTCTATCCTAGAGGTGCTCCCCAGCGGAGGGGTGAGCAGTGCCCCTCCAAGGGCCACCCCCTCCGCCCCAGGCCCTGTCTCCCCAGGAAACTCCCACTCGTCCTTCAGGCCCCAGCCCCGGCATCTCCCTCTATGACGCTGCTCTGAGCAGAATACAGCTGCCACTTGCCCCTGACCCTCCCTCCATGATTACAGCCTGTTACCTTCTGGGGACCCGTCCCCCCAGCCAGCCTTGAGCGAGCTGCGGGTGGCACTGCCAACAGGGAAGGACCTCTGCTCATCTCCCAACCCGGCCGGGCCCCTGTGGGCACTTCACCGTCAGATCCGGCATGTCCTGGTGCTCACCTGTGCCAGGCACGACTTACTTCATTCACATAGCAGTGGTTTTCCCAGCACTCTGTGGGGCAGTGTACCCCTCCATCCCGGCGGGAGGCGGAAACCACACCAATTATTAGAATAGGGAATTGGACCTTTAAAAATGATAACTAGATGCAGGGTGTTCACTTAGTAACTAGAAGAGCAAAAATAGAAAGTTGCAGGAACAGTTACCATCCGCAGGAGGAATAGAGGTGGCGATTATTGGAATATTGTCACCTGGGGCTGGACCCCAGCTCTGGGTGGAGTCGGCAGCCAATGCCAGAGGCAGCGACAGGCGGAGACGGGAGGAGGGGGTGGCTGGTTCTGGGTGTTGGAAAAGCTGCAAACATGGATTTCGCTGCTGCGGAAGGAAGGAAGCGCCGCTGCTGGTGTGAAGAAAGGGGGTGGCGTGTCGCTCACAGGAACAGGGAGCCCCAGGAAGGAGCGAGTTCCTTCCTTCTCCTCCTGCCTCAGTCTCCCTCCCTTGGCCCCTGTTGGCAGCACCTAGCAGAGCAGCTGGCAAAGCAGTGACAGGGTTTGCAGGGTCCCAGCTGCGTCATTCCAGAGCAGGTTGGGGCCGAGAGGTGAAATCGTATGCACTGGCACATGCAGGAGCTGTTGCTATTCCCATTTCACAAGTGGGGAAACTGAGGCACAGAGCGATGAAGTAACTTGCCCAAGATTAAATGAGTCCCTAGAGCAGAGCCAGGATTTGAACCCAGCAATCTGGCCTCAACCACTCTACCATAAACATTTAATGAATGAATAAGTGCATGGATGAATGAATGAGTGAATGGATGAATGAATGGGCAAGCCCAGAAATAATGCGTCCCCAGTGCCCCGCGGTGGCTCCTGCAAGCGCGAGGTCCCCCGGCCTGACTGCCTCCTCGTGCCCTGCCAGGTCATCCACTGGAACTCCCCCAAGAAGCTCCGGGTGAAGAACAAGCACGTGGAGTTCTTCCGCAACCTCTACCTGACCTTCCTGGAGTACGACGGCAACCTCCTGCGGCGGGAGCTGTTCGGCTGCCCCAGTGAAGCCGATGTCAACAGTGAGAACGTAAGTGGCTCCCGGGGTCAGCGGCGGCGTGGGGCGGCTTCTCCGCTGGTCTGCGAGGACCTCCGGCCTGCCAGGCTGTGCGCCAGGCTCAGGGCTCGCCCGAGAGGAACGAGACGCCATCACTGCCCTGGGGGTTCCCTGTCTGGTAGGGGAGACGGGCAGGTAGGCAGATCACTTCCATGCTCGTTACCATGGATGCAGAGGGGGTATGCTTGGTCCAGAGGAGGCCAAGTCAGAAGGGAGCTTCCAAGCAGAGGAGTCAGAATGGGCTAAGACACTGTGGAAACAGTAGGCAGAGGCTTTCTCCACAGCCAGGAGTCAGTGTGTGGCACCAGAGATCTTCACCAGTCACTGGCTCCTTCCGGGGTTAGCATGGGTGAAGGAAGTGTTAGGTGAGTGGTCACAGGCATAGCTAGCATCTATATTTTCTTATTCATCGTGTATAATTATTTTCATGTTCTGTCTCATATGGTGCTCATAGACACCCCTTTTCCCCGCCCCCCCAATTAGAGCTAAAGAAATGTAGGCACAGAGAGGTTAAGCAGGTTGTTCATGGTCACACAGCAAGCAAGGAGCAAAAGTGAGACTGATTTGAAGTTCTGAGGAACAGGATGTGGGGAAGCAGCTCCTGTAGAGGAAAAAGCAGAGAACGTAGGGCCAGGCTGACCTGGTTTGGGCCTTTTTTTTTTTTTTTTAATTGTTTAAAGTATTACATATGTCTCCTTTTTCCCCGATTGACACACTTCCCCCGGCCACTCCCACACTCCAGGACAAGCCCCCACCGCCCCAGTGTCTGTGTCCATTGGTTATGCTAATATGCATGTATGCAAGTCGTTTGGTTGATCTGGCCCCTGTTGACAGCACCTAACAGAGCAGCTGGCATAGCAAAGTCCCTGCTTCGGCATTCCCCTCCCCCCACTCCGTCCTCCTCTGCCTTTCCTCTGAGGTTGGACGGTCTGTTCAGTGGTACCTTGTCTCTGGATCTATTTTCATTCATCAGTTTATGTTGTTCATTATATCCCACAAATGAGTGAGATCATGTGATATTTATCTTTCTCCGACTGGCTTATTTTGCTTAGCATAATGCTCTCCAGTTCTATCCATGCTGTTGCAAATGGTAAAAGTTCCTTCTTTTTTATAGCAATGTAGTATTCCCATTGTGTAGATGTACCACAGTTTTTTAATCCACTCATCTGCTGATGGGCACTTAAGCTGTTTCCAAATCTTAGCTGCTATGAACATAGGGGTGCATATATCCTTTCTGATTGGTGTTTCTGGTTTCTTGGGATATAGTCCTAGAAGTGGGATCGCAGGGTGAAATGCGAGTTCCATTTTTAACTTTTTGAGGAAACTCCATACTGTCTTCCACAGTAGCTGCACCAGTCTGCATTCCCACCAGCAGTGTATGAGGGTTCCTTTTCTCCACATCCTCGCCAGCACTTGTCGTTTGTTGATTTGTCGATGACAGCCATTCTGACAGGTGTGAGATGGTACCTCATTGTTGTTTTGATTTGCATCTCTCAGATGATTAGTGATTTTGAGCACGTTTTCATATGTCTCTTGGCTTTCTGAATGTCCTCTTTTGCAAAGTGTCTATTTAGGTCCTTTGCCCATTTTTTGATTGGATTGTTTATCTTCCTTTTGTTAAGTTTTGTGAGTTCCCTGTAAATGTTGGAGATTAAACCCTTATCTGAGATAGCATTGGCAAATATGTTCTCCCATGCAGTGGGCTTTCTTGTTGTTTTGTTGATGGTTTCTTTTGCTGTGCAGAAGCTTTTTATTTTGATATAGTCCCATTTGTTTATTTTCTCCTTAGTTTCCATTGCCCTAGGAGCTGTATTGGTAAAGATATTGCTACGACATATGTCTGCTATTTTGCTGCCTGTGGATTCCTCTAAGATTTTTATGGTTTCCTGTCTTATATTTAAGTCCTTTATCCATTTTGAGTTTATTTTTGTGTATGGTATAAGTTGGTGGTCTAGTTTCATTTTTTTTGCATGTATCTGACTAATTTTCCCAGCACCATTTATTGAAGAGACTATCTTGACTCCATTGTATGCTCTTGCCTCCTTTGTCAAATATTAATTGAGCATAATGGCTTGGGTCGATTTCTGGGTTCCCTGTTCTGCTCCATTGGTCTGTATGTCTGTTCTTGTGCCAGTACCAGGCAGTTTTGAGAACAGTGGCTTTGAAGTATAGCTTGATATCTGGTATTGTGATTCCTCCAACTTTGTTCTTCTTTCTCAGGATTGCTGCAGCTATTCAGGGTCTTTTTTTATTCCAGATGAATTTTTGGAGAGTTCTAGGTCTGTGAAATATGCCATTGGTATTTTAATGGGGAGCGCATTGAATCTATAAATTGCTTTGGGTAGTATGGACATTTTAATGATGTTGATTCTACCAATCCACGAACACGGTATGTTCTTCCTGGGTTTGGCCTTCTGGTTTTTCCTTCAGTTCTCTACTCAAGTCAGTATTTGTCATTCTCATCAACATTTGCGTGCCCATTCAGCACTGTATTCCAAACACTAAATAAAAATGTTCTCTTGCCTCTTTTTTTTTCCGCCTTCACGGAAGAGGCTCAAATAAAAAGCCTTGCAGCATAAAGCCATCGGTTAATCATGGCATCACCGGTTCCCCTGTCAGTCAGTGTCTTAGGAAGCGGGACTTTCTTTATAAATGACTCACTACCTTTTCCTACCATCAGCCTCCCCTGGGGTCACGGGGTCAGAAGGGTGCGGGGAGAGTCCCCCGTGGTCCTCAATAAGCACGTGCGAATGCCGGCATCTGCCAGGCACCGGGCAGGGCCCTGGGTTGAAATTAGAGGCTCGCCCAGTCCTGGTACATGTATCAAGTGTTAGAGATGCCTAGAGCATCGTCTCCCAGACACAAGGAGGACTCGGAACCAGCGAGCGGTCCGCCCAGCACTCTGGCCCTCGACGCTGCGGGAGCCACACTCGCCACCTTTGCGGTTCCTTCTGCATCCGTCCACCCACCCGGGGCCTCTGTGCTGGCTGTCCCACTGCCCGGACCACCCTGCCCCTCGGTGTATGAGCATCTCCGATGGGGCATCTTCAGAAACGTCCCCTGACCCTCCTCAGTCTCTAGGACCCCATGGCCACTCTGTGATGCGCCCTGTTTCCTTTCCATCCGAGTATATGCACCGTCCGCCAGTATTGGCTTCATGTGCTTGTTTCCTAGTTTTTTTCCCCAAATCTAAGACCAGAATAGGAGGCCGTGAGATGAGAGACGTTGCCTGTGCTCACCTCTGTGGTGCCCTCCCCCCACGGGAAGCAGCACGTAGTCACCACTCAGTAAACACTTGTTGGATGAATCGAGTACATACGGGGGAAGCATGACGCGCCAGGTAAAGGCAGAGCAGACGGAAGTGGCGAGTTCAGGGGAACATGCTGGGCGTTGGGCGAGGGCGTCACACGTGCGAGAGGGGCAAAGGACGAAGCTGACAGAAGGGCCTTGGCTGGGCTCAGCCGTGTGGACTCCACCGAACGGCTTTCATCTTGGTCAGATTCCAGTTGAGAAAAACCACTCCGTGTGGAGAATAGAGTGGAAGGCCATGACTGGAGGCGGGGAGGCCACTTAGAGACTGTTGCCGCATCCCAGGCAAAACGATGACAGTGGGGCTGAGACCGAGGCCGGCAGCGTGGGGACGGAGAGCACAGACAGATTGCTTTGTGGGCACTAAGGACAGGAGAGCAGGGGCGTCTGGCACTCGTGAATCAAGACAGCAGGTCCCTGCGCCCTGCTGAGGCCAGGCTCCTCCGCGAGCGGCCCTCGGGGGCAGGGCTGGGCAAGGAGAGGGTCTGCAGCATCGCACCCTGGACACGCATCTGGACGGCGCCCACCTCCTGGTCCTTAGCAGCATGTCAAGTGTTACGTGCAAACACAACCAGAGGGAAAGGGCACGATCTTGGATCCGGCCCAAAGCGGATGCTCCCAGCTCTGGGGAAGGAGGTCGTTAGCGCCCTGACAAGTGTGCAGATGGTGGTAGTCTCAGTGAAGGAAGTCCGGAACCTCTTCCTGGGCCTGCGGATCGCAGATGGGAAAGGGCTCCAGTGGCATTGTCTCAAGGCTCCTTCAGCCGCTCGACATAGAGTCATTCAAACAATCCCAGCCTCGGGGCTAGGGATGCAGAGGGAGCATCGCAGATCTAGCCCGGCTCTCCCTGTGCGGGTCTAAGTGAGGGATGCAGACAAGCGGGGGTTGTTATCCAGTGCAATGAGTGACCGGGTGGCGGTGGTGCTTTGAGAGCACATGCTTAAGGGCTTTGCATGCAGTAGGAGAGAAGGTGCATCAGGGAGGACTTCCTGGAGGAGGTGAGATTTGAGAGATGAATAAGGAGGTATAGAAAGTGGACTCAGTGGGAGAGGGGGGGCACAGCGGAAAGGCCAGAGGTGTACAGGAGCACAGCACATTCAGATCCGAATGAAGGCAACGTGAGAACTTCAAGGGCTGCCCGACTTTGGTTTTTGCATTATTATCATTTCCTCGAAAGGGAGGTGATGATGGTGATAAGACTGTGAGCATGCTAGTCATCCCAGATCCCGCATTTAATAGTCACTTGACCTCAGAATGCTCTGGGCCTCAGGTTTACCACCTGAAGAATGGGCACAGGGGTGCCTTTGTCGTCGTGTTTCACGATAATCTATGTTAAATCACCAAGAAAGAAGGACTCGGCACCAGGAACACCATGCTCACTGTCGTTGTTTTTTTACAAACCACAGTGCCCACCCATCAGATGACGCTCTGTCGTTCCTCAGGTGGATTCAGGTTGCATTAACCTCTCTCCGAGGAAGGCCTGGCAGGGAGGGAACCTGCAGGGTCGCTTAGAACCTGCCTCTACAGCATCTGAGGGCTGTCACGTCTCCTCGGGGTCAGACGGTCCCAGGAAGGTTTCCTGCCAACGAGGGGCCTGCAGTAGGAAGGAGGGGCCACTTGGAGGCCTCGCTGCCAAAAGAACGAGTAATTTCAGGAAGTCAGGGGCTTCGTCTCTTCCGTGTGGAGCTCAGAGTGTCCGTGTGACGGGGAAGAGATCAGGCTCCAACAGTGTTTGGAACGACAGTCGCCGACGGGGCACGGCCACTCCCGTCCACCCTGGCGCACCCACCGTCCCCGCTCTGGAACCAGTCAGTTCATCTGTGTGATGCAATGAGCATCTGGCAGGCGGTAGTTGTGCTTATTTGCCCGAAATGGCCACGGAGGCTCAAATTCTATGCCTTACCTTTCTCTCCCTCCCCCTCAGCAGCCCAGCCCCGAAGCATTTCCAAGAAAGCCCAGGACTCCACAGCACACAGTTGAATAGTCACGGATACTAATCCAGGCAAAAATCCCTCGACAGCATCCCTAACAGGCATGCATCTGGCTTCTGCTGGAATCCTCCCAAAGACAGGGAGCTCACCACCTCCAACAGCTGCCTCCCCTGCTGGAGGCTCCAGGTGCCACACCCGCCTTCCCCGTGTTGTGCTAACACCTTCCCTTCCGTAGGGCGTTCATTACTCTGAGCCTGTCCCCTGGGGCAAATAAGGACGCCCCCCTGGGGCCCCCGAGAGCCTGGCAGACAGCGTCGTCGCATGTTTCCATACAGTGAGTCTTCCTAAGCCCCGTATTTATAGAGCAAAGCTTTCTCATCAGGAACGCCTGCCCCACCTACGGGGATGCTCCAGCTAAAAGGAAGCTCGCCCTTTTAAATGCAGAGCCTTAACATATATAGGTTGGAACCACTTTGGGTGGGAATCTTGCTAAAGCACATGGCCTTCCTTTGGCCACCAAATTATACAGAACTCCCTTCACAATGGCCCACACCGGTGGCGCTGAGCAGGCTGAGGGGGCGGGAGTCGGCCAGAGGGAGGAAGACGCTGCTTATCTTGGCAGGAAATGGCCTCTCACTGCGTGCTGCTGGTTCTGCACATTCCTTCCTGACAGCTGTCATTTTCCCTCCGTCAGCCCCGGAGCAGCCTTCTGCGTGCCCCTCCCCGCCCCCCCCCCCCCCATCACCCTCCCCACCACTCCCCCAGCAGCCAAGAAAAGAGAAGCCGGGAGTATTGAAGTCAGAGAGGCCAATGGGAAAGAATTAGCCACTGTTGCATTCAAAGTTAAATGATCAAACAGCAAATATCCAAAAAGTGCAACAAAGCAAAAGAAAGAGAGAGAGAACAAACAACAGAAGATTGGGCCCCAGTGAGGGCCTGCATTTATATGGAACTGTAAGTCGATAGGCAGTGAATGCAGACTTCCAGCTCCCACATCCCGTGTCCGCAGCAGACGGCACTAATGAATGGCCCCACGCGTTCTCTCTGGGCTCTGGGCTCTGTCCACACCCCAGGGTCCTAGCCAAGCAGCACTCCGGGGACCCAGTGCCAGTCTCCAAACAGGAACACAGGGAAGCGGGAGCCTGTGGGCAGCCCTGCCCCTGGCGTGAGCCCCTCTGGTCCCCTGTGCCCGGCCCAGACCTTTGACAATGGAGATTTCCTGCAGAGCAAGAGAAAGGGAAACGCAACTCCGTCTCCGCCACCTTCCGGGGAGGTGGGCATCAGTCACACTCGACAGAGGAGGAAACCAACGCTCACTGCAGAGGAGTTACTTGCCCAGAGTCACGCATCTCCTCCGTGGTGGGGCCACGACTCGAAACCAGGCCACCTAACTCGAAGCGGCAACCAGGGCCCCGCTTCGTAAGTGTGTGTCGCCCCACATTTACAACGAACGTAATAACTGCAACTCATCCGCCCTTCTCCTCACGCTGACTCTCACAAGTTGCTGTTGTCTCCCTTTTATTGAGGAGGACGTGGGAGCACGGAGAACTGAAATCGTGGAACGGGTTGGTGGTGGTCCCGGGACTGGTATTAACCTTGACCCACAGCCGCGTGGGCCTTTCTATAAGTAAACAAAACACTCCCCGACCTAAAATTGCCGTTTCTGCCCCTCCCCCAGCGCTCCCTGGCCCCTGGAACTTCCTTATTGTTCTCCACGGCACTCACCACCTATCGGTGTATCATATTCCTGGCGAATTTGTTTTGTGGGTCACATCTCTCCCCACGTGAATGAAAGCTCTGTGACTCCGTGGACCTTTATCCGCTTTTATTCATCAGTGTGTTTTCATGCCTCCAAAAGCCTGCCTGGCACCTGGTGTGTGCTCAGCAGATCTTGTTCAACAAATGAACTCTCACAGGTCCTTTTCTCGAAGCATCTGCGGTGCACAAGGAAGTCCCCTCCACTCACAATCAGAATACCCAGCCCCGGGGCCAGATCTGTGGCACTGGGCATCACTTTTACCTTCCAGAAGCCTCCGTTTCTTCGCCTGTGAAATGGTCACAAATAAACCCAGGCCAGGCGGTTGGAGGGTTGAAGGGGTTAAGGTATGCAAAGTGCTGCCAGCCATGGGGGCAGAGGGGGGGTGGCCAGGAAGCTTGTCCCAGACCCGCCCTTCCACCTGCTCCGAGGTCCCTGCTCATCTCTGAGAGGAGGGCTCTGACTCACCTCCCTCAGCCGCCAGGGTGCCGGGCTACCTGTGGGGGCCCCGTTCCCCCACACCAAGCCCACTAAGGAGAAAAGACAACGGCATCACCACCATGGCTCAATTAGGAGTTAAAAATAAGACACATACAAACAGATTCCATAAACACTTCCCGGCACCACCGTGCGGGCCGTGCCAGTAAACAGATGGCTCTGTGGAAACAGCTGTATCCCAGAGAAACCCCAGGGAAAAACCAGAATGCATTATCGCTCTCACATGTGAGCCGCGTGGCGCCAGCTCTTTCATCACGCCGTGGGCATCAGAGCCCGGTGGGCAGCGCCCAGAGCCCCACCACAGCTGCTGCCCGAGGCTGGCCGCCAATGACCTCCCGGGCTTGTTAATTCCAGAGCCTGAAGGACCCCAGCGTTTGCCGGGAGGCTGCGGGGCGGGGTGCAGGAGGAGCCGTGGGGTCAAGTTTCTCAGTGGATATGCCTGCGCCCCCTGCACGCCATCGTGGCCTGTCTGCTTTGTTCTGTCCAGCTCCAGCGTGCACTCCTCTCTCTTCCACACCCCTAGGCTCCAGTTGTCATAGTCCTAGCGTGCAGGGCGCCCTCCTGGGCCTTTCCTGCAGCCACCTGCCCTCCCTCCCTTTGGCCAGGTCTCCCTCCTCTTACCAGCTCCTTATGCAGAATGCAGGGGGCCAGCTCTGGAGCCAGACTGACCCGCATAAAATCTTAGGAACAGTAACTGTGGGATTTCAGGCCGTTTACTTAAACTCTCTCTGCCTTGGTTTTCCCATCTGTAAAATGGGAATCACAGTCTACCCGATAGGCTTAATGAGGACCCAAGAAGCTAAGTCAGGAGCTAGACCAGTGACACATAACACATGCCCCCTCGCTCCCAAATTAAGTTTTATTTGTGTTATAAACACCCAGTATTATAATTACCAACTTGCTTATACGTTCCCCCACCCAGACTGTGTGAACAACTTAAGTACAGAAACTGGGGTTCCGTCCGCATTCTTAGCACGGGGCTTGGCATAAAGTAAGGGCCTATGATTGTGTGTGAGGTACAAATTAATACTGATACTTGGGACCGGGATGGAGACCAGGCTTTGTCCTTCTTTATTTCCTCAGAGCCTAGGTCAGAGCTGGGCAGAATCTCTCTGAGCCTTGGCTGAACAGACCTGAACCCGTGTCTCTCCTCTGCACAAAAGCATAAATCTGGCCCCTGGTAAAAAATGTTTGGGTTCCTGGAACTTGGTTGATTAATGCACACAGCAGGCAATCAGCGAGCCTGTAATCTTTCTCTACCTGCATGGCTCAGGAAAACGCACCCGCTTCGTGGAAACCACGGGAGAGAGCCTGAAGCAGGCTTCAGAGGATGAGAGTCAGAGCCCCAGCCTCTCTGAGCAAACCCCTGGTGCCCCGGCTTCCTTCTCCGCCAGGGGAGGGCACCAGGGCAGCCCTGCCTGCCTCCTGCAGATACAGGGAAGAGCAGATGACGTCACAGCTGTCCAGGCCCCTGAAAAGTGAAAGTCGGCGGAACTTATAAAACAGCGTTATTGAGGGTTGTTTTGCCCACCAGATGTTTCCAGCCATCGTTGTCAGGCATCGAAGGAGAGGTGTCAACAAGAAATGGGTGGCTTCGGGGGGACTCCTTCCTTGGTCCGTTGTGTTCTGCCCCCATCACTTACTGTCTGGAAGAGTTCGACTGGGAGTGTTAGTTAAGGTGACATGAACAATTCTAAAATGGGCTCAGCAGGCGAGAAATCTTTGACTCACAGAAAGTCCACCTCCTGGGTGTTCCTGATGGGCAGGTGGTTTTTCTCCAGGATCCCAGGCTCCGTCCATCTTGTGGCTCTGACTTCCACGGAGCCTTGGACGTTCTTGCTCTGGCTGACAGCGAGGACTGTGTGTGAGACAGCCTTGAATGTGGTGCCTGTGGCAGCCAGGATCGGCCCACATCCTACTGACCAGAGCTTGGCCCAGAACTGCAGGCAGGTCAGAAACACAGCCTGGCTGCGCCCCCAGGAAGAGAGGAGACTGTGGATACTGGTGAGCATGGCAGGTCCCTGCCTCTGCATGGGAGACATGCATTCATTCCTCTCCAGTCATAGAACCATCTAGCTCGCGTTCAAACTAGCAAAGCCCTGGAGATTACCAAGGCGCGGTAGTGACTTGATTACGTACGAGAACTCGGAGGACATACACCTGGAGGACATATCTCAGCCACTCCGTTCACCCATCGTATGACCTTGAACAAGTGGCTAAACCTTTCAGGTGATGGGTGTCTTCATATATAAGGCAGGACTGACAGTGGTCCCTCATGCATAGAGGGTGTGTGAGTATTAAATGAGACCGTGCCTGCAAAGTTGTCAGTTGTCAGCACGGTACCTGACCTGGTGAGCGCGTGACCTCTGAGAGTTATTTCATGAAGCTCAAACTCCTCGTCTCGCTAGAAAGTGGGGAAAGGACTCGCTCAAGGTCGCATAGCCAATGGGTGTCAGAGGGATCGGTCTCCGTTTCCGGTTATCCCCATAATCTCTCCCTGTGGTTTTTCCCACTTTGAACAGAAGTCCTTTAGGCCAGAGCCCAGGACACACTTCCAACTCCTCTGAACCCTCAGCCGTGAGCCCTGGCGGCTCAGAGGTCAGTCTAGGCCACTGTCCTTCAGGATGGGGAGGAATAAAGGCAAACTGCTTCAAGGGCGTTTTCCCTGGAGCCCAGATCTCCTTTTTGCCTCAGCTGGCTGCTCAAAGAAGCAATTTAGCAAATGCATTTTATCTCGGGAGAATCTGTCTTTTGTTTCTGTGACTGGCTTGTCAGGAGCCCCTGCCTCCCGCTCCCTCCTCTCCCTCCGCTCCCTCCGCTGCTGAGTGGGGTGTGGGGTGTGGAAGCATTCAGGTCCTGCTAATGAAAGCCCGCCCTCCGGCTCAGCATCTCCCTGGAGAAATGGCTAGAAGAACCCTGGGTGAAAAGGAGGCCGTTTTTAAGCGTCTTCGTCTTCCCCTCGGATAACATCAGCCATGCAGTCAGCAGTAAGCAGTCCTAGATTAGAATTTGAAAAGGTACATAATGGAATCACGATCACGTTGCTTAAGGTCTGTGTAGCACTCTACGATTGGCAAAGCACTTCTACATGCGTTTGCTCATTTGAGAAAATTGCAGGGTATTAGTTAAATACTGGAAAGTAGAAAGAGGCCAGTAAAGTTCACCTGCGAATCCACCCCTGAGGGAAAGCTTTGTTAACACTGTGATGGATCCCTTTGGTCTGTTTTCTGTGTGTGTGTGTGTGTGTGTGTGTGTGTGTGTGTGTGTGTTGCGGTTGTTTGTGTTTTTGCCGTATGGGAACATCCCGCACGTGCATTTTTATGGCCTGCTTTGTCCCCGAGCATTGAATCTTCCACCAGCTCATTTGGACCTCGCGTCCATCCCCCAGACACAAGTCATCCTGTTGTGAAAACGTCCCTGGTTTGCGAAGACTGGATTCTCGAGCCAGACTGGCCGATGGCCGAAACCTTCTGAGCCCGTTTGCTCCTGCTGTAACACAGAGATGTGTGCCGAAGGGGCCCATTAATAAAGCCATGCCCCTGGACACACTTGGCACTGCACCTGGCGCACAGTAGGTGCTTAGTCCATATTAGCTAAGCCGAGCTGCCATTCGCCGTGTTGATAATAAGTACAGTAAAGCTCAGGGGAGGCGTTGGGGGGTCCAGAGTCCTGGAGAGTCTGACACTGTAGGTCTGACTACACGCCTGCTGTGCTTCCCACAGACCCAGTGTGGTTGGTAGACAAGAGTATCGCCTAGGCCCTACCCCTTAAGCATGGGGATGGCCACAGGGGACCTGGGGCTATAGATGCCACCGAACCACATTATTGATCCTGTGAAGTTCATAGATAGGGGCTACCTAGCCCCTAGGATTATCGATAGACCTCCCCCACCCCAGGGCAGGCCGTACTTTAGGTTCCGGGAGCACTTTCACTGGCCACTGTTTCTTTTATTAACATGAGGCGGCTGAGGGTGTCCGGTACAGGCTTATTGAGCACACGAGGCGCCTAGAGGTCCTAGGCTCAGGGATTCAGCGGTGAATGGGGCGGCCCCTGCCTTTAGGAGTCCGCTGTCTGGGTGCTTTTCAGAAAAGGGCTCTGGGAGCCCTGTTCCTCGGCATGTCGTGCCCACTGACTCGGGTGTGTGGCGGTGCGTGCACAGAGGGGAGGAGAACGCCCACACACACATGCGTTCCTCGTGTCCTGGCCCCTCATTTTCTTTCTCGTGTGGTGATCGTCTTCTTTTGATCTTCATCAAGAAAATTGTCAGCGCGGATGAGGGTCTTACCCTGCAGCTCAGAACGGGTCCCTCGGCTCATGGGATCGTAGCTGGAGCAGGAATTCCCGTGTCCTGGTCTCACGCCGTTGGTAGAGCTGCAGGCTTCAGACAGGCAAGGGCATGGAATTGGAGCTCAAAGAGCTAACGAGCATCCTAATTGCATCCTCCGAGCCATTGGAGAGTCTGATAGCTGAGACTGCCGTACGTCCCTGGCCCTCAGTGATCCCCAGCACCATTGGAGTATGTATGCCCCTGGCGATGGACACGGCCTTTTGGAGAATGCTACACGCACTGAGTGGGCTGGGGCCCAAGAGGCCACCATCCCTGCTACGGGGGTGGGCTCACATACTGAAAAGCACCTCACAAAGTGCCAGTGACCCCCCCCACTTTCCCCCCGTCAGTTGTCTATTGCTCCGACCTGTAAAACCTCGGTGTGTATGGGAGGTGTTTACTGAGGCAGCTCTGCTGATCCGGGCTGGGCTCGCTCCCTCGCCTGGGGCAGTTGTGGGGACTGTGGCTCACCCTCGGGCTGGCTGGCCCAGCACCTCCTCACGGCAGGGGTGGAGGTGCATAACCGTGGACTCCCCTTGAGGCCCCCCCTCAGGACTGGGCAGCATGGCTTCCCCGCCATTCGATCATCCGCCAAAGCAAGGCACAAGTGCAGCCCAGATCCAGGTGTGAGGGAAGTGGTGCTCCTGGGAGTCACGTGACAGCGGGGAGGGTGGGAGGAGGGGAGAACTGTGCAGTGAGTGGAATCCTCCACATAGCTCACGTCTTGAGAAATAATGCCAGCGCTTCATCCATCAGGCGATGATGGTCTCAGCTGGCACTAGGCTTTACGGGAGCGAGTTAGCATATTTTCTCGTTGACGACTGCACTATTTATTGGTTTGGAGATTTTGTATTTCTTCTTGGAAAAGTGCTCCGTTACTTTCAGCCAGGTCAGTCCCTCTAGCCGGGTACATTTTAGCCCGTATTCAACTCCATGTCCTCATGTGATCGACAAGGCTGGTGCAACAGAAATAATGTTGGAACCAGCTGTGTTGACTTTCACCAAAATCACTAATGTTTAAAAATCAATTTTCAAATACAGTGTGCATGTGACAAATCTGTGCATTCTAAGTGTACGGTGTGTCATATCCTCACCAACTTGTACACGCGTGTAATCATGACACATACATTTCCATCTGCCGATGAGCCTCTGTCCTGCCTCTTCCCAGCCCGCTCACTCCGCGCCCACACCCACTGGCCCCACGCCGGTCACTGTCGGAGCTCTTTCACTCCCCCTCCCGCCCCCCACACTTCTTCACCTACACACGGGCACAGTGACGCCTGCCTGGGAGGGTGAGGGTGAGGTTTGCAGGCGATGGGGGTATATCGGCATCTGAGCCAGCAGGTCTGGGCGTCCGTGGATCTGCATCTGCTATGTCTGCGGCTGAGCCCTCCATTTCTTGGCGGGTCAGCTTGCTCTTTCGCTAGTTGGGCAGGAAGGAGCAGCGTGGAGCTGGGCGGAGAAGGTCTACAGGCAGGTTCATGAGCGAGAGGTTCTGAGGGGGGGGAAAGAGAGGCTGGGCGCTGAGGCTCGGGCTCAACCTGGATGACTTTGAAGGAAAGGGCTTCGGTTTGGTTTTGCTCGCCTGGTGCAAAGACTGGAGTCTGTGGCTCCAGGAGAGAAAGGCATCGGCTCACGCAAAGGCACTGCTCGCCCGGTTCCTCACTTTTTTGTGACAATTTCCCCCCTGATGTTTGAAGATGTTGTGCTAGGTCATCCAGGGATAGGGCGTTTGTGGCTGGTTACCCATTCATCCCTGATCACCACCATTCTCAGAGGCTGAGCCCAGAGCGGTCACCTTTCTCAGAGGCTGTGCTGCCCTTCGTGGTCCCCATTTTGAAATCAGAGTGACTCGCACGGGGGAGTGGATACAGCGATCTTGTCCTGTGTTCGACCGTCAGCGATGTCCAGTGTGACAGACTCGGGGGAGGGCAGGGCCGCGGGGCGGGCTCCCGGCCCCCTTGGGCTTTCCTTCTCGTCACCACGCCCCTCTCCTGCCTCGCAGCTCCAGAAGCAGCTCTCGGAGCTGGATGAGGACGACCTGTGTTACGAGTTCCGGCGAGAGCGCTTCACCGTCCACCGGACCCACCTGTACTTCCTGCACTACGAGTATGAGCCCGCCGCGGACAACACGGACGTCACCCTGGTCGCGCAGCTCTCCATGGACAGGTAGGGCAGACCGGCCCCCTCCGCACGGCCCCTCACCTGTCACATGGAGAAGGGAGGGATGGCCTTGGGAGCTGAGGCTATTGGGGCCTGGTATGGTAGGTCTTGCGTCCCACCCCCTCTCAGCACGGAAAGCCAAGGGCTCTTGTCTTTCGGTGACCGTGGTGGTTTTGAGGAAGGAGGGAAGGGGAACACGTAGACTGGACCCACAATCACCGCTGGGAAGCAGCTGCTGTTTTGCCTCCTTCTACATGGATCGATCCACTGAGCCTTTAACAGGCAGGACCCATGTGGCTCCTGCTCTTAGTGACCCACAGTCTGATGCCCTGGTTCTCGGCCTTGGCGGGGGGCAGTCTGCATCAACTGGGGAGCTTTTAAGACAAATTCATGTCCAGGCTCCATGCAGGCCAGTGAAGTAGGACTCTGTGGGGTGGAGACCTGGCACTGTTCTAAGTTTGCCACGTGCAGCCAGAGTCAAGAACAGGAGGCTAGTGCGTAAACAGCAATGAACAGCTCCGTGAAGTTGTGGTAAGTGCTTTGAAGGACCCGGGAGAGAGGATAACAGTGTCAGGTGAGGGGCCCTCTGCAGGTGGTATGGTGAGGGGGAGCCTTCCTAAGGGGGGGGGCATTTCTGCAGAGACCTGGAGGGTGAGAAAAGGAGGCAGGAGTAGGAGTTGCTGAGAATGCGTTTTCAAGGCGGATGGAATAGCAGGTGCGAGAGCCCCGTGGTGGGAAGGCCCTTGCACGTTCAACAGCCTCATAGAGAATGAGTGCAGCTGCCGCGAGCAGGCCCCTGGGAGGTAAGGGCCCGAGAGGGAGGCGATAGAACATGGAAACTCACAAAATACTGGGACTTGATTCTAAATGTGTTGAGAAGTGACTTAAGAATTGTGGGCAGAGTTGTGTGATCTAACTTGAGTTTTTTTGAGAACATCTCTCTGGCTGCCAGGAGGTGAGTGGTTGCAAGGCCCCGAGGCCACTCCCTCAGGATCCCACTTTTCTCTACCTGGCTGTCCTGGGGGCCCCCTCCCACCACCGCTCACCAGCTTCCTCTTTGGTTTACTCATGGCCCATAGCGGCTGCCCTTGCCCCAGCTTCCTTCCTGTCATCCCTCTTCAGCTCCCACACTTAGGAAAGCAGGTTGGCTCATTCTGTCCCCGCGCCACCTCAGAGATGCCTGTCCCTCCTGTGGATGCGATTCCATGGGCCCTTCCCAGGAGCCACTGGGTTCATTCCCGAAAGGTGCTGAGAACAGCTCCTGGCACGCTTAAGTGTTCGATAAATGTCAGCTGTTATTAGTCATGAGTGATGGAAGGACACGCAAACCAAGGAAAGAGCCAGCGCTCGGACGTGAAAGGTACCCAGAGTCGTCCGAGGGTTCTGGGGAGTGGGCGGGCCTTGCATCTGAATGCATCTGGGAGGGATTCGTGCTGAGTGGGGCTGAAAGGTCCAGGAGGAAGCTAATTCCTTGCTTTCTGATTCCTACGGCACGTTAGCAATGACTGCTTGCGGCACTAAACGGCTTCTTTGGCTTGTGGTTTCCTGGAGATTCACCAGCCTCCAGGACCCCGTGCACAAGCACAGAGAACTTGCCGACCTTAACAGGCAACAGGCAAAGACAACATGAGACAGAGGGGAACGTGGAAAGCACAGAGATTCTAGCGCCAGCCTTGACCGGCTTGTGTGATCTCAAACACTCACCCAGAGGCCTTCCCTTCAGACCACACGCATCCCCCTGCGTGGACGACCCATGATTCCCCTAATGCGTCATGACAAGTACTGCCATCCTGAGACACCTCAGAGACCCCAGAACCACGCCCTAAGGAGAGACACTGAGCAGGACACAAGCAAAAATTACCACGCGGTGCCACAGCCAATGAGGACGTAGAATTCTCCTTCCCCTCCATCCTGCACATCCGGGTACGATGCAGCAGGCTGGCTGGTGCCCGTTGGATTGATTTTTAGTTTAGGAAGCATTTCGGGTGTGTCTGTAAACCTTCGAGTCAGAAGTAGGCCCTGCGTGACTGCCACAGGGAACTAGGGGCTGCAGGCTCCGGCGCCAGCTCTCTCCAGCAGTCCCTTCAAGAAGAGTGAAGGCCCTATGGCACTGGCAGGTCTGCTCCGGGGACCTCCCTCCCATCCTGGAGGCCGACAGGACTGCTGAGGACAGAGGGATCCCATCCTGACCACCGCATCCTGGCCCAGGAGACACCTTCTCTTTCCTGTCCCTTTGACAACGTTGTTGAAGAACTGATGTTCTCTCTCCTCCTCTGATTTCGGCCTCTGGAGAGAGGCCTCTGGAGGAGAGAGAACATTAGCTGAGCTAACAGGTCCCGTCATTCAGAGCTGTGTGGCTCCGAAGGGCCTGGCCACACTGCATCACGCGGGAGCTTGTTGGAAATAGATTCCGGGGGCCCGGGAATGTCCTGTAAGAAGCCTCCTCCCATGTGGTCCTAAGCGGCTGACAGACGAAAAGCACCAGTTGGAGAGCACGAGGTAATTCTTTAGTAACAGCCAGAGTGAGCTGCTCCTGGGCGGGGCTTCCTCGCGTGGAAAACCCAGACACAGAGTCAAAAACCGAGCCAGTGGGCGAATCCACAGGAGAAGCTGGCCGGCCTCTTCACGCCCACCTGTGCCTCCCACCTCCGCCTCCCTCCAGCAGCTCTTCTGTCCTCAGATTAGAAGTGACCCTGGCCCTTGATTCCCCACATTTCAAAGGACGTGCAGAGTCCTCCCTTTTGCAGAAGATGACACTGGGGTGCAGGTGGGGTCGTGCAAACCCCCAGATTTGCAGAGTGCAGCGGAGGCCGCATGCACCCGTCGGAGATCAGGCCTCGTGGAGAATGTAATGCCTCCAATACCCGGCTCCGGCCAATTTGATTAGCAAGTGTCACAATGTATGAGAAACGGAGGACCTCTTACCCCGTGGATATCTTAATCCTCCAAAGAGCAAGCGGCAGCAAATCCCGCAGAATGAGAGAGGACGCTCGGAAAGCCATGGGCACAGGACAGGGGTGCCTGCTTTCTTTTGTTTAGAAGCATAGAAATGCAAATGCGTGGAATCTATTTCCTGGTAATTGTCCAACTGAAGTGGGCATTCTGACCGGGAGACCGCTGATTAGGTGCCTCTTGCTGGGTAGGGAAAAAAAGCACAATAGGCTTTGCTTTTTCCTAACCAAGGATTTTGTGTAGCAGGCACTTCTACAGCCTTGAAAAAAAAAACAAAAAAACTATCTTTATAGATTTATCTTCGTTTTTGCAGAGCTCTCTCTCTCTCTCTGGGCTCTGTTCTTCCCCAATTCTCCTTGGCTGGTGCCTCTCAGGGAGCCTTGCAAATGGCTGTGGCCCTGGCACAATAAGGGCTCTGAAAAGTGAAGATGGAAGGCATCCCCCCAGGCACACTTTTTTTTAAAAAATATATTTTTACTAGAGGCCCAGTGCATGAAATTTGTGCACTGAGGAGGGGGTCAGGGAGTCCCTCAGCCCGGCCATGCTCTCTTCCACAGTCTGGGGCCCCTCTGGGGAGGTCCGCCTGCTGGGTTAGGGGAGCGGGCCTAAGCTGGCAGTCAGACATCCCTCTCGCAGTCCGGGACCCCTTGCTTTGTTCTGCCCGCCTGCTCGCTGCTCCTTACTGCTCGGCTTGCTGCTTCTTAGCACTGCCGTGGAGGCAGGAGAGGCTCCCACCACCGCCGCTGCACTCTCCAGCGTTGAACGTCTGCTCCCTGGTGGTCAGTGCACATCATAGCGACCGGTTGTTCGGCCGTTCAGTTGATTTGCATATTAGGCTTTTATTATATAGGATTGATTTCAGAGAGGAAGGGAAAGGGAGAGAGAGAAACATGAATGATGAGAGAAAATCATGGATCGCCTGCCTCCTGCACGCCTCCTACTGGAGATCAAGTCCCACAACCTGGGCATGTGCCCTTGACCGGAATCGAACTCAGGACCCTTCAGTCCACAGGCTGATGCTCTATCCACTGAGCCAGGCACACTTTTGTCCCCCACATTCACGTGGTTTTCCATTCACTTCACCCAACACCCGGTATTATTTTCTTCTCACCGTCCCCAAGGCCCTGTCCCAGTACCTGTCTACACATGTCTGCTCCGAGCCCAAGAATCAAAGTTGACTTTGTTATTGGTGGGAGTAGGGTTCTTGGGGGGCCACTGGAATAAGAATTTCAGGAGGCCCCCACGGGAGGATGGGATATTGTAGAAAGCTTTATTTCTGTGGACTTGCACCCCTGAGTTTCCCCTCATCCCGCCGTGGAAGGAGTGTAGCTGTGGTTTCAGCGGGGCTAAGGTCAGAGCCTGTGTCCAGAGCTTCCGCTCCACGTTGGAGCAGTGTTCAGTCCAGCATCAGGCTGGCTTAGTTTGTGTTCCTGCTGCAGCCCATTAGCCCACTGCATGTGGCGTCCCCATGGCCACATGGCTATGGATGGAACACGGCAAATGCAAGGAAACTAGAGCAAAGCCAAAGGAACCAGAGAGCCAAGAGCGAGAAAGCTCCTTTGTGTAGGGGTTTATATGTTCCCTAGTTTTCGCAGGCTTGCATTAGCCCCGCCCCTTCGAGCCAATGATTTCTGTTCTTAGGTTTGACCGACAGGCACCTTTCCTATGTCACCCCAGCTTCACTGGGCCTGCGTCTCTCTCCCCAGGGATCTGTGGGGAATGGGCCGGTGTTCCCTGGGGAGTGTGAAATTGCATCTTCCTGGTGAAGCTGCCCAAATGGCCATGCTATAATGTCTGGCCTCCCTTTGCTCCTTCTCTGTTATTAATAACTAGCTAACTACAGTGGTATCAACTGGATCTCCGGAGCCTCAGTTCCTTCATCCGGAGAATGGGGAGAAGGCGCACAGGGCTGTTGGGAGAATTCTGGAGCGTGTCTGGGGCATGGCAATGAGTCAGATAGTTGCAGTTATTATGACTCTTGCATTTACTGCTTGTTTTAACGCTCCTTGTAACTCACGGCCTAGGTTGGGCTCGATCTTCTGTGGCTGGTCACTGCCTCAGGAGCTCAGCAGAGCTCTTTATCTATTCTGAGAGAGGAGGAGAGGGATAGCAGTTTTGAGCTGGAAGGGGGTCTTTAAATTATTTAATATCATTTCACCACCCCATTGAAAAGAAAAGGTGTATTTTGGGATGTGACTTTCTCAATGTCACTCACTCGATTAGAAGCAGACATTGACCAGAGCCAGCCAGGCAAGTGGTTTTATGCCCATTTGGTAGACAAAGGAGCTGAGGTTTGGTGATTTGGCCCCTGTCACACCGTGGAGGGCTCAGGCTGGTTGACCAAGTGCCCGTGGAGGAGGCAGAGCCCCCCAGCACAGCGGGTGGAGGATGTGTGGATGGGGCAGGTCCCCGTGGCTCACCTTCCTGTCTCTCACAGGCTCCAGATGCTGGAGGCCATCTGCAAGCACTGGGAGGGGCCCATCAGCCTGGCCCTCTACCTGTCGGACGCCGAGGCCCAGCAGTTCCTCCGCTATGCGCAGGGCTCCGAGGTGCTCATGAGCCGGCACAACGTGGCCTACCACATCGTGTACAAGGAGGGCCAGTTCTACCCCGTGAACCTGCTGCGCAACGTGGCCATGAAGCACGTGGGCACGCCCTACATGTTCCTGTCCGACATCGACTTCCTGCCCATGTACGGGCTCTATGAGTACCTCAGGTGAGGGCCCGCGGGGCGCAGGCGCGTCTGCCAGGACCACACCCACCCCTGGGGTGCCCCCAGGTCTCCTTTTTATGGTGAACCGACTGGAAGGAAGCCCAGTTTGCCTCCTGAAACGTTAGGGGCAGAACGTGGTCTCAAAAGCATCTCTTTTGCCCCCCAGTTTAACACTCTTTCTATAGCTCCTATGAAAACCCCATTCCTCACCCGGTTTGGGGGTCAGACAACCTTCATCCAACCATTCTAGAAAGGTCACGGCCTTGTCTGTGAAACGAATCCAAGTGATGCTGGTGGCTAACCCCTAGTGGGGTCCTTCCTGAGAGGCAGGCACTGTTCTGAGTGATTGACACGCAGGGTTTCGTCCCCTCCCCCTTCGGTGCCTGCCGTGGGTTCTATCATTATCTTCATCTTCTCAATGGGAGACTGCGGGAGTGAGACGGAGGCTTTTAGTTCGGGGTTCCGCACCAGGCAATGCAGGGGCCAGGGCTCAGCGAGGAGGGGTTGGGGGGGCGTCTGACTCCGGGCCCTGAGCTTGCTCACCTCCACAGCTGCCTCTCTGCCTCTCCAATGAGCCTTTCCCCCTCGCCCCACACGGGGGGTCAGGCATGGGGGGGGGGGGCTGGAGCAACTGAGCTCATGAAAGGCGTAGATGGCCGTGTGGGGAGCGACATTTATTAGGAATAGCAATCTGAACTGAAGGGACTGTAGAATCCATTCAGCCCTGAAGTCCCCCCATGAGAAAGCTAAACTCACAAGGTGTAGATGGTCAAACATTTGAGTCCTTTATCACTGTCATTTGTCAGCGTGAATTATCTCCACTACCGAGTGAGGGCTTGCCTGGGCCCAGGCACCACGAGAGGTGTTTGCACATATTAATTACCCGCTGGATCCACACCTCAAGTCCAAAAGGCAGGCATGGCGAGATTCCCCCCTCCCCACCCCCCCGCCCCTGTACCACTGGAACGGTGATGCTCGGGGAAGCTAGTCGTCCACACAGCGGCTCTGGGACTTGAACCCGCGTCCGCTGGCCTCCAAGTCTGCAGGCTGCCCTGTGTTGGTACCTATCTGGCGCACTGGGGTCCCCGACTGTCCCAGGTGGAGCCAGAGCTGAGCTCTCTCTTACCCTCCCTTCCTCTGTGTGTGTATGTGAGTGAGTGTCTGTCTGTCTCCCTCTCTCTGTGTCTCTCAGTCTCTCTGCCTTCCTGTCTCTGTCACTCTTAAAAGAGTTGACGCCGGTTGCAGTGAGGCTGGGATGTGGGGGATGCGGGCCCTCCTGCCCTGCTCTCTAGGAGGCAGCGTGTTCTCTGTCCACTCTGAAGCGGGTTTGCTTCCAGAGCTGTCTTGGGGTTCAGAGCTTCAGCCCCTCCCCTTGAGCAGGAGGATCCCCCTTCCAGCCTCTCCATTAAGAATGGCAGCGTGAGCAACCTCGGGGCAGCATGACCCTCCTTCCGGGAGGACGGGCGGCATCTTCCCAAAGAGCATGCGCCCTGGTCCAGACCCCTGTGCACCCCAACTCCTCACTCTGGGCGGGGAGGGGCGGGGCACTGGGAATGGGGCTGTGCTGCTCCAGCTGGGCCTGGAATCGCAGTGTGTGGAGTGAGGGCGCCCCCGTGTGGCCAGCCAGAGCTTCAGCCCTGGTTTCTGTGGATCCTGCCGCTGGGCAGTTTGCAGGAGGACGGCTCTGGGGGGGCAGGCAGGGCTCCCAAAGCACCAGACCAAAGCACCAGACGGTGGGAACCAGGAAGAGAGAGGCTTCGGGACCACAGCCCATCCTCCACCCTTCTGGGGCTCCCCGGGAAGGGGGACCCCAGCTTAAAAGCCTGCGTTCTCTACTCTCCCCATCCAAGCACTGTTTTCGTACTTTGCCTCACGGCATCATGTTTTGAAAGACATCACACGTGAGCTGTGTGTTTGTGTGTTGCCGTCCTGTGTTGTGTTGATCGAAGACATTGCTAAACACTAATTGAGACCGTGCTCAGTGCGAGGTGCCCCGTGTGCCCACTAAGTAACGTTTACCTCACGCGGAGTCGCCTGGCGTTGTCGGTGGCCTTGGCCACCGGGTCACGGTGCGTGTGGTTCAGGGGTTCTGATATATTGCCCAGTGCTCCTAAAACTCCACTCCTGTCTTCAGGGGCCCCCATCTCAGACAGCTGGCGTCTCTCCACTACATTGTGGAGTTATTGTCGGGGGCAGGAGGGATGGGGGCAGGGAAAAGGGGAGGAGAGCAGGGCCAAGGCCTGCATAGTTTTTGAGAGGAGCTGGAAATGTGGGTTTTCATGTTTTAATTTTTAATGTTGACAACTACTTCTTGAAAAAGGCATATTGTTGAGCGAGACCGACCTATCTTCAGGCTGAATGGCACCTCCCACCCCCACTCCAGACTACCAGGGTGTGACCTCTGACCTAGAGAATTCCTTGGCAACAGACTTTTGAGAATCGGGAAGGAATGTGAATTCTATCGGAGGCCCCAAATAAGCACGCAATGTCCTTCTCAGATGAAGATAAACGTATTGACTTGCCATTTGTTTAAGGAAAAAAATTCCCATTAGTGGGATGGATTCATTTCTGATCCAAACACCGAAAGTAGCTGTGCTTCGTGACCGGCCTTGGAGCGTTGGTTTGGGGTGAGGTTGAGGACACTGTTTGCTGAGGAGGTCGTGGACCCCAGCGAGGCCAGGGGAGGCCCCTAGAGACTGACTTCCCCGTGTGGGTATGCAACACAATGCTCTGCCCAAACAGAGTGGAAATATTAATGTTAAAATGATAGTTACAATGTATCGAGCCCTGATCATGTGCCAGCAGCCCTGCCAGCTGCTTCATGTATGCTCTCTCTGTTCTTCACACCTGCTTATGCGGTCGGTGTTATCACAGGTGACCAGACTGAGGCCCCGGAGAGGTGGGCTAGTGTCCAGGAGGCAGGTGGCCTGCCCTCTGTGACAGCTGCCCACGATGGGAGGGGCCAGGTCACTCTGAAACCCCAGGATATAGGGCAGGCTGATATGCAACCCTCTCATTGGACCCCCAAACACTTACATCACCCTTTTGGGGGGGGCCTACTTGGGTACTAAAAAAAGTTCAGCATCATAGCTTCCTAAGCTGTTGCTTGGCAACCAGCTAATAGTACAACAAAACAAACAGATCCATTGGAAAATAATGAAGGCAGTCAGATGCAGGGACATAGCCACAGAGTTTCACTAAAATCTCTCTCCTGCCCCTTCACCTTTTCTTCTGGAGAAAGACGTGCCGCTATTAGTCTTGGTTTCAGAAATGTTGCTTGGAATCCGGCGGGGCCGCGGCAGACCTGCCTTTGAGTTCAGGTTCGGGCACACGTATCCAGTGTGTGACTTGAGGCGGCTTCGTCTCCCCAACCCTCTGTTTATTCGATTAACAAGGGGCGAGGAATAGCCTCTGTGGGGGTGGAGCAGGTGCTCACCAGGGGTGAGTTTTCTGTCCCTGGGCCTCTCACAGCACTCGGCATTGAACCCAGGCCCCCAACCGGCCACCTCGAGTGCAGCCGGGGTCGCCCCATATACCCACCTCCATTTCTTTCTTACAAAACGAGAAACTATACGCTCCTGTTCGTTGATTCAGGAAAATATTTAGTAAGCCCTGACGGTGTGCCCGTGACAGTGCTGAGTCACTCGGACCTGCATTTAATGCTGCGTACTGCTTACTCAGCACCTGCTTGACCTTTGCCGGGGTCCCTAACCTCTCTCGCTGTCTTCCTCTGTGAAACGGGGATCATCTCACTCCCTCCTGGAGATCCTGGGGAGAGGAAATGTAGTAGCATGTGGACAGCACCTACCACAGGCCTGGGCATTCTCTATTCCAGGAATATGTTGCGTGTGTGTGTGCGTGGCCGGCTCTATTCTAGGCTCTGGGGGTTCCTGCACTCAGGGCTCACGTTCTAGGGGGCGTTCCAGCTGGAAGCGCTGGGCTGCTATTCTCGCCATCAGTACAGACACAGATAAAGGATCCAGGGGCTCAGACTCCCAGCAGGTGACCAACCCAGCCTCATGGGCCGTGGGCAGGGAAGGCCTCGAGGACAGGTGGTGGGGTTCCGGCTTGAAGCACCGACAGGCGTAAAGGCATGACGTGTCCAGGCATGTTTGAGGAATGACCCCGAATAGCAAAGGGATCGCAGGTGGGAAGCCCACGGCTGCCCCCCGCGGGGCACAGGCAGGTTTCTCGCCTCCTGCCCTCACCATGCAGAATCCTCATCCCTGTTCAGGGCCTGACGCTTAACCGCCTCTGCTGTGCTTCACAGACATTGCCCTGACTTTCCAGGGGACAGAGGCTGGGCAGAGTCTCTGTTCTGACCTGTACGGGAGCGACAGATGTCCGTGTTCCTCTGTTCCCCAGGATGACGCCTCAGCGCCCTCCCCGTCCCGTGTCCCCGGCTCGGCTTGGTGCTCAGTGAATCCTTGTTGAATGAGCACAGGAATCTGAGCAGGGCTGGCAGGAGTAGCACCGAGCATGGCCAGCTGGCTGCCTGCCATTGCAGGTGGCATTTCCTTAGGTTAGTTCAGCGTTTTAATCCTACTGTACGTAACTCCTAATGTTTATTGAGCACTTACTGTGTGCCAGGCACTGTTGTGAGCACTGTCACAGTATGTGGCCATGGAGCCTCATAATTCACTTTGCAGAGGAGGAGGTTTAGCTTAAGGCCCCTGCCCACAGGCACAGCATCGCTAAGTGGACGCCTCGCTTACCCGGGTTTATCCAGAGGGTCCCATGCTTGCCCCGCTAACCACCGAGCTGCCTGGTGGGCCCGTCTCCGTCCTCCCCAGGACGGCCATGTCGTCATCACAGATGGTCTTTACCGCGTGTGTTCTATGCATTAGAGACTGCCTCAGCCCCTCCGTGAGACAATCCACTTAATCCTCACAAACACTGTTCCCGACCCCGAGGAGAGAACCGTGGCATGGAGGGGTCACCTGTCCAGGGGAGTGTCCAGGAGGACCTGACTCTGGGCCGTCTGCCCCCCCCCCCCCCCCCCCCCCCGTCTGGGGACTCTCTCCACTGCCTTCCTCACTGAGGAGCTCTGGCTGCCCGGGACCCGAGGCCACACAACACAGAGCGCCCACAAAGAGGCGGCTCCCCGAAGCTCTGCCTCAGCCGCTGGCCGTGAACACGGAGCAGTGGGGTCAGGAAATAGGGGCGATGTTGGTCATACAGAAGGCAGTGGGGAGAGTCCCCAGCACAGAGCGTGGCACCGTGCACTATGGCTCTTTTCTCCTGTAACGACCCCAGAGCTCCTGCCCACCACCTCTCCTTCCCGCCCGCCCTGACGGGCAGGCTCTGCCTGGAGGTGTTCACGCCATCGAGGCAGGAGCAGGACCCCGCTGGGCTCTGCCCCTCTCCGACCTCACCCGTTCTGCGTGTGTTTCCGGTGGGCAGCCTTGTCCCCCTCATTCGCAAGGCCTGGCTGATGTCCCCACACACCCTGGGCCTGTCCGCCAGGGCGCCTTCCTTGGCAGCTGGAATGGAATCCGAGCAAACCCTGTTCCCTGGCCTCCGTTCAGGGATGTGTCTGAGAAAGGACTCGGCTGGGCGGGCGCCTCGCTCCGCCGCCACCTTCCTCTCTGCCCGAGGAGGTGCTGAGTCCTCAGCGGCCTTGATCAGGTGACCTCCCCCGGCTCTGGGTGAAAGCCCGCTTACATCTATACTGCGGAGGCGAGGCAGCTTAGGGGGGTGGGGGACAGCTGGGGGAATGGGGCTCCTCACAGACTCCCTAAGTATCACACACACGCATGTGCACACATGCATGCACATGCATACAGGTACACACATGCATACATATAGGCACATTTTCTTGCAGCCGGCCCACCAATAAGCTGAGCTGGGAAAGGGGCGGGGGCTCACTTGTTGATGAGTTATTCTAAGCCAGGCACTGTGTCAGGCTCAAGGGATTGTCATTTCATCCTACAGCAGCCCTGATTGATAGGAGATAAGCATGATCATATCATATCCCCTTCACAGACCAGGGACCCATCTTCACAGACCAGGAGAAGTTGAGCCTGATGCCCAAGATCATCACAGTGTGACGGGCATCATTTGAACCTGTGCTGGCTGGCTCCCAATCACTTGTATTTGCCCTGCTGTCCTTTATCCCAGCAGGTTCTGAATTACTTCAGCAGATGCCGAAGGTTTCTTTTAAGAGTATTCAGTCCAAAATTGTTATAGTGAGTTTGCGACTACTTGGACAAGAAGCAGAATAGTGTATCAATCCGGATTCTTCAGAGAAACAGACCAATAGGATGGATGGATGGATGGAGAGAGAGAGAGAGAGAGAGAGAGAGAGAGAGAGAGAGAGAGAGAGAATTTTAAGGAATTCGGAGGATGGGCAGGTCTGAAATCCATAGGACAGGCTGGAAACTCAGGCAGGATTCTTATGTTACCTTCTTGAGACAAAATGGGAAACTCAGTTTTTGCTCTTAAGGCCTGCAACTGATTGAATGAGGCCCACCCACATCATTAAGGGTAAGGGCCATTCCTTAAAGTCAACTAATTGTAAACGTTAATTCCATCCACAACATACCTCACAGCAATGTCTGGACGAATGTTTGGCCAAACAGCTGGGCGCCAGAGCCTCGCCCAGTTAACACATACAGTTAACCACGGTAGGCATCAACCACTGTGTGGTCAGAGATTACAAGCAGCCAACCATGCCGGCCTGGAGACCAGGGTCAGGGGTCTGAGCGGGAAGGCAGAATAGAGTACCACGGTCATGGCCCAAAGAGATCCTGAGAGATAGAGCCGGCGGCCGATGGCAGCACTGCAGTACAGCAGTGACTACAATCTGCCGTGCGCTAGGCAGTACATACGTGATGCTGACCTTGTTCAGTCCCCACAGCAGCGCCAGGAGGGGGATGGGATTGCCCCGTTTTCGGAAAAAGGAACCTGAGGTAGTGAGAAGCTAAATCACTTGCCCATAAAGCGACAGAGCCAGGATTCAGGTTCTGTCTGTTTATCACAAACCTCATGCTCTGTGGCCCTCTCTTTAGAACTTTCCCCCTTTCCAAGTGACAGCCACAGAGCTGGGAAATGACAGGCACAGCCAGGAGAGAGAGGAGGGGTCTCGAAGGAGCAGAGCAGGCCAGGCTTGGCCAGGAGTGAGTGAGAGGATGGAGACTGCCCACCCTCCAGCATGTGGGTTCCAGTAGTCCTGTGTGCAGGCTGCATGGGGTGGGTCGCTCTAGATCAGTGGTCGGCAAACCACGGCTCATGAGCCACATGCGGCTCTTTGGCCCCTTGAGTGTGGCTCTTCCACAAAATACACGGCCTGGGCGAGTCTATTTTGAAGAAGTGGCGTTAGAAGAAGTTTAAGTCTAAAAACTTTGGCTCTCAAAAGAAATGTCAATCATTGTGCTGTTGATATTTGGCTCTGTTGACTAATGAGTTTGCCGACCACTGCTCTAGATTAAAGGCTCAGGGTCTGGAGGATTCGAGGGATTGAGGGGTCACAGAGATGGGACTCAGATGCCCACATTGGTCATTCTGTCATCAGCTTATGTCCAGCTGCTCCTGCGTGGCCAGCCCAGTGGGCCCAGCTGCTGGGCTGGAGCCCTGTGCAGCCTTGGCGACCTGCCTACTCTACTTGGCTCTGGCAGGCCATGCACCGTGAAGTGGGAGAGGGTCCCCAGCCCTGCCCTCCATTCACTCGCCAGGGAGACTCCGCTTTCCGGCTCAGAGACCGCAGTTCTAGTCTGGACTCCAGAGAGGATCGGGCAAGCTGCCTGGCCTCCCTGGGCCTCGGTGTCTCCAAATGTAAACCCCGAGGCTGACGGGGGCTTTCTCTCCTGCCCCTCCCTGAGCCGACCATCTCCCGCCCTCACGCGGGGACGGCCATCGCTGGGCATCACAGGGCCCCTGACGCCCCCGCCCTCTCTTTGCAGGAAGTCTGTCATCCAGCTGGACCTCGCCAATACCAAGAAAGCGATGATCGTGCCCGCGTTCGAGACGCTGCGCTACCGGCTCTCCTTCCCCAAGTCCAAGGCGGAGCTGCTGTCGATGCTGGACATGGGGACTCTCTTCACCTTCAGGTGAGTGGCCCCCCACGGCTGGCCCCTGGAGGTGCCCAGAGCTCTTCTCGATTCCGGAAACCCACACGCCAAAGCTGCTGGTCCAGAAGTCTGTGGCTGACCTTGGACCATGTTAAGGCCAAAGAAAGCACCACTGGCCCCCGACTGGGGCCTTGGAATATGCTTTGTCTTCCCCATGCC
Source organism: Cnephaeus nilssonii (assembly GCF_951640355.1). Classification (NCBI taxonomy): domain Eukaryota; kingdom Metazoa; phylum Chordata; class Mammalia; order Chiroptera; family Vespertilionidae; genus Cnephaeus; species Cnephaeus nilssonii. The sequence goes on from NC_137077.1 coordinate 9,702,437, forward strand.
CCATGCACAGTGGGTGATGGGCAGTATGTGTCCAGATGGAGGGGAGGGAAGGCTGTAGGGAGTTCAGCTTATTCTTGCTGACTCAGTTTACCCTCCTGGCCTCGAATTCGCTCTTTTGTTTGTGTGTTCATGCATTCACCTGGTAAGTGGGTCTTACCTGTCAGCACCATGGGCGCTGCGCTGCCTCCCTTACCCTTTTTTGGCGAGTGCGTAAGAAATACTAACTTACACCATTGCTGGTATGTGCAATGTCTATTGCTGTGTAACAAATTATCACACATTTAAAAGCTTGAAACAATAGAAACGTATTGTGGCACTGTCTCTGAGAGTAAGAAGTCCAGACACAGAAAAGCTGAATGCTATGCTCAGGTGCCACCTGGCTCAGGTGTGGGCGAGGCTGCACGTGGCCTCCTCCTCCAGGCTCCCTGGTTGTCGGCAGAATTCTTCTTTTTTATTTTTTTAATATATTTTATTGATTTTTTACAGAGAAGAAGGGAGAGGGATAGAGAGTTAGAAACATTGATCAACTGCCTCCTGCACACCTCCTACTGGGGATGTGCCCGCAACCAAGGTACATGCCCTTGACCGGCATCGAACCTGGGACCTTTCAGTCTGCAGGCCGACGCTCTATCCACTGAGCCAAACCAGTTAGGGCTCGGCGGAATTCTTTATCTTGAGATTGTAGGACTGAGGTCCCCATTTCCCGGCTGGTTCTCTGCCACGTGGCCCCCAGAGGCAGCTGACACATGGTTCTTTGCTTTCTCTGGAGCCAGATCTAAAGGCTCACAGGATTCAGGCTGGCTCACCCCAGGAACCTCCCTTTCAATTAATTCAGGGTTAACTGATTAGTAACCTTAATCACACCTACAAAGATCCCTCTTGCCACACGATGTAACACAATCACAGGAGCGATATATTCACAGGATCTACCTTGAGGGGGAGAACATTTTAGAACAGTAGTGTCGCGAGGGTCACCTTAGCCCTCAGCCTTCCACAGTGGAATAACTTGGGTCGAGGCTAACCCTCAGTTCGTTGCTTATAAATGCTACAGAGCCCCTCAGGAGTTCATCTACCCTTCCACAGGGAGGGTCTCCTTGCAAGTAAAGGATGCGGATTCATTTCCTGGGACTGTCTTAACAAAATACTACACACTGGGCGGCTCAAAACAATGGAAATTTACTCTTCGATCTGGAAGCCAGATGTGCCCGATCCAGGTGTGGGCAGGTTCCTGCTCCCACGGAAGGCTCCGGAGGAGAGTCCTTCCCTGCCTCTTTCTGGTTCAGGTGGCTGCTGGCCATCCTTGCTGTTCTTTGACATGTGGGTACCTCACTTCAGTCCTGCCTGGTCTTCCTGTGGCTGCCTTCCCTGTGGATCCCTGTAGTCAGTTCACCTTTTCTTATAAGGGACACCACCCTGGCCCAGGGTGACCTCATCTGAGTGTGGTCACATCTGCAGAGACCCTGTTTCCAAAGAGGCCGCCTCCACAGGTCCTGGGGTGGGCACTGAGCCTGTCTTCTGGGGCAGACACAGTTCAGGCCCCAACAAGGACTGTCTCAGCATCCATCTCTTCTTCCTCTCAGCCAGCAGCCCTGGGAGAGCTCAGCTTCCTTCCTCCCACTCAGCGGCTTTTCTCCCTGTGTCCCAGGTACCATGTCTGGACAAAAGGCCACGCGCCCACGAACTTCGCCAAGTGGCGGACCGCCACCACGCCTTACCGGGTCGAGTGGGAGGCCGATTTCGAGCCGTACGTGGTCGTGAGACGGGACTGCCCCGAGTACGACCGGAGGTTTGTGGGCTTTGGCTGGAACAAGGTGGCTCACATCATGGAACTGGACGCACAGGTGAGGGGAGAGGAATGGCGTGGACCAGAGGCGGGGGGCAGGGGCGGGGGGCCTTGGTCTTTGAGCTGAGAGACCTTGGAGATAAGAGAGTGGAGACCTGAGAGGGAAGGAAATGTGCTCAGGGACCTGGAGTGAGAATGTGGCAGTGCTAATCCTCGGGCTGTCAATTTCCAAATCATTCCTCTCTGCCCTTGCATGAGAGTTGGGTTCCAGGCCAAGACGCAGACAGATGTGGGTGTCTCGTGACAAGCCATCTCACCCCCTCCTCCTCACTCAATCCGGTGATATAGGCAAGCAAACAATGACCTTTTCCATTCAGCCTGTGAGTCATATAAATGCCACACAGCATGCAGCTAAGATCCAGCTGATTATTCCGCCCCATAACCAAGAGTGATATTTTTAGGCTGTAGTCACCCATGAAACCCTTCCATTCATTCTGCCAATACTTACCGAGCATCTACTTCAGCAGCAGTCGCCTGCAGGGTTCTAATAGGTTAAACCAAACCAGGGTCTGCCGATTTTTCTGTCAAGGAACAGATAGTCAATTTGGGAGGGGGTGGTTCCTGGGGTCTCAACTCTGCTCCTGTCATTCAGTCATAGACAATATCTGAGCAAATATGTATGGCCATGTTCAATAAATCTTTATTTATAAAAACACCACACAGTGAAGCCCTGGCCAGTGTGGCTCAGTTGGCTGAGCGTCATCCCGTTCACCAAAAGGTCACTGGTTTGAGTCCCAGTCAGGACACATACCCAGGTTGCCAGTTGGATCCCCGGTTGGGCGTGTACAGGAGGCAGCCGATCGATGGTTCTTTGTCACATAGATGTTTCTCTCCCTCTCCCTCTCCCTTTCCCTCTCTCTAAAATCAATAAAAACATTTAAAAAAAAAAAAAAAAAGAAACACAATGTAGTGGGCCAGACACACTTCAGTCGGTCAACCCTCTGTTAAGCAAACAAAAGCAAAACTAATCTGGGTAAGTCCGGAGGATTCCTGGGTCCCTCCACCCCACCCTTTTTCTCTCCGTATGCTGTTCTCCAAGGCGCCTCCTCATGGAGCACAGTGGAAATGTTTCTCAACAAGAGCACCCCAAATTCAGGGGAAAGGATGGATGCTGGGTGCCGGCTGCCCCGGAGTCACTCCGAGAGCTCTCCAGCAGGTCCAGTGTGTTTGAGAGCAGTCCCAGGCGTTTTCCATCAACATCTGGGTCTAAGAGCCACTGGTATAGACAGAAGGCTGTAGAACAGTGTCCGTATTTAACAACGGAAAGCATGACCTGTAGTCTCCACACGTCCCGTCATCCTTGGAAGGGGCCCAGCGCTGCTCCCAGACAGAAGTGTGTAGTCTGCCTGGGCTTCTGCCTGGAGGAGAAGAAATGTGGCATTCACGCAGCAGCGTGGTGGGGGAGCTGGCTCAAATAAAGCCTATTTTCCAGCACTGAAATCTGGGCTACGTTTGTTTTAGGCGATTTAGACAGAACCCTTGAAAAGTCTTCGCTTATTTTCCTCTCTTTGCCAATAGCACACACCAAACATGATTTTGCCCTTTCCAGTGATTTCAGGAAATAACGGGTACACACCTGACAGGTAATCCAGCCACACCTGAATGGACAGGTGGATTGGTAGGTCTCTGTCTCCACATGAAATGTCTCAGGCAACTAAGCCTTTTCTTTTCCCTCCTTTGTTTTTTTATTTTTTTAATACATTTTTTATTGATTTCAGAGAGGAAAGGGGAGGGAGAGAAATGTCAATGATGAGAGAATTGTTGATCGGCTGTCTCCTGCACACCCCCTACTGGGGATCGAGCCTGCAACGAAAGCATGTGCCCTTGACCAGAATCGAACCAAGGACCCTCTATCCATTGAGCCAAACCAGCTAGAGCTCTTTTCCCTCCTTTCTCACCATCAGCTGTCATTTCTTGCTGCCATCAGAATTCCTCCATCTGGATTTCCCCTTTCCGAGTTTATTCTGCCTTGGATGACCAACATTTATTAGACATTATGCCCCAAACCAGCGTACATAGATGCTGAGTGAAGGTGTGCCAGATTCTCCTTTGAGTGACATGTCCTAAATTTTTGTCACCTGTTTTGCTATTCAGAGACATTTTTGTTTTTTGGCCTGAGTTTCTATCTGTATCCTGTCACATAGAGGACACCATATGGTGGTGAGACTTGTAATAAGATGTGTAGGCGAGAGTTTTATTCTTGATGAAGTTCCGTCCATCAAGACGGAACTTTTTCTTTGTCCCTTCTCTGTCCCCTCCTTTGTGCTGATCTGTTGAGGCTATCGGGTCAGATCACATCGAGTCCTGTGAGAAATCACCTAAACAGACCTCATTTCATTGAGCAGGATAATCTCTCTTTCCAGAGCAACTGCACGGGCACGTGCTTACATTTATCAAGCACCTTTTATGGGCCATGAACTCTGCCCAGCACTATGCCAACATTATTCCTCATCTTCCAAGGTCGGCGTTATCACTTTCATTTTATAGATGAGAAAACTAAGGCTCAGAGAAGCCAACCACTTTGTCCAACGCCACGGGAACACCACGGTGGTGCTGTCCATGGTGCTGCCCTCCTTGTTCATGTCCTTCCTCGCTTCATTCATTCCCTTAGTCATTCAGTCACCCAGGTGGATTCATCGCACGTTACCCAGGGTTCTTGCAAGTGCTCAAGCTGCTCTTGTCTCCTTCCAGGAATACGAATTCACCGTGCTTCCCAACGCCTACATGATCCACATGCCTCATGCCCCCAGCTTCGACATCACCAAGTTCCGGTCCAACAAGCAATACCGCGTCTGTCTCAAAACCCTGAAGGAAGAGTTTCAGCAGGACATGTCCCGCCGCTATGGCTTTGCCGCCCTCAAATATCTCACGGCCGAGAACAACAGCTAGCACCACGAAGCCACCGCCAGGGAGAGACAGACATTCTGCAGCGGGGGAGAGCCACTTGCTGTTTGGGGCCCAGCCTTGAAACTCAAAATGAAGCAATGCTTTTTTTTTTTTTTGGTTTGTTTTTATTTGTCTCTTTGGCCCAACAAGGCTGCCTACACCACAGAGATCTGGGACAAGGATCCGTCCAGGCCCACTCTGCCCCACAACCCAGCATTCCCAGAATGTGGAACACTAGTTCGTCCCCAGGGTCTCTCCCAGAATGGGACACGGAGGGGTGAGAGGGAGCCATGGGGTTATCCTACCACAAAGCCACACACACAACCAAGCAGGTCGGTGGAATGTTCTCGTTGCTGTTTAAGAAAAGGAAGTGAGGGTGCTGGGCGTCAGCCATCCCAGGAAATAAAGGCAAAAGTGTCTTTTCGTTCGTCAAACTTTCGTCCTTGTCCTGCCAGCTAGCTGAGTACCCAAGATGAGGGCAAGCCAATGATTGCAACCAACCATCTAAAAAATAAATAAATAAATAACCCGATGGGGACATTGTGCATGGCGGGACCTGGAGGTGGGGTTGTTGGTTCTTTGTCCTCAATGTCATTCTTATTTTGATTTGTTTTTGTTGTGGGGGGGAGGGTGTTCGTTTGTTTGTTTTGGTATGGGAATCCAAAATAGAAAATCTGACCTTTTAAGGCTCTGACAGAAAAGTCAGCTGCCTCAACCCATACCCTCAATCCACCGTGGCCCAGCAGGGAGGAGGCGAATTCAGCCAGTAGTTGAACATGGGCCACCTTCTCCAGGGTCATCACCGAGGCCCCCGTGACCTTGAACTCCCCCCTCTTCAGAGTCCCGGGGCTAAGATGGACATAGGAAAACCAACTGTTTTACAACCGGTCACATTTTCTATTGGCAACGACTGATTCCTGGGGGAAGGGCTTCGAAGGGACTGGTTCGGTGCATGTGAAAGGCGAGAACCTCTCAGGCCTTTGGAAGAACTTCCATAATCTGTGCGAGCCCAATGCTGAAGACGCACATGCCCATTCGGAGATGTTCGAGACGAGCACGTGGGCTCCTCTGTTCATTCCCGCTTCACTGCGGTGGGGACGAGGTCACGACCTCAGGCTCCCTTGGGACCTGCCCAGAGGGTAGGCAGGCACCTTCACTGGTTACACAGATGGAGGAGACACTGGACTTTTTACCCATTTTCTTGAATCTTCAATATTAATGTTGTGTTTACAATGATGAGAATGAGAGTCAATGCCCTACTCTGCGGGGCAGTTTGTATTGAGTTGCGATTTGCCCAGCGAACGCTGCATTCAATAAACGGAAGTATGGACTGTTTCTTCCCGCCCCCTCCCACTCCTGTCAGAAGCTGCTGAGACACACTCAGTGTAGCGAGCCAACTTGGGAAACAGCAACTTTCCACTTCCTGTTGTCGTTTTATTTCTCTCATCATCTGAACCATAACCTTTTCCTCCTTGCCTGAGGTTAGATTTCACTCTATCCTCTAACACTCACAGCACTGTCACACTTCCCACTTAGTTTCTGTCTGAACACAGATGTTTTAGATAGCAGATGGGCACAGCAAGGTAAGTCATGGGCATCAGTAGGAAAGTGATCCCCCACCCCTTTGACCTGGTGGTCCTAGGACACCCCACAGCAACCTGGTTTCGGAGCCCATGGATGTGTTATACGGTCAGATGGATATTTCACTCAGATTTATTTTTTTTTAATTAGGAAAACAACTCTTATGGCTAATCCTGAAACCAATGTAAATAAGTTTATGTGTGTGCACATATGTATCACCCACATATATTACAAAGTTAATCCATGAATATAGTAAAAAGTAAAACATTCCAAAAGTGTTCATATTACATGGTAAACCCCCTTTCTCCATTGGTGTGTGGGAACCAGCTCACAGGAACTCACTTTTCTTCTATGCATCCCTTTTCTTCTATGTTCAAGTGACATTACATCTGTAGCTCAATATTGGCCATCGTAGGAGTAGCTATGCCACCAGTTAGGGCACCACCACCGAGAGCTGGTTGTTAAACATTTACCAGCACGCCAGTGCCTTCTCTTCCCTGTGTATACACACACGGGCACTCAGACATTCTCCCCTTTCTAGAGACGGCCGCTGTTAACAGATGTATTGATACAGCTTTCGGATTCATTACTACCAGCTACTTGAGCTAAGTAGGACTGGTTCCTCAATGTTAAAAATCTATGTTTAATTCCTTAAAGCATTTTATTTTTTACATTTTTTTCCATGGCACCTGAATCATCCCCAGCCATCTCGCTCTCACTGGCAGTCCTATGGGTCTTGTAGTGACCATATTATTCATCATCCAAACTGGGTCACCTCCGAGGATGAAGGAAGGTGCTAATTGCTTTGAGACAATAGGTACAAATTAAAGAACAGTGTAGCTTCATGGACACCGAGCTTATAAATGCCAGAACCTGACACTACACACCAACAGGAGAAAACTCCATTTCCCCAAAGACAGGTGCCTGACACGTGGAGGTTGATCTCACTTAAGGCTGGAGCTCGGATGTTGGCTGATGTCCAGGTTCCATGTGGAGGCTGAGGTCTGCAGAGCCAGCAGCGTGAATTCCTGGAACGTGCATTGGGAACAGCAGTTCACGGCCAGCCCTTGTGGGGAGCTGCAGCCATTTGGACAGAGGCAATGGCTGTGGGCGCCGATTCCTTCCTATCAGTTCCCTAGGGGAGCACAAGCGTGTACACGGGTCACACTGGTGTTTTCCATTGGTGTGTGTTTATATAGCCAATGCCATCTTGGCATTCAGCTGAAAGAAAAGGTTTCTCTGTAATATTCAGAATCTAAGAGAGCTAAGATTTATTAACACCACTATGCGGAAGGACCCTTTGCATGCATTCGCTCACTGAGTCATTGTAGCCAAACAACAAAGTGGATATTACTGTTTATAGATGAGGAAACTGAGCGAATTCTGGGAAATTAAGTAACTTCCCCAAATTCACATGGTCCATACGTGGCAGAACCAGAATTTAAACCTAGACCTATTTGTTTGAATCCAAAGCCACAAAGCAAGCAATGTTCCTCCCTTCCCCACTAAGAAAGAAACGGGTTAAATATCGGCAGACAGAAGGATAGCAAGGTTATTAGATTTCTAGACTTTTTCCTTCAATATCCGTCTAATAACACACACAGTCTAGACAGCAACCTCTCCTGTTTGCTCCAAATCTTGCTATGCTCCTGGACATTCTGAAAATTCATTTGAAATAGACCCGGGCAATCTCTAATCCTATTTCGACAGCGAGATCAACTCCAGGGGGCAGTAATTGATTCCCTGAAGGCTCCGGGTCACTTCCCAGATGACAAGGCCCAGGTAGAGACACTGTTTTCAGCTCCCCCTTGGACCTCAACTCAGCATCTGCCTCCAGGGACCTCCGAGTGTGTAGGGCCGGTTCACAGAGCACATATGTGCTGAGCTGACTAATGGCTTCTTTGTGCCCCATGGTGAAAGGACAGACCCTACTCTAATTCTGTTCCTTTCAAAGACTCCACTGTCTTTGAGTTAAGGCTGCATTTGTGATCACCAGGCCACTAGGGAGCTCTGTGTCGATGGGAGAAACGTGATGAAAATCCCCTCTCTGACGTGGCGTCTGCACGCCATTTGGTGGAGGTAATAAGAGCCACCATTTAGTGAACTAAGGCTTCAAGGTAGTTGGCACTCGTGTCCTCACCACAACATTCTAATATAAAGAAGGTATTATTATTATTAAGTGAGTGGAACCAGCCCTCAGAGAAATTATGTGACTTCCCCAAAATCACACAGTTTGTCCATGGAGGTGTCAGAATTTGAACCAAAATCTGGCTGACTTCAAAAACCTCTACCTTTACACTCTATGCTGTTGTCTCCTCAGATGATACCAAAATCAGCTTGGCTACTGGGCTTGTGCAGTCATATCTTCATGTAGGTCATGGTTATATATTTTCCCCCTCCTTGCTTTTTTACTCCTCAGGTTAATTTCCCAATGTAATGCCATTGAAGTTTATGAAATGTCGGTTATATGCATTCTAAGAAGTTTCAGACCCATGGAATCTAATGTCAGAGGGCCGCCATGGTCCTTGTCTTCATCCATTTAACATAAATGTTCTTAGTATGTGCCCTCCAATGTCAAGGGATGGTTGGTGACAACTGAAAAGGAGATCCTGGGGGCACCACAAAAATGTAGGGTTTCTCATTATGAATTTGGATGGAGTTGGTCATTGGTTTGTTCCAACACATACAGATAGTCTTGACACACAACATCTTCTGGAATGAAGTTCTGAGAAGCGCTCCCAAGGTGCGGTACCAAGACCATCTGATCGGTGAGGCTGGGATGATGTCATGAAATGATTGACAGAGCTTGCTCAGCGCAAAACTCTTCATCAGATTCCTGGGTAAGTTGTGCTGCTGTGCTTCCGAAGGAAGAAAGGAAGGGCGGTATCAGAACAGTTTCCTTGCAGTCATCACTATTTCTTTCTGCATGCCACAAATATTTATTGCGCAGCCGCTCTGACAAGAGCACTGTGGAGACAACAGTGAGCCAGGCCCAGTCGGCTCTCCTGTGATGGGCAGTTACCTGGATAGCTGAAAAGTGAAGAGGTAATGCTAAGGTAGGTTTCGCCTTATTGCATTTATGCAAACAATTTTAGCTTATTGCTAAAGTTATAGTTTCAAACAGAAGAGTCACAAATTGCACCAATAACTTATATGCCCGTCATTCAGATTCACCAGTTGTTAACATTTAGTCACCTATGCCTCATATCTCTCTGTCTACAGTATTTTTTCTAAAGCATTTGAGCGTGAATTGTAGGTGAATTGAATTGCCATTCCCCTTTTAAATCTGAATATGTATTTTTTTAAAAATAGGGTCATTATCTTATACAACTACAATGCAATGGTCCAATGCAAGAAAGTTAACGTTGATATGAGACTATTGTCTAAAACACAGTCTACTTTCAAAGTTTGCCTAATGTTCTAACAATGTCTTCATAGCAGGAATGACCTCCATCCCATTCCAGGGTCCAATCCAAGTTCAAATATTGTGTGTAGTTGTCTGTAATCTCAAATCAGGAACAATGCCTTGGTCTTTCTTTATACTTTCTGACAGGGACATTTTTGAAGAAAATGGATAGTTGTTTTGCTAGTTTACTGTTCTGACTGAGAAATGGGTTACATAAGCAGGCCAATTCATAGACTAGGTAATCTGTGTATGTAAGCTTTCGAGTGCATTATATGATACAATCCTACATAATAAAAAGGTAATATGCAAATTGCATCACTCCGCTATGCCCACAATTGGGTAGGCTGGAGGCGCGGGGGGTGGGACTCAGGGTGGCGGATTGGCTGGCGGGAGGACCCATGGGGCTGGCGGAAGACGCCGGTGGCGGAACTTGGGGTGGCCGATTGCGTGGTTGCGGGCACCAGTTTTCCGCCAGCACCAGTTTTCCTCTGGCCACCCCCAGATCGGAGCGCCTCCCGAGTCCCGCCCTCAGCCTTCGGGAGGCGCTCCGATCGGCGGGTGGCCAGACGAAAACTGGTGCTGGCGGAAAACTGGTGCTGGCAGCCAGGTGAAGGAAGGTCTATTGCACGAAACTTCGTGCAACGGGCTTCTAGTACATTATAAACTTTGATGGCAGATAGTGTTAAAGAAGCCAGAATTCAGAAGGTTCCCCATCAATGTGTATGCAATGCATTGGTGAGCTAGTCCCACAGGTGGGGCCCTAGGGCAGTACCTGGTATATCATAGGACACATCACCAGCCCCATGTCGTTGCCTTCTCACCAGAAAAGGAAAGGGATCATTTTCTATCTGCTTAGATGTCTTATAACTACTTTTAAGATGTATTCATTTATTGAAACGCTTTGTAAATTAGGATGGATGTAGCTTATTTATAGATATAAGTATGAGCCTTTTCAGTTTTTTTAGTTTCCCAGATGTAAAAGATAAAACAACAATGCAAAGTCTTACCTTCTCTCTGACTTCATTACGTATGGACCCACATTAGCTAGTTCATTAGCCTGTCCACCCTCCCCACAGATTATTTAACATGTGGGTAGAACTGGCTACAGAGCACTCTACCTCGTTGGGGGTGGATGGAAAATTACTAGGAGGAGACATCAAGGATAAGGGGATCCTTGCGAACCTGATTTAAGTGCTCAACCTAATTCTTGCCAAACCAGCATGGAGAGGCCTGACCCTGACCCTGGTTTCCTCAGGAATGGGTTAGAGACTCTATCCTGTGGGCTTCTCAGAGTCTTTAGCTTCAGGATTCAATATCGTTTCTGAATTTAGTAGAACTTGCCCTCTGACCTTGAACAAGACTTTTCTCCCTGGAGCTCAGTGGCTATGTCTATGATAGGAGACTGTTGACCTGTGATTCTAAACACAGCTCTGTTTTGTTTCGTGCAATAGCCCTTCCTTTACCTGGCTGCCAGCACCAGTTTTCCGCCAGCACCAGTTTTCGTCTGGCCACCCGCCGATCGGAGCGCCTCCCGAAGGCTGAGGGCGGGACTCGGGAGGCGCTCCGATCTGGGGGTGGCCAGAGGAAAACTGGTGCTGGCGGAAAACTGGTGCCCGCAACCACGCAATCGGCCAACCCGAGTTCCGCCACCGGCGTCTTCCGCCAGCCCCATGGGTCCTCCCGCCAGCCAATTGGCCACCCTGAGTCCCAACCCCCGCGTCTCCAGCCGGCCCAATCATGGGTGTAGCGGAGTGATGCAATTTGCATATTACCTTTTTATTATGTAGGACTAGAGGCCCGGTGCACAAATTCGTGCACCAGTGGGGTCCCTCTGCCTGGCCTGCAGGGATCAGGCTGAAACCGGCTCTCCGACATCCCCCAAGGGGTCCTGGATTGTGAGAGGGTGCAGGCCAGGCCAAGGGACCCCACCGGTGCATGATCAGGGCCGGCGAGGGATGCGGGAAGTTGGCCAGCCAGGGAGGGACTGCAGGAGGGCTCCAGAGTATGTCTGACCTGTCTCACTCACTCCCAATCAGCCAGACCCCAGCAGCAAGCTAACCTACCAGTCATAGCATCTTTCCCCTGGTGGTCAGTGCATGTCATAGCGAGTGGTTGAGTGGCCTTAGCATATCATTAGAATATTACACTTTGATTGGTTGAATGGACGACTGGACACAGCGTATTAGGCTCTTATTACATAGGATTAGGTCATCTGGAAAACCAGATGGGCGGAGCCCCAAAATGGCACCAGCCCCCAGGGACGGGCAGTCAGAGATTTTAAAGGGCTTTTTTTGCGCAGAAAATTCTCTGAGCAGGTCCAGAGGCTGGGAATGTCCGGAGGGGAAGGATAATGGTCATAGCAAGTGGAATGTGGTCCAAGTGAAAGGGAATGTCCATTGTGAAGTGAGCTAAAGGTCAGTTCCCAAGGGAGGGAGTATCGATTCAGTTATTTGATCAGATCTAACACTACGGTGCCATCACTTTACATTTCTCATCTACATCGTCCTGCCGGCCTCACAGGGCAGCCCTGTGATACCGGCAGGTGTCCACGCTTATTCTGATTTTACAGGTGAGGGTGGAGTGAAAGCTTACAGTGGCCAACCCATCACTGTGCCCCCCCCTGGTCATGAGAGGTCAAGGTCAGAGCTGGAGCTCGGGCCCCTCTCCCGACTCCCATTGCTGTGCTCTCGGCAGCCGGGAGCCGTCAGCAGGAGAGCGTGGCTAGACCGAGTGCGGGGTCCAAGCAGTTCATCAAAACACGCGCAGGAGCTGTCAGCGTCTGCGTGGGTTCATGAAGGGGAAAATAAAAGGCTCTGGTTGGCTGGAGGTGAATAAATAGAGGAAGCAAAGATTGGAAAGCTCACAATAAATCATCCAGGGATTGTCTTCAAGATTCCTGGTTGACCGAACAATAAACCGGGCGGGCAGAGAGCAGACAGCCAAGGAGGCTCTCAGATTGCTGGAGGGAGGAGGGATCGAGTGGGTGTTAAGCAGCTGCTGGGCCCCAGGTCCTGTGCCGGATGGGTGACCTGCGTTATCTGTTTACCCTCAGCCAGCCCTGCGAGGTGGAGGCTGTGGTCCTCATCTCTGGGCCAGGGGAGGAAGGTCAAGGAGGGGAAGCCAAAGGCCCGCAGTCCTGCAGCTGGTAAGGGGTCCGCCAGGCTCCGAAATCCACACCTTCCCATGAACACATGCCCCAGGGCGCCAGAGGGATTTCACCTGGGACCTCTCAGGAGCGAAAGAAAGAGGAGACTCTCAGGGTCATGTTTTAAAATGCAGGTGTTATTATTATTCAGGGAGGAGGAGGCCAACAGAGCAGGAGGTGATGGTCACTGGGAAGACAATGTGTGACTGTTCCGAGAGGAGAGGGCAGCCCCACCAAGGAGAGCCAAGTGGGGAAGCGCCAGGGGGGTCGAGAGGCAGAGAGAGGGGGGATGTAGGCCTTTGTTGTGGTTCCCAGGGAAGGCTCGCTTGAGGCTTGAGTCGGGGTGAGCAGGCTGGGACTAACTGCAACCATCTCAGAGGGCTCTGGGGTCAGGCTGTGTCCAGCTGTCTGGTACCTGGCCCTGGAATATTGGAGCAGGGTGTGGCCCAGAGGGTAGGATCTCCATACAGGAGGTGGTGGCAGGCGAGAGCTTGGATCGGTGGATTTGCTTGTGGAAGGCTAGTCCCTGGGAGGGGCAGTCACTCCAGAGACTACAAACCCCCAGGGTTCAGAAACACAGGGTTCTTACAGAAGAGCAACGTTCACCCAGGCAAACAGGTGGCATCACAAACCTTCCAGGGAGGCTGATGAGGTGCACCTGGGGCTTCTCCATGTTCTGGAGCCAGAGTGGGACTCCACTCATCACATCAGGAGAGGCCTCTCCATGGCTTTACCATGGTTTGTGAAGTGAGGATGGGCGTTGTTTTAAGCATCCTGACAGCAAGTAATTGCAGGTCAAAGGACCCAAGTGGGTAAACTAATCGGAATTAAATGAGATTAATCAGAATAAACTCTGTAATTCCCCTATCAAGAATGTCAAGACATTGTATAAAGTGTGTGTCTGTGTGTGTGTTTGTGTGTCTGTGTATATGTGTTTGGGGTCTGTGTGTGTCTGTTTTTTGTGCATGTGTATGTCTGTGTGTGTGTCTGTTTTGTGTGCATGTGTGTGTCTGTGTGTGTCTCTGTGTGTCTGGGTCTGTGTGTATGTCTGTTTTGTGTGCATATGTGTGTCTATGTGTATGTCTGTGTGGGCAGTGCAAACCAGGCTCACAGAAAAACAGAGGCGTTTGACTGTGTAGGTGACCAGGAAAATATGGTGTAGCAAGGGACTGAAAGACTGATTTTCCAAGTTTATTTTTTGCCCTTTGGATGTCTCAAGGATATAAATAGAAATTGAATCTGCTCCTCTATTACTTATTCTTAACGTTATTTGTCAGTGCGATTAAGTGTACGGAATGGAAATAGGAATCAGATAAACCCTTCAGCATTTCTTAGGATAAAGATACAATTTCTTATCACAGCTTATAGGGTGTGCAGGCTCTCTCTTCTACCTCCGTTTCTAACCTCATCTCACACCACACTCCACCCCACCGCCTACCATGCCCTTGGCTTCTTCATCCAGCTACCTGTTAGTCATTCTTCACTTCTCTTCTCTAGCATCATTCCTTCAAGAGAGTGCTCACTGGCCTCTCTGCCCAAAACACGCCCCCCCAACCCCACAATGATGCTCTCATAGCACCAAGTACTTCTGCTGCGTAACCGCTGTCACAGTTGAACTTCACATCGTTTATGTAATGATTTGTTCAATGGCTACCTCCCTGATAAGGCTGTGTGCTCTGGAGGTAGGTAACTGAAATGGTTTTTATTCACCAGGGCAGCTCAAGATCCTAACATGGAGTAGGTCCTAAGTAGATATTTTTAGATGAATAAATAAATGAATGAATGTGGCCTCTCTTCTCACACCCATCTCTGTAGTAAACTGTCTTTTCAATGACCACCACCTCCTAATCTGTTGGCCTCATCATCCCCAACTCAGCAAGTCACTTCCCTCCCTGAGCCTTCCTTTCTTCACCTGTGCAATGGAGGAATTGGTTGTGTCCATTGATTTCTAAAGCCTTTCCGGTTTCTGTGCTGTTGTAGGCTGTTTAAAGGCTTTCTGTGTTTCTTCCCCGTGGCAAGGAGAAAGGGGGTTCTTTAAGATATGGGATGGCAGAGGGGAGAGAGGGTACTTGTAATGTTGAAGGATGATCAGAGAAGTCCTCACTAATAAGTGCAGAGACTTGAAGGAAGAGTGTGGGACATGTGGATATCTGAGAAAGAGCAGTCCAAGTAGAAACAAAACAGCTGATGCAAAGGCCCTGAGGCAGGCTAGAGTAAGATTATCAAGAAGGCAAGGATGGTTAGAGCAAAGTGGGCTGGCGAAGAATGGTAAACAATGAGGACCAAGAAGGCTTGGAGGGGACAAAATACATAGGGCCTGGTAGACCATTGTAGGACCCTTTTACTCAGAGTGGGATGAGAAATCATGGGAGGGCTTTGAGCAGAGGAGTGACATGAACTTAGGGCCTAATTGGCTTCCTGAATGACAGTGAAAAGATGAGCTATTGTAAATTATGTTTATATTTCCAATGGTTGTAAATTCTCTGGAGTTCCATTTCATAAATTCATGTCATGCCATAAAGATTCTGCAATTACTGAAGAAAACAAATGAATACAAATATATGCCTTAAACAAATAAGATACCCTTGGAATTCCAACTATTCATTCCCTCACTCTCTTTCCAATGGCCTCTGTGTGTCTACAACATGCACCAGCTGGGAGTGAACCTAGAACTTGAATTTTGTCTCTGAAAGGTATTAACTGTGAGAAATTCCCAGAACCTGGTCTGCAAAATGAACCCAGAAAAATATGTTTGTTGATGCCACATCGGGCCAGTGGGAGGGTTGTGTGAAAATGCACCTGTATTATCCTTAGCATAGTACTTGGTGTATCTTTGGTGCTCAGTAGATGCTAGTTTCCACTCGTCTCCTTCCTTTTCAAACAATAATTAATATGGAAATGGGAGGCTGGGATTTGGGGCACATTGAGATCATGATAATAACCACACATTTGGACAGAACTTATTTACATTTCCAAGCACCATCCAAACAATTTTATGAGCTGCCAGAAGAGAGAAGACTGTCCTCATTTTCTAGATAGAAAGAATAAAGCTGGAGTGGCTTGTACCGCAGCAAAGCTGGGGGGTTGAGTTTCAGCTTCTCTTGCCCATTTCTCTCTACTTCTCTCCAGGGTTTGGCTTCAGCTTGTTTTAACAGTCAACCAATTGCAAAGAACGCCAGATCTGTGAATGGTTTAAATAACAAAGGAAGGCCCCATAGGTGCTACCCACACCAGGCCTAAGAATCTCTTCTGATGTCCTAGAGTGTGTAAAAACCACATTTGAAAGATCCAAGGAGCCACCCAGATTAATTTTGCTGGGAAAACTTTCAGCTGATAAGTTCTTGGTTTGCCTTCCCCACAGTTCCCTGCTCAGCAGGTAGAGGAAGCAGTAAGAACTACCCTTCTGGACTTGACTTAGATCAGTAAGAAACAACTAACTGCTTGTCTGAAAATGACGACAGAGAAAGAAGCAGGTCATGTGGACTCAGCAGGGGGTGGAGGGAGGAACCCCCACCCAACCTCCTGAACTCCGAACTTTAATAATGCCAATGTCAAGTATGAGGCAAAAAATCGACATGATCCCAGGAACCAACTCAACAAAAAAAGCAAAACAACTAAGACAGAAGAACCCTAAAAATGAAATCTGACAATATAATTTTAAATATTCTTAGCCAGAGAGGAGAGAACGAGAGACACCTTAAGAAGTTAATGTGCCTGCACAGGTAGGGTCTGCCTTAGGGACAGTTCTTTTGGGTGCAAATAGCAAGTTCTTTTAAAATTTACTTTAATCAAGTAAAGAGGGATGTAATAAAAGGATCCTGGGACCAATCACAAAATCCCAGGGCAACTCAACCTCTTTAGTGGTTGTGAATCTCAAAACACTCAGAAAAAAAAAAAAAAAGTACAACATCAACTTGTATCTGGTTTTCATCTTCCCATTTTCCCAGATTGGAGGGATATAAAAACATGGTTTCTTGGGGAATATTCTGGCCACCTTTGTCCAAGGGGGTGCCAGTCTTTGGCCGGCAGTTCTCAATTTCCACCCATTTGTCCTGTTGTCCCATCTGCGCTCCAGGTCTGAATGCTCTGCTCCTTTCTTGCTGTGTCAGATCTGATTCAATGGGGCTGCACACAGCACTTAAAACTGCAATGGCTTGATGAAGATAGGCATCTACTGGTATTTCCCTCTCACATAAAAAGATCCAGCCACTTGTACATGGTGGCCAGCTAACACTTGGCATTCTTTTACGAAAGAAGAAGGAAAGAATGGAAATTGAGATGCACCAAGCAGTCTGTTGTCCCTGCCATCCGCCGGGCGTGGGACTGTGGTGAAGGTGGGAGCAGGTCCTTTCTCAGGGTCCAGAGGCAGCCTCCCTCTGTGGTTCAGCCCCATACTCGGACCCTGCTGAAGGTTGTAGGAGCTGCTGTGCTCCCAGGCCATTCCAATCTCTACTCTACCTGGTCTGCTGCCTCTCAACACACCCCCTCCACATCCTTAGAGGGCTCCTCTTACCCAGGTCACTCTCTGGGACATGTTGTGCTATTCTTCCATCAGTTTAGGGCTTTGACAAAAACATTAACAAAAGTCACTTGCACTTAGTTCCTTTATGACGTGATGGTAAATGTTCTAAAGGCTTTACATATTTGTTTAAATTGTCATAGTAGGCCTACAAGGTAGATAGCATTGTCCTTCCTTCACCAATGGGACAAGAGGGCCTCACAGCCAGGAAGTGACAAGATCCTCCTAAGCCAGCTGACCTGGCATGGGAACTCTAGCTCTGACCCACAGCCCTGCATGCTCCTCTGCTTGTCTGTAAACAGAGTTTGCTTTCTGCCCTGACACATCAAGAGACCAGGGGAGACCAGTGATCTGGCTGCCACCTCCTAATACGAACAGCGAGGAGCAGGGAGCACAAATTGAAATTCAAAGAATTACCCTGCCGTGGCCTTCTAGGCCTACAAAGCCATCAGGATCTCGTCTCCTTGGTTCACTGTCTCTGCTTCGCTCGACACATCCGTCTGTTTTCCTCTTACCAAGCCATTGAACGGTTCAATTATGCTCCACGCCACAACTCCTGAGGTTCTCATCTCTCCACTCCGGTGGCCAGCCTAGACCAACCCCCCGTCAGCCTCAGCTCCAGATGCCAGGTGAGTCCGATGTCCCAGGTTCTGTCCCTTGTCCTCTCAGCCATGGTCAAGAGGGATGGTGACCCTGCACAAACCCTGAATCTCAGAGACCTAAGACCGTGACCAGTAAAAGGATCTCCTTGCCTGTTTTTAAAATAGGAGCATATGTACAAAATACGGAAGATGGGAATCATAGCCAAACAACAAAGTACTGAACCCTAAAGTACGTGACCAGGAAGAGCCGAGGCTGGCAGCACTGTATATAATAGAACAAACGAAACAAAGAAAAGCACAGACTCACTTCTTTGGGCAGAAATTAGAATGTTAGCACATGAAAGAGAAAAGTAAATGACTCAATTCCCACTTGGCTTTGCTGCCAGGGGGAATAATTCCCGACAAGAAATGGTAGAAAAGCTATCTTTAAGGGGACACTTCCGGGAAGAAAAATGAGAATGATAATAGAGCATTTAATATGCTTTAAGTGAATTTAAATGCTCAGAAGCAGAATAATTACATCTCAGGGCACAGAATGTACTAATAAAACGTGTCTACATTGACAGCATCGGCATCTCTGCTCTTTTAACAAATGACAGAGAAGGAAGGTTCGGCTGGAAGACTGCGAGAAGGTAGATATTGTTCTGTTTTACCATCAAGGTTCTGGAAATATATATTAAAGAGCTTGAAATTAGAGCAAGAAAAAACCTGAGGGAATTACCACTAAAAATGACACGCAAATAGTTATAACTTTAAAAGATCCTTGGTAGGAGTTAGCAAAGGTTTATTTGATTAATTAATTTATTCATTTGTCCAAACCCTTATTGAGTATGTTGTAGATGCCAGACACAGAGGTTATAAACATGTATAATAAGACTGAGCTTTACCATCAACCTGGTAGCATTCAGAAAAATTAACAAAAATACAGAGCAAACTAGCCTCACCTTCTTTTTCGGTACCTTTTCCAGGCTGGTAGAACAGCTTCTTCTTCAAAGATCACATACCTGATACATGAAGAGCCTTAAGGCCAGGTGTGTTCCACTAGTTGAGCTATCTCCCCGTAGAAGGATCCAACAGGGGTGAGGAAGAAGTATGTCTTTCTTCATAATGAGCTCCACAAAGACCACATGGGCAGCCCACACTCCAGGGAACAGTGTCTATCTTACTGCCAAAGCTAGAGCAGTTGGCTCTAAAATATTCAAACTGGTAGGTGGAGTAGGGTACCCAGGGCCCGGTAGTGAACACAGTAAGCAATCAGATGGAGTCATGGGTCAAAAATCAATGATGAGCCCTGGCTAGGTGGCTCCATAGGTTGGAGCATCGTCCCATACACCAGAAAGGTTATGGGTTTGATTCCTGGGCAGGGAACATACCTAGGTTGCAGGTTTGATCCTGGTTGGGGTACGTGTGGGAGACAATTGATTAAAGTTTCTCTCTCATATCAATCTCTCTCTCTCTCTCTCTCTCTCTCTCTCTCTCTCTCTCTCTCTCTCATCAATAAACATATCCTTGGGTTAGGATTAAATTTTTTTAAAAATCAGTGATGAGATTCCAATCTTGGGGAAAACAGAAATGGTAAGAATGAGGACTGATGTTAACTTAATCAAAAGTCTGTGGTCAGGGTAAGTCCCTGTCCAGGGATGGGGCTTTCTGAAGAGACAGAAACCTAGTCAGAATTTGCAGTATAGTAGTATATTACTCAGTATCTGCAGACCACTTCATGGGCATTTATTGCACACAAGGCATCAATTTTAGGTTATCTCTCTCCAAGTTGATAGTGAAGAGTTTAAGACATGTCCAGGTCCCACAATCAGTATATTTCCTTACTATTTATTCCTGCCAAATAGGGATATTTTAATTCATAATTGTAAGGATATCTAGATAATTCTGGATCCTCAAGTAAAACATTGACTCATAAGGAATAGATTCATCACTGAAGATTGCTTTCCATGTCCCAGTAGACAGAAGCACTTCATATGCAGAGCGTAGCTTTCAAAAAACTCTTTCCACTTGAAAGATGAACGCCCATTCATTCTTTGGTTGAATGCGTCTGTGGAAAATGTTTCTACATGGTTTGTGGCAGCCCTTGGATGTGATTTTTGAAGCATCATCAATAATATATCATCAATTTCTTTCTCTGACAATGACAGAGAATTATTAGCCACACTAGAGGCCCCGTGCACGAAATTCATGCATGGGTAGGGTCCCTAGTGGCTGCCCGCTGCTGGCTGGGCCTTCCTTCATTCCATGCTGCCCCCTGGTGGTCAGCGCATGTCATAGTGTATGATCAAACTTGAGGTCAGTCGAACTTCCAAGGGGACACTTTGCATATTAGGCTTTTATATATATAGATGATTGAAGAATTTCTTCACAGTATGGTCTTAAGAAATTCTGAGATCTGTCCTGAACATTTAAAATGATCATCCTTGAGCTCTGAACAACAAATTCCATTTAATTCAAGAGGCTGACTCCAATTTTGAAATATATTCAGCCATTCTAAGTAACTACTAGTAATCAAATCACAAAAAAATATTTATCCCACCTTCAAAAAATGTGTGTGTGTTTTTTTTTTTATCAAACACTCTATGTCAGTATTTAAAAAATAGAGGTTTTTTGTTGTTGTTAATCCTCAGCTGAGGATATTTTTCCATTGATTTTTAGAAAGAGTGGAATGGAGACACAGAGAGAAACATCCATGTGAGAGAAACACATCGACTGGTTGCCTCCTGCACAAATCTCAACCAGGGCGAGGGAACTTGAAACCCAGGTACATGCTCTTGACCGTAATCGAACCCGGGACCCTTCAGTCTGTAAGCTGACGCTCTACCCACTGAGCCAAATCAGCTAGGGCAAAAAAATAGAGTTTTGTATTCACTTACCACTTCTCAGCACATCACACTGAAAAGATGTACATATACTGGCTATGATCCCATCATAGTCAACATTTCTACAGTTTCTTTCAGCCTTCGATCAAGAGGAGGTATATTGTTGGCTACTGGTTAGTGTCTGTGAATAAAATAGTTGAGAAAGTCTGTGTGACTGATGGCATGGGTCCCAGGGCCGTTGTACCGTCCTCCTCATGGCTCACAAATCATTTCAGTTTAAATGAAAAAAAGAGTCTTCTTATGGCACAAGCTTTCAATGATAAAACCTATTGAACGCTTCTCTGTCCTACATGCATTACACACAGCCAAGGAGTCAATTCACACTCTGCACAGCAGTGGTCTGCAAAATATAGGCTGGGAATTCATACCTAGTAATTTCTCTTCCCATTTTCTTTACCATGAATAGTATGCAATATCCAAAAGCGTTATTGAATCAAGGAATTTTGCAAAATTTTCATTCACTTTTTGACTGTTTCAATGATGTGGTACATACATATTTTGAATGATGCCTCTGGAGTTTTTTATTCTTTTCTACATTTGGATATAAAAGCCACTTACTTCATACTAACAACAATTATTTGGTAGAAGAACTGGGATGGAGGGGGTTGGGAGTTGGTGGGCCTTGACTGGATTACCAAAGAGGCCGCTCACTGTTTTATGTGAAAATGGTGCATTTCTATGGCTACCTGCCAGTTTTGCAAGGATTCATAACTGACAGTTCCCTGGGCAGAAGATAATGGATTGCAAGTTCAATAAGACACATTTTCAGATACTTATTATCTTTCACATTTTATTTTTACAACTATTTACGGTTTTCATTTTTCGACTGAAGATTTTCTCCTCACTTTATATTGTGTGGAGACCTTGCCATATTTTATATGTGCTATATTATTTTTAACTTCCCTCATTTTATATTGTATGTGGCTCTGTCCACAATTTACATTTATAATATCATTAATATTTTCAGTACTTTTATGACTCAAAGAACTACTTTGAGTCAATGGTATATATATATTTTAAAGAACAGTTGGGGGCATAATATAACACAGTAGAGTAACTTGGAAAAATATGAGAATTGAGTAAATGAAACCAATCACCCCAATGATGTAAAATACAGGGTATCCCCAAAAAAATGTATAGACATAATTTGAATAATTATAAAGGCAGTGCTTATTAAAATACATTTCATTTTCAAAATGTAATAGAATCACCTTTTAAAATGTGTATACATTTTCTTGGAATACCCTGTATTATATGATGGCCACGTGGTAGGCTTCAAACTTTTTAAGAATGCAATGTGATTTCTATAAAAAGCATAATTAATTTGAACTATGTGAACAAAATCATTTCCTTGCTTTTTACCTCTGAGACTGTCAAACCACTTGCAAACCATGGACTGGTCTGGGCAGGACATGTACGCTCAGCACATGGACAGGGAGGGTTGGGAAGTAGGAGGTCGGGACATGGGATGGGAGGTGCTATGACAGCAGTGGGTCATCTTAAAGGTGCCCTCACAATCAGGGGCAGAAGGAAGGCCCCCAAAGGCATGACTGGGCCACCGAGTCCCCAAATCTGAGAGCAGGATTCATAACAAGCCCCACCGAGAAGGGGTGAAAGAAGATTATTGAATCTTGCTTCAAGCTGTATCTTCTCAGGAGCTGGAGACAGGTGCCAACTGGCAGTGGCTCTGGTTCCCTGAACCCGGAGTTGGTAGAAGCAGAGGAAATAAAATAGGGCTGTGATCCTGTCGGCAGAATCTCAGTCGTGGTCACAGAATGGAAGCTCAGCGCATGGACTGGGCAAGAGCTGATGTGAATGACAAAGGCAGGGCTCAAGTTCATCCTGACAGACTGGAACGCAGTGTCCTAATCAACTCAGTACATTTTTGTGCAGCTGCATGAAATGTGTGCATTTAGCTCCTAAAAATCAATTGTGTTCGTGCAGACCTAAGTGCACAGAATTCTTGTAAGAACGAAGGGAGGCTACTTGTAGGACCACAAATTCAGTGGCACCAACTCAGCATCTACAATATTAATGACACTGTAGGCTGCATTCATCACCGTGTCCAGACATAAATATGTAATGAAGGAATGATAATAATGATGGCTTATCATGTCACAATATGCTATTAGACAAGATTTCCACCCTCTTTGTACTGCACTTGCATAATTGAGTCCAAATGAGATAGTTCTTCTTGTTACTTTTCAGACGATGCTAGTACTTAAAGAATTGTCATCAAGCCCTAATCTGTTTGGCTCTATGGATAGAGCGTTGGCCTGTGGTCAGAAAGGTCCCGGCTTCAATTCCAATCAAGGGCACCTACCTGGGTTGCAGGCTCCTCCCCGGCTCGGGCTCTGGTTGGGGTGTGTGCAGGAGGCAACCAATCGACATCGATGGTTCTCTCTGTCTTTCCCTCTCCTTTCCACTCTCTTTAAAATTCAACGGAGAAATATCCTTGGGTGAGGATTAAAAAAAAGAGTTGTCATCAAAAGTAGATAAGCTGTGGGAAGCCCGCTCAGAGCCTGGCACACATGAGCAGCTTCATACCACAGTAGAGTCTAAAGGAGTTGAATTCATAGGAGCAAGTGGGAGCAAGAGGATAACATTTATTTGAATTGTTTTATCCAATTTAATCTTTCTGTTAGCCCCAAAAGCTTGGCTCTGCATTCTCCTTACCCGACTGAGATATATCCTCAAGTGCTCACTTTAATGTCACTTCTCAGGGGAGGACGTCCCAGCTCTCTACCCCAGTCCCCAAATAAGGTGTGACGATTCTGTCCTTTACTCCTGGTTAATTCTGTAATTTCCACCTCGTGGCACTTGACTCAATTTCTTGTTAATGCGTGTTTCATTACCTTTTCTCCCCATGGGAGCACATGCTTTCTGAAGGTAGTGATTGTGTCTGTCTGGTTCAATGTTATAGCCCTAGAGTCTTAGACAGCACTTGGTTTTTAAAAAACAGAGCTTAGTAAAGGTTGGCTAGGTGAATGAATGAAAAAAATGGGGTTCGGAGTGTTGGAGATGCTAAAAATCTCTTAATTTACAAATGGTAGGTACCTAGAATCGATGCCCCCCCCACCCCCCAATTCATATAGTATTAAAGTTCTAACTATCGGCACCTCAGAATGTCACTAATGAGAAATAAGGTTATTTCTAAATAGTGTAGTTAGATAAGTTAAGATGAAGCAGGACTGGAGTGGGGCGGGGCCCTAGGACAATATGACTGGTGTCCTTATAAAAAGGGGGGCTTTGACATAGAGACGAACACCACATGGAGATGAAGGCAGAAGTGAGGGCAATGCTATCATAAGCCAAGGAACGCCCAAGCCAGCCAGCAAACCACCAAGAGCGAGGAGAGAGGGCTGGATCAGGGTCCTCCTCTCGGCCCTCAGAAACCAACTCTGCCATCCGTCCTTGCAGACTTCCAGCCTCCAGAGCCGTGAGGCAATATACACAGAGTGGCCAGATTATTGTGATCTCTGAACACATAATAATCTGGCCACTCAGTGTATATCCTATATAATAAAAGGCTAATATGCAAATTGTCCCCTCGACCAAGAGTTCGACCAGCAGGCCGGCCAACTGCCCATGTCCCCTCCCCTGGCCAAGCTGGGTGGACCCCACCCATGCACGAATTCATGCACCAGGCCTCTAATATTAATACACACACACACACACACACACACACACACACACACACACTGAGTGGCCAAATTATTATGCTTTCAGAGATCATAATAATCTGGCCACTCAGTGTATTTCCGTTGATAAGCCACACAGTTGCAGTACTTTGTGAGAATAGCCCTTGAGAACCAACCGTGTCCCTGGAGTTCAGCTCTCAGCCTTACTAATTGTTACGTTCGACTTATGTTTATTGAGCGCCATCAACGTAGTCTATACTATTGGAGGCCCTGTGGGCGGGAACATAAGACATAAGAACTGCCCTCCTTGGGGAACACATATGAAAAAAAAAACAACGGGGGGGGGGGCGGGGGAGAAAAACTTATTTCTTTCCGTTCCCGGCAAGAGGTCTGAGATTGTATCCATGTTGACTAAAATGATATAAGATTGCTTTGAAAAGTGGAGGGCCAAAATACTCATTTAGCGAGTGCAATCTATCTACCAATAGGCTAAGAATGTGTCAGCCAGCCAGCACATTTCTGCTCCCGTTTAAGAAATCCACTTGGAAAGTGCATTAAGATTAGGAGATAGATCGGCGCCTATAAATTGGATTTGGATAAGGGGTATTTTTATCAAGTGCTGGGAACAGAATGAGTCACCCGACTTCACCAGGAGTACATAGCTGCCGTGAGGTCTTCTGTGAGTCTGTTCCCGTCCCCTAGGAGTAGAACAGGGACATACTGAAAGTGTCTGCTCAGTCTTTGTTGTTTGTGTGTGCCGGGCACTGTCCGAAATGCTGGGAATTCATCAGTGATGAAGACCCAGCCCTGGCCTTCCAGGGGTTCAGTGTGGAAAGTGGGGCTCTGAGGACTTGCATGTTATTCTGAGAGCTCAGAGAAGGAACCTCTAATCCAGCCAGCCTTGCAGAATCAGAAAATGTCCCACAGCTAACGGGCTGGGGAGTGGGTGTGTCTCTTGCCTGTGGGGATTATTCTGTTGTTTTTCTTTTTCTTCTTCTTGATTGTAACAGCTTCCTAAATTATTTTCAGTGTTCCTTGTTTCTCAATATTTGAATTCAAAGTTTTAAATTCCCCACAAAGTACCACATTAGCAATGTCATAAAGGCTTCTGTATGTACCGATTTCATTGTTATAGAATTCTAAACGTTTTCTAATTCCCATTGTCATTTCTTCATCACATCATGTGTATTTTCAGTTACCAAGTGTGGCTTTAGCAAACTGCATTTTTGTTATTGATTCCAGACTTTATGGTACTGCAAAATATTGATTCTTTGGTACTTGCTAAGTTTTTTATGTAAGGGCTATTTTGTGGTCACTTTTTGCAATGGTTTCACATGAGCTACGTAACAAATATGTTCTCTTTGGTGGTGAATGTCTCTATTTGTCCTTTTGCTCAAGTTAGGTCATTCGATTGTTTAAATGTTCTAAATCCCGGAATTGGTCTGCTCAACCTATCAGTTTCTAAGAGAGATTTCTTAAGATCTTTCTCTGTGATTATGGATCTGTCACCTTTTTCTTTGTAATTATGTCAATTTTTGCCTTATTTTGAGGTTCCTTGGTTAGCGTCTTAAAGATTCAAGATATACTTCATACCATCTCATTTTATCTTCAATGTCTCTAACTTCTATTTCATTTTTTCTATCTCCTTTTGTTACGTTCTGAATAATTTTTCCAATTTATTCATTCTCTCTTTAGCTGAGTCTAATTGTATTTTAACCAACTACCAAGTTTTTTTATTTCAATGACTGTGTTTACACTTCTTGAAGTTCTATTTGTTGGTATTTTTAAACTCAAAATAGCCTTTTATTTTTGTATTCATTTTAAGTACACATAGAACTCTTTTAGATCTATTGTGTTAGTCCAAGCTTTGAAAAGAAGGTGGATAATTTTCCTATTATCATCATAGTTCATTTGCTCATGCATTTGGTAATTTTTTCCCTAGTAAATGCCACTTCATGAGATTTATTCACATTGCCTTTTGCTTTCGGTTACAAAGAGAACTATAATCATCATATTCATGGTGGTTTTACATTCATTTCTACTTGAATCCTGCAATTTCAGTCATCTTAGACTAATGTTATTCTTGGATTCTCAACTTGGACTTCTCATCACACAGGTAGTATATTTAATTCTTGCATCCATGCATGACAAAGGCATGGGTTTTTTTTTATCTCATGGATGATTTTCTCCCCACCTCCTCTGCCTGCCACTAAATTACTTGGACAGATAGCAAGCTTCCTCAGCCTTGGTAGCTGAATATGTAACATGTTTATTTGGTAGTGAGCTTCCTGTTACTGGAGGGATGTGGTGGAGTTGTTAAGCATTGGATGAGAAGATCACCATGGTCTCATTCTAACCATCCATGGTGATCTCTACTGTCTTATATTTGTTACACTAGAGGCCTGGTGCATAAAATTCGTGCATGGGGCGGGGAAGGGTGTCCCTCAGCCCGGCCTGCATCCTCTACAATCTGGGACCCCTCGGGGGATGTCCAACTGCCTGATCACCCCTAACTGCCTCTGCCTGCCTGCCTGATTGCCCCTAACCACCTCTGCCTGCTGGCCTGATCGCTGCCTAACTGCTCCCCTGCTGGCCTGATCGCCCCCAACTTCCCTTCCCTGCCAGCCTGATCACCCCTAACTGCTTGCTCCCCTGCTGACCTGATAACCCCTAACCGCCTCTGCCTCGGCCCCCACCACCGTGGCTTTGTCTGGAAGGAAGTCGGACTCCGGAAGATGTCCGGTTGACCTGGTCTAATTAGCATATTACCCTTTTATTAATATAGATAGATTTTAAAAAGTTTGTCCATATCCACTGCCTCACTTGATAATGAGATGTCAGTGACTCAATGGTCTTTAAGCTTCAAGCCATACATCTCAGATTCCTGGTAAACAGCTGGAGAATAGCAGCTTCCTGAGGTGTGCTCAACAGGCACAGAGACTTGTCTGAGGGTCTCTCTTTCCAGTGCTCAGGACACACTCCAACTTTTCAAATCCATGTGTGGCTGTCACATACACTGAGTGGCCAGATTATTATGATCTCTAAACACATAGTAATCTGGCCACTCAGTATATATATATATATATATATATATATATATATATATATATATATATTAGAGGCCCAGTGCATGATTGAATCATGCATGTGTAGGGTCCCCTACACGCTTTCACTTTCGATTGCGGGGGAGCTGGCTGCCTGTCCGCTGGTGCACCAGACCTTTCAGAAGCCTCCGGCACGGCGAAGGCTTCTGAAAGGCCTGGTGCCAGAGCGGACAGGCACCCAGCTCCCACGCTTTTGATGGTCCGCGGCGGGACGTGAGCTCACTGCCCCAGAGGCCCCTTCTGTTCTGCAGCACAGCCATGGCGCAGACGCTGAGCTCGCGCCGCCACTGGCGATGCGAGCTCAGCGTCCTGCCGGCCCAATCGGCTACCCCGGCCACCCCGAGTCCCGCCCCCTGCGCCTCCCTCTGGCCCAATCGTGGGCGTAGCGGAGTGATGGTAATTTACATATTACCATTTTATTAGGTAGGATATATATTAGAGGCCCGGTGCATGAATTCGTGCATGGGTGGGGTCTGGCCAGCCTGGCCAGTGGGAGGGAACATGGGCAGTTGGCCGGCCTGCCTGCTGGTCGAACTCCTGGTTGAGGGGACAATTTTCATATTAGCCTTTTATTATATAGGATATACACTGAGTGGCCAGATTATTATGTGTTCAGAGATCATAATAATCTCGCCACTCAGTGTATGCCCAATTCCTGTGGTCTCCTTGTAGCTTTGGGATGGACTGTCTCTGGAGGCTTGTGGGTAGGAGTATAAGGAGCATAATCAAACACCTTGCTGATTAATTATGGTTCCTTGATCTCGCCACAGCGGGAGCTCAGAAATGGTCAAAGCTTTAGTTCAATCTTTACCTCCTGGTGAGAAAAAAGTTTGAAATTTAGTTTCACAGAAAGAACAGTGAAACTTGCAAGTTGAGGTATAAGCTGTACCCAGAGGAAAATGTTGTTGGATTGTTCATACCCTAACACTTTCCAAAGAAGATATTGGAAGACTCACAGCAAGGAGTACACACACACACACACACACACACACACACACACACACACACACAGAGTCATAAATAGAAATAGAAATAGAACGTATGAATTACTAATGCAGGGAAACCAAGCTGATAATTACTGAGGCTATTCTGTTTGGGAATGAATGGTAGTAACAGACAGTTTTTCCAAAGATGAGCTGACACTCTTTCCCATCACTGTTCTATTCTGCAATGTGAACTTAACACACTCTCATCCAGGGGAAGGGTTTACTTCTCCACCAATGTATTAGTATTCTAGGGCTATTGTAACTAATTACCACAGATTGGAAGGCATAGACCAAAGAAATTTATTTCCTCACAGTTCTGAGACCAGAAATCAAGGTGTCCGCAGGGTTGGTTCCTTCTGGGGACTCTGAGTGTGGAGGTATCCTGCCTCTCTCCCCCATTCTGGTCATTGCTGAATACAAAGGATGTGGGATGGGGCCCAGAGGGAGGACGAGAGGTAGGAGAAAACATGGCACCTGTAGATATATAATACCTGTCACATACAGAGGCTCTTAGCAGAAGTAGAGTAAATGTCCAAGTGGTAGCTGCTATTATTGTATTGTCATCATCATCATCATCATCATCACTGTCACCACCATCATCACCACCACCATCACCATCTCTATCACTATCACCATCATCTCCATCACCATCTCCATCACTATCAACACCCACCATCACCATCACTATCATCACCATCATCACCATCATCACCATCACCTTCACCATAACTATCACCATTACTACCACCATCACCACCACCATCACCACCACCACCAACATCACCATCACCATCACCACCACCACCACCACCATCACCATCACCACCACCATTATCACCACTATCAGCATCACCACCACAATCACCATCACCACCACCACTACCACCATTACCATCATCATCACCACCACCATATAGACTGCTAACAACCTGACTTAGGCAACTCCCTCTGCTTGGAGGTTTTCTACTCCTACCCCCTCATTTTGTTCTCTCTCCGTATAGCCTCTCAGAATTCTTCCTTGCTCCTTTGTATGCTAAGATGTCTGGACCTGCTTTAGAAAACCAACTCCTGACAAGGTTTAGCAACCTTTGGGAAAATGAGAATTTAAATGAGTTGTAAATAACTCAGAATTCAAAGCACTCCCTCCCTTTGGAGCTCAGCAGAGGTTTTCCAGGCCTGCGAATCCCCAGCCAGGTGATGGATGGTGCATAGAAACACCACATTGAGGCATGAGCCTGGGCTCCTGTTTCCTACTCTTGGAAAGCTGGCTTCTATTTGGTGAGCTACCACTTTCTCATTTTTCTCCACCTTCTGAAGCACCATCGCCAGGTTCTAGGAGACGTATGAGTCCACGAGTCAAGCACCTTGCAAAACGGCTCCCATCGGGCTCCCATTTTTCACCCGTGTTGGGGATCGGCCCCATTTATCTGCGGCTTCCACACTGCACAGCTTTCTTCTCCCCTTGATTGCTTTGCGTTTCTGTCGATTAGACTCCAGTGAGGCTGTCATTGAGGGATACACTTTATCAAAATAATCATTGCCAAGCGCTGGAACGGGGGAGCCTAGTGAGAAAGCTGGAGTGTCAAGGCTTCCCGAACACAGGAAGGAAGATGGGCCTTATCTTAAACCCATCTTCAACCCCTGCACTCCGGATTTCAGGCCCCCTGGTGGTTTGATCCTGGTCATTTTTTTTTAATTCCTTTCCTCCCTGCAGATGAGTATGACAGAGTTTATCCCTCTCCTTGGTCCCGGGATGCCATCCACAAACCTGTCATTTGCACGAAACCTCACAAGTCAGTGGGTGTGCTCCACGTCGCTGCTGTTACAGCTCCTGGGATAGATGTATCTGCTGGGTGTAGAACAAGCCATCGGCCTGTGCTTTTTCTAAGTCATTGCAATGCCACTGGCATTTTGACAAGCTGGCACCAACTGACAGGCTGAGCACCTGGGAGCGATCTGTTTTGCAGGCTGCGAGAAACAGCTGTATAACTCTGGTAGAAACCGGCTCTGTTGTGGTCCAATACATTTTAGGTAGAGAGGCAGGCTGCTGAAGTGGAACAGGCCCTGACTTGGGAGCAAGAGGGACCTAGGTTTGAATCCTGACCCTTGTGCTCACTGGTTTTGAGTGGTGAGTAAGTTGTTTAACAGTCTCCTCATCTGTGAAATGGGGAGATAAACACAATTCTTGAAGAGATAAAGTGTTATTAGCTATATACACTGAGTGGCCAGATTATTATGATCTCTGAACGCATAATAATCTGGCCACTCAGTGTACTTCTCTTGAGTACCTCATTTATTTGATATCAAAGATACTATACTGTAATTCAGGGGTCCTCAAACTTTTTAAACAGGGGGCCAGTTCACTGTCCCTCAGACCGTTGGAGGGCCGGACTATAGTTAAAAAAAAACTATGAACAAATTCTTATGCACACTGCACATATCTTATTTTGAAGTAAAAAAAAAACACAAAAAAAATGGCAAAAACACCCGCATGTGGCCCGCGGGCCGTAGTTTGAGGACGCCTGCTGTAAATCATGCACTTGATCAGTTTTCCCCTTTGCACTGGCTGATAGAAAGCTCAGGGAAAATAGATGGTTGATCTCCAGCAAAAGTCTAGAATACTTTTGGTACCCATTTGAGATACAAATACACTGAGTGGCCAGATTATTATGCGTTCAGAGATCATAATAATCTGGCCACTCAGTGTATATAAAAGCCTAAGAGACTGGAACGCCAAAATGACCGGAATGACCGAAATGGCTGGTCACTATGATGTGCACTGACCACCATGGGGAAGATGCTTAATGCAGGTGCTGCCCCCTGGTGGTCAGTGTGCTCCCACACCCAACCTCCTGTGGCCAGCCAACCTCCCATGGTCCCTTCCCCCGTCTGGCAGGCCATGGCCGGCAGCCAGCAGCTGGCAAGAAGGCCCCAGTTGGCGGCTGGAAGGCCCCGATCGGCCCAGATCACTGGCCAGGCCTAGGGAACCCCACCCATGCATGAATTTTGTGCACCTGGCCTCTAGTTAGAGATAATTACTTAAGTGTCTGTCTGGCATTGGGTTGGTGCATACATGGTTTCTGATAGTGAGGCAGTGAGGATAGCCCAGCAGCAGCATCAGTTACAGTTGTAGTGTAAGTATTAACAGTAGCATTTGTTGTCATAATGATGGTAGAGTGATGATAGTGCTGGCTTTGAGCCAGGAGACTTGGATTGTACCAATGACAGAGTTAATAGAATGTGGTGGGATAGAGAGTGAAGACACCTGATGTCTAGTCTCGGGAGTTCCTCAGTATTTTGTGTCTGTAGAATTTAAGTTGCATAGCAGATGTTCCTTCCTTGTTCTGGGTGATTTCAATGTTAATAAAAATAATAGCAATCCATGCTAACTTACACTGAGTGTGTCCCATGTATCAGGCACATTGCCATTTGACACATATGGCTTCATTAAATTCTCGCAAGTATTCTATGAGCTATGTCTTAGTTTACTTCTATAGTTCGGGACCAAGGCACAGAGAAATGGCATATCTTCCCCAAGGTCACAGAGCTAGTAGTAGAATCAGAATCAGATCTCAGGAAACTTGGCTCCAAAGCTTGCATCTAAGCTCCTGTAGCCAACCATACCGCTTTAATGAGAGTTGTTACAACCTGCAGGTCATGGTGCAGGCTTGTATGATAGAGAAGGTTTCTCCTTCCATGTACAGCCTGATGTTATAATATGTCAACAATGGATTACCTCAGTACGGATGCCCAGACATAAAGGCATAGTCATTGCTTCTGTTTTGTCAACCAGTCAACTGATCAACAAACAACTGATCTTTATTAAATATGTAGTTATTAAAATATGGCATATTTTCAAATGTTCATCAGTAGTCCAACCATTTTGAAGGGAAGGTTTGTTTGAGGAGTAGAGAAAGATTATCTTGGAGACACTATTGCAAGACATGTAAGTGAAAGATCTAGAGCATCAAGCTAAGTCTGAACTATGGACAACGAGGAGTTGGATGCCTCCTCTCTGGGGGGCCACAGCACCCACTTCCCTCCTCTGGAGCACATTTACTTTTTATAATGATCACGAACTTAATTCAGGATCTTGTATGATCTTTGAGAACTGTGACAATGACAACGTCCTCCTGACCCATCCCAACAACTAAGTGTTGGCCTCTCAGGCCAGTTCAATCCCTTGCCCATAATATGAGCCCAGCCTGTCTCTGAGAAGGGATGTGTTCTCAGAGGTTGCAATAGATTACGAGCCTAAAATCAGCCCAAACGTATCTGCCATGGCTTTCTTTCCTGTTTCTATAAAGAGATGCTTTTATTTTCTTTTGGGAAGTTCTAGGTCCATAAATATAGGCTTACACTCTGATTTCCAGGGTTCATTTAATCTGCTGCCCCATGAGGGCGAGGCTTGGACCTAATCCTTGGACCTACCCGCTCCAGGATGCTGACCAATGCAGTGCTTCGCCGCTGTTCTTGACTATCAGAGAGCTGGAATTGAATGCTGTGATGGCTGGTGCTTTGCTTAAGAACTTTGAAGATGTCACTCCACAGTTGTCTGGTGTCTATTGTTCTTATAAGAACACTGCTGTCAATCTAATTGTACCTTTTGTAGGGTAACCCTTTCCTCTCTCTCGTTGCTTGTACAGCTTTCTCTTTGTCTTTGATGTTCAGAACTTTGCCAGGTGCCTCTGTCGGGAGGCTGAGCAGAAGCCTCCTCAATGAGCCATTTGACAGCCATGACGGCTGACGCTGCAGGGACTTCGTCGGGAAGTGTGGGACATGGAATTCCCCAGGTGTCTAGGCAGTGGCCTGGCAGGTGCTGGCCTGCTCAGCAGGGCCCGCGTTCACCTAAGCATTTCCTGCAAAAGGAAATAAAGTCTCTTCCCCCTCTCCTCCCGACGAATGACTCTGAGCGATGATTCTGATTCGTTTCCTCTGGTGGGCAGTCTGGCTCTGTCTTCTTTTGTGAGAGTTGTCAGCCGTGGGCCTGTAGCCTACCTTTCCCGGTTCTTCCAGACAGCAGCTCTCCTGTCCTGTTGCTAACAAGTGTCCCCAGGCCTGCAGGGATGGGGGGGGGAGGGAGTCACATGTCTTATTCAGCTGGCACCAGGGAGCTGGTGGGATCTCGATCCAGGGCATGGTGGGCCCCAGGACCTAGGGCCATGTGTCCTGAAATGTGATATTTGCACCACAGTTAATACATGACATGGTTTTCAGTGGGGTGAGGTTTAAACATTTAACTATAGTACAAAGATAGTGGGATACTGTTTTTTACTTAGAATATGAAGCATCCCTTTAAACTAGGATTTTTACTCAAAACATTTAAGGAAAAAGAAAAGGGGTAAATTTAAAGAATACCAAGAATATTACAGTCCTGATAGAACATGGGTACAGAAAAAGCCACAAAGGTAATATATGAGTAAATAAATTAAGCAAATTTATTTAGGGAGGAAGCTATACTATGTACACACAGAGGGAAGTTATTCACTTACCCATTCATTCAAGAGCTTTTTGGGCACCCAGAAGGCTGTTGCAGAGGGTTGAAGTGATCGTAAAGGATGCTGACTCAGGGCTGGGTTGCATGCGCTTTTTGAGTTGTTTGGGGGTTGGGTGATGGGCATTTAGCAATAACAAGTTGCAGGTTCCAGTGGTTGGTAGTTCTAAGAAAGGTCTGGAATCAGAGACCTAAAGTGGGGAAATGTTAAAGGTTGGTCTGTGAAGAAGTTGGACATCTTCAGATAGATAGAATCAGTGTAGTTCCTTGAGCCCAAACTGAGTTGCTGACAGGGCAAGACCAATCCAGTCAGTAGCCTTTGAGGGGCTGATTCTTACATGATGGCTGCTTCTACTGAATGAGAGAAGAGGAAGTTGGTACGTGGGTGCCCCCCTTTCCTTTAAGTGGTGCAGGCCACCAGCATTTACTGGCTCTGATGCTAAGACAGACTGGTACTGCCCAGCCCTCTGAGGCATCATTCTCATCTTAGACATTGGCTATTTGCACCTGAATCATGGCAATTTCCAGGCAGATGATAGTAAACTGTCTTGTTCCATCTGAATCAACACCTTATGACCGCTTTCCAGTAGATGAAAGTGAAGTGTCTTGGGCCAGGGGCGTCTTTGGCAAATGCCCAAGCAGATTCACACTGGGCATCTTGTTTCTTTTCATCTGGATTTGACCTACTGTCAACATTCTTGGCCCATTTTCTGCTCATGGCTCCATCTTGCTCCATCGGCATTCATGATCTTGAGTTTTTAGGAAGTGAATAAGCAGCAGTCTACAGTCTCCACCTGAGAGGTTGGCCAATACGTCAGGTAGAGAGAGATGGAAGCACCGTCCTTCTGATGAAGAAACTGGAGTGAAGTGGATCGGGCCTGTTGTAAAGGGGCCTTGCTAGTCAACCCTGAGTCAGGCAGGCTTCCTCGTCTGACACTTGCACAGTCCTCCCTAATGGAGGCAGGCCCTTTACGACACAGCAGAGAAGAAAGCAGGCATGCAGGTAGGCAGATGCCATTTAGAGGAGAGAGGGAAGGTATGGAAATTCTAGAAGAAGTCATTTTGCCTCCTGTTACTCAAATGTCCCTACTATACCAAGTGATCTACAGATTCAAAACAATCTCTGTCAAAATTCCAATGGCATTCTCCACAGAAATAGAAAATATAATCCTAAAATTTGTATGACATCGCAAAGGACCCTGGAGAGCCGAAGCAACCTTGAGAAAGAAGAACGAAGCTGGAGTCATCGCACTTCCTGATTTCAAACTATATTACGAAGCTATAGTAATCGAAACAGTATGGGTTCTGGCATAAAAACAGACATAGATCCATGGAAGAGACTAAAGAACCCAGAAATAAACCCATGCACACATATATGGTCAATTAGTTTATGTGAAAAGCACCAAGAATACCTACTGGGGAAGGCATAGCCTCTTCAATAAATGGTGTTGGGGAAACTGGATAACTACATGCAAAAGACTAAACCTGGACCCCTAGCTGACACCACACACAAACATCAACTCAGAATGGATTAAAGACTTGACAGTAAGACCTGAATCTGTAAAACTCCTAGAAGAAAACGTAAGGGGTAGTAAGCTCCTTGACACTGGTCTTGGCAATGAGTTTTTGGATTCAACAGCAAAACCTAAGGCAACAAAAAGCAGAAATAAATAGGTGGGACTACATCCAACTATCCTTGTTGTTATTGTTTTTATAACTATCATTTTTAAATACACAAAAGAAGCAACATTTGACTTCAAAGCTGTGATCTGAACTTCATTGGGCAGGTAGCTCCTTGCAGAATATCAAGGCTGGCGGGGGAGAGCGAGTGAAGGTGTAGGAAGAGATGGTACAGCCATTTCCCCTGGATGTCTGTAACTGACTTTGCTAAAGATGTAAACAGCGTAATAAGTGCAACCAGAATTGCATATGGAAAGAGCCCTTTTGATGAATTCCTTTTTGTTCTTCCCTCTTTTTTAAAAGTTTTTTAAAATATATATTTTATTGACTTTTTACAGAGAGGAAGGGAGAGGGATAGAGAGTTAGAAACATCGATGAGAGAGAAACATCGATCAGCTGCCTCCTGCACACCCCCTACTGGGGATGTGCCCACAACCAAGGTACATGCCTTTGACCGGAATCGAACCTGGGACCTTTCAGTCCACAGGCCGACGCGCTATCCACTGAGCCAAACCGGTTAGGGCTCTTCCCTCTTTTTTTAACAAGGGCCACGTCTTGAGCAGTGGATAAATGTACCTTATAATATTAATGTTTCTTGATGGTAGGAGGATGCCCTATACTTCCGCTTCCAGGTGTGTGTGGTGAGGAAGGTGTGGCGGGAGTGGGAACCTGGCATCCCCGGGGAAGTCCTCCCTGACCTCCCAGTGTCCCAAGGTCCTTCCTGTGGGAGGGAGAGAGCATGGGGCGGGTCAGAGCCCGGCACCCACTCGAGGCTGAATCTCTGGTGGGCGAGGGCGGAGAGCAGCCAGCGTGGACCGGTAAACAACAGGATCCAGCGATGGAGTCTTCTTCTGTGGCTGCATCCTCGGCTGAGCAGCACCGGGCTCACGGGTCCATGCAGGGCCTCAGCGCCGGGCGCAGGCGATTTCAGACTTTCTAAGATCATCCCTCAAGACCGGGTTCAGGCTCAGAAGAAAGAAAAATCAGGGTCACTGACAATGTGCAGGGGCTGGCGGGGTGGCAGGGAGGGAGGGGAAAGGCATCAGGAAGGCCCACGCTCTCTTTCCTTTCCCTTCGCTGTACCCAGCCCTGGGATCCGGCCTGTATTTCCTCGGCGCTTTCTCCGTGCGGACTCTGCATTGACCTCCACATCCCGTTCTTTCCTTTGTCTTTTTTATTTGTTGTGGTGTCTTTTTCTTCCTTGATTCTTCCATCTTTTAAACAACCGTTAGAACGAAACAAAAACTCCGTTGACAAAATCGCAAATGTCATTTTAGAACCTGACCTCTGAGCTTCTAACAACGTTAGCCTAATGCCTCTCCCCAGACAGACGGTCGTTTTGAGAAAGTGGCCCTAGCGGGCAGCCAATTCAGTGAATGCCACGCCGTCTGAGCTGAGTGTGACCTCGCAGACCCAAAGGTGGCCTTTCTGCGCCTCCTTCCATCGCCGGAGGTCAGCCGCTCTGCTCTCCCAGGTCCAGGGCAGCGGGATCCAGGATTGAATGGGCTTCGCCATCACGTGGACGCTCCCCGCAGGGACCAGCCCTTGCAGCGTGTACAGCAAACAGGAAGGTCGCCGTGGGCTTTTATTAGAAAGCAATCTCCACGTTTTCCCTCTCCTCTCGGGACTCAGGCGATGTGAGGGGCAGGGTTCCAGGTCCTTCGTGAAAGATGTGATGGGAACAAGCCGCCCCTGGGGACCGTGGGGGAGTCTGGCCTTGACTGCTGCTCGGTGGGCATGCGGGGCGGTGAGCTGGGCAGGCGTGGGGCTGCGTCCTGGCAGCTGGAAAGGGAGCCTTTGGAACCGAGAGCAGCAGAGGGCCATTTCTGATGGTGACGGAGCGCCTCCCTAACCTGAGGAGGAGCCTGGAGGGCGCTGTGTGATGGGGTTTGGGGCCACAGCACTGGATTTGGGCTCCAGAGGACATGGAAGGGTGGCTTCCCTTTCCATATGGATGTTGGCTATGGCTCTTCTTTTTTTAATATATTTTTTATTGATTTCAGAGATGGAGAGGGCAAGAGAGATAGAAACATCAATGATGGGAGAGAATCATTGATCAGCTGCCTCCTACACCCCCCCCCACTGGGGATCGAGCCTGCAACCCAGGCATGTGCCCTGACCAAGAATCGAACCTGGAACCCTTCAGTCCTCAGGCTGATGCTCTATCCACTGAGCCAAACAGGCCAGGGCTGGGCTCTTCTTAAGCTGTACCGTCGCCTTCCGAATACTTAGAACAGTATGGTCCTCAGAGTGGGGGCCCAAAAGCATGGCATATTTTTTAGGATCCACTCTGCGGAAGGTGCCGTTCTATCTCCTTGGAAAGCGGCAGTCCAGCTAAAGAAGGGCTTCTCGCGTTGAGCACACAGCGGCTTCTCCTGGGGCGGCGGTTGGCGAGGCGGGCTTCTAGCGTAGCACAAATACTGGAGATTTTCATCCTGAAACTCTGGGGGAGGTGTTATGCCTGCCTCTGTTACAGCTACCTCGGGGATCCTTGTAAAGGTGGGTCTTTGCCAACCTTATGGGACAACGCTGGCTTCTAGTGATTAAAAGTGCAGGCTTGGGGTCTTATAAGCATAGGTTCCTGTCTTCCATTATTCCCTCAATCAAGGCAATACCCTCTAAGGTCGCCTTTCCTGGGGCTGAATTTGAGCTCTGCCTCTCCTTCGCTGTTCGAATGGGTTACAGTAATGCCAGCTGTCCTATCACCTCCCACGTTCCAGTGGCTTCATACATTTTCCTCATAAATGCGATAGTTCTGTGTGCTTACTTCTGGTTGGCGGGTGTGGTGAGAGGGAGACTCGGGAGCCTTCCGTTTCCTGGGTCTAGAGACCTCGGCATCTGGATGGCACGTAAAGCGGAGAGGGCAGGAGGCACACCTGCTCCCTAAATGCCTTTGCCTAGAAGTAGCATCCATCACTTCCACTTCGATTCTGTTGGTGCCACTTGGATGCAAAGGATGCTGGGAAATAGTCACAGGCTGGGTGCCTGCTTCCAAGCAGCCACTATATTATGTCGGTGGGAACATGAAGCTCGGCCACATCGTGTCACCTTGGCCACATTTCTTAATCTTTCTAAGTCTCCCTGTCCGCTTCTGTGCCATGTTGGTGGTAGAACTCACCGCATTGGGTTGGTAAGAGGATGGAATGAGCAAATGCATGCAATTGTACACGCACCGTATGCACAGTGCCTGGCTCACAGTGAGCACCCAGGATACTGGAGCCACTTTTATTATGAACCCTGTTCAAAGGCGCCCAGGGCACGTGTGGGCATGGGGTAATGCGATGGGCGTGCCCTGAGTGGACAGCTGGAGTGTGATGGGTACTTGGAAGCGGGGAGAAATCTCCTGCAAATGCTGGGGTCAGGGAGGACTTGACGTTGACCTGTGAACCGGGTCATGGAGGACGGACAGGATGGGCGTGTGCAGCGGGCTGCGGAAGGGCTGTCCGGGGAGGAAGGATAGCCGCTGGTGGAGTCACGGCCGAGAAAAAGGACAGAGACTGTGCCTGGACACTTCATGTCACTGGCATGTAGGTGAGTGCCAGTGCCTTGAATTTCAGACAGATGAGGCAATACATATCCAAGAATTCATTAAGAAGTGCTGCTTAATGG
Source organism: Cnephaeus nilssonii (assembly GCF_951640355.1). Classification (NCBI taxonomy): domain Eukaryota; kingdom Metazoa; phylum Chordata; class Mammalia; order Chiroptera; family Vespertilionidae; genus Cnephaeus; species Cnephaeus nilssonii. Next base: position 9,741,818 of record NC_137077.1, read on the forward strand.
AGGGCCACTAGGAATGCTTTGGTTCAGGAACGTAAGCCCAGCAGGAGATGCACGGGAAAGAGGACCTGCAGAGGGGGGTTTGGGGGAGGCTCCCGCAATGGGCCAGGCTGGAGGCAATGAGGTCTCCGAATGCCCCCGACGTGGACTGAGGTTCTCCCTAGGGCAGTGGTCGGCAAACTGTGGCTCGCAAGCCACCACTGGGATAGGGGCTTAATCACAAGGAACAACAACAGCCTATAATTATTGGAATCGAGAGTCTAGGTCAGTGGTCGGCAAACTCATTAGTCAACAGAGCAGCAAACTGCGGCTCGTGAGCCGCATGTGACTTGTGAGCCACAGTTTGCCGACCACTGTCCTAGGGAATGCAACTCTCGGAAGGCTCTGGAATGCTCCGCTTTCTGGAGGGCGAGCCGAGGAGAGGGCGGAACTGCAGGGAAATTCCTGGGTGTGCAGGCAGCAGAACTGGATTTGAATCTTGGATGCACCTCATGAGAGGTGTGTGGTCATTGGAAATGTGCTGAGCTCCTTGAGCTTCATTGTTTAATCTCTCCGATCTTGACTTTTCTACCTCATTATACGCTGTGAGGAACAAATGAAATAACAACTGCAAATGCCTTTGCAGGGATGTAATTAGAAACGAATTTAAACCTCTAAAGAGATGGGATGCAGCAAAGGCAGGGCTGAGAGGAGAGTTTATTGCTGTAAATGCTTGAATTTTTTTTTAAAAAAAGAATCTCAAATTAACAACCTCACTTCATACCTAGAAACTAGCAAGAGAAGAACAAATCATACCGAAATCTAGCAGAAGGAAGGGAATAAAAAAGGCAAGAGAATAATGAAATAGGAAAACAGAAAAAAAATCGATGAAACTAAGAATTGGCCTTTTGAAACGAGTAACAAAAATGGACACATCCTTAGCTAGATCGCTCACCTGGGCAGTGTCGCAATCACATCTGTGGTTCAGCAGGGTCATTCTAGCAGGGCGATCTGAGATGGATGATGGATCGGAAGGGGAAATTGTGGCCAGAATCAAAGGGAGCTGTCAATCATCTGAGTGGGAAATGATGAGGGACGGACCAGGGTGCTGGCTGTGTGGGTGGACAGGAGCCGCGGGGTTTAAGAGGCATTTCTGGGGTGACAGCACTTGACCCTGATAATGAGTGAGGTGTTGTGAGTCAGGCAAAGGGGAGGATCGAAGATGTCTTGAAGGTTTCTAGCTCCGAGGGCTGATTCGAGGAGACGTTCCCGAGCAAGAAACCTTACATTTTCATGACGCGCAGAGTTAGAACCCTCCCTAATGTGTTAGTGATCTTAATCACGGCCCTGTAGCCCCAGCACAAGCTATTCCCTGGCGATATCGTGCTGCTGAGATGATGAGGATAATGATCATTATTACATGAATGTTAGCGTTACACAAATAGCTCTTTCTCTGGCACTGAAATGAGTCACCCTCCGACAATTCCCTGTCACTCCCTGCTCGCTCTCAGCACTCTCCAGCCTCACAGTTTCAGCACGTCTTCCCTCTTCCCCAATGATGTTGGTTTTTCTGCCCTCGGGGCTTCTAATCTCATTTTTCAAAATGAAATGTGCATACTTTTCATTGGCTCGCTTATTCTTTCATTCACTCATGGACCCAGGAATATGAATTGCAAGGTCCCCTGTTACAAAGGTTCATTCAAGATAAGTTTTTAAAAGGGACAAGTGTACATATTATCAAATAGTGCTGTTTTTCCCCATTAAGAAGGCAGAGCACGCTGTGAGATGAAGCCCTGGACTGTTTTATGGTAGCGAGCAAAATTCTCTGTGGGTGCAGCAGGTTCATTTTTTAAATTTAAGAAAATGAGATGGGGGGTGGGTAATAAATACCACTTGTCTAGAAATGATTATGCAGGAAAAAATAAGGTCTATGTTGCACACCATGCAGACATATCAATAAAAAATTACACATATAGGATATTTGATCATTAAAAAATAAAAATAAAAAGATCCCCTGCTAAACCTCGGGGAAACCTTGGGGACATAAAGAATAATAAGACATGGTCTGTCACACTCCAAGACCTAGTGCCTACATGCAAGACAAATATATAAACATTGAGATCACATTCAAGTGTTAAAGGTTAGAGGGCATGAAAGGGGCAGAAAGGAACAGTCGATTCTGTCGAGGAAGAGCAGGGAGTGGTGATCAGGGAGGGCTTCATGGAGAAGGTGGCTCTCCAGCCGAATCTCCCAAGAGGAGTCGGCATGGGCAAGGCAGAGTGGACGGGGAACGCCTTCTGGAAAAAGGAAGCCGTGTGGGCCAAGTCACAGAAACCCCAAATGCTTGAGATGCTGGGGGAACAATGAGCGTTCCACGTGGGTCCCACCTTGGCCTGATTTCACCTCCTCTGCTCACCTTCCCAGCTTCATCTCCTGCTGCTCTGTCCTCGCCCTAAACAGCTTCTCCATCCGCCCCGTAAAAGCACTGACAGCCGTGGGAGCTTTCACCACCAGAGCCAATCAGAATAGATGGTGCTGGCGCCCCTGGGGACTGATTGCGCAATAGAGACACGAGGCGTCAGAGGACCAGTGCTGGGCGGTCCCCTTTGGAACACTAGATGGCGCTGTCCACCCAGCAAGGGGAAGGCTCCTTTTGATGGTAGATGTTTTCCGCAGTCATCCAGGTGTCCTCAAACTTTTAAAACAGGGGGCCAGTTCACTGTCCCTCAGACCGTTGGAGGGCCGGACTATAGTTAAAAAAAAACTATGAACAAATTCCTATGCACACTGCACATATCTTATTTTGAAGTAAAAAAACAAAACGGCAATAACACCCGCATGTGGCCCGCGGGCCGTAGTTTGAGGACGCCTGTTAGACACTTGAATCATCCCCCCTGGGGAGCATATGAGACAGTGTGTAGCCCGCTCCGAATGTTAAAGAGGGCGGGAAAGGAGAGGTGCTTGAAGTGGGACGAATACAAAATCTGACGTCAGAGAGAAGAAAGAGGGAACCTCGCTCCCCACCCCCACCCTCCACAGTAGAGAGCCTGTTTTTCTAAGGTCTGTTTTGCCCGCTAAATTCTCTAGCCCTGACTTCACCATGTGGCCCAGGTGTGCTGCGTAATTTCCAGGCCCTCTAAGTCATAAATCTTTATTTCTCCAACGTTTCCTGATGGTTATGGCTGCAGGGCGTTGTAAAATCCATCACAAGAGCCGCAAGGGCCATGCCAAGCACAACATGGCTATTCATAGGCTGACGCCGGAACAGCACGGGAGAGGAGGCGCTTCCTCATCCGAGGACTGGCTCTGCTCTTGCAAAGTGGCCTCCGTGTTGGAGAGAGTCGCTCTCTGTGTTGCTCACCTCTAGTCCTAGCGTGTAAACATTTAAAGCATGGATTCTCCCCCTTGTGGTCACCAAATCCCAATTCCTGTCCCTTCGCCCCCGTGATGCTGGGGATGCTGGGGCTCAGCTACTCAGCCCTTCAGCCACCCCATGGAAATCATCCAGTGCCTTAACAAGGAAAATTATATTGAATATTGCTCTCACCTCCCTGCCTTTCCTTTTCCCCCCTGATCTTGACTCATTGAGTCCTCACTGCCTTATCTCTCTGATGCCTTCAGGCAAATTTTATGTATAATAAACAAACAAATACATACGTCATTTGTGTACTTTGGGGAAGGCCAGACTTTTTATTCTCAGCGGATGAACTAATGATTCGAGTGGCCCAGACTTTCCAGTCTCCCAGATCAACTGCTCTCAGCAGCTTTGAAACAAGTTGGTCCACATTTCATGCGCTCATCATGGGCATTTTTAAACGTGAGAAATAACGGACAAATAACGCGGTTTAAGTTCAAGATGTGCAATGTGTTGCTTCGACACAGTTATATAGTGCAACATGGTTACCACCGTAGCATTCGCAATATGGTTACCCCCGTAGCATAGGTTAGTTCCCATCACATCACATAGTTTTATCATTTCATCTGTGGTGGGAACACTTAAGACCTGGTCTCTTAACAACGTTGAAGTATGTAAGACAGTGTGGTTGACTATAGCTGCAGGCCTGTGCGTCAGGTCGCCAGACCTCACGCATCTCCTAACTGTGAGTTTGTGTCCTTTGATCAACACCCTCCCAATTCCTGCACCCCCTGCCCAGCCCCTGGTAGCCACCTTTCCACTCTCTAAGCCCAGCTGTTTAAGATGCCACATGTAAGTGAGATCATACAGATGTGTCTTTCTGTGTGTGACTTATCTCACTGAGCATAATGCCCTCCAAGTCCATTCTTGCTGTTGCCAATGGCAGGTTTCCTTTCTGTCACGGCTGAGGAACACTGTTCGTAGCGTTATCTCTTGCCCTTTCCCCTCGTTCTTCCTCTACGGAAACCGCCGACTCAGTGGTAGAAACGAACCTCCCTTCCTCAAGAAATCGAGACCTTTCAGTTACCCGTCTCTTACGATGGCCAGGAATGCCTCATACAGCATATGCTCCATGCATCCCAGTGATTAAAGGGGAGTGATAAGAATCACAAAGGCCCTGACTGCCTTGGCTCAGTGGATAGAGCATCGGCCTGTGGACTGAAGGGTCCCAGGTTCGATTACGGTCAAGGGCATGTACCTTGGTTGCGGGCACATCCCCAGTAGGGGGTGTGCAGGAGGCAGCTGATCGATGTTTCCCTCTCATGGATGTTTCTAACTCTCTATCCCTCTCCCTTCCTCTCTGTAGAAAATTAATAAAATATATTTTAAAAAAAGAATCAGAAAGATGTCAGTTCAAATCCTGGCCATGTCTCTTGCCAATGGTGAGCCCTGGGCCTCAGTTTTCTCCTCTATAAAGTGGAGATAATAAAATAGACCTTTCAAAATTATTGTGACGCCTTGGTGAGGATTTTAAGGAAGGCATGCTCATCCCAGATCCCAGCAAATTCTGATTGCTCAGTGAGTCCAGGGGCACTAGAGGCCTATCTGAGCTGAAACTCACAGGCTGACACAAACACTGTGATCCTCAGCGAGACAAGTTCTAATTCCGTCTCCTAGTATCTCACTCTGTGACTTTAAGAAATCTATGTCATCATTTTCTCTCTGAAAGGGATATACTAGCAAGTGTTCTGATTTTTCATTTAGTCTGTCAGTAGCTTTTGCTAGTTGCTCAAGGGCTAGCATTCCTGAAATGGGGCATACCCTCCTCATTAGACTCACCCCTCCCCTCTCTTCCATGTTCTCTCCGCCTCTGTGTTTGTAAGAGGAAAGTTTTTTGTGTGAGGATATTTTTCCATTGATTTTTTAAGGGAGAGTGGAAGAGAGAGGGAAAGACAGAGAGAAACATCGATGTGAGAGAAACACATTGATGGGTTGCCTCCTGCATGCACCTTGACCAGGGCCCTGGCCGGGGAGGAGCCTGCAACCAAGGTCCATGCCCTTGACCGGAATTGAACCCGGGACCCTTTGGTTCACAGGCCGACGCTCTATCCACTGAGCCAAACCGGCTAGGGTGAAGAAAGTTGTTCTTCATGTTTATTTAGGGACAGGAGTGAGGTGGTACTTTAAAGGAATTGGGTATGAAAAAGAACGGGAGATGGAATATTTGAAGATACACTTTATAATTAAAACCTTTTTCTGTGGTGAACTGTGCTTGAGTAAGAGCTGGCATCCTTTCTGATGATCGAGCAGGACGTGCGTGGTCAGAGGAGGTCATTCAGGCATCATGTCTGGTCAGTGTAAAGCCATCCCTGAGCCATTGGCCTGTTCAGAGTTCACTAGAGATCCAGTTATGGTCTCACTGGACAAACTCTCAACTAACTACCTGTGTTCAGGGGTAGAGGGGAGTCCTTTTTCTGAACCCCAGGTGGCTCACTGGTTTCAGATCCACCTGGGGATTGGATATCAGAGAAGGCAGCCAGACAGGAGCATTGCCAGGGTGGGTGGGGGAGGGAAATGAGTTAAGAAAAGCCGAGCCTCCCTTGCTTGTTCCCTTTCTCCACATCTCACTTGCTCCTGGCACGTGTACCAGGAACTGCATCAGGAGAAAAATCCATCTCCTCTCAAGTAGGACAAATCCCTCTATGGTCACTAGAGGGCGCTCAGAACCCACACACCAGGAGCTTCAGACACTTCAGAGCCAGAGAAGGAATAACACAAAGAAGGAGCAAACAGAGCTACAAACAGACAAACCAGAAGACAGAGCAAAGCCCTCCTCCCTTTGGGGGAAGAGTCCATGACCACTGGTTCTCGGACTTGCTGGGCCGCCGTGTTTCAATGAGCATTTGGCCTTCACCCAACGAGGACCCGAGGAGACAGAAATGAACTGTGCGTCTCTCAGTGCCAAGTGCAAAGGGGTAGCAGTGCGTGAGGGTGGGAGAGACAGCCACCATGAAACGTACATCCACTCTGGGGCTGTTACTCACACAGTGGATCTCATCCTTTCGGCAACACAACAGGCTACGTGTCATTACAGTTATTTGTTATTTATGGACGTGGAAATGGCATTGCAGAGAAGGAGATTAGCTTGCCCACAGCCAGCACAGCTTGTTGGTATTGGAACAGATTTCAAATGCATGACTTTTCTGCTCTGCCATCCAGCCCCTTTTTTCCAGCTCTCAGGGAGTCCACAGTTTAAGTAAAGAATGATTTACGCACAAAAAGTAAAGTAGCAATGCATGATAAAAAAAAATTTAAATGCAGTATGTGGGAGTTGATAAAGGAGATTTCCAGGGCTAAGCCTGACCTCAGAGGCCATTCGGTCTAGAACACAGACCACTGGTCAGTCTTCCCCGCACGCTGAAAGGGGCCCTCCAGCTTCTGCACCCACACCTCGAAGGAGAAGGAGCCCCACTTCACAAATACATCCTTCCACTGACAACTGCTCGTCAGAAAGATCTTCCTGGTGTGACCTCGAGTCTGCTGTCCTGACACGTCCAGCTGTGTCCTAAAGCCATCTGTGTAGCTACCAGCACAAGCCCCTTCTCCATCCTATAAACTGTATTTCCCATATTCCCTGCTCATTAAGCAGGCCCACCCCTAGTATTTGTCATCTTCAGGTTAAAAAAAAATCCAAGTTCACTCTCTGTTACCTTATATGATACAGGCTTCAGGTTTACCCTCAATCCTCGTTGCCTCGCTCAGGACACATTCGTAAAGGTGGGTACCAAGAATGAGCAAATATCTGTTCATCACACACACACGCAGAACAACCCACCTATGTCCCATCGACTGTCACTCTTTCTCAGACCCCCTCTGATGAGGGGACTGTGGCCTCCTCAAAGCCACTCCTCCTTCTAAAGCTATAATGGCATGTGACATTTCTGGGTTGCGATTGCATGTTCACATCTGCTTCCTTAACAAAACTCTGAAGGAAGGAACTAGAATCATGCTTTCAGCTTCAACACGGAGTCTGGTACACAGTGGATGCTCACTGGATGTGTCTGTGCCCCCGATGGCAGAGATGCTGTTTACTTGGTTGGCTGATGTGTAGTCAGCACTGACCCAGGGTCCCGCTCTAGTTCTCCAAAACTATTTACTGAATGAATGCATGCATAACCCGGCATAGTGTTCCAGGAGAAAACACTAAATCGTGCATTATTTCACACAGTATCTGCCTGAGCATATTCTATGTGCCCGGCATTATTCCATTAAAGATGATACAAATGCAACCCAATGTGTCATTTCATTATGTTGACAGTTTGATATGATCCAACAGTCTAAGCTTGTTTACAATAGAGATAAGACCTTCGTCTTCTTTCCAAGAGAACTGCTATTTTTAAAAATACATTTTTATTGATTGCAGAGTGGAAAAGAGAGGGAGAGAGAGAAACATCAGTGATGAGAGAGAATCATTGATCGGCTGCCTCCTGCACGCCCCCTACGGGTGAACCAACCCGCAACCCAGGCATGTGCCCTGACGGGGAATCAAACCATGACCTCCTGGTTCAATCACTGAGCCACCCTAGCCGGGCCAAGAGCCTGCTATTAAGGCATGCCCCTCGCTTACCCTCTCTATAGTGATTGGAGCTCTAGAGGCAACGTTTTAGATTTATTTCGAGCACAATTCAACTTGTTATTTCCCCCCTTCATGCCAGGCTATTGCTAGTTTCGTGAATCTTGATTCTATTAGGCAATCCACGTGTTCTTCCTCTCAGCCTTGGTGCATCCTCAGATTCGATTAGCGGCCACTGATGCTCTCGTATGAAACATTGATAACGAGGCTGAACCGGACGAGACAGCAGCCAGAACGCCTCCACAGAGGCCATTTCCCAGGCGGACATCGGTCCAGCACTCAGCCTTCCCAGGATGCAGCCCTTCGGTTATGATTCCACCCAGCAACAATGCTTCAATGTTTCCTCATCTGTTCACAGACATACTGAGATTCCGGTCAATGCCACGCGGAAACCCACCATCTAGCAAGCCTGCCAGTGACTCACTGATAAACAAACAAACACATAAGGTGAGTGGGGCGTGACCGGATCTCACCAGCCCTCTGGCTCCTCTCTGTAATCGCGGTTTTTCCTTCGCGTCCTCGCGTACCATCTCCTTGGCGTTCTTTTCTAGAAACGCCCCCAGAATTTCCATCAAGCTCACCAACTATAGTTCATGACTCCCACTTACATCCTCTATTTGCAAATAAAAACATTTTCCTGTGTCTCCAGGAATCCAGATTCAATACCTCCAAGATCCCCAAAGCTATTCAAACAATTTAAGCTCCCTTTGAACCCTTACATGTTAAAAGGAGGGGGGGGGGGGGGTGGAGGCGAAAACCTGAGAAAAGTATGTAAATTTCTATGACCAAGGGTACAATATGTGTCATTGGTCCAGCATCCCTTAGTCTGAGGGTCTAAGCCAGACTGCACGTTGTCCTCATCACCAGAGTGTGAGATGCGCAGTGTTGTCCCCATTTTGCAGATGAGAAAACTAAGGTTTGGGCTAGTGAAGCAGCCTTCCTAAAGTCGTGCACTCACTGCGTGCCAAAGCCAGAATTCACACCCGCTATATTTAACCCACAGTTAAAAGTGAACATCGCACAGAAACAAGTGTATGTGGGGTTTCAAAGGGCTGGAAGGACACGCATGGAACTATGAACCGTGCCTCCGAATGATGAGATTAGGCCCAGTGACGTAGGCTGAGGAGGTGGCACACAGCAGCTGGGAGCTTCTGCTCTGCGATGTGTGCCTAACAACAGCTGCACCCGGAGGACTGGCTTTTCCAGGCGCGTGGCCGTGTGCTTCACAGCAGTGAGCGCCTGCCCTCTTCAGGCAGATCGGCCTGCCCTGGAAAACCCATTCTTTCCCCTGCGATGAGCCTTGTCAGGGTGAGTGACACTGTCCTAGCAAAACAGCATAGGAACATGGCCCCTACCAAGAATCACACCAGGCACTGTTCTGAGCCTTTAACATACACTCAGTGTATGTCCTATATTATAAAAGGCTAATATGCAAATTGTCCCCTCGACCAGGAGTTCGGCCAGCAGGCAGGCCAGCCAACCACCCACGTCCCCTCCCCCTGGCCGGATCCCACCCATGCACGAATTTATGCACCGGGCCTCCTCTAACATATATATATATATATATATATATATATATATATATATATATACACACACACACACACACACACACACACACAGACACACACACACACACACACACACACACACACACACTGAGAGGCCAGATTATTATGCGTTCAGAGATCATAATAATCTGGCCACTCAGTGTATAGTAGCTATGTGTCCTCACAACCCCTGCAGGTGCTATTATTGATATGCCCATTTTGCAGAAAAGGCACTGAGGCACGTGGTCATGCAATTTCCCCAAAGGCATGAAGTTAGTCACTTGGAGAACCAGGTTTTGGACGAGAGTATGGCTCTGGCGCCTGAGCGCACAGTCTGGCTATTAACCTTCCTGAACAACTGCAGGAAAATGAGGCTTGGGGAGGTTAAGGAGCTTTCCTGAACTCGCAAGTCATAGAACCAGCTGTGTGACTCTGGGCAAGTCCCCTATCCTCTCGTGGCCTCGGTTTCACCAGCTGTAAAATGGGTAAATAATAGTACCTACACAATATGTTTGGGGTGAAAATTAAATGGCATAAAGACACATACAGCTCGGCCAGGGTGGCTCAGTGGTTGAGGGTTGACCCATGAACCATGAGGTTACTGGTCAGGACACATGCCCAGTTGTGGGCTCCACCCCCAGTAGGGGTCATGCAGGAGGCAGCCAGGCTCTCTCTAAAATCAATAAAAACATATTTTTTAAAAAAGACATACATAGCTCTATGCCAACTTCTTGCCGCAAAGTTGATGCTCCAAATAGGCCCTTCAGACAGTTTGGGGGATTTATAATGAGCACACATCCCTTTAAGAGCAGCAGAAACAATGAAAAGACTCCCATTTTGAAAGGGATCCTCACATGCCGTTTGTCTGAGCAATGAGGCTTGAGTGTACCTAACAGAGCGAGACACTCTCTCAACATCTTTGCCTCCGCTGGGTGTTCTCTCTCCACGCGGTCTTAGCGCTTGCCCTCCTGACACGGTGATGAACGATCCTGGCAGGCAGGAGAGAAGCCGGGGGCCTTGGTTACAGGTTGTACTCCGTGGGCTTCAGACACCAAACTAAAAACAGCCTTGCTGCCAACCCGGATGGCGTCTTAGGCGTTGTTCCCGGCCCTCCTCACCGGGCTCCAGCCCGCCCGCCCACCTCACCTCGGGGCACATGCTCTGCGTCCTGACGCCCCCGAGAGCTCAGCACGCCCACCCCGCGACCTCTTCAGACAACAGCTCTGCCGGCCTGTCTGCTTCCTCCCTCACTGGCACCACCGTGCCTTCCAGCCAGGATTCCATGCGCGAAAGGAGCCTTTTCTCGGGCTCACTGGCCATTCAGGCCTCCTGTGAGCAGGTCGGGTGTGAGAAAGAACTGGAATTCTGTTTTCTCTGCTCCAGCAGAATCCCCGAGCGCATCCGCAGTGCTCCCAGAGCCACGATGCCCATCAGTAACGATGGTAACGACGGCGTGCAGCTCGCCAGGGCTCGCATGGGGCACCTCAGGGATGAGGATGCTATCATTGTCCTCCATACATGACAGCAAAACCACGAGGCTTAGGGAGGGTGAGCTGCCTACCCGAAGCCGGGGAACAAGCAGATGGCACAGTCGCCCACCTTTCTCTGTACCCACCTCCAGCTCCCGGGGCGAGCCTGCCACTCCCTCAGGTAGACTGGGGCACCGGCCCCCTAACGGGGCTGTCTGTCTCTAGCCTTGAACCTCTGCAAAATGCTCTTTACCCCGGCAAAGTGACGCCATAAAAACATAAAGGGTCACGTTACTGCCTTGCTTAAAACCCTCCCGGGGCTCCCCATTTCTCTTCCGTGAAAGCACTAAGTTTGAACTATCCGATCAGCCTGAGCTCTTCCTCCTCCTTAATTTGCTTCCTCCTAATCCTTCCCCACAGTCTATGATCCAGCTCTCTTGGACTTCATGTGTCCTTAGGGCTCGCACTGTCTGTTCCCTCAGTTTGAACACCCTGTTCCTCGCCTTCCACTCTCATCCAGGGGAGAGAAAAAAAGCACCTCTCTTGTTTCTCTGCCTCACACTTCCTCCAAAAGCACATGAATCCCCAGGTAATGTAATGGGTTTGTTCTGTTGCATCGTGTAATTCATCCCCAATCCTCATCCCTTCACAGAGGAGGAAGCTAACCGCAGTAGACCTGCTCAAAGTCAGAGTTCTAGCAAACAGCAGAGTTGGGATGCGAGCTGGTGTCTGTCTGGTTCCCGACCCTGTGACCCCGTGACCTTTCCCCTGAACTTCGTTGCCATGACCTTTTCGGAGGTTAAAAACAACAGCAGAAAAACGAGGCTGGAGGGAGGGGTAGTCTACGAGGCTAAAATTCATCCAGAAAATGGAAGAAAAGAAATGTCAGCCTGTGCCCTTGGGTGGGAAGGTCAGGAGCCAGGCTGCCGCTAGGGAGTGGGTTTCTGCTTTTTGCATCCGGGTAATGTCCTCGTCCAGCTTTGTGCGGCTACAGCCACGGGGGCTGTTTTGTGAATGTCCTTAGCAAAGCCCAGCAAGATGATCTGTGCTTAGCAACGGAGCGGGAGCCGAGGTCAGGTGTGGGAGCCAGGGGCTGGGCAGGGCACGTGGACAGGAGCGCCCAGCCTGTTTTGTCTTCTTTTCCGGAAAGTGGAGTGTCAGTCACCGGTGACTGACATGGCGCTTCACGTGTTAAACCAAGTTTCCAGTGGATGGCAGGTCTCTTCTCTGGCTTCCTCTGCCTTCCTGTAGGACCTCTCTTAGTCAAGTTCTAGAACCTCTTAGCTGGACCCTATGCCCTCAGAGGCTGTCTTGATCGGGCTGTTTCTGTTGCTGGGGGGGGGGGGGGGGGGGATCAGGGAAGTTGGATAACAGCTACAACCAGCACCTAATTAGTAATCAGGCCTCAAAGGGAACTGTGATGAAAGGCTCGGAGCTCTGCTTTGTCTCCGGCCCGATCCAGTTTAGCATTTTTAAAATATGCCAAATGCACGTCCTGCAGCTTCCTCTGTATATAAGCCTTCCTTTTTAGCAGCGTGTTCGGTTTATCTCTGCCTCATGTGGAATTTTCCCCTTTATTGTTTCTGTTCTCTTACCAAAGCACATTCACTGTGGAAGAACTAGACCATCAGATAAACAATGACTCAGACCACCATCTCTTTGGCACTGTGACGGCTGATCAGATCGGCCCTGATGGCAGAATGCCGAGAGCCTCCCACCAGACGCTAAACAACCTGGGTAGGAGAGCCGTGTCTGCAGCCAGGCACCAGGGGAGGGCATGAACTGGGGAGTCACTCTGTTTGGACTTGGACTGGGAGCCCAGCTCCCCGCCTTGCTGGAGGTGCAGACATCCTTACTCAGACTGGTTGGAACAATAGGGCATCCTGGCCCGCCAGCCGGAAGCTTGAGGACTGGCTTAATCCCATGGTCTCTGCGATTCTCCTTGACATGCCCACCCCCTGCACCAGTGTCATCCTCAGGCTGACGGTGAGATGGCAACAGCACCCCCAAGCCCCCAATCCACACACGGCAGTGTCAGTGGACGAGATGGTCTCCTGCTGAGGCTTTCTCTAAGGAGGAGGATGATGTTTACAGAAGCCACACAAAATTTACCCTTGAACCTTTTTATTCCAACTGATGCTCATTTCTGAGCCAAGCCCTCGGCCGATAGAATGCGCTGCACTCATTGGCTTAGGCGTGGGGTTCTCCCACTGGAGACTGGTATACGGGTTCCATGATTAGCTCAGACTAGTCAAGCCCCGCCCTGCAATGATGTGGAGTGGACATTGGGACGTCAGCAGCAATTGCTTGGTCTTGGACAAGTTCCTTACTCCTCTGAGCATCAGAACTTTTATTTGTAAAACTAGAGGCCCGATGCACGAGGATTCATGCAATAGGCCTTCCTTCCCCTGGCTGCCGGCACTGGTTTTCCTCCGGCACCCAGGACCCAGGCCTTCCCTCTGGCTGCCACCTTCCATCTTTGCTGCAGCCGGAGCCTTCAGTCTTCACTGTGGCCGGAGCCTTCAGTTTTCGCTCCAGCCAGAGCACCACTCCTGTAGCTCCCTCCGCCCCCACCCTCCCCCTCATAGGAGGCATCCCACCCTACCCAGCTGCTCCATGCCTGCATGCGTGCTGCCCAGAGGCCCAGAGTGGCTGGGGGGTGGGGCCTCCGCCATCTTTGTTGTGTTAATTTGCATACTCACTCCTGATTGGCTGGTGGGTGTCATGAAGTGATGGTCAATTTGCATATTTCTCTTTTATTTGTGTAGATGAGAATAGTCCTAGACATTTTGTGGTGGAGTGACCCTGAGATAATTCATATGAAATGACAAAACACTGTGCTTGATACTTAGTAGGAGCTCAAGTGAATAAATGTTTGATGAATCCATTAATTAATTAATCAGGTTCCCAAAGGTGGCAATGACCAAGTAGATTAACATTCCTTAGCCCTCTCTTGCTGGACGTTTTCGGGCAGGTGAATTAAGAAAGTCCTTGAAACAGAGTAAAACGGGTCAAAATTTACCTACACTTGAGCAAGCAAACCTGGCCTGGTTGATGATGAAGAACTTGGGCTCTGTGGTTAGTCTTCCTGGGTTTGAATCCAGAATTTGCAACTTACTGGCTGTGTGACCTTGGAAATGTGACCTTCTCTCCTCAAGCTTCAATTTCATGCTCCAGGAAATGGGTCCCTAAGAGGCAACACTCGCTAAACACCACACATAGGATATGAATTGTTCTGAACAATGTACAGGTAGAATTTTATTTACTCCTTTCCAACACCCCGTCATCCTGGCACCTTTACTACTACACTATGAAGATAAAAAAAACAACAACAACAACAAAAAACTGCCTGATGACACATGCCGGCAGCTCAGGGTGAGGACTACTAGCCCACACAGTCCAAGTCGAAGTGGATGCCGCTGGGAATTCAGTGCTGGGACCCGATGTTCTCCACCTCGATTGCAAGTTTGATTGAGAAAGGGGTCAGTATGGAATGACCAGAGATTTCTTCCAGTGATACACACGTTAATATTCATGTCGTTTTCTCCAGACAGAAAGAACAATTCAGTATTGTTTATCGTCCGCGAACCTTCCCATAATTGAGAGAAAAATAATTCACACACAGGGATAGGGTTACTAAACTGAGCAAACTGGCTCAGTGGATAGAGCATCGGCCTGTGAACTGAAAGGTCCCAGGTTCGATTCCTGTCAAGGGCACATGCCAGGTTGCGGGCTCGGTCCCCAGTGGGGGACTTGCAGGAGGCAGCCGATCCATGATTCTCTCTCATCATGGGTTTTCTATCTCTCTCTCCCTCTTCCTTCCTCTCTGAAATCAATATATATATATACTAGAAGCCCGGTGCACGAAATTCGTGCACGGCGGGGGGTTGTTCCTCAGCCCAGCCTGTACCCTCTCCAATCTGGGATTCCTGGAGGGATGTCCGACTGCCCGTTTAGGCCCGATCCTGGTGGGATCGGGCCTAAACGGGCAGTCGGACATCCCTCTCACAATCCAGGACTGCTGGCTCCCAACTGCTTGCCTGCCTGCCTTCCTGATTGCCCCTAACTGCTTCTGCCTGCCAGCCTGATCACCCCTAACCACTCCGCTGCCAGCCTGGTTGATGCTTAACTGCTCCCCTGCCAGCCTGTTTGCCCCCAACTTCCCTCCTCTGCCAGCCTGGTCACCCCTAACTGCCCTCTCCTGCAGGGTTGATCACCTCCAACTGCCCTCCCTTGCAAGCCTGGTCCCTCACAACTGCCCTCCCTTGCAGGCCGGGTGCCTCCCAACTGCCCTCTCCTGCTGGCCATCTTGCAGTGGCCATCTTGTGTCCACATGGGGGCAGGATCTTTGACCACATGGGGGCAGCTATATTGTGTGTTTCAGTGATGATCAATCTGTATATTACTCTTTTATTAGATAGAATAGAGGCCTGGTGCACAGGTGGGGGCCAGCTGGTTTGCCCTGAAGGGTGTCCTGGATCAGGGTGGGGGTTCCCTTGGGGTGTGGGGCGGCCTGAGCGAGGGGCCTGTGGTGGTTTGCAGGCCGGCCACGCCTCCTGGCAACCCAAGGGGAGGCCCTGGTATCTGGAATTTATTTTCCTTCTACAATTGAAACTTTGTAGCTTGGGGCGGAGCCAAGCCTGCTGCTCCCTCCGGGGTGGCAGCCATTTATGTGGCAGTTAATTCACCTTCTACAATTGAAACTTTGTAGCCTGGGGAGGCAGCCATTTCTGTGGCAGTTAATTCACCTTCTACAATTGAAACTTTGTAGCCTTAAGTGGGTGGGCCTGGCCAGGGTGTGCGGAAAGCTTTGCTTCCCCTGTTGCCACCGGCAACCCTGACTTGCTCTCTCAAGCTCCATTCTGCCGCCATTTGTTTGAATTTGTTTACCTTCTATAATTGAAACTTTGTAGCTTGAGTGGAGGCTTAGGCCTGCAACGGCTATGGAAAGCTTGGCTTCCTCTGTTACCTAGGAAACCTTGCTCTCTGTGGCTGTAGCCATCTTGGATTGGGGTTAATTTGCATACTCGCCCTGATTGGCTGGTGGGCGTGGCTTATGTAGCAGAGTGATGGTTAATTTGCATATTACCATTTTATTAGAGAGGATTGAGGCATGGGAAGTTAAGTTACTTACCTAAAAGTCCGTATTTAGTAAGTGTCAAGCCAGGATTTTAACACAAATAGTTTAGCGTCAAGGCACAGCTTCATAATAATTAAATCCTATTGTCTCTCGGTAATACTATGTACCTCAGGGGAGTTTTATGTTTACTAAATGATATAATGAATGTACAGTATTCAGCAGGCTCTATAAATATTAGAAATATTATTTGTCACATGTGGTGATGAAAGGTATTTTCACTTAAGCCCCCAACTTCCACTCTATTGTGAGGGAAATCTTTCCCTAAGTCTGATGTGCTCATGTGACTGCTGGGTCTCCTTGTCCCCCACAGAAAAAGTCCAGTTCCTTCCTCAATTCTCCACCCGCCTCTCATCCCACCCTCCCCACAGGGCACAGGGACAAGCTTGTTCACCAGGCCTCCATGATCGGCTCATGGTGTTCCCTGTGGAGGACAGCCATCACTCCTTCCTCCATGCACCGGAACCCTGGGCAGTGTTCTCATTAGCACGGATTGTAATCCACTTCCGTTTCATCTGCTCACACCCACGACACCAGGTCCCAGCCATCGTTCTTTCTCTGGTGCTTCATGCGGAGCTGGCACGTGATAGGGACTCAGCAGATGTTTGTTGAGTGAGTCACCAAATCACAATTGGGATGAGTACCTATTGAGCACCAGCTGGGTACCAGCTACCCCCCTGGGTGCTTCATGTGCTGTATGATGGCTATGGTCACAGGTGACAAAGATTGGGTTCAGACAAGCTTAGATGAACAAGAGGGAATCACATAGGACTTCATCACCTGACTGGTGGTTACATAGTATTTTCTTTATAATCATATGCTTTATTCAGTCTTCTGTATGTATATATTCATCTTCTGTAGGTATAATATGTTTTATTTTTAACTTTATTTTTATTGTTGACACTATTACAGATGTCCCCATTCCCGACTCTCTTTGCCCACCTCCACCCAGCCCCCTCCCCCCAACATACACACACATATTTTACTTTTAAAGCTTCAAAACAAAGTTGGAAGGCCAAAAAGAACTTTCATGAATGAGAAAAATCATAAGTTAAATGAAGCCTTATTATATTTGATGGTTTGTTTTTGTTGTTAATCTTCACCTGAGGATATTTTTCCATTGATTTTTAGAGAGAGTGGAAGGGAGAGGAACATTGATGTGAGATAGACACATCGATGGGTTGTCTCCCGCCCAAACCAGGGCAAGGATTGAGCCTGCAACCGTAGTACATGCCCTTGACTGGAATCAAACCCGAGACCCTTCAGTCCATTGAGTCAAACTGGCTAGCGCCCTCATGATATTTGAGAATATTAAAATATGTAATTAAATGTTAATATTTTAAAAATGTGGTTTAAAATACAGTGTCAGAAATAAATGTTTTAAAATAATTGAAAGACACATAGGAAGGGCGGGCTGTGGTAAGTATATGAGGTGAAGATCCTGATAGAACTGGAATCTTAGTTCTCAGGAATTATTCAGGCCCTCACTCTTGGACTTGGAAGTTTGCTCAGTTTAGTAACCCTAGCCCTGGAAGGAAGGAAGCAGGGAAGCTGTGCGTGAACTATTTTCTCTCAATTATGGGAAGGTTCGGGGACGATAAACAATACTGAATTGTTCTTTCTGTCTGGAGAAAAGGACACGAATATTAACGTGTGTATCGCTGGGAGAAATCTCTGGTCATTCCATACTGACCCCTTTCTCAATCAAACTTGCGATCGAGGTGGAGAACATCGGGTCCCAGCACTGAATTCCCAGCAGCATCCACTTCCACTTGGACTGTGTGGCTAGTCCTCGTCCTGAGCTGCCGGCGGGCGTGTGTCACCCCCTCAGGGCTTAGAGGTGGAGCTTGGGCGGCCGGTCCTCTTGTGGTCCACATCTTCTGGCCCCACCCTCGTCTGCTGGGCAGCGACTTCTGGAAGGGACTCTGTCTCCTTCACATGTGTATCCCCAGCCGTTTCCCGGATGCCTGGCACCGTGGAGGTGCCCAGCCAGTGGGTGACAATTGACCTTGCTTCATTTGAGCAACAGCGACCATGGGCCATGTCAGCATTCCTTTCCCCACATTTCATATCCAACACTGCCCAGCGGGGACCTGAGAATGAACTTGGGGACCTAGCACTTGGGGAGCGCTCAGAGAAACCGAAAGGATGGCAGGGCCGGAGGGAAACTTGACCATCACCTGGGAAAGGGAGAGCCAGAGGGGTGAAGGGTGCTACCTGATCTGACACGTCGGGGAAGCGGGGAAGCTGGGACTGAACCTCGGTCACCTGGCTCCCAGCCCGGGCTCCCCCTCCTTTGTCACCAGGCTTCCCAGGCTCAGGGGGAAGTGTGCCCCTCCTTCTACACTGGCACAGAACGTTTCCAGGCTGGGAGCCCGCTGCCAACCTGTCTTCCGAGAGCTCGTTTTCCAGGCTTCCAGCTTTTGGCATCAACAACTCGGCTCCATGGGGGATGTTCCTTGCAAGGAGCAGCCATGCAGGATTGCTCCACTTGAGCTCTGACTCACGCCTTCCTCAGCCTCCGGGTTTATTTTAGCCCCACTTTTCTGGAGGAGGAAACCAGAACACGATCAGGGATCCTGTGGGAAGAGCCTGGGGGCCTCCGGTTCTCACTGGGGGCCCAGGCAGCAGCTCACAGCTCCGGCTGCTTTCGAAAGCCACAGCCAAGGGCTGACAACTGGCTGGCTTACGGGTGTGCCCGCTTTAAGAAAACCCGCTGTCTGGAAATGAGAATGATGCAAAAGGATTGAATTCGAGGTTGATTATTGACCCAGCAACGAGTTTCTTTGCTTTCTTCTCTGAATGCGGAATAGTAGAGCAAGCAAGGCTGTTGGAGTCCCTGCTTCCACTGAGGAGCTTTAAGGCCTTGGACTTGGGATCAACTTGTCTGAGATTGGGAAGCTGGGGGACGGGGTGTGCGGGGGGGGGGGGGGGGGGGGAGCCTTGGTCTTGAAAGACAAGTGGAGAAAGGAGAGGGAGTTACAGGTAGGGGAAGGGGCACATGCAAATTTCTGGGGGTGTGAAAATGCACGAGCTGTTCCCCTTGGAAGGGGCTGCAGTGCAGGAAGGGGGAGATGGCAGGGTCCCAGCAGCCTCCTCCCTCCTCCTGTAACACTCACTCATATTCCTGCCCACACACTTTTCCTTCAATCAACCCCTCTCCAGGCTTCCCCATCCTCTCCATCTACCGGATCCTACCGTCCGTCACCCACACATGTGAGCATTTCTTAGGGCCCAGGCCACAGGTCCCCTCGCCTGGCCTCTATCAGCACTTACCCGCAGCACTTCTTTCAGCCCTGAGCCTTTGCACTGTGTGACCAGTGATCTTTTTATCCACAACAGAAACAAAATTAATCATTTATGAGCTTTCATATCTTACCTGACATCACCCAGGCATTAGCTCACGGTTCTCTAGGTCAGATGTCCAGCTCCAGAGGGCATGGCTGGGTCTCTTCTCGGAGTCCTGCCAGACTGAAATCAAGGTGGCCGCAGGCTTTGTTCCTTTTTGGATGCCCTGGGGAAAGAATCTGCTTCCAAACTCACTGAAGCTGTTCAAAATCAGTTCCTTATGGTTGTAGGACTGAGATCCCCATTTCCTTGTCATGGACTCCTCTTAGCTCCCAGAAGCCACCCACATTCCTTGCCACATGACCACCACTCCCTCCCACTCACCCCCCAAAAGGCTCACAACATGGTTTTTGCTTCTTCACATCTCCCTCAGTGACCAGCAGAAGAAACTCCTCTGCTTTGGTCTGCTTTGTTTTGTTTGCTTAGCCATGTGGTTTATATGTTTTTTCAATAATGTACATCTATATATATAAAAGCTCAGCGACCAACACGCCCAGTGAATGACCAGAACACCCAGTGACTATGACCCACACTGTGGCGGCCAACTGGCCCAATCAGGACCCTGATCAGCTCCCCGCAAACTGCCGGCGGCCCCTCCCCCTGTCTGGCCCCTTCCCCGATTGGCCTTCCCACCCCGATCAGGGGCAAGGCCAGCTGCCAACCTCCTGCATCCCCTCCCTATCGGGGTGGGCCAGACAGATCCCACCCATGAACAAATTCATGCACCGGGCCTCTAGTTATAAATAAAAACAAATGCACATTATACATTGTATAAAAGATTGCAACTTGAAAATTACAAATTTTATCCTAATATATAAAAAGCCAGGGGCTGTCACAACCGAAACAACTGGATGGACGACTGAACAGCAGGCTGCATGGGGCGACCAGGCTGGCAGGGGGGGGGGCAGTTGGGGGCGACCAGGTCAGCAGGGGGGGGCAGTAAGGGGCGACCATGCCAGCAGGGGGGGCAGTTGGGGGCGACCAGGCCAACAGGGGGGGGGAGATGGGGGCAACCAGGCTGGCGGGGGGGGGGGGCAGTTGTGGGTGGCCAGGCAGAGGCGGTTAGAGGTGATTAGTCTGGGAGGGGGGGCAGTTAGGGGTGATCAGACAGGCAGGCATGTGAGCAGTTAGGAGCCAGTGGTCCTGGATTGTGAGAGAGATGTCCAACTGTTGGTTTAGGCTTAATCCTAGGGATCGGGCCTAAACCTGCAGTCAGATATCCCTCGAGGGGTCCTGGATTGGAGAGTGTGCAGGCTGGGCTGAGGGGGACCCCCCCATGCACAAATTTCGTGCACTGGGCCTCTAGTATATACATATATATATATATATATATATATATAGAGAGAGAGAGAGAGAGAGAGACATACCTTGTTTTATTGAGTTTTACAGATATTGCTTCTTCTTCTTCTTCTTCTTCTTCTTCTTCTTCTTCTTCTTCTTTTTTTTACAAATTGAAGGTAAGACACTCCACTAGTAAAAAGATTACAACCCACTGAAGACTCAGATGATGGTTAGCATTTTTCAGCAATAACATCTTTTTTAATCAAGGTATGTACATTGTTTTTTAGACATATGCTATTGCACACTTAAGAGGCTACAGTATAATGCAAACAACACTTTTATATCCACTGGGAAATCAAAAATCCACGTGACTCGCTATATTGTGATATGAGCTCTATTGCCGTGGTCTGGACCAGAACCTGCAGCATTTCCAAGGTATGACCATACACTAATCCTAATAGTCACTCAATGCCTCATTTTTAAAAAGGTTCTGGCAATTCCCATTACCAGCAATGTTTGAGAGTATGCATCTTCTGGAATCCATACTAACAATTAAATATAAGGGTTTTAAATTTTGTTCCAGTCTGTATGGAGAAAAGTAATTGTATGATTATTTTAATATGCATTTTCATATTACTGTGAGTTTTATCATTTTCACATGTTTCTTTGTTATTTGCAATTCTTTAAATTGCCTATTCATATTTTTTACTCATTTCCCCCTTTGGGTTACTTATCTTTTCTTGTCTACTTGTTAGAGCTTAATTTTTAATTATAGATATTAATCACTGAAGTATCCTTATGTATCCATTTTTTTCAATTTATCCTTGGTTTTATTGCCATAAAATTTTAATATTAAAGGCTTAAATATATCTACATGTATTTAACAACTTCTGGGTTTCCAATCTTGATGAAGATCTCCCCTGCCTTTGGTTTTACAGGTAATTTTTTAGATTATACTGTAAAACAATCATTGCTGTGTGATGATTTAGAAGGTTTCTTTTTAATGGTTTAAAAACAGGATCCACTTTTATTTTCTTCCATTTGGACAATGGTAGTGTCAGCTCGGTGCTGTATATTACCCACCCTTTTTTATTTGGTGAAACTACTTTAGTGAAACAGTAAATGATCATACATAGTAGGACCTACCTCTGGAGTCTACGTTTTATTCCACGAATAAGTTAGTTTATAGCCATGTCAATGTTGTACCTGTGAACACCCCCTGCTTTTAAAGTGCTTGCTTGATTAGGTCAAGCTCCCCTTCCACTCAATTAGCAATAATCGTGCCTCCGGTAAGCCTCATTGGCTACGATACTGCCAGCAGGCGAAGCTGTGATCTCCTTTTCTTCGAGTCAACATGCATGTAGCATCACCTAATTCCAAGAGTGCACTCCGGCATGCTCACTGTCCCTGGCATTTCGCAGGGCATGCACCTCAGGCCATGGGCATGCCGGGCAGGACGGAGGGTAGACATCTCAGACCTCTGCCAACCCCACCTCCCAAGGTCTTTTCTATTTTTGCTTTTGGGGTCAGTTTCTGAACTCTCCTTTGCTATCTGAGAAGTGGACAGATTTCCAAGGAGAGGCACAGATTGTCATAGAAATGTGCCATCTGACATCACAAGACATCGTTTTTTTTGAGTAAACAAAGGACATAATACCTTATTCCCAAAGATCTATATCAATGCCAGACTTCTGCAATTCCACCCGGGAGCCTTTCTAGGTCAGGGGCTGTGTCTTGATTATACTTAGGTTTCCTAGTTCCCAGCTCAGAGTGATATTTGAGAAAACATGCCTTGCAACCAAACCTATTAGGCTAATAAATACAACAGCTGGCATTTATGAAACACTTCCAACCTTTCAGACAATATTATAGGATGTTTTTATTTTCCCTATTTTGATGGTAGAAACTGAGGCACAGAGAAGTTAAGTGACTTATTCAAGTTCACACAGGTATCGATTCTAAAGCCAGGAATTTAACAAAGGTATTCTGAGTCTTTAGCCAATGCCCTTGTCCATAGGCTGAGACCCTCTAGTAAGGGAGCATGTGGTTAATACGAAAGGAGAAGACCCAGGAGAGGAAGGGGCTGCTGTAGGTGCCCCCAGGCACCATCTAGTTCCTACAGGCACTGGAGATATTCCCTGACTTCCAAGTCCTTGCTTCTAAAGAGTGGCTGGTGAACCAGCATTGGCACTACCAGCAGGCTTATCAGAAATGCAGAATCTTAGCCAGCACCTCCAGACCTAATGAATCAAAGTCTGCGTTTTAGAAAGATCCCTAGATGAGCCACAGGCACATTCAAGTTCAAGTAGCATCGCTTGAGCCATGTCACCTAGGCCAGCGCAGCCCAATAAAGCTTGCTGCGGTGATGGAAAAGACTGTATCCCACTGTCCAACACAGTAACCACCAGTCACATGTGGCTATTAAGCACAAGTGCTTGGTGTGACTGAGGAATTGAATTTTTCATTTTATGTCATTTGGATTAATTTAGATTTAAATAGCCATCTGTGGCTTTTGGTTGTCTTATTGGACAGCGCAGATTCCAGACTTATTAATCTCCTGTGTTTGTTTCCCTGTGATCCAATAACCCTTTGCAAAGTCTCATTAAATGAGTCTTGCCTTGAAACAGCCCATGTAAGGGAATATAGTGGTGGACTGTGTGTCTCCTCGTGGCTTGGGTCGGAGCACTAAAGGAGTCGAGGAATCATAGTACAGAAGGCACTCCATAATATGACTGACTGATCGTGTGGCCTTCCTGACATGCCTATGTGCTTCTGCACCAGCCTGTGCATTTTCCTATGCTCACGTAGGATCATGTTCTGGTTGCTCCGTTGTATTCAGTGCCAAATGCAAGCCCCCCACAAAGACAACAACCAAGCCTCATTGGGCAGCTTCCATTGCCCTCAGGATACCCTCAACTATAAGTAATAGGAAAAGATGTTCAGTGGAAACACCCCTTGCCTAACCTTCCTACTTTAAATTACTACCCTCCTCCTCCACACTCTTATCCACCTTCCCTGCCTTATTTTTCTCTGTATCATTCGACACCTGTATGGGAGAGAACAAAAAACCTTTTCCTCTACCCTTCTAGCTTTTCTAGGAGGGCCTGCTGAGGCCTTGCAAATTAAACTGACATTAATAAGAGAAAATAAAAAGATTTTGTTAACATTAATGTGCAGTGTACATACACACAGAAGAAACCCAGTGAGAGTAACTCAAAAGGTTGGTTAGAACTTGGGTATATATAGCATCTTAACAAAGAACAATGAATGTGTAGAGAAGTGGCAAGACAAAGAGACATGGTTGTAGGCTGCCAAGGACAGCAAACTGTGGGAAGATAAATATATGCTGGGAACTAGTGGGGGAGGGTTTGTCTGTGCAGGCACACCTTGTTGACTTCCTACATTCATGACCACGAGACTTCCCTGGGAGCAGACTCATTTCTCAGAAGTTGCTGCTTTCGGTCAGATAATGAAAGCTCCTGAAAGTGTCTTTCTGTGTCTGTTCATTCTCAGTTGCCCCCAGCTCAAAAAAATCCTTGTATGCCCAAAGTAGCTTATTTTGATCCTCATTTAATTTTTATAGGAACCTGAGAGAGCAGTGGTATTCTACCTATAATTTTAGACTAGAGGCCCGGTGCACAAAATTCATACACGGGGGGAGGGGGGCGGTGTCCCTCAGCCCAGCCTGCACCCTCTCCAATCTGGGATCCCTCTCACCATCCAGGACTGCTGGCTCCCAACTGCTCGCCTGCCTGCCTTCCTGATTGCCCCTAACTGCTTCTGCCTGCCATCCTGATCACCCCCTAACCACTCCCCTGCCAGCCTGATTGATGCCTAACTGCTCCCCAGCCAGCCTGTTTGCCCCTAACTGCCCTCCCCTGCAGGCCTGGTCACCCCTAACTGCCCTCCCCTGCAGGCCTGGGTCTCCCCCAACTGCCCTTCCCTGCAGGCCCAGTCACCCCCGACTTCCCTCCTCTGCCAGCCTAGTCACCCCTAACTGCCCTCCCCCGCAGGTTTGATCACCCCCAACTGCCCTCCCTTGCTGGCCATCTTGTGGCGGCCATCTTGTGTCCACATAGGAGCAGTCATCTTTGACCACATAGGGGCAGCCATCTTGTGTGTTGGAGTGATGGTCAATTTGCATATTATTCTTTGATTAGATAGGATTAGATAGGATAGAGGCCTGGTACACGAGTGGGGGCCGGCTGGTTTGCCCTGAAGGGTGTCCTGGATCAGGGTGGGGTTCCCTTGGGACGTGGGGTGGCCTGGGTGAGGGGCCTGTGGTGGTTTGCAGGCCAGCCAGCCAACCAGCGACCCAAGCGGAGGCCCTGGTATCTGGGATTTATTTACCTTCTATAATTGAAACTTTGTAGCCTTGAGCGGAGGCCAAGGCAGGCCAGGGCTGTGGAAGCTTGGCTTCCTCCATCGCCGGTGGCAACTCAAGCCTCCTGCTATCTCCAGCTCCGTGGCTGCCACCATTTTTGTTGGGATTTATTTATCTTCTATAATTGAAACTTCGTAGCCTTGAGCGGAGGCCTGGGCAGCCAGGGCAGGTGGAAAGCTTGGCTTCCTCCATTGCCGGGAAAACCCAAGCCTCCTGCTCTCTCCGTGGCTGCAGCCATCTTGGTTGGGTTAATTTGAATACTCACTCCTGATTGGCTGGTGGGCGTGGTTAGTGGTGTAGTGGAGGTATGGTCAATTTGCATATTACTATTTTATTCGATAGGATGAAGAAACTGACAGTCAGAATATGTGCACCCGCTTACGTGCACCTGCCCACCTTCCTCTTCCCTTACTTGACCTAAACTCTTCATTTTTGGTCTAGATATAGACATATCTATACATATAGAAGCCTAAGTGACCCAAAGACTGGAACAACCAGTTGCAATGACCCACACTGAGCACCAGGGGCAGACGATCAATGCAAGAGCTGCCCCCTGGTGGTCAGTGTGCTCCCACAGTGGGATCTCCACTCAGCTGCCTGACCCAGCCATGACCCACCAGCCCCAAGACAGCCACTCACTCCCTTAGTAGTCCTGCAGATCCAATCTCCAGAGAACGGGCCAGGCACTGATGGACCAGCACTGCCGTCACGATCCTGACAGTGCTGCCAGCCTCCTGGAAGTTGGCCTTGGGCACTGTGGCCGCTTCCCCTCCCTAGACACTCTGCAAGGAAGAAAAAAATATAAAAGCAGTTGCCAGATGACTCCCAACAACCAGCGCAAATATCAGCAGGACGGATCCGGATTCCAGGCTGGCAAGGGCATCCCACCACCTGCCCTGAGGGCTGATCACATCCTGGCCCCCCTCCAACCCTCTTGGGACCCCACCCATGCATGAATTCGTGCACCCGGCCTCTAGTTATAAATAATTGGGTAACAAAAGATCTCCTTGTAGAAGGCACTGGAGTTCATAATGCTAAGATCTAGAGAAAATGAGCTAATTCTCTTGGAAAGACGTGCCCTCAGAGGCTATTAAGATACAGCACTCCTTACTGATGTGTGCTTTTCTTAGGGGGGGAAATCGTATTAAACTTGATTATCTCTTCTGCTGCTCCCTTCCTCCGTATTAATAGTTTAATCGGCATGATAGGTGTTGGATGTGAGGCTTGGGGCTGTTTACAGCAACTGGTGAAGTACTTCACATTCTAAAGCAATTAACTGAATGGTGGAGAGGACTCCAGAGAGCAGGAGAGTGAGAGATAGATGGGATGTCTGATCGTGCTGGTGTTCTGGAAGGAGGATCAATGAAGTAGCTTTCTGCTGGTTCCCTTCCAAACTCACTGACCGCTCTCACGTATTCTTACTGTTATTTCCTTCTTTGCTGACCCGTTAAATGTGGATGTTCCCGAGTTCTATCTTTGGCCATCCCTTCCCCTAGTGCCAAATTCCCTCCGTGGGCATCTCACCCATCCAGTGTATTGGGAAGCAAGTTAACAGGACCCAGGGGAGGAGCATAAGAACTCAAGCCACCCAGGAGTGATATTTAAACACACACTCCCTCTTTCTTTCGGTTTCTGTGGGAAATCCTGGAATTCCAGCACCATTAACCTCAGGAGAATTCTTTGGGGATGGGGGGTGGGGTGGCGAGGTTCCAGCCTTGCCCAGAGTAGAACTAGAGCCAATTAGCTCCAGAAAAGGAACTGTGATTTGAATATGGCCAGTCATCCCACTGAATGGGCCTAGATACTTTCAAAACCCTGCAGATGTTCCAGTGGCTCCAAATCCAATGAGTCCAGAAGCCTTATGAGAGTCCCTCGGGGATGCCCTGGCCTTGCCCAGCCCAGGTCTTAAAACCATATCCTCTGAGTCTGAGGGGACTGATAAAATATCATGAATGAGTGATTGATTGAGAGCATGCTGCAACCATCAGAAAAATAAAAGTAAAAAACATGCATGGCATAAAGCCACATACAGAGGGAAGCTAAGCAAAGAGAAAGAGCAAGTAAAGCCTTGGTTACATCATTGGGACACTTGGATCCAGCCAACCTTAAAGAAAGACTCCTCTAGGGCTTTGCAGTGGGGGGTGTTAATGGAATTCACAGCTCTGCCTTTGTTTACTGTTTCGCTTTAAGGTAGCTTGAATTGGACTTACCATCAGTTGCCATCAAACGAATCAGAGCAAATTCTCTATCTGTGTGTAGATGAGCTTCAGCTTGGCATTCATTGGTCTTTCCTGAGCTTCAGACCAGACATTCAATGACCTACTGCTCTGGATTCTTCTCTGGAGATCCCCACAGGTCCTTCAACTGAACATGGCACCCATGGAATCTGCCATCCACTCTCTCCAGCCCTTCCCCCTCTTCTCTCACTCCCCATGACCTGCTCCCTTGTGAGTCTTCATTGTTCCAGCCCCTGCTGACCTAGTTGCCAAACCAGGAACCTTGGGGTCTCTATCCCTCTTTTTCATCTCTCTTACCCAATGACTCATTAAGCTCCCCTCCAAAACAGCTTTAGAATTCATTGTCTCTTCTCCAATCCTACTTATAGTTCCTTGAGCCCATCTACCATCACCTCTTACTTGGCAATAGCTTCTTACTTGGTCTCCCATTCTGGTCTTACCTTACTAAATGTAGCCTGCAACTATTCTACTCTACAGATATAAAGTTATAGCTCTCTTTTCCCATCCTATCACTTCAGGAAGCTCCCGTGTCTCCCATAACTCCCAGGAAGAAACTGAATAATCTTTAGTTTCTGTCCCAAACGTACCACTTACTAGCTATGGTAGATTGTAAAAATAGACAAAAATATTTCTATCCCTGTTAATTTTCCCCTTTGTAAGGTGACCTTGCAGCTCCTCCCATCAAAAGGTGGAGGCAATTTTCTTATTCCTTGAATATAACCTTGACCTTGTGATTTGCATTGACCAATAAGGGAGTGGAAAATATGATGCAGGCATATTTCTAATGTTCAAATGTTTTCAATAATGTTGAAAACATTTGAACATTAGTATTTGCCTTGTGGCTCTTGGAAATTCTGTGACAACTGCTATTTGAATAAGCCCGGGGTTAGTCTACTGGAGGCATATGGCCCAATCATCTCCACCAACCCAGCTAACAGCCAGCACTGTTGAACTTGTGAGTGAAGCCATCATAAGGCAACTTTAATGACTAGTCAGCTGACTGCAGCTGCATGAGTGAGTCCAAGCAAGAACAGCAACAATCTGCAAGTCAAATTGCCAACCTGCAGGAACAGCTAATAAATGATGGTTGTTTTAAACCACTAAGTTTTGTGATGGTTGTTATGCAGCAAAAACTAACTGATACATTACCTGTGTGACCTTGAGGAAGTCATGTCACTTCTCAAGACCTCAGATTCCTTATAAATAAAAGTGCATAGCATCTCTATCCTGGATCACAGGCCTGAGGTGAAGACCAGTTGAAATATAATTTTAACATCCATTTCCAAGTCAGAATCAATTTATAAGCACAGCATGTATTTTGATATATTTAATGAATGCACATATTCAGCACTGTTTCAGGCTGTCTTTGCAGACCATCTGTGTAAAGTGTCCCTGGTCTTAGGTCAAGTGTTCCCAGAAGCCCTGGCCAGTTTTCTACTTATTCAGTAATGCACATAGTCTGAAGAATTAAGACTAAGACCCATTAGCCCTAGCTGGTTTGGCTCAGTGGATAGAGCATCTGCCTTCGGACTGAAGGGTCCCGGGTTTGATTCCGGTCAAGGGCACATGCCTGGATTATGGCTCAGTCCCCAGTGGGGGGCGTGTAGGAGGCAGCCAATCAATGATTCTCTCTTATCATTGATGTTTTTGTCTCTCCCTTCCTCTCTGAAATCAATGAAAACATTTTTTTTTAAAAAATAGACTAAAGACCCATTAGTAACTGAATATGGCACTAATGAGGAAATTCAGCTCTCAGAGGTGTCTGAACTCTGGGGGCTGTCAAAAGGAAACTGAGGACCAGCATTTTTCAAAGTCCCAAGGACCTTTTTGAAGGATTACTTAGAGCCACAAGAGTGAATAACAACATTCAAGTACTTTTCAACCTATGCTTCCATCATCTTGCTACTGTCTCATTGCTCCATGCAAATCACGCGGTCAAGGTTATTTTCAAGGACTAAACGAATAGTCTCTGCTTCTTAATGGGAGGAGCTGCAAGGTCACCTTGCAGAGGGGTGAGAATACAGGGATAGGAGGGATGTGTGTGGAAATACATGTTCAATACTAAGTAACTAATAAATAACTTATGCTACTTACACATCTACTATCTCAGCAACCTTGAGAAATTGGATATCTTCCCTATTTTACAAGCGAAGAAATAAAAATCAGAGCAGAACAGGGTGGGGAAGTGGGGACTTGCTTCTAACGCCTACAGATTTTTTCAGTGTCTAGATGCAGACAGTAACCCCCTCCTCCCAAGGTGCTGAGTGGGAGCAGGACCCAGTGATCCTAGGGCAACAGGGGGCCCAGCTGGATGCTGGAAAGGCCCTTGAACTCACTGCCAGGAAGGCCCTGAATTAGTCATGAGCCCTCTGGCATCAGGCATACTGGTAGGTCTATTTAAAGCTAAAGATCTCAGGGTGAGCTGAGGACTGCAGAAGATCCATGCCTGGGAAGCCCGGGTACTTTATGGGGAGGAAGTGGTGGCTGAGGCCACATCCTATTTTTCTCTGTAACCTCAGCACTAGCAGGGGCCCTGGCATCGTGGAGGCACACGGTGCATGAGTGTGTATTGGGATAACTTATTCTTCCTTTCACTCATCATTTATTTCTGCGCCATTTCATGAGCATTTTCATGTACCTCTTACACAAACACATTAAACCTAGTGCTACAGGTTGAAGCATGTCCCCCCCAAAAAGATATTTTGAAGCCCTAACTCTCCCCTCACCTGTCCATGTGACCATAGTTGGAAATAGGGTCTTTGTAGATATAATTAAGTTAAAATGAGATTATACTAAAGTAGGGTAAGCCCTAATCCAGTGGCTGATGTCTTCATAAAAGAGAGGGGAGATGTGGACACAGAGACACAGGGAAGAAGGCCATGTGACCACAGAAGCAGAGGCTGGAGTGATGCACTTGCAAGTCAAGGATGACCAGCAATGACCAGAAGCTGGAAGAGGCAGGAAGGATCCTGGTCTAGAGCCCTCGGCGGGAGCATGGCCCTGCAGACACCTCAATTTCAGACTTCTAGGCCCCAGAACTGTGAGAGAATATATTTCTGTTGTTTTAAAGCACTCTGTGGTACTTTGTTATGGCAGCCCTAGAAAAGTAATATACTGACTCTTTCCATTTACGCTCTAGCGGAGGAGACATGCTGAACAGTTTATGGTAATACAATTCACGACTTATTTATTGCAAGTGTTGTAAGAGCAGAGGGGAAGCAGTAGTGAACTCTTCCTGAATCATAAATGAAGTGGAGAAGGGTGTTGCAGGCAGAGTTGACCACACAGGCAAAGGATTGGAGCCTTGGACCTGAATGGTGTTTTTAGGGGATAGCAAATAATTTCTGAAGACTACAGCTAGCAGTGGGCTGGGTGTGAGTTTGGGATGTTCCAGGAGAGACTGAGTGTGAAGCGTGTAGGAGGCTGATCGCCAGAGGGGCCGTTGAGAGTCATGTCATAATCAGATCATATAACTGGAGTTGAGACAGGAGGCAAGGGAGTGGGTAGGAGACTGCTGAGTGCAGGAGTTAAGCAAGAGATTAGGTGCCTCTGGACCAGGCTGATGGAGAGGAGGGTTTTATTTGCCCAATAGCCAGTCTTCAATAGTCCAGATATGCCACAGCCTTCCCCCGATTCCCATCTCCCATACCACCATGACTACAACTGTCATGGACAGTGTCTCCCCTCATCCCTCAGATAAGCTTCAGATGATCAGTAAAAGTTAACATTCGTGGCAGAGCTGTGTCCACTGCAGAGCTCTGAGAGAGGCAGAAATTTCTAGTTACATCTTTGTACCACATGACAAAGAAAGAGCCCAAGGCTCTTGGATGTATTTGTTACAAGGTTAGGCAACCAGAACATAGGTAGACACTCTCTCCACTCCTCCTTAGAGTACTTGGCCTACGACCTACTAGAATGACTCCCAGAGCCATCTCTACAGCCTCTGAAGGGCTGGCTGTTGGGCCAATGACACTTCTCTGCTCTCTTTATTAATTTGTTGAAGAAAATAGAAAAGAAACAAACCTTACAGACTCTACATATCTCTTATCAACAACTTAGAAGAAGAACATAAAGAATATTTCTGCCACAGAGTCAGGGGGATGGATTTTGTGAGATTTGGCTGTGGAAATAAAAGTCTACCACAGATGCAAGGAGGAAAACATTGTCAAAGGCACAGAAGACATTTTTATAATCAACTTTGAACCTTTACAAGGTACCAGGCAACCGTAAACTGATCCAAGCATTAACCTCACACCCTGGCTGATGCTTCTCAGCGTTTAGAGCATTGGCCTGGGCACCAAACGGTCTCGGGTTCGATTCAGGTCAAGGGCACATACTTGGGTTGCAGGTGCAATTCCTTTGGGACGCGTTTGGGAGGCAACCAATTGATATGTCTCTGTCACAACAATGTTTTTCTCTCTCCCCTTCCCCGCTCCTTAAAAAAAAAAAAAAAAAAGCACTAATCTCTTGTGACACATCCCCAAGGTTGGTGCTACCATCTTCAATTCACAGACACAGGAACAAAGATTCCGAGGAACTAAGCCACTCTCCAGGGTCACCCAGTATTGAAGGGGCAGAGCTGGGATTGGAATCCAGGCCTAGGGATTCCAAAGTCTTTCCCCTTCACCACACTCCTGCTGGGAACCTGGCCCAGGCCAAGGATGGGATGCCCTGGCCTGGTCTTCTCCAGCCAGGCACTGCTGAGCTCCCTTCTGGCCATCAAATAAACTGACGTGGAGCAAACTGGAGGAGAAAGAGCAGACGTTGGCTGTATTTGTCATATGAGAAATGATAGCAGTAACTGGAGTCTATCGGCTTGGGGAAGAGAAAACTCTGGGGATGTGGCAGCTGTCTCCAAACATTTGAAGGGCTGTCATGAGGAAGAAAGATTAGACTTATTCTGAAAGGCCTCCCGGGAGTAGACGTAAAGGGATGGATGGCAATGCAGGCGATCAGATGTCAGCTCAGTGAGAGAGGGACTCCTCCACCAGGCAGAATGGGGAAGATGGGCTGCCTCCAGGAGACAAGAGCTCCCTGGCACCGGGGTGTCCAAGAGCGGCCGAGCGGACTCGATGGTGGCAGGGCTGTGGAAGGCTGATGAGCAAGAGAAGGCAATTCCCTAAGGGCTCCGGTAGCTCAGAGAACCCAACTTAGTGGTCTATTTATACTCTCAGAGCCCACATCTGACTTGCATGCAAATAACGAGGCAATTAGCTCCTCATCTTTACAATGTCCTGCAGGCCTTGCATGCCCAGGCCCTGCCTGTCACGCCACTCCAGACACTGCATCTCCTGGCTGTGCTTTGAACAGGGGAGGTGCACCCCCAGCGTAGGACCTTCCCGCGGCTGTTCCCTCTCTACGCACACGCTTCCCTGTGGCTGTTTGCCCGGCCTCCTTCAAGTATTTGCCCAAAAGCCCTGATCTCAATGAGCATTCTGTTTCCACTCCGACATCCCACCCCTCCCATGCCCCTTAGTCTGCTCAGTTTTTTTATAGTGTTCATAATTTCTCACATCCTGAATATTTTGATTATTATGTTGTTATTTATTGCCTGCCTCCCCGCACTAGGATGCGGGTACCAGGAAGGCAGAAATTGTTTTACCATTGTGTTCACAGCTGACTCCCAAGCACAGAAACAGTGTGTGACATGAAGTAGTCACTCACTAAATATTTCTGGAATGAAAATATGAGCATCATTTTCACTCTCCTTGGGAGGGGGTTCTTCGGCAAGCCTGTGGAAGGAGGCAGAAACGGGGTAGTGTGTCAACACATCTAAATCAGCTGTGAAATGTGGTCCAAGTTAGCGCTGAGGGTTGTTTTAGCAGATACCCCATTCTGCAGAAAATGAAAGGCTTTGTCTCCTCCAAGGGTGAGCTGGATCTTACAGGCTTGTGATTTCTTAAGTTGGAACCAGGAGACTGTGTCCAGGACAGAGAGAGTAGTGAGGAAGTAGATGGAGAGAAATTATAAGAAGAAATAAATTCCTAGACGCTCATCCACAGTGCACGCAACACAGATGGTAACAGTCATTAACTGAGAACATGAGCCAGGCAGTCCTTTAAACACTCTGTAAGGGCTAGCTCACTCTTTAACCAACGCTAGGACCTAGCACCTGTTATTATCCCCATTTTACAGATGAGAAAAATGAGGCATGCAAGTTAGTGTGTCCGAAATCACTAAATCCAAAATCCCAAATCCTAAATCTTAAATCCTCTAGCAGCTGGAGTTTCAAAGCCAGGTAGCCTGGACTCGTACGTTCCACAGCCTGAAAAAATCAACGATGAAGCACCAGTCTCTGGAGTCCATGTGTAACGTGATTGGCTGATAGTAAGACATCTCTCTGGTGTCACTGTGCCTATCCTGACCCTGCCAGGAACATGGGCTCCCCTAGCAACCCCAGGAAGCTGTCCCGCTCTCGGTGACACCGATACTGTCTGAATGGTGTGGCACTCAGCCTGAGACAGTTTTCCTACTGGCGCAGACAGGACAACAATGCTAACATTTGGACAGTGTTTTTAAACTTGTAAATAGAAATATTTTCATTTGATCTTCACAGCATGGGAAGTATTATAAGCAGTAGTCTCTTTTAAAGAGGAGAAATCTAACACACAGAGCTAATGAGCTATGGAGTGGAGACTCCAAAACCCCAGTCATTCGACGTCTTTCTCCACTACACAGTGCTGCCTACACTTCACATGATTGTCAGTTCCACTCCAAACTCTAGAATCCCCACCAGTGTCTTAGAAATTGGATACTGCACCAACTGATCTTAGATTAGAGAGGGGTTGAGTATGATGCAACTATGTTAAGTCTTAATTTTCAGGCTTCAAAGGGAGACTGGGGAAATCCTATATAATAAAAGGGTAATATGCAAATTTCCCCTCGACCGGAGTTCAATCAGGGGGCAGGGCCAGCCCACCAACTGCTAGGGCCCCTCCCCCCAACTGGCCCACCCCTGATTGGCCCCCCACACTCCGGTTGGGGCGGGGCAAGCCAGCCAACCTCCCTCATCCCCTCCCCCAGGCCAGCCTGGCCTGATTGCCCTGATCGGGGCAAGCTAGCGGTACCCCACCCATGCACGAATTTGTGCACTGGGCCTCTAGTATATCTATCTATATAATAGAGGAATATGCAAATTAGCTGGGACGCCATAACGTCATGACCGAACAGCAGGTACCTGAGGCTGCATGGTGCCTGGCCAGGGCGAGAGACCTCAGGCTGTGCCCCTGCCCAGCGGCACTTGATGGGAACCTCAGGCTGCATCCCCTGCCCTGGTGCTGGGCCAGGGGACCCAAGGCTGGGCCCCCCACTCAGAGGGGCTTGACAGGGGTGGGACCGGCTGGGTCTGGGTCTCACCCAATGGGGGTAGGGCTGGTCAGGTCTGGTTCTCCTGCATTTTCGAAGCGAATGCAGGTGGTGGGCAGGGACTTGACTCTAGGTCCTGCGGTGTGCCCCAGACTCTGACAGGAGGGAGGATTTCATATACATTTTACTAATTTTCTTTCATCTCTGACACTTCTATTATAGAGAAAGGGCAAATAGCAATATTCAAATACTTCCTCTAATTAATTCTCTTTTAATGTGCACAAATTTCGTGCACTGGGCCACTAGTATATATATGAGTCTATTTATCCAAAGGATGTCTGTTGATTGTATAAAATGTGTTGGGCCTGTGCTGGCCAATACAGTAACCCTTGGTTTTTGAGCCGTTGATACAGGACTGGTGTCACCGAGGAACCGAATTTTTAACATCATTTCATTTTTATTACTTTAAATTTACATTTTAAAATGGAAACAATGTAAAGATATGTTCCTTTTAAACACAGCTTTCCTGTTTTGGAACAAGTGCATTTTGCTTTGGCTGTTGCCTTGCATGAAATAGCACTGTTGTACAGTAATGCACTTAGTGGGTGCCTGTTTTTTTCTACTAATATGCATGAACCTGTCACTGATGTAGTTGGAGTCCACAGATTGGTTCCGTTTGAATGATTGTTTCCTATTCATGTAACATTGTGATGCGTTTCTTGGGATATTTTATGCTCACAGCTCATTACTGTGATAACTATGTCGATCTTAATTGATAGTTCCGTTGAAATACTTACTATTATTTTCATCTTAATACAATTAAATTATTATTTGAACACCTACTGGCCACATGTAGTATTGCAACATAATTCTATTACAGTCTGTAGATACTGGTACCTGGATAAGACGACTGAGGAAGCCAAATTCCACCCACAGGGAGTCATTCCCTCTGAATGATGCTGACTTAACTAGCTCAAAAAAATGTAAAGCAAGTAGAAAGGCAAGGGAGGAAAATGCCTATGTAGAAAAACAAGGCAGCCTAGGGGAGCAGAAGAATTAAGGCTTCAGACTCAGACTCCTGTGAGTTTCAATTCCCAGCTCAGACAATTATTTGCTGTATGAAGTAACTCACATCTCTGAGCCTCAATTTCTTCATCCTTAAAAAGGGGCAATAAAACCACAGTGTTTTGACATCAGAAATAATATATTTAGAATGTGGTAGATCTAAGAGAGCTAGTCTTAGATCCTACATAAGGCTTGTCTGTTGCCCACCATTCCTCCTTGAGGTTGGCCTGGGAGGAGCCTTCCGATCATTCCCACGCATGTGGTTTTTCAGAGAAGGTGGTTTCTTTGCTCAGTGCATTCTAGGCCATTTCCTGGCCTTTGCGGTAAGTGAATAAGGAAATGCATAGCTTGCCCGGGCTGCTGAGACCAGAGGCCTCCCTCAGGAGGTTTGCCAGGCACTAGGAAATCAATAGCCAGTGTCAAAGCTGATCACTGTGAAATGAACGGCCACACCTCCCTTTTAAGTCTCCATCCCCCTCTCCTTCAGAGGATGCGCTGCAGTACATTAGGTCCCTAATGAAGAAAGAGGATGCTTAAAAAATGACTCATTTGATCAGAATGCTAAGCCCCGGGGAAAGTCCTGGGGTGGGCCTTCTGGCATCTGTGCAGAGGAGAGGGCACATGCGTCCATAAAGCGGATGCTGCCTTAACTAGCGGTGGTGTGGGGATTGTATTTCACCGCTCTGCGGGGAGCCGTCAAGGCTGACGTTACAATCAGTGCGGCAGTAAAGAGATGGGAATTTGGACTCTGAGTTGCTCTACTATTCAGCTGCAGCCGGTGAAAAGGACACAGATAATGTTTCAACCGGTTGAAAATATAGACCCTTCACCTAATCCTAAAAATGCCCTCGGCGGGATGAAACGAAAACCTACCTCTGACAACAATGGTACTATCTCTGGAGAGAAGCCAACCTCCATTCAAATTCTGCATCTGTCATTGACTACCTGTTTCGCCTGACGTGTATGGCTTAGCCCCCCTGACGCTGGTTTCATCGTTAATCAAGTGGGATTGTGAAAAATATGGGAAATAAATAATTTGTCATTACTGGCAAAGTTTCCGGCACAGAGAAAGCATGTGAACCATGTCCGTTTCTCTTTCCTTTGGACTGTTCGAATGTCTTGACAGCTTTCAGAGGTCCCCAGCCTGAGGTTTGGGTGGACATGAGGGCCAGCAGCTGTAAAACTCCTTATATTACACACTAAAGTTGCATGAGTATGGTCTTTTCTCGTGAGCATGTGCGTAGTTTCCAGCAGATTCCCAAAGGGGTTTTTAACTGCAAAACAAGGTTGAAAAACCACTGGTCTATATCTTTCTTGTATGGTCTGGTCCCTGCCTCCCTCTCTACCTTCATTGTGTTCCACCGTCTTCTTCCTTCATTGCAGTTCAGCTACTCTAACCCTCTCTCTGCTCCTCACACATCCAGGCTCGCCCCTGTTTCAGAGCCTTTTGCTTGTAGCTATCTTTTCTCCCTAGACCTTCACAAGATAAACTCAGCTCAAATGCCATTGCTTGAGGTGACCCTTCCCTGATGTCCCGATCTAAAGAGCCTCCTTGGTCGCTTCCTGTCATGTGTGTAATTAGTCTGCTCAGGCTGTTGTAGACTGCTGCATGGACTGCGGACTAAACAACTGAAATTTATTTCTCAAGGTTCTTGAGGTTGGAAAGTCTAAGCTCAAGGTGCCAGCTGACTCAGTTTCTGGTGCGAACCCTTGGTTTGCTGGTGGCTGCCTTCTCATGGTGGGGAAGCGTGATCTCATCCTCTCTCTTTCACTTCTTAGAAGCCACTACTCCCCTCGTGAAGGCCCCACCCTCGTGTTATATACTTACTTCATTTGATGCTAATTATTTCCCCAAGGATCCATCTCCAAATACCATCATACTGTGGGGTAGGGCTTCAACGCATGAATTTTAGGGGGGCACAATCAAGGCCAGAGCAATATTACTATGTTTTACTGCCCTCAGAGCCTTTATTCTTACCTTGTTCATTGATTCATTACCTTATTTAATTTACTCTCTACCCAAAAGGGGGCTGGAGGAATGAACCTTTAATGAGCACAGAAAGTTAGTCTTATTCACTATTAATTCACAACAGTTAGGATAATAATTGTCCCATTGTAGGTATGCCAATTACTGTAAGAATGGATGGATGGATAGATAAATGGATGAATGGATGGATGGATGGATGGATGGATGGATGGATGGATGGATGGATGGATGACTTCTAACTGTATCCTTGTGAGGTATGAAAGAAAGCCTCCCCTCATGTTTTCTTTTTCTGATAACACATTGAAACGTGGATAGATTCAATGCCAGGAAAAGGTTTATGCACAGTGATTAAGAGCCATCTCTGGAGCTGACCATCTGAGTTCAAATCTCAGCTTTGCCACTTACAATTTTAATAATTAATGTAACTTTGGGCAACTTAACCTCTCTGTTCTTCAGTTTCCTCATCTGCAAAATGCTGTTAACAATAGTATATTGTGGTAGCTTCAGAGCTGTCCACCAATATTCTGGTTCTCCCCCTTCAGGCACATAACAAGACATCTCTTCCGTGCCCACATGAGGTCAGGGATGCCATGAAATGTGAGCTGAGTGACTGTTATTTCCATGTGGAAGCCTTTATGAGTGAACATGTGATTTGTTCTTTCCTATTCCCTGACATGAAATCTGAGGCATTCCAGATGGAAGCTTCTCTCTCAGTCTGCATCCTGGGGTAAGACAGTGTGGAACAGAATTCCTATGGACCTACAATGAACATAGAGCATGTGTGAAAAACACACCACTCAGATTTGATAGTTATTTGTTATCACCACATTACTTAGCTTAGCCTGACTAATACGTATCCCAAATCACTGAGCTCTTGGGAGAATTAAATGAGTTGATGAAAGTATCATGTTTAGAACAGTGTCTGGCACATAGTAGGTACTATATAAGTGCTTGAAATTCTTATTACTCAGTTAATGTCAATGCTAGGATTGAAGTCCAGGTTTCCTACCTATAATTACGATGTGATTTTTTTTACTGCATTTTGTTATTCCAAAATCTGCAAAAGAACACTTGAGAGAGGAAGAAGGGAGAGGATACGCAGAGGTCTCACCTGCACAGGTGTGCTGCCTCTGATTCTAAGAAACCCAGCCCTGGGAGGGACAATGCTCCTGAAGACAAGCACCTAGCACATGCAAGAGCTGGTCGCACTGGCCAATCATTTCATTGCTTGGGGAGAAGAGCTGTGGTCCATTTTCACAGGTCTCTCCCTCAGCAGAGCATCCCTGCCCATCTCTTCCTCTCCTTTCTGTGGGGCCAAGAATAAAATTGTGCCTCACGGGAAATTTCCAAGCAGCACTAACTGGCTGGGCTCCTCTCCGCAGAACAGACAGTTCAAGGTTTGAAAGGAACATGAAGGCCATTTTTTGCCAACCTGTTTGGTAAGGAAACCAGGTTTGGAAATTGTGATAATGCCTTTGGAAAGTTTGGAGAGGCTTGAAAGAAAACAGCAGTGCATGATCCAGTCTAGTCTGGTTTAACTCTACTCTAACCATGAGGAATTAATAAGCAGCTCTAGGTTGTGGGTAATAAGAGTGACCACTAGCTACTGGGGAGTGCTTTTTAATCAATATGCCGGGCCCTGCTTGGAGTAACTTGTGTATTTTAATCGTTTGAATCCTCACTGCACAATCAGGGGTTACTAGTATCACCTTCCTCCTTCTACAGATGAGCCACAGAGGCACGAAGAAGCTAAGAAACTTGTCACTGGTTACCAAGTAGAGCCAGGATTCAGATCCGAGCGGTCTGGCTCCAGAGTCTGTGCTTCTAATCTCCGAGCTGTACTGTCTCTCACCTATTTTACGTGTGATGTGGTTTTATACTCCCATGTCCCTGCCTGTGCTGGTTCCTCTGAATGTTTCAGACTTAGAACCGTCACACGTGGAGTCTGCCCTGACCTCTCCTCTCATCCTCCCCTTTGAGGCAGTCGCTTCCCCGTCTGTGACCCTCTCCGCCTTTATTAAAACAACTGGACACTAAGCCAGAGGACTGTAGGGGTGGTGGCTACAGTTTAATAATTTTAGACCATGGGTGTCTGGCACAGTCCCTGGCACAAGATAAAGGTGAATTCAGTGTTACTGAACGGATGTATAAGGGCTTGAAAACCATGTGTACATAGAAGATGGTAGAACATAGTGACAGAGAGTATAGGCTCTAGAGTCAGACTGCCTGGCTTCAAATCCCAGCCATCAATTTCCATAGTAAACAGGTACTATATAAGTGCTTGAAATTATTATTACTCAGTTAATGTCAATGCTAGGATTGAAGTTAGGTACATGGGTACCTCTTGTGCCTCAGTTTGTTCATCTATACAATGGGGCAATAATAGTAAATACCTCAATAAGTCATTGTGTGGATTAAATGTGATGATGCAGCAAAGAACATAGGCTGGGCCCTGGCACATAATAA
Organism: Cnephaeus nilssonii; assembly: GCF_951640355.1. Taxonomy (NCBI): domain Eukaryota; kingdom Metazoa; phylum Chordata; class Mammalia; order Chiroptera; family Vespertilionidae; genus Cnephaeus; species Cnephaeus nilssonii. The sequence goes on from NC_137077.1 coordinate 9,782,011, forward strand.
GTACTTAATAAATGTGAGCTCCCACTGCATGAACATCCTGGTCCATTTCACACTGAAGATGCATTGTAGCTATGCCCATCACTGACTGATGACAAAAGAACTCATACAAATATGGCTAAGTGATGAACAACTTGGCAGACTGGGAGGTAGTAACCAACTCATCTGTAAAGCTACTGTACTCTAGTAGTTCAGTCCAGGCCCAACAGCAACGACCATATGCTTAACATTTTTTCCATTCAGATGGATGGAGGTTGAGCAGTCAAAAATGAGGAGACAAAAAAATGACCCTGAAAAAGTTGATTACACCATTACCAGTTATTTTCTGGGACCATAATAATGTAGCTTTCATTGTTTCTTCAATAGGCCAGTCTCCTAGCGCAAATTAAGAGTAGCACATGCAATTCAGATATCTCTGAAAAGAATCCCAGGTTTGAAAAGAAATGGAAGCAAAACAATGGTGTTTAAGCACATCCATCCTGCTCGCACACGAACTACAGTTTATTATGCTCGCTGTACACGTAGGATCCCTAGTGAGAATGTTTAGTATTCAAGGTTTGAATACTGACCCAATGAACCTAAAATGGGTTGTTCAAATTATTTTAACAACTGGATTAGAGGTGCAGACAGTAAACCGAAAAGAATAACATGTTCTAATCTCTGTGTCAATATCAGCTGATTAAAATATACATAGCATATGTTTAGCATCTATATGCTAATTGTGCTCCTGGGAAAAGGAATGGAAAAAATATCCCGCCTCTCCCTATCCCCCCAAGGAAAAAGATAAAAGTGTTAGAAATCCATCTTGTTTTATGTGAGGCTGTTACGGCCCAATATTGAAGGCAGATTTTTTAACATTAAAATTCCCTTTGAGCCACCACCTTCTCATCAACAGAAAATGCCTCTTCCATATCCAGCCTCCCGCACCAACACCGGGGATAAAAATGCTGAGAAGCAGCAATGTGTTGTGACTAAGGTCCCGATTTTGGATCTAGATAGCCTAGGTTCCAATCTTCATCTTAAAATTGCCCACAGCCCTACAACAGTTAAGCTTTCTTTGAGGTTCCTCTCCTCATAATGGAAATAATAATAGTACCTAGATCATGGTATTGTTGTAAGGAATTAGTCAATGAATGTCTCATATATAATAAGCTCTCAATAAATTTTCACCACTATTATGTGTCTCCAATATATTATTCATAAATATTCTTAACAGAAGGATTGGAGGGAAGTAATAATAATAATGTACAGTACCTTCCTTGTAGCAGGTTCAGTTTTGAGCATTTGGGGTACGTTAACTCTTTAGATCCTCATAATGACCATGGTGGTAGTCCTATTGAATAGAGGTGAAGTGGTTTCTCTGGGGTTACACGCTAGTGGGTAGTACACTGGGATGTGAACCCTGACAGTCTGATTCCAGAGCCTTCACTCTTGAGCACTAAATCTATATTTACTTAATTTAAGCACTGAGATGGAATTTATTCACCATTCACTCAAAAGAAATTCACTCAGAATCTATGCTGGACGAGGTAACGCTCCAGCTCTCGAGATACATTACCACAGAAGAGGCGCCCAGGGTCTTTCCCTCACAAATACTTAATATCTTTAATAAAGAGGCCTATAGGTGCATTGCTTCTTTTAAGCTTGTCCATGTTCATTTTATTCATGGGCATATGGATAAATACTGTCTATCGGTCTTTATGAAGTCTAAACGTTTGGTTTTGTTTCTTTTACCTTTAACCCTGCTTCAGACAGCGTCCACATTTGGAACCCTAATAGCTTGTACAATTCAGCACCAGGGACAGCAGACAAATTCTATTGCCGCTAGGAACGTATCTTAAGTTTCCCTTTCAGAATTCATGACGATCTGTTACTTCAGAACACACACACACACACACACACACACACACACACACACTATTCAAAAATATCTTCGGAAGAATCCTAGAAATAACCAAATACAAGTCCCTGGCACAGAGAGGAAAATTAGCATCTACAAGGCCACACAGCTGAAGCCAAGAACTAATTAAGTTCCTAGAACGAGTCTAATTATAGTGTCAAGCAGAAGGATGTATGTACATTCTGAAATGCTGCCGTGTGTGGTGATTATTCCTTAACTAGGAATCCAGGAGGAAGCCAAGCATTCTGATTTGAGCTCCAGAGAAGTCCTTATGAAGCCCGTCAGGAAGATTTATTTCCTACTACTATTATTTACTACTTCCTACTTCTTGTCTATTTCCTAATGTACTTCAAGTCATGGGTGAACAGAAGTCTTGGGGTTTGTGAGAGGAGACACAGATCCAAGTTGCTACAGACCCTGCCTTAGACACTGAACTTCTTTGACCTCCTTGAGTACATTAGAATTCTTTCCTGCCTTTCGATGCTTATTGGGTTTGACGTTGCCTGATTCTGACATCCCCAAGGAAGGTGACTCACTGGCAGTGAGCTTGTTATCAGGCTCTAAGCACATATCTGATTGGGATGACATCATCTCGTCTGGAAGATACATTCCAGGTGGAGCGTCCCCAGAGCTCATGAAAGGAAAACTTCTCATTTGCCACGATCTCTAACCTCATTCAATTAAAGCAGCTCTGGGAGGCTGCAAGGGGAAGGAAGGGGATTCTGTGAAGCAATATAGAATTATGGATTTAATCACTACAAGGTTAGATTTATTACAATGGTGCCCAGCTCATCAAGGAAATCCCTGTTGATATAAATAAGGGTCGCCACCAATCTTTCTCCTCCAAGAGTCTTTCAACGGTTATTAAAATCCCACCACCCACCAGCTATGTAATCATGGAAACTTACCGAAGTTCTCTGAGCTTCCGTCACCTCTTCTGTATAATGAGGACTGTTTTACTTATGGCTCCTCGCTGGGGCATTGTGAGGAATAATGAGGTAATTTGCCACCACATGGTGTAGAATAGCGGCAGGCAGAGGCAGAGGAAGTGGGCACAGGTGACTGACTCATCTAAGGAGGCAGAAATGCATTTCTTGAGAGAAAGAATGAAGAAAATCGCCCTAAGGATTGGCATAAGGATTTTCCTTGTCACTGCCAATGAATTTTTTTCAACGATCCAAATTTTCTTTTTTTAAAAACCATGAGATTGGGAGTGAGAACTGACCTCAAATTCCATCTCTATCACATATTAGTCACTATATCTCCCTCCTTCCTGAACTTACACTTCATCAGGCTACAAAAATATAATTCCTTCACTGGAATATGGATCTAACAATATTTTGGTAAAAAAAAAAATATAACTAGAGACTGGCCAGTGTGGTTCAGTAGTTGAGAACTGACCCATGAACCAAGAGGTTCAATTCCTGGTCAGGGCACATCCCTTGCTTGCTAGCTCAATCCCCAGTAGGGAGTGTGCAGCCAATCGATGTTTCTCTCTTATCAATGTTTCTATCTTTCTATCCCTCTCCCTTCCTCTATCTCTAAAATCAATGAAAACACATAAAATTATTTTAAAAGAAAAGCATCCAACTAGTTACTTGGATTAAAAGGTGCAAAAGCAGTGTACACACTAGTTAACATGCAGAGTCGGGCAAGTGGTTTTGGTTGAAATTTTGATTCCACCATTACAACTGAGTGACTTTGGGCAAGTTTATTAATCTCTTTGAGCCTGGATTTACTCATCAGGGAAATGGGAATAATATCAATAATTATCTCATGAAGATGTTGTCATAGTTAAAAATATTAATAGGTGTAAAGAACTTAGGGTAGTATCTGGCACATAATAAGGACTCGATAAATGTCAGATATGTAGAGAACATGCTAGACCAGACATAAAGTAGTCCAGGCCCTTGGGGTAGGTAACCCCTTTCCTAACTTCCCAGACAGAATACTAAAGACAGAGGATCCTTTCTCATTTATAGATCTGCTCATTGTGAAACCATGTCTTGTTTTTTATTTATTTATTTTTCTTAAGGCTGTCCTTAAAGATGATGTATCATATTGTGATTGATCATGACCATGGGAAAATCACATCAAAAATATTTTACTCTGCATTGCAATGATGCATGAAGGAGAGGAATCCTATAGACAGGAAGGAGAAATAAAAGGGGATCTGGTGAAGGAGCAGGAGGCTCAGGTTATAAAGAAGAAGAGTGAGGCCAGTCCAGTATGGCTAAGTGGTTGATGCTGACCTACGAACCAGGAGGTCAAGGTTCAATTCCTGGTCAGAGCACATGTTGGGGTTTTGGGTTCGATCTCTGGAAGGGGGCATGCAGGAAGCAGCCAATCAATGATTCTCTCTCATCACTGATGTTTCGATCTCTCTCTCCTTTTCCCTTCCTCTCTGAAATCAATCTATAATAATAAAAGCATAATATGCTAATTAGACTAGATGTCCTTCCAGATGACCTGCCGGACGAAGTTGGGGCTGTGATGGAAGCCTGGGTCCCTGGTGCCTGCTGGCGGCCAAAGGGAAGCCCAGGTCTCAGGTGCCAGAGGGAAGCCGGTGCCAGCAGCCAGGGGAAGGAAGGCCTACTCTTGCAAGAATTTCGTGCTTCAGGCTTCTAGTATATATACAAAACAAGAGTGAGGAAGAAGCCATGAAAGAAAGCTATGTGCTGTCTCCTAACCTTTATAATTGCTAACCTAGACCTCTGCTGATTCAGCCAGCTCACTCTGCTTTCCTGTTGACATCAGTCCAGTGCATAGAAGCACAGTATGAATCACCAGAATGAGCAGATAATGGACCTGGAAGAGCTTAAGATAAGAAGGGGAGGGAGAGGACTCAGGAAGGAAGCTTCTAGTTGGGAGAGACAGGAGGTCTGAATGCCCTAATGTTGCTGTGGGAGGATTAGAAAGATGCCATCACAGGGGCTGCCTACAGGACTCTGACTCTTGGTCCAGGTGATGACCCCAAATGCACATGTGGATGAGATGAGATTTATTAGTATGCATATGTTCCCAGCCTCCATATGCTCTACCTCACACATACTAAAACAATTTTTTAAAACTTGCTCAGTAATTAGTAGAGCTTCAGCCTGCTATTCGAGTTTATTAGGGTTTTATGATACAAATTCAGAAGAATATGAAGAATGTGAATGGAGAGACAGGCCAGGAGATCCAAAGAACAGGGAAGAAGAAATAAAAATAACAATTGAAAGGGTTGGGTGTTACCATCTGAGGGATCTCATGAGGGTGAGCTCCGGAGCATAACTGGGGTGAGAAGAATGAAGGGGAAGTTGAAAGGGGATTTTAAAAAGTTGTTCTAGGTTATATAATGGACTCCTTTTAGTGGTCTTCAAGAGATCCAGGAACAGTTCAAAATTCCTTTTGATTGCTAGATTGACTTTTTAAAATATAACTTTATTGACTGATGGATCCAGGATCCAGTAATGAGGGCTGTTTATGTGACACTGAACTTGAGGACCTCAGCCCCACTCACTAAAGACATGGACTGGGCTGTGCAGACCCCTTTGTTCCACTAAAGAATTGTTGGCGACGGCAAATGAGGAAATGTCATCCCAGTTTATTTAAACTTTGGGAACAAAGTTTTGAGGGAGTAAGACTCACTCTCAGTCTTTTCTTGAGCCGAAATAGGAGGCATTCACTCCTGTCCCTGTTTCCTGTGGGGAGGAAGCCGGGCACGAGATGACCTGTTTAAGTGGGAGGACAGTAGACATGAAGTTCGCATCACCGGGGAAATTACCAGCTCTAACGATAGAAATGTATGTCCCTGGAGATGGCTGCAGGAAATTGGTTTGCTCCCTTGCCCAGAAATGTCTGTGCTGAGAAGTCACAGGGGGGTGCAGCTGGAATGGGGGGCAGCCCTGGCACTTCGTGTTTGACAGCCAGGACTGGGAACAGCCTTTGCTGACATCAACAGAGTGCAAGAATTGATGAGAAAGGACCTTGGGGCTATGAACAGTGGCCTGGGGTGGGTGACGCTGGGCTGGGAGTTAGAATTGGGACAGAGTCAGAGTTGGCTTAATGAGAGGACGAGATTGTGCCAGGCTGGGAAGTGTTCCATCTCCCACTGTACATCAGCCCAGTACTTACCAGGCCAGATTCTGCAGGAGAGTCTCCAGGGAATCGTTTTAGAAATGCACATTCCCATACCGCACCTGCGGAGACCCTGACTCAGGAGAGCTCAGGGGAGGCCTGGACATGACATTTTCATAAGCTTCTCCATGGTTTTGGTGAAGTATCTCCACAAACCACAATGTGAAAGCTACCACTTAAGTCAATCATGACTACGCCCTCTCTGACCAGCCAGTTAAGAAAATGATCCTACTGGCCACAAGCTATGGAAGGACATTTTTTAATTTTTTCATTTCCACAGTAAACTCTCTCCAGGATAAAATGAAGAAAAACCTCCCAGCCTCTCTTAAATCTTCTCCTCTCCCTCACTCTCCTCTTTCTCTTCCTTCTCCTCCCCCTTCTTCTTTGAATTTCACGTCAAACAAAAGATGGAACTTGAATGTGTACCTAGCCCACATTCAAATAGAAATGGTTTCCCCTCACAGGTGTCTTCAAGCAGATCTTGACAGACATTCCTGTGGACCCAGGAAAGTAGTTGTACAGCCATGGCCATGCCAGAGTCCTGAGGGTTGAGGGCGGGGAGTGTAGGGCGGGGGGGAAGGGGGGACCAGAAGCAAACATCTTCCTCAGTGTCAAGTAGAGACAGTTTCCATTAGATCTGGGCTATACTGGACCTGTAGGGCTCCAAGCTCCATTCAGGGGATCCAAGCAGGATCAGGGAAGGCAGGGTGGTGGCCCAAGGGCAGTGAGTCCAGGAACTTAAAAGCCTGGAGTGGCAGGAGTCAGGAACAACCCGTGTAAGAGGCATGGGCCCTGATCTCAGCTGTCCAATCAGAGACACATGGTCTATGACCGGCAGCACAATGCTACCTAAATACCTGGACATTGGAAGAAGCCAAGGAACTAGTTTAAAATACAGATTTGTAGGCCCCGCCCATTTCTGGTCCTTGCCCCACCTTCTGTCTTCTTTATGCTAACCATCCAGTCAGTCCATAAACATGCAAAAAGGGCCCACTATGTGCTTGCTAGTCTGCTAACTGCATGAGGACAGGGATGGCATCTGTCTTGCTCATCCTCAGTGTCTAGTATAATACCCAATCATTCAAAAGAAATGGAGTGAGTGCTTACTATCTGCGAGGCTGAGCCAGGCACCGGGACACAGTGATTCGGGAAGACATTTCCTACACCGAGTCCAATGGGAGAGACAGTCCAGGGGTCAATGTATCACAGCAACATGACAAGTGCTTGCACAACAGGTGCAAAAACTTCTTTCCTTCTGAACCCACCTCACACGGGAGCCAGGGAGATTATCCTAAAACACCAACCCGGACACTGTATCGCTAAAGGCCGTCAATAGTTCTCTTGGGGCTCCTCTTCCTAAAGTGAGGTCTGTAGCCTCCATGTGTTCAATAAATACTGGTTGATGTATCATAATAGCTAAAATTTATAAAGCACTTATAAGTGCCCAAAACTGTTCTACTCACTTTATGTATATTACTAGAGACCCAGTGCAAGGCATTTGTGCATGGGTAGGGTCCCTCGCGGCTGATGGCTGCCAGCCGGGGCTTTCCTTCATTCCGCGCCACCCCCTGGTGGTCAGCGCATGTCATAGCGAGCAATCGAACTCCCGGTCTCCCAGTCAAACTCCCGAGGGGACACTTTGCATATTAGGCTTTTATATACACTGAGTGGCCAGATTACTATGATCTCTAAACGTGTAATAATCTGTCCACTCAGTATATATCCTATATAATAAAAGGCTAATATGCAAATTGTCCCCTCGACCAGGAGTTCGACCAGCAGGCAGGCCAGCCAACTGCCCATGTCCCCTCCCCCTGGCCAGGCTGGCCGGACCCCACCCATGCACAAATTCATGCACCGGGTGTTCAGAGATCATAATAATCTGGCCACTCAGTGTATATATTAGCTCCATAATGAACCTATGAGGTTCTGTTTTTTATACTCATTTTACAGATGAGCAAACCAAATCCTAGAAATTGTAAGTAAATTTACAATGGTCATGCAGTGAGTGCAAGACAGAGCCAAGACTTGAACCCAGGCAGCCTGGTTCCAGAGGCTAAGCTCAAGCCAACGTCCTCCGTGTTGTTAGCAAGGACGAACAACATCGATAGAACTGTGCTCTGTGCTAAGCATAACAACACAATAAGCTGTTTCTTTCATTCTCATCCTTAGCATCATTTTATTCAAGAAAAATTTTGGCACAGAAAGGTTAAGTAACCTGCCTGACATTTGCTCCCTTGTCTGGCTGTGGGGGCCTGTGCCCTTAACAACCATGCTATGCTGCCTTGATTCTGGAAGTGCAATAAATAATTGTTAGATAAGTGAATGAGGAATGGTGTCTACATGCTTTCTGCACCTCCCCCATCACCAAGCAGAGAGCCTGATGCATAGAGGGTGCCCCACACATGAGTTTTGCAGAAATGATGGCAATGAAGTACAAGTGATAGGATACCAGCCCGGGGATCAGATCTGACTTGTCCTCCGGGCTCTGCCTCAGAGTTGCTGTGTGACATTGGAAGCTTCACTCCCGCTCAACCAGCCTCCCATTTAACCATAAAAAAATGGGAGGTGTTTGGATTCCTTGACTTCCCACCACTCTCATGCTGATTCCAGCAGCCATGGTCCTGAGTGGGTCCAGAAATCCCTCTTTTCATCTTGGAGGCCAACCAGGTAACGTTTCTCCTCTGAGTGACCAGATTGGTTTGTTCGCCTCCTAATGCAGGTGCTGTTTTGGTTGCCTGGCAACATGGTGATAGAGACTGCCAGGTCCCAGAGGAGCAATAAGTGAGTGAGCAAATATTCATATGGGAGCAGTGGCCACAGCCCGAGCAGCACATCTCTGAATTTCTAATTCCTCCTGTCCTAAATGTGCTTTTCCCAGCATGCTGATAGAGTAGACTAATGAGGGATGTTTGGGGCAGGTGGAAGAATTTCCATTCTGGTGATGGCAAAATTCTTATGCACAGTCTCACCTGCCATGAAGAGGTGACCCTATCGCAAATATCACAAGCACAGATGTGTGCTTTCGTATTGCTAATATCTCCTTCTGCTCCCTTCTGTGTAAAAAAACTACTGTTTCCTCTGTTCCACCTACCTTTAAATGGACATCTCAGGTTTTGAATTACAGGACAGGTCATATAAATTGGTCCAACTGACCCCCATGATCACAGCAAGAAGAACTGGAATCAGCAGATAGGGACACCCTGAGAAAGGTGAAGAGCGTGCTTCTGAAATAATGTAGATTGGGGTTCAATTCCTGGCTCTGCCACTTATAAAGTGTACAACGTTGAGTTGGTTTTTAGTTTCTCTGAGCCTCAGTTTTGCCATCTGTAAAATATTAATAGCTATCACAAAGAGTCATTGAAAGAAAAAAAATAACGGTGGTTAAACGCTTAGCACAGAGGCTGGTGCCTAAGTGCACAATTGTTGTCATTACTATTATTATTGCTTAGGGTCACACACGCCACTGGAGTAATAAATCAGGATTTGAATCCAAGTCTCTAGGAATGTCAAGGCACATTTTTGCCATTACTTCATTCCCTCTTTGAAAGTAAAACGTGTAACATTTGATGATACTGATTATTTTCAAGGCAGTACTTTACATGTTTCTAAGAACTCTATATCTATACTAATAAAAGCCTAGGTGGTCCTCGCACGTGACATCGCCACAAGATGACTGCCACAAAGATGGCCACCACAAGATGACCACATGCACAGCGAAGGCGGGGCCTGGCAGCCGCTCTGCACAATGAGGCCTGGGGGTCCCGTGGCTCTGCGCGGAGTGGAGGAGGCAGGTCCTGGCAAAGGAGGCAGGTCGCAGCAGGGGAGGGCAGTTGTGGGTGATCAGGCTGGCAGGCAGAAGCAGTTAGGGGCAATCAGGCAGGCAGGCAGGCAGGCAGGCAGGCGAGTGGTTAGGAGCCAGCAGTCCTGGATTGTGAGAGGGATGTCTGACTGCTGGCTCAGAGATGAAATGAATTGCCTGCAGGGATCGGGCCTAAACCGGCAGTCTGACATTCCCCAAGGGGTCCCAAATTGGAGAGGGTGCAGGCCGGGGTGAGGGACACCCCTCCCCCATGCACAAATTTCGTGCACCGGGCCTCTAGTGTTTTCATATATTTCATCCTCACCACAACCTCAGAAAGAAGGTATTATTATCCTCATTTTGTAAATAAGGAACCCAAAGCAAAGGCTTGCTCAAAGGCATACGACTAGCAAGTAGCAGAGCAGGATTCAAACACAGTCTGACTCCAGCTTTCATGTTTTTAACCACTACAGTTTATCCCTCTCCATGTAGCCCAAGGGGAACAATCCATTTCAGACTTGCCTGGCTATTCCTCTGGCAACTGAGCTTGGCTGAAATGACGGGGGAATACCCAGAGGCCCACCTAAGCAGAGTCCTAGTTCGGTAGGGTTTGGGGTGAAAGGAACGTGAATGGAAGATGTAGCTTCTTTGTTGTGTCTCTATGCTGTCAGACCCGTGAAACTCTTAAGTCGTGCAGGCGGAGAGCAAGGAAGATTGGAATCGGGAAGAGAGTCGCTCTTGGTGTCCCAGTCCCATGCTGATTTGAAGCCAAGTTGTTTGCCAGGCACTTTCAGACTGAAGTGTCCCATCGGTCCTGCAAAGCTCGTGGTATTAGCCTGCTTTGCAGGTGAAGAACCCAAAGCTGGGACAAGGGAGGAGGCTGACCCAAGGCCACAACGCTGTGGACCTGGGACTCGAACTCCAGGTGAGCGGTTCTCAGCCTTGGCTACACAATGGTGTCACCTGACAAAATATATGCCTATGGATCCCCAGGCCTCATGCCCTGTCAACTGATATGGTTGGGGCACCCAAGTGTTGGTGCATTTTAGCCCTTAGAGGTGATTCTCTCTTGCCGCCAGTGGTGAGAAGCGCGGCCTAGGTTCCCACTGGAGCTGGTCTTTCTGCCTCACTGCAGCGGCTTTCCCGTGAGCTGTGCGGGCAGATGCATGAGAACATGACTTTGAAAGTGACTTGAACAGCTAAAACCTTCAAGCGCCCTTAACTACAAAGGAACACCCACTGACACCTGTCTCTCCTTAAGGGGGACTCCAAGGACTCGGAAACTTCTTTTTCTGGTTGCCATGACAGTCTTGCGATGTCAGCAAAAATACTCTGCGCTCCAAGCAGGTAAGCACGAAACCACTCAAAATCTGGAGCTCCGAATCCATCTCCCCTCCAGACCATGCCAGGTCACCTCTGACCTTCACTTAGGAATTCTAGAAAACAACCACAGATGTTCGGACCGTTAAACACTCCCCTCATTTCACTAGGGCTCGGAGATGAAATGAACTGCCTCCTGCGGAGGAGTAGATTAACATGGTCGGATTTTCTTCTATTCTATGCTCCACCTCTCCCTCTTCCTAAAAGATTTTTTAAACCCAAAGAGGACATGGAAAAAAAATTGAAAAATTCTTCCACTTTTACCTTTATGTTTTTTCACTTAATTTTTTAAAAATAAAAATTGCACATATGTATGGTGTACAGCATGATTATCTGATGTACTTAGAGAAACCTGGGTGGACTCAGAAATCCAATCCCACACAGTAGTTGTGCTGCAGAATAATAATGATATTTATTTTTATCCATCGGATAACACTTAGCATTTAGCCCCTCACAGGCATCCTTACATTTGTACCCCCTGGATCAATCGTCAGACATAGCAACTCATCTTCAGGCAGACTTCAGGCACCGTGATAGGGAGGGAGGGGGAAATACGAAAAGATCTTTCCTACGACCTTAAAAATGTTGCCATGGGTGGACCACCGAATCGAGTCTGCCCTTGTTGGCAAGTATGAAAACTCCTGACTCAGAACCTGGGTTCCAGGGTCAGGTTTGCCACCTACTAGCTGTGTAACATGATACCAAGCTGTGTGTTAAAAGCCCACATGGGCCCTAACCCCTTTGGCTCAGTGGATAGAGTGTTGGCCTGTGGACTGAAAAGTCCCAGGTTTGATTCCAGTCAAGGGCATGTACCTTGGTTGCAGGTATATCCCCAGTAGGAGGTGTGCAAGAGGCAGCTGATGGATGTTTCTCTCTCATCTCATTGATGTTTTTAACTCTCTGTCCCTCTCCCTTTCTCTCTGTAAAAAATCAATACAATATATTTTTTTAAAAAAGCTTGCATGGCATTCGTCCTCAGACAGAACTGACAACTGTGTGAGCTCTCACCTCAATTGCGTATTACGTATATGAACTGTGCGAGCCTCAGTTTTGTCACTTATAAAATGGGGATGATATCCTCTTAACAGGGTTGGTATATGGGTATGTAAAGTATTTAGCACAGTGCCGCTCCTCAAAAAGTGTTCAATGAGTCACAGCTATTATCAGCGTGACCTATGAACCAGGAATACTATGGAATCTGCATTTAGCCGCCAGTCATTTCAGCCAAGCTCAGTTGCCAGAGGAATAGCCAGGCAAGTCTGAAATGGATTGTCCCCCCTGGGCTTCATGGGAAAGGACTTTGCAAACTACCAAATTTACATAAAAGAGGGCTTATTTCTACAATTGTGTGGTTATTGTTAGAGCTTGCTCACTCTTTTTTAGATGTGTTGTGAATAGCACACCTGGACTCTTCTTGTCAAAAATAAATATCATTATTATTCTGCAGCACAACTACTGTGTGGGATTGGATTTCTTACTGAGCGGCGAGAGAGCGTGCATGCCCGTCCCTGTGGGTGCATCTATATGAATGCAAATTCCTGCTCTGAATTGTTCCCCAGGGAAAGGGTCCTATGATGCAATATGTTCTTTTCTCCCTGGCTCCATCGAAATGATTGGTTAAAAGCAAGAGAAATAGCCCTGGCCAGTGTGGCTCTGTGGTTGAGCATCAGCCTATAAACCAGGAGTTTGAGGTTTGATTTCCAGTCAGGGCATATACCCACCTGGTGGGCTCTCCATTCCCAATGGGGGGCATGCAGGAGGCAGCCGATCAATGATTCTCTCTCATCGTTGATATTTCTATCTCTCTCCCTCTCCCTTCCTCTCTTAAATCAATATTTATATATATATATATATTAAAATAAGAGAAATGATTTGGGCTGCTAACACAAGAAGGGAATTTAGTAGAGGTGGGAGAGTCACAAAATAACATTGGATGGGGACAGGGATGGCATGAAGGACCGGGCATGAGAAACTGGCAGAGACCTAGGGGATTCTGGAGGTTGGCTCACAAGATTCATGATCAAGCAGCAACCACTGGTCCAGCCTCTTCAGCATCAGCAGCCACCCTCAGGCTGACCAACCTCATGGCCAACCTCTCTCTCTCTATCCTTGTCACTTTCTGGAGAGACAAAGTCCCAAGAGTGAGCATCTAATTGGCCCAACTTAGGTGACATCCCTGCCTCCAGGATTTTGGGAAACTAGGAGGTAAATTGTAGGAAGATCTTGTTAACGAAAAAAAAAAAAAAAACCATTGAAACCTGTAAAGAATTTTGTGAGTTTATTTGAGCCAAACTGTCGACATATGCCGGGAAGCAGAACCTCAATGAATTGAGATAATGCTCCGTAGACTGCAGGGTTACATCTATATTTATACATTGAAATCAAAGGAAAGGGACGTAGGTGAGTTACATGAAATCCATTAGTGACAGATTAGGGAGGTGGGACAAAGCAAAGCGGGGAAACCTCTGGGATAGGGTGAAAAGCGAAATGATGGACATGTGCTTCTCTTACAGAGATGGATACAGGATACTTTAACGTAATTAACAGTTGACAATTAACTTGATAACAATGAGGGAATGTCCCGGTGCCATTGTTGTGCCCTGAGGGGTCCGGGGTAAAGGAAGTTACAAGTTACCCAGACATCTCACAGACATCTCACAGATATGTTATCTTAGAGGCAAAAAGGCAAATGGGCTCAGTAAAGAAGATCTAAGTTGATCTTTGTCAGAGAAGATATCGGACTAGGACATGACTACCCACTATAACCTGTTTGTAGTTAAATATTTAATTTTCAAACCATCCTTTGTGGTTATTCCAGGTCTCTGAGTTTGCAAGACTGCCACGCAGGCCTCCCCTGAGCTTGTCAGGTTAGCATGTGGCTCCTTTCGTCCACACATTCCCCTTTTGGTCATAAATCAATCCAAAGGATGCATTGATGACCAACCTTTTGGTTGGATAATGGAATCCCACGTTGCTAGGAAGGCTCATTCCTAGGATGTCTCAGTGTCAGCATGTCTTGCTGAACAGGTGGACCACTGGGGATGGGGGCGAGACCATAACCTTAGATGGCATTTAAGGTCGAATTATATATTTTAAAAAGGCAGGTAAATGGGAGGCAGTCAGATCCTATATGTCCTTGTTAAAAGTATTCTGGATCATTTCTAATTTTTGAGCCACCATGATCTGAGTCTTTTTACTGTTTGTCTTACGTTTTGCTTTTCTGCATCTAATATAACATTTACATATTATGGACAAAAGTAACAATAGTAAACCAATAACAGTGATTAGGAACAGAAAATGTCTAATATTAGACAAGGAAAAGTCTAAGGAGAACAAGCATCCCAGCCAACCGAAAAACCCTTTACATGTATTATCATAATTTTTTATTAAGCTAATTATATGTTTTCCTCCTTCATCCACCGTCATTTGTACTTTATGATATGTTTGGCCGGATGAATTAAGACTCTCTATTATTTCATCATCTAGAAGTTCTAATTTTTCTTCTGGCCAATTAGTTTCCATAGAAATGACTTCATGGGGAGGATTAAGTTCAATTTCCCAATACATTGGTTTTTCAGTATCAATATTATCATAGGTTTTATGAACCTCAGGCAAAGTTATTTTGCCTATAATTTCAGTATTACACCATATTCCAGTATTATTTAAAGTAAATTTGGTGTTATTACAGTAAAAATCACTTATTATAACAGAAGAGGTTTTTTTTAACCCTTCCCAGCAAAAACGCCCCTTTCCCATATACCATATGTTGTTATTCATGGGGGTAGATACAATAAGCCAGGACTGGGTGAATTCAGTATTCCATATGGATTGAGGGCATAACCATTCACTTTTCCAATTTTCACAGACAGTGAGATGGGTTCACATTGTTTATTATTTTAAATATGGCCCATCTACTTCCCATTGGAAGTATTCTAGTATTATTGAGGATGGTCCTTACACCAGCCAGTTGAACTACTGGGAATTTTAAGCTTAGGATTTAACTCGCACCTGGGCTTTTAAAAACACAATATAGTAGATCACATTTCCCATTTAAAATTTTCCAAATGCCTGGGGAACCATATGAGTCCCATAAGTGTCTGGCCTGGGCTTCTGCAGCCATTATAGTTGGCCATTGTTTCATAGCCACTTCAGATTCCTTGCATTAGCATAGACAACAGGCCCAGTTGAATTAGGGCACAAGCATGTTCCCATTGTTGGGTTTGGGCATGAGTTTTTAGTCTGTCGAGCCTGTTCTATCCATTAAACTAAGGCTTTATTATCTTTCCATGCTGCTTCCCACTGTTTTTCCTTCTTCCAGAAACAGCATTCCCTCTATATGACCTATTTGAGATAAAGAATCTTTTTCTAATGAATGACGTTCTTCATTAGCTGCAAGTTCAGCTTGTCCCAGAATACCAAGGCCAGCCCCTACTCCTCCAAGTATTCCCCTTTTGCTTCTTTTAGGGGGCCAATGTTGTTGGATCCACCAGGAATGTTGTTGCCATTGAGTAGCTATGGCTTGGGAGCAGTTAGGATATACTGAGTGGATCCAAAAATGTTGAGTTTCCCATGCCATAGTTAAATGGGTAGAGGTGACCCCCAAATGAGCTAGAGTTTGAGTATTCATAGGGCTTCCCATAAGCGTCCAGGACGCAAGGATGGTGGGGTAGTTACAGACATATCTACAGACCAAGTAATGCCAATAATTTCTGAAATAGGGACCCATTGATTTCTTTCTTGCTTCACAGACATCCAGCCACAAGAACATGGCTGGTGAGTCTGAGGACAAGATATGCTATGACAGATAGCACAGGCTGCTGCAAGCCTTTGGCCATCATATCCAGGTGTTTTTCTTAGTTATTCATCACCCATCTCTATAGCCATACAATATTCATCCAGATTACATCCATATACAATTCTACCAGTGGAATTATCAGGGAGATATTCTTGGAGGTATTTGCCTAAGGTGGGTCCTTTATAATAGATAGAGCCAGAAAACAACAACAACAACAACCAAAGCTTATATTGATAGCAGAAGACCAATGTGTGGCTAACAAGGCATTAATTTCACTATCATACCTGATAACCAGAACATCATTGTGTAGTAGGTAGGAAAGGTTAGCAGGTATCTAAGTTAAATTTTTCATATCTAATAAAGAAAGAGGTCTGGGGAGGTAGACATTGTTTCCACTAGGGAACCATAAGGATAATAATAATATGAAAATCATTTTATGTACATTCAATCAGTATCAATCAGATGATATGAAAACAAGCTATCAGTTTGTGAGTATACAGGCCTTGTTGACGTCATCTTGGGATAGCTGTCTGCCTCCGTGGTCAGCGACTTCTCGTCCTTGAAAAGTCTGTGGTCTCCGCTGCAGACGGAGATGGTGTCAGAGATGGGAGTAGATGTCCATTCACAGTCAGATGCCTTTTTTAAATGAGAAATGTGAATCCATGAGCTAACTCCTTTAAGCTTAGCTGCACATGGGTTAGTTAGTAATACCTGGTAAGGTCCCCTCCAATGAGGTTGGAGAGTTTTTTATTTGGTGTCTTTTCCAAGACAGCAAATCTCCTGGTTGTAAGCCATGATCTTTGAACGCTTCGTCTCCCGGGAGCGCACTGTGAAATGAATCTGTTACCAATTTGTTAGTTCCTATAATGCAGAATGTCTGCTCTTTACTTTTCCCTATATTCAGGAAACAAAAGATTTAAGAGTCAACAATATTTTAAATAGAATCATAAGAATAATTATCTTCAATACATTTAGTCCCATAGTTGTTTTTGTTTATTTATTCCTTGAAGTTCTATAAATCTTCATCCAGTTCAAAATATGACCTGCTTAGAAGCCTGCAAGTTAGAGTAAATCTGAGTCCTTTTCATGGATTTTTCTAGACATATATACCTACAAATGCATCAGAATAAAGCTGTCCACAAATGACAAAAATTTAAAAGTGGCATGGTTATAGATTTGATAAAAACTTTGCTTTTCTATAAAATACAACATTCCAAGACAACAACTTCTTGGTAAGTAATAATCCCTGTAAAATGACATAGAGAATAATATAAAATTTGTATACCTTTAGATTCAATTATAATTTCAACATATAAAGAATAATATGTAAGAGTTTAAAATGAGGCACATGGCTTATTGCAAGCAGTGTATTGAGCATTGAAAATAATACATAAACTCCCAATATGTGAAACGCAAATACCCAGAGTATCACTGGCAGACGCCCCCACAGGGAATCATGACTCTTGGCTTGCCAGTGTCCCTGACTGGACACATGCTACCCTCCTAAAGTTTCCTGTTTGAACTTGGCTCTGAGAATCTCTGCAAGTTTCTTTCTGAAGCAGAGTGCCTTAACAACGCACGTGACCTCTCCTTGCTCTTGATTGGAGCTCAGGCACACGGTCTTTCCCGATTGGCTAATTCAAAGGGAGGGGTTGGCCCTTGCTCTTTCAAGGGGAGCAGCAAGCCATGCGGCCAACATGGCGACTGCCAAGTCACAGTCCAAAATGGAGGCTGTCTAAACTATTCTTTGACAGAGAAGATGATTTGTTTATTCTAACAAATAAGGAAAGAGCAAACCGAAATCCCTAAAAGATAGACTGCCACAATTATATTTCGGACAAACAGACACAAATCTCACTAGCTGTTTCTGGAGGCTGAACCCTGAGAGGGAGAGCAAGAAGAGCCCCCAAGATTAATAAGAATTCTTGGCAGCTGCTGGGACGTTCTTGCAATCTCTCTCACGCTTTCAACCCCACCACACACAACTAGGCTTCCCCAAAGCGGGACTTGCCTCTCCTTTCAACAAATTAAACAACAACAAAGAGACACAAAAACATCAACACTCTTATACAGGCGCACAGAAAACACACTAAGAATTTACACCAGAGAATGTCCAGCATTAAACATTTCCAAAGCAGTGTCTTTTGTCCCCGGTTCGGGCACTGCCCGTCTCTAGAATTTCAGTACATTCCCAAAGGACTATTCAAAAATGGCTGTAGACATTTGTTAACTTCAAAATAGTTCTGAAACAGTCTCTGAAAATCTTTTTTATTAATTTCCATCTTATTGGAAGAAAATTTTTTTCTTAGAAGCTTCTAGTTTCCAAATCAAGATACGCTTCCCATATACTCATTCACTTTAATTTCAGAGCCGGCATTTTTTAAATTCCTGCATGCAAAATATTAACATAGGTCACCAAACAAACTGCCTTTTTTTTTTTTTTCTGGCCATTCCTCAGTTAATATTTTCTAGTTAAGTTTACTCATTTCTGTTAAGTACTTGCAAGTAAAGGCTTCTTATCAGGAGTATTAAATGAGGGCTGGGGTCTTGGGAGTTTCTAGCCTTGGAGGCACAATTTCCCATGTTAAATTTTTTTTATTTTTGGATATCTGTAGTCTGAGCAAACTTTAGATATGTTATGTAGTGGGTCAAATGTGGCCTCAGTTTCTCTCCCGGCTGTCTAAAACCACAAAAAGTTTTGGGGCCCGGGCAGACCAAGTCTTTATGGTGGCCCCCTAGAAAAGCCATTTAGTTAATTACAGTTGCGTCGGAACTTCCAGATGGGGCTCCTGCATTTCTGACACTTCCACAAAATTCTTAGTCACCTAAGAACACCGCAGAATCGGACTATTCTTTAAAAAT
Source organism: Cnephaeus nilssonii (assembly GCF_951640355.1). Classification (NCBI taxonomy): domain Eukaryota; kingdom Metazoa; phylum Chordata; class Mammalia; order Chiroptera; family Vespertilionidae; genus Cnephaeus; species Cnephaeus nilssonii. Next base: position 9,800,866 of record NC_137077.1, read on the forward strand.
AACAAGTGTTGCCCCTTTATCTTCGGAGCTGAATGAGTTCAGCTCATTTATACGGCGAAGGTTATTTTTGCTCAGACTCTCAGCAATTCCAATTAAAAAAGCCAAAATCAAAACCAGCCACCCATTTTTTTCCTCCAGTCCCGCCTTAGCCTGGGTTCTGCCAACCCTTAACCTGGGTTCTGTCAACCCTGGTTCCACCTCGAGGATTTTAAAACACAGCTCAAATAAAGTCAGACCCTCTACCAAAGGGAAGGTCCTGGATCCAAGAGACGACTCACCCACGTTCACCCAATGGGCAGAGGACCGGTGGGCTTCAACGGGCCCTTTGCTGGATCCTAGCTCCAAGTCCATGTCCAAGGGATGATCCCGGGTGAGTTTTCTTTGGAATCCTGCCGACTACGCCAAGTAATGTTAACGAAAAAAAAAAAAAAAAACCATTGAAACCTGTAAAGAATTTTGTGAGTTTATTTGAGCCAAACTGTCGACATATGCCGGGAAGCAGAACCTCAATGAATTGAGATAATGCTCCGTAGACTGCAGGGTTACATCTATATTTATACATTGAAATCAAAGGAAAGGGACGTAGGTGAGTTACATGAAATCCATTAGTGACAGATTAGGGAGGTGGGACAAAGCAAAGCGGGGAAACCTCTGGGATAGGGTGAAAAGCGAAATGATGGACATGTGCTTCTCTTACAGAGATGGATACAGGATACTTTAACGTAATTAACAGTTGACAATTAACTTGATAACAATGAGGGAATGTCCCGGTGCCATTGTTGTGCCCTGAGGGGTCCGGGGTAAAGGAAGTTACAAGTTACCCAGACATCTCACAGACATCTCACAGATATGTTATCTTAGAGGCAAAAAGGCAAATGGGCTCAGTAAAGAAGATCTAAGTTGATCTTTGTCAGAGAAGATATCGGACTAGGACATGACTACCCACTATAACCTGTTTGTAGTTAAATATTTAATTTTCAAACCATCCTTTGTGGTTATTCCAGGTCTCTGAGTTTGCAAGACTGCCACGCAGGCCTCCCCTGAGCTTGTCAGGTTAGCATGTGGCTCCTTTCGTCCACAATCTGATCCTGGGAATTGCCAGGTCTCCACACTTTGTCCCCTCAAAGAAATGTGGACAAATACATGCAAATGCTGTATCTCCCTGGGAGCCGCCTTTTGTCCAGCTCTCACTTTACTGATGAAGAAGGCAGAACGGTTCTTCAGTGAGTACACGGCAGGTCTCCTGGCTCCCAACCCCACAAACCCAGTGACATAAAATCATAAGCTGCTTCTCAGCTTTAAACAATATCTCAGGTGGGCACAAAAGGGACTGACTCTATGGAGGGTGACTATGTGTTCTCAGGCTTATTCTCATTACGTAAGCTCGGCACATAAGAATAAATAATGCTAGAATGCAGCTGACCTCCCATATACATGACAGAGAATCTCATTACTGCAAACGCCTTGGTGATATATGTGGAGAACTGGCTACCATACATTGCATTTTCAATAGAAAACCATTAAGCGTGCCTGCATCTAATTGCCTTTTTATTCTCATTCACGGTGCAATTAAAATGCCATAATTTGCCTGGTTTCCTATCTAAACCTCTATTTCACTCTGATCCTTTCCTTACTAGCAAGGCTTTTTGAATTTGGAGACCCAGATAAGAACACCCTTTCCGTTTTTCCCCGAGCAAATTCCCTGTGTGTATTTGGAAACCAACAGTTAAAAAAAAACACACACACAACAACCCACTATTGTTATAACTCCAAATGTGAGCATTAGGAGGAATCTTGGAGGAGCTCGGCTCTGACCTCCTGTTTTTACAGGTAGGGAAACTGAGGCTTAGCAAGGCTCTACTAGGCGGGTAGGGGCAAATGCCCTGAAAGGCGAGGCTGGGTTTCCAAGCTGAGGGTTCCTGGATCCTTTTATGTCCCACTATTGTCACCATCTGTGTCTGAACAGAAACTGCAAGGACTTTCTTAAAGGGGCCAGAAGCACTGTCTAACCCAGAGGTGGAAAGTAACAGCCAAAAGAGCCAATCCTGCCCATATGTGGATTGGATTCTGTCCAACCGTCTTGACCCATACATTCTCTTTTTAAAAAAATTTAAAGTAATTGCCAACATTTAAAAATCTAGAGGTTTAACATATTCTGATTTTCTGTCTCTTTAATACAAATGAGATCCTCTGGGAACTCAGGGGTCCATATTCCCATTTGGCAAAAATCAGTTGTTGCTGAGTCCATTGCCCCCTTAGGCAGGTGTGCACACCTGGAAGGGGGGGGGCAGAGCCCCACCCCACCCTGTTCTGCCACACCCTGCCAACCTCACTTGCATCCTTATTGCCTGTCCCCGAGTTCTCCATCCCTGAGCTAGTCTTATTCCCTCCTAGTTACTGAACTCGGGTTCATTCCCTCTTAGTGACTGAGGTCACTTGCGAAGGTCAGGCAGTAAGTGGAGATGTTGGAAGAGATCTTTCCAAGGGCTCAGCCCTTGTCTCTCCGCCTTCTCACACTACAGCTTTCTCCAGCCGGTCTTGTACAATCCCAGGTCAGGGCACTCCCCAATGTGTATCCCTGGCCGCAGACTCTCCCCTGAGCTCTGTTTACCCAGCTATCCACTGTTGGAGCAGGTCATCGAGAGGGCGGGCCAGTAGTTGACCTGAGAGCTGAACTTGGGCTCAATTGAAAGCTCCTCCCCTGTCCTTGGGATGTATATTCCACCCACTGTTCCCATAGATGGGGCAGTTTCAAAGGCGAGACCTCCAGAGAGGAATGTGTTGTTGAGACCATCTGGACTGAGTCTCAACAACACATGACTGTGTTGTTGTGACCTAAACCATTTAACTGAGGCCTCGACATAAACTGCTAAGATTCTGGCGGGCAGGTGCGGAGGCCTCCTATCCCTCAATATATAAGTTCCCTGCTTATTAAACCTGCCACCTACCCATCTGGAGTGGTATGCCTCTCTCCTCCATCTCTCCTTGCCCCGTGGATGGGGCCAGTTTTGACACCACCCCATCCCCCCCCCCGCCCCCCACACACACCCAGGTTGCAAACCAACACCTAGATTGAGCAAGTTGCTTAAACTTTCCGTGTCTTCATTTCCCCATCTATAATACGGGGAGAGTGAGAGTATATTTTCATCATCAGGTTATTGGGAGAATTCTGTATAGACAAACCAATCTGTGGTTGTAGGATGTCAAGTAGGGCTCTCAAATGTCTACAATGGGACCTTGCATTTCCCTCTGCCTCCAACCTGTTCCTCTCTTGTCTTCTCCATGTTGGTCATAGCACCATTATCCCATGGGTGGCTCAAGCTAAACACCTAGGAGTCTTTCTTCATTCATGCCCTAAATCCAACCCATCATCAAACTTTCCATGATGCTCTCAAAATATATTTCAATTGGTCCACTTTCCCCATCCCTGCTGCTAGCACCTTGGCCTAGGTCAGTGGTCGGCAAACTCATTAGTCAACAGAGCCAAATATCAACAGTACAACGATTGAAATTTCTTTTGAGAGCCAAATTTTTTAAACTTAAACTTCTTCTAACGCCACTTTTTCCAAATAGACTGGCCCAGGCTGTGGTATTTTGTGCAAGAGCCACACTTAAGGGGCCAAAGAGCCGCCTGTGGCTCGCGAGCCGCGGTTTGCCGACCAGGGTTCTAGTGCAAAGGGACCTTGGAGACCATCCTATTTATAGCATCCCTGGACACCTTTCTTATTTATAATCACCCCCCGCCGCCCCCCCCCCCCCCCGCCCCATAATGCTCCTAATAAGCTGACAGCATGTTCTTTGTGTATTTGCATATCGCCTGCCCCACCCCCACCCCATGCAAACTCCATGAGGGCGATCGGTAGACTTTGTCTTGTTCCCTGTTGCATGCCTGGTGCTAAGTGCCCAGCACACACACGTCTGCGACTTGCTCAAAGCCGGCTTCCAAGGGCGCTGCACTCTTCGCACTCCCCAGGGGGCGCCTGGACGCTCTTGGGATGGAGAATTATTACCTCACCCGCTGCCTGAGCCAGGTGAAAACTGAGTCTATCTAGAAGCAACTTGCCCTGCGTGGAGAGGTGAGGAGCCCGGGTGCGGAGAGGCGGGGCTATCGGGGGGCGGGGCCGCAGGGGGCGGGGCCTGGATGCCGGGGCCAATGGGGCTACGCGGCGCGGGGAGGCCGGGCCGCCGCCGGGAGACGCTCCCGCGCCGAGGGGTGCGGAGGCTGAGCTCCAGCACCTGGAGAGGACCCGCAGGCGGGCGCAGCGGCCTGGACACCCGCGGGCTCCGCGTTCCAGGCAGCTCCCAGGGTAAGCTGAGCGCTGCGGCGAAGTAGACTTTGTAGGGTGTCTGGCAGCGGGGAGTCCCCCCGACCCCCAACCCCCAACCCCCCAGCCGGGACTACTGGCGGCGTCCCCGGGCGCTCCGGCTCTGTGCCCGCGGGATGCGGACGCGCGGCGGGGCCCGGGAGCGAGGCGAGAGCCGCCGCGCCACGCTTCCTCCCCAGGCTGCTGCTGCCCGGCCCGGCCCGGCCCCCGACCCTAGGACCGACCGGTCCACGTGCGGGGAATGCCTGAGGGGCCGGGAGCCAGAGCGGCTCTGGGTAGCGGCTCCTCGCATTATCTGCACCCCGCGCCACGGCCCGGGGAAGAGCTTGCGGGGAGTCGGGGGCCGCAGCCCCTCTGCTCTGCCTAGGTCTTCAGAACCTTCTGGCCTGTTGCCCTGGGGTTCGGGGTCAGATTTGTCATGCTATTTCCTATTCCTAGTCGTCCTGGGGCGCAGAAAAAAACCTCTCAAGCTTGCTTCCCTGACCAAGCGCACCGTGTATTTATTCAGCATTTATTGGGCTCCTCTTGTGGGCCAGACGCTGCTAAGTAAGCCCTAGCGGCGCGAAGGAGGGCCTTGGAGGAGCTCCTGGGGCCAAGAAGGACCAGAGGAGGAGCAGTTATTGGGCTCCGTAATACAGGAAACTGAGGTGTAGAGGAGCACCGTGAGCAAGCCAGGAAGGCTTCACGGAGGAGGTGACTATTGAGTGGGCACTAGAGGAGCAGGAGGATTTGCCTGGCTGGAAGCTGCGTGTGTTGGGAGTGGATGGGAGATTTTCTTGTGCAAAGATAAAGAAAGTGAAAAGCTCAGTACCCAGGTAATCCTACGTCAGACAACCAAGTAAGATGGGGGCATATTTGGGGTAGGACATTAGCTGTCAACACCACAGAGGGCAAAAGCATATTCGGACCTTAAAAAGTGGCCTTAGACTATTTGGAATTTTGTCCGGGGATGAGGGAGGGCAGTGGGAAAATTGTGCAGTCACCCAGTCACTGTGGCAGCTCTGTGGAAAGTCGATGCAGACTGGAGCAGGAGACAGCTGGTTAGTTGTAGCTACTCTTGGGGATGTGGCTGCAAATACTCTGGCCCCTTAAGGAAGCCCCATGTGACCAGGAGCGCCCCCCCCCCCCGCCCCCCGCCCTACCTTCTAGCCATGGATTCATTAGGGCGGGGAGATGGTGTCCAGGTGATGCCTGCTTCCGCAGGTCATTTTCATGTTGTTTCTGGAAGCCGTGACCTCGCCTCTGTCATCAGGGATGGCCCCTGGAGGACTGCGAAGGGCACCCCTGCTCCCATTTTCCTACCTGCTGGCCTTCCCTTCCCTGGCTCCTCTTGCTGAATCACAGAGACACAGCCTCAGCCACTAGAGGCTGTAGTGACAAGCAAGGTCTGCTGGGGAGTCAGACAGACCGGAAAGTCGCTTTAGCTGGGTGCCCAGGGGGGACATGATCAACCTTTCTGAACCTCAGTTTTCTGATGTCAAAGGAAAGCATCATACCCACCTGCCATAGGTCTGGTTCCCTGAAAAAAAAGAGACTCAGAGGCTGAGATTTGTGTGTAGGGGATTCTTGGGGAGTGGTCTTACTCTGGGGTGGGGGACGGGGAAGTTGATCTGTGATGGAATCCGTTGACCCCTGGGGCATGGGCCAGGCCTTTGCATCCCCTTGTTGAGCCGCCAGGGGGTGCAGGATATCCCCAGAGAGGGGCATACCCTCGGGTACCCCTTTGGCAGGACGATGCCTGAAGGCGGACTCAGCTGCGGGCTGTGAAACAGCATGGCCTGCAGCTGGGGGGGCGGGGGGGGGGGGGTAAGGCGCACGTGGCCTCAGGTGGGGCTGAGAGCTGTGCCAGGCGGCAGTGCCAGGCGGCAGTTGGAAGGATGGGCTGGGAAGTAAATGAGATAAGTGACGAAGTGCTTTGCACTGTGCCCGGCGCAGAGCAGGCATTTCTTAAAGTGTTCATTTTTCTTACCAGTGTCTGTGACTGCGTCTGAAAATGGATTTTGGCGTTTAGTTGAATACATCAGCTTTTGTAAAGAAAGAACCTTTAGTAATACTAGCCACAGTGACTGCTGCTGCCTGTTACTGAGTGCCTGTTATGTCTGTCCATTCTCTCCAGTGATCCAGTAATCCTCCAAGTTAGGCGCTTTTGTTCTCATTTTACAGGCAGCCCAGTTTTCCAAAACCCAAAAGCGCAGGAGTCCTTTGGCAATAAATCAGTATCAATAGCAACAAATATCAAAACGATAGGATTTATTATGCTTCTTGAAGTGACTTCATTGGTGGATTTATTAACTCGTTCATTTTTATCCGATTATCCATTGAATCAATGAGTATTGAGTGCCGCCTACGTGGTGGGTGCTATCCTAGGTGCTGGAAATACTATATACAGAATCTGAGGGGAGACAGACATGAAATGCTTTGCTTTTTCAAAAGCAAACCATGAAGGATGCAACATTGCATTGCACAGCCAGGATGAAATAGAGAGTAATAGGACCTCTTCCCGGCTGAGCCCCTCTCATCCCCCAGTTTCAATCTAACCTCCTCAGAAAGGCCTTTTGGACCATCCTGTGTAAAGCAGGTCCCCTCCCTTTTACTCTCCCTTTATGGCACTTGTCCATCCGTTTGTTGGTCCTCCCCACTAGTCTGAAGGCTCCAGGAGTTCAGACATTGCTTTATCCCGAGAGCCCAGCACAATGCTTAGCACAGATTTATTGAATGATCGAAATGGATGGAGGGTGAGTCTGCTTAACAGAGTGGCTGGGGAAGGTCAGTCTGAGGAGTGATATTTACAGAGATCGCAGGGACAAGATTGATGCAGCAATGCTAAGACCAAGAGGCAGAGAGAACAGCTTGCTCAGGGACCACGAGGTGGAGGACTAGAGCTCAGCGTGACTGGGGAGCAGCCTGAGAGTAGTTTGGAGAAGTAGATGGGCCTTGGAAGGTCATACTGAGCTTGGATTTTCCTCAAACTGCAGTGAAAAATCTTGGAGTATTTTAAGCCTAGTAATGTAATGACCTGGTGTTATAGTATTTGTTTGCTGTATGTCGTGCTTCTAAGAGACAAGCTCCGTGGAGGAGAGGTGAATGGATGAGCTGGTTTATACAGTTACCAGGCGGAGAGTGGAGTAGAGAGAAGAATGGGATCTTGTCACAGATTTGCAGTTAGGTGAGAGATGTTGGCGTCCTGGCTGCACCATAGCAATGGTATTGGAGAAAAGTAGGGTTGGAGCTATAGTTTGGATGTCAAATGTATAGGACTTGATACATTAGACTTGGGGAATAGAGTAAAGGGAAGGATCGAGGATTGTCCTTAAACCATTTTGGTTTAAGATTGGGTGAATGCCAAGTGTCCATCAACAAATGAATGGATAAACAGAATGTGGTACAAACTCACAATGGAATATTAGCCATAAAAAGGAATGAAGTGCTGGTACATGCTACAACTGAACCTTGAAAACATTCTAAGTGAAAGAAGCCAGTCACAAAAGGTCACATAGTGTTTGATTCCCTTTATATGAAACTAGAGGCCCAGTGCATGGAATTTGTGCACAAGTAGGATCCCTAGGCCTGGCCGGCAATCAGGGCCGATTGGGGCCTTCTGGCTGCCGGCCAGGGCCTTCCTTCATTCTGTGCCACCCCCTGGTGGTCAGCACATGTCATAGCAAGTGGTCGAACTCCTGTGGGGACAGTTTGCACATTAGCCTTTTATTATATAGGACTAGAGGCCTGGTGTACAGATTCGTGCACTAGTGGGGTCCCTAGGCCTGGCCTGCCCCCTCTCGCAATCCGGGACCCCTCGGAGGATGTTGGATAGCCGGTTTTGGCCCAATACCTGCAGGCCTGATCCAGACAGGAGGGAGCCCCATCCTGTGCATTGAGCGTCTGTCCCCTGGTGGTCAATGAGCATCATAGTGACCAGGTGACTGGTCATTCGGTCATTTGGTTGTTCGGTCGCTTAGGCTTTTATATATGTACTAGAGGCCCGATGCATGAAATTCGTGCAAGGGGCTTGGCCCTTGAAACTGCAGCAGTTTGCCTTGGCCCTCACAGCCCCAGCTTCATCTGGAAGGTCGTCCGGAAGGATGTCTGGCAGGTCGTTCGGCTGTCTGGCCTAATTAGCATATTACACTTTTATTGTTATAGATAGAATATCTAGAATAGGTAAGCCCATAGAGACAGAAAATGGATTGGTGTTTCATGGTCTGCCACAGGCTTGGGGAGAAAGGATAAATGGTGCATAACAGCTTAAAGGGTAAGTGGGTTCCCCTTACCCTTGTTGGGGTGATGAAAATGTTTAGAATCAGATAGATGTGGTGCTGCACACATTATGAAGTATTAACTTTAAAATGGTTCCTTTTATGTTATATGAATGTCACCTCAATTATTTAAAAAAAAGAAAAGATTGGGTGGAAGGGAGCACCAATCACAGAATGGAGGAGACTGGGTTAGGAGCAAGTTGGAGTTAGGGGAGAAAATTCAAATGCTTTCTTGGAAGTGCTCAAGATCTCGACATGGAACGTGAGGTGGGCGGAGTCTGGGCTGGAGAGACAAACTTGTCAGCAATCAGAAGTCAGCCAACAGAATGCATGAGACCTAGGGAGAGAGAACGTAGAGGAGCACATTCAAGCCTGGGCCATCCTTTCATGTAAACACATGAGGAAGATGCTGTTGTCCTCATTTTCAGACAACCCCAAAATGAACTTGCCCAAGGTCCGCCATTTATTCATATGGGTCCCTAGCTTCCAGGCCTTTACCTTTCCCATCTCAGCATGATGCCATTTCGAACTTCAGTAAAGACCTTTCCTCCCTCCCTCCCTCCTTCCCCCTTCTTCTTCCCTCTTCCTTCGCCTCCCCCTTTCCACCTGCCTTCTCTCCCTCCCTTCCCCTTCTCCCTCCCCACCTGCCTCCTGTGGTCCTGGTTGAGTCCTCATATGCAGCAGGCACTGTTCTGGGCAGATGCTGGTGGAGAAGGTGGAAATGGCTCTAACCTTGTGGGGTGTGCCAGGTAAACAAGCAGCTGCAGCCAACAGATACAGGGACCTCAGGAGCCTGGAACAGGGACACCTATCCTGGGTTTGGGGGTGAGTGGATGCTTCCTAGAGTAAGTGACAGCTAAGCTGAGATTTGCAGCAGAAGGATTGAGCCTGAGAAAGAGAATGATTCTCCGGAGGGTTCGTGATCCCTGATTCCCTCCTGAAGGGAATTCATTCTCTTCACCCCCAGTTCTTCACAGGCCACTGGCATTTTACAACTCATCGGGAGGGTCTATCCTTTCCGTAACCCTGGAGGCAATAGGTAGAAAAATGGCTGAGTTTGATTTCACGGGGGAGCTTCAAATGGGGTAGCCAGGTAGGGTGCAGACAGCCCGGCTTCCAGAACCATGAGCAAGGGACTTACTCTCTCTGAACCTTACTTTTCATACCTGTGAAATGGAGCCAATAATGTCTGCTGCTCAGTGTAGGAAGCAAATGAGACGATACTGTAAAGTACTGGGCTGGAGGGCCTCATACATGCTCAGAAAAATGTTACCTCATTTACCTTTTGGAGAGGAAGAGTTTCATAGACCAGTGGTCCCCCACACTCCGCACACTATTTAAAATACAGGGTTCCTGCTCCCCCTGAAGAATCTGTATGTTTAGAAAGTACCCCCAGACGATTCTGATAAAAGCAAGGTCTAGGAACCTTCGTTTAGACCAGTGGTCGGCAAACTCATTCGTCAACAGAGCCAAATATCAACAGTACAACGATTGAAATTTCCTTTGAGAGCCAAATTTTTTAAACTTAAACTTCTTCTAGTGCCACTTCTTCAAAATAGACTCGCCCGGCCGTGGTATTTTGTGGAAGAGCCACACTCAAGGGGCCAAAGAGCCGCTTGTGGCTCGCAAGCCGCAGTTTGCCGACCACGGGTTTAGACCAAATACTCTAGTCTGTGCTATGGCAAACGTGAAAGGGTTAAGCACCTAGAAGCAGACCGGGGTTCTAGGAATATTAGCCAATGATGGTGCTGGCTGATGATGTAATGTCTCTGGCTGGCACTCCATTGGTTAAGTGTATTGTTTCTCTGGCTTCAGCTGTGTGAGGAGCAGAGCTGGAGTGCACGGGTTAATCATTCTGTGGCAGCAGATAGAGCTATTTTCCCCATTCCTCGCCTGCTAGGTGTGAGTGTGTATAACAGGGCAGCAGATTTGTTGCCTATCTCCTTCCAATGCACAGCTGCACTTTCCTCCTCGCCTCCCCCCAAGCAGAGCACGTGTCTCCATAGTACTACGGAGGAGGACCGGGAGGGGGAGGAGGGAGGGGGAGGAGGAGGATCGCTCAGGGAAGAGAGAGCCCTTGCAAAGTTGGGCACTGCGGTCTCTCCTTGCCACTGGGGACAGGCAGGGCCCAGCTGCTCCGGCCTTACAGAGGTCCTCCCGGATGAGTTGCTAAACTGTCACCTGCTTCTGAGCGCTGTTTAACCTGGCGGGACCCTCAGACTGGAGGTGAGCTCAGGGTTTTGGAAGAGGGAGGGGGCCTGGCAGTTGGAAGGAAATAGCACCAGAAGGAAGGTCAGGCGCTGGCTGTATCCCCTGGCCGCCCAGGCATGCGGTGGGAGCTTGGGCACCTTGGTCTCCCTCTCTGAGCCTGTTTGCTCCAGGGCACCAGGTGAGGCTTGGGCCGGGGCTCTCTGAGGTCTGGGAGACGCCTGCGGGGAGTGTGCTGACAGGAGCCAGGAGCAGGCATGCTCTTGTCGCTCTCTGTCAAATGCTCCCTGACTGGCGGGCTCTGCTGGAACAGGAGGGCGTGCCACCCAGGCCCCTCCTTACATTGTCTGGGCTCCCCCTTCAGTGCTCCCGCGCAGCAGAGCCGCCCTGGGTAGACTCTGGCCTGAGCTTCCTGCAGAAACACCTGGATGGTCTTAGGGGCTTTGATCATGTCGTTGCAGGGGCCTTCGGGTCCCTGGCCCCGGAGTAATCGTTGTGCCGTCACGAATGTGAGCACCTACCTTCCTAGTTGTCTCCCGCTGGAGCTCTCAGGGTCTGGGAGAGGAGCTCCTTTGCATCATGGACCGTGCAGGTGTGACGTTTTGTTGCTTGTGTGCGATGGGTGGTGAGCCAGTTGCTCCAGGCTGAGACTTCTCACCTCCCCCAGAGAGGATCCTAGTGCCAGCATGTCTGCCTCAGGGTGTCAACTGAAGGAGCAGGAGAGGCTGCTTGCTAGCAAGAACCTCTGGCCTTTCTTTCACAGGTAACTCGGAGACCAATTACGATGCTACTTTTCTCTTGCAACCCTCCAAAAAAAAAACATAAATAAAAAGTTCTGTTTAATTTTATTTTTCAGAATTTGGTTATAAGTAGGGAGTTCCCAATTTCCTCAGGGACAGGTTCTCTCTGTGGCTTGTGTGACCGTTGGGGTCTGCCGCCCTGTGTTCTGGGTCAGGCTTTGCTGCTGCAGAGCATGCGGGTCCTTGGGCAAGTCACCGAGCCTCTTCAAGCCTCCTTTGTCAATCACAGAGGTAGGAGGGAGTTGGACCAGCTGGCTTTTAGAGTCCCTGTAGCTCTGTCTGCAAAAGCCTTTGGAGACTGAGTCTGTTGATTAAGTGGGTTGGGTGGGTAACGAATGAGTAAGGGGGACATGCAGCGTGTGTCCTGTGGGTGCTGGGCGCTTGTACACATTTTAATGGACTTCACCCTCCCAGGAGCCCGGGGATTAGGTGGAATTAACCTGACTCTACAGATGTGCATAACACGGCTGAAGGAGATTCGGTGACTTGCCCGCGATCACGGCTTAGTAAATGTGGAGACTGGTATCTAAACCGGTGCAGGAGCATGTGCTGGGCTGGCGGCAAACGGCAGGATGATGGAAGGGCTGGATCTGGAATCTTACCTCCCTGTGATTCCTTTGTGCTCTTCTTTCTATTGGAAATCACGCACTGATTGGAGGATTAATGAGTTCAGCCAGATTATTGTGGATTATCCAGTTTACTGTATGAGACAAAGAGGATTAGGGAACCCTGGGTCCGAAAGGGACCTCCCAGGCCCCTCAATGTATCACTGAGAAAAGGGAGGTCCCAGAAAGTTAGGGGACCTGTTCCATGTCTCTCAGGGAGCTGATAGACCACAGGGGTTGGGGACCACGATTCCTGGTCTTAGGCGTTTGAAGTTGTATTGTTGTTAACGAGTTTTTTGAAAACCTCCATCTGAGAGCTTTGGGATCATTTGATTTAGTTATTCTCACCTCCAGGCCCCCTTCGAAGTGCCAAAGGATTAGAGTAAGACTCGTTGGACAGCGAGCTACTCGACACCTGGCATTTGGCAGGCGTCTGGGACATGACAGCGGGTGGTAAGCAAGCCGACTCTGAGACCTAGAGTCTCCTTGAGGGGCCTCCGATGTAAGCTGTGTTTCATGAGGGTCAAGCTCACAGGTCAGCAGGCTTTCCCAGTGGGTGGGCCGAGGCCCCACCCGTTCTCCCTGCGTGTGCCTGGCACCTAATTCATCCCCCTGTAAGCACACTTCCACATGACATGTGGTCTCTGTTCTTTGTCTTCCCCACTAAGCTGCACGTTTCCAGGGCACAGCCAACAAAACGTGGAACTTAACGCATCTGTGGAGCTGCCTCCTGGGGAGGTGGCTGTCACTGTCATGGATGTGCAAGAGATGTCCACCCAGAAAGAAAAAACATCCAGTCATCATCCAAAAGCACAGCGCAGCCCAGCCGGAGTGGTTCAGTGGTTGAGCATTGACCTGTGAACCAGGAGGTCCAGGTTCGATTCCCGGTCAGGGCATATGCCTGGTTTTGGTTGCGGGCTTCATCCCCAGTGGGGGAGCATGCAGGAGGCAGCCAATCAGTGATTCTCTCTCATCACTGATGTTTCTGTATCTCTCTCCCTCTCCCTTCCTCTCTGAAATCAATTTAAAAAAATATATTTTTCAAAAGCACAGTGCAGGTTCCCCACCTTTTTCTTGACCCCTATAATGTTAAGAAAGAATCATCCTCATATCAGGCTTCAAATATTCAAATGACCATCAGAGGAAAGAGGAGTTATAATTATTCTGCAGGGTGAGAGAGCAAAGCCAGTGGCAATGGGTAGAATTGGAGGGGAGCAGAAAACAGACCATTCGAGGAACAGTGTGCAGGTGGTGGGAGCTGTCCCGTGGGAAGAGTCTACCTTCCGTGCACCTGTCATCAGTGTGCAGCACTTGGGAGCCCCTAGCATCCTGTCTAGACCTAAGATTTCTTGATAATCTGTCAAGAAGGAGTACATGCCAGGAGGCCTGGGCCTTGCCAAGCTGTGGCTTACTCCTTCTTTAGGTTCCAAAGCTGTAGTGCAATGTGAAAATCATCCAAAGCCAAAAATACCTGTGAAAGTAGTTTAATTGCCCCCAAATTGCATTATACATGATTTTTTGGGTATGCCACCCTGAACAGTGATTTTTAAAAAGGAAAGAGCAAAAGAAAGTCTACCTGCAGTTGTCTGGGTCTTCATACTGTGCTGTCTTTAAGGCAACTGTAGAATTTCTAACTGGCATGGAGTGGAGGGTAGGGGATCCTCAGGTGTCCTTGCTTGCTTGCAGGGTTTACTAGACCATTCTGCTTGGATGCCTTCACACGTGTTCACAGGGTTTTTAATGGTGAGGAGAATGAAAGGACAGTTATGTGGGAGCCCTGAGCGCAGGAACTGTTGCAGAGTAGATCCTCAGGACGCACTCACTGGAAGGTGGTCAGCACCTTGCTGTAGCCGATTGTCTGTGCTGGTCTTTGCAAAGTTTTAGAGAAGAGCCGGTCACCCGTGTCCAGGTTGGCATTTCCTATTTGAGGTTGGCCGGTCCTCTGGCCCCTCTGGCCAGGGCTCACCCTCATGCCCCTGAATATTGCTGCTAAAATCCGAAGTGGAAAAGGAATGAATGGGGTTGGAAGCTACACACACCTGAGTTTAAAAGACCAGACGTTCCTTATCACTGTGTGACCTTGGGCATGCTACTTCGCCTCTCTGTGCTTGGCTTTTTCATTTATGAAAATGGGATCAGTAGAACCTACCTTGAAGGGTGGGTGGAGGATTCAGTGAGGACCGTTGGAGAGAATCTGGAACGTTTAGAGTAGGTGTTCTGTGCATGCTAGTGTATTTGCTCACCTTGGAAAAGTGTTGCAGAGACGTAGAGGTAGTTTTTTTCCCCCCATTTATTTATTTTTTTCTGTCTTCTATTTCACCTCAAACTTCCTTGCCCAGGTTTGGGGCACTTCTCCATAGCGTCCTACCCACCCTCAGTAACCCTCGCGTGGATCACCCCAAGAATGCATTTGCTTGCAACCTTGCCCCTTCCCAGCTCATCCTCCTGCCAGTTACCTAACCCAGCACCGGAAAAAGCAGCACTTAGAAGGGGGCTATGGAACTGAATCCATTTTCAAAGCACCAGTAGCAAATTAAATATTCTGGCCTGGGGCTGCTCTACTCGGGGACCAAGTGGGCAGGTGATTTGAGAGGTGCTACCAAGAAGCCAAAGCATGGCTCTAAGCTCAAAGCCTTGGGGATGTCATCACTGACTGCTCATCCCTGGGGTTTACTCATGACTCCATTTAACAGATATTCATGGGAGTCCTTACCCTGCGAAAGGCCGTGTCTTCGGAGCAGGGGATGTACCCATAAGCATACCTAGAGGATCCCTATCCTCATGGCTCTGTGTTCTGGTGGGGAAATAGAAAGTAACCATAAACCAGGTACGTTGTGTGATGTCAGTTAGTAGTGAGTGTCATGAGGAAAAATGAAATAGCATAAGGCATAGGAAGATGCCATTATAGAAAAGTCAGTTAAAAAAGCTTTCTCTGAGGAGTCAATATTTCAGCAGAAGCACGAATGAAGTTTGGAAGGGGTTTTGGAAATACCAGTGGAAAAGAATTCCAGGCAGAGGGAACAGCAAGTGAGCCTCGGGATAGGACACTTGAGTTGTTTCCAGCTTTTAATGATTATGAATAGAGCTGCTGTAAACATTTGTGAACAGCCAGGAGTTGGGATTGCTGGGACCTATGACAAATTTACATTTAACTTTATAAGAACTGCCAAACTCAGTTCCAGTGTGGCTATATCATTTTGTGTTCCCATCAACAATGTGTGAAAATTCCAGTTGCTCTGCTTCCTTGTCAGCACTTGGCATTTTCAGTATTTTTCATTTTAGCCATTCAAATAGTTTAGTGCAGTGGTTGGCAAACTGCGGCTCGCGAGCCACATGCGGCTCTTTGGCCCCTTGAGTGTGGCTCTTCCACAAAATACCATGGCCTGGGTGAGTCTATTTTGAAGAAGTGGTGTTAGAAGAAGTTTAAGTTTAAAAAATTTGGCTCTCAAAAGAAATTTCAATCATTATACTGTTGATATTTGGCTCTGTTGACTAATGAGTTTGCCGACCACTGGTTTAGTGGAATCTCACCATGGTTTTAAATTTCATTTTCCTAATGGCTAACCATGTTGAATATATTTCACAGGTATATTTTCCACCCTTTATGTAATTTCTTTGGTGAAGTATCTGTTCAGGTCTAATACCCAATTTTTAAAATTGCTTTTGTGTGTGTTTTTTAATTGAGTTTTGAGTATTTTTATGTCTTCTGGGTACCAGTGCTTTCTTGAATATGTGATTTGTAAATATGTAATTTTCTTTTTTAAGGAAACACTCTGGCAGCTGTGTGGGAAGGGAGTCGCAGTGGTCAGGTGGAAGCAGAGGGATCAGTGAGTGGACTAGTGCAGGAGTCCATGAGGAGAGATGATGGCAGTTTGGGCTAAGGTCATTAATGAGGAAGAGGTGAGAAGTGGTCAAAATCAAATCTTTTGAGAGTAGAGCCGTCTGAGCTTGGTGATGGATGGATGGGGTGAAGAATGGGAGGGAAAAGAGGAGTCAAGGATGGCAACACTGCTGGAGGGGCTGTGAATCTATAATAATAAAAGTGTAATATGCTAATTAGACCGGTCGTCTTTCTGGATGAATCCAGGGCTGCGAGAGAAGCCTGGGTCCCGGGTGCCAGAGGGAAGCTGGTGTCTGCAGCCGGGGGAAGGAAGGCCTACGCTTGCATGAATTTCATGCATCCGGCCTCTAGTATAAGTGTAATTTAGGCATGGTCTCTGCCCTCAAGTAGCTCACAGTCAAGGGAGAGGAATTTTACTGTAAGCAGTTCACCTGGAATATGACCAGGTATGCTTTCAGAGATCATGTGGAAAGAATCGGGGGGGGGGGGGGCACAGTTGATGGAGAAATTACAAAGTGTCAGGTTTGCAGGGCCTGCTCTCTGGGCGGCCACTCTCACATGTTAGTGTGTATAAGAATCAGCTGGTTCACAAAAATGCAGCTGGCTAGGCTCCCACCCCCAAAGTAGGCGGTCTGTGGTTAGGGAGCGCCAAAATCATTCGCACCGGTGATTGGTCAACCACAGCCTGAGAAACCCTGGCAGGAGCTGGGGAGACTTCCCCGAAGAGGTGATGCGTGTGGAGGGGGGGTGTCAGTGTTTAGTAGGAATTCTGACTTGGAGAAACCTGGGGAGAGGGCAGCCAGGCGAGGGCCCAGGCATGTCAGGGGAGCGGATAGGGAGGCGGGGAGGCCCGAGGAGAGCTTCCGCTTTGGTCCGGGGGAGAGATGACGCTGGTTTGGACTCGAGTGGCGCCTGTGGGGTTGGAAGAAGTAGCGGGGCTGGAGGCTGGGTTGGAGAGAAGTCGATGATGATGCCCAAGTGCAGGAGGCTGGACAGGAGGAATCATGGGATTCCCCACATTTCCAGCTTAACGCCTGAGGCGGCATCTGCTGAGAGGGGAGGATGGCAAGGCGCAGTGTGGGGTGGGGGCGATGGCGGGAAATCAGGACGTGATACATTTAAGATGCAGCCGACGAGCTGTGCTTCACTGCCCTCCCGGGTGAACTCGCTCAGTTCCTCATTGGGTGGCACCTGGGCACTAGAAGCACCGCCAGGCTGGCCGCCTGCCCCGTGGGAGCTCAGGCCGGAGGCCCGGCAGTGGAGACGATAAGATTGACGGCTGCTGTGTCACAGCCTGGTCTCAGCAGTGGTACCTCCCCACCCCTCCCTCTCTCTCTCTATCTCTCCCTCTCCCTCTATCTCTATCTCTATCTCTATCTCTATCTCTATCTCTATCTCTATCTCTATCTCTATCTCTGTGTGTGTCTCCCTCTATGCCTCTCCCCTCTCTTTGTCTCTATAACTCTCTGTCCTCTCTTTGTCTCTATCTCTCCATCTCTCTCTTTCTGTGTTTTCCTCTCTCTCTCTCTCTCTCTCTCTCTCTCTCTCTCTCTCTCTCTCTCTCTCTCCCCCCTCCCCGTCTTTTTCTGTCTCACTCTGTATCTTTCTCTGTCTCTCTAATCTTGCCTCTGTGTGTCTCTATTTTTCTGCCTCTTTCTCTGTCCCTCTCAGTTTATCCCTGTCCACCTCTCTCTTTTTTCTCTGTCTCCCTGTCTCTATCTCTCTGTGTCTCTTTTTTTCTCTTTCTCTATGTGTCTTTCTCTCTCTCCTCTCTGTCTCTTTGTCTCTGTCTCTCTGTATTTCTGTCTCTCTCTCTCTCCCTCTCTGTCACCTGTCAGCGCGTCACTCAGGTGTTCCGGGCGGCTGGTGTGTCCCCTCAGTTTGGCCCTTCCTTTGCATCCTCAGGTACGTCCTGGGCCTGAGTGAGGTCTCCTTTGTCTCTAGGGGGAAGGTCGCTCATTTGGCTCCATGTGTTTTCTGATCCAGGAGAAAGGAACGCCCCGTCTGGCTCCCAGACCTTGGCAGTACTGGCATCTCTCCTTGACCCTGGGTGCCCGGCTCTGTCTCCAACTCAATGAGTCTGTAGCCAGACATGGCCCCTCCCCCAAACCCACAGTGGCAGGTGCACAGGGCTCTGCAAGGGACACAGAGCAGCTCTCTTAGTCCCAGTTGATTGGAGAGCAGTCAGGGAAGCCTCCGGAGGAGAAGGGTGAGCTGAGTCAGAAGCAAGAACCAGCCCTGAAATGTAGGAAAGCAATGGGAAGTCGTGCCAGGCGGACAGAGTCCAGGCTCATGGAGCCCCGAGGCATCGCAGGTGCTGGGAGATCATAGGCCCTGCCCCATGCAGACCTGGGTGTGCATCCTGGCACCACGGAGGGGCACGCTGCCTGTGGTTAGGGCCGTGCTCGCCGGAGCCAGGTCGCCTGGGTTTGCATCCCAGCTCTGCCACTTCTCAGCAGCGTGACGTGGGCCTCGGTGCCCACAGCTGTGCAGTGCCGGTGGAATAGCATACGCATCTCCTGAGGAAGGATGGCATGGGTGAATGTGTATCAGGTGCCTAGAACAGTGCCTGGAGGAGCTGTAATTATTATGACAGGTTGACCTGGAGCACATTACTTATCCTCTCTGGACCTCAGTTTCCTCTTCTGTGAAGTGGGGGGATAGCACTTCCTGGGCGGGGTTGTTGTGACAGTTAGGGACCATCAATAGGCCGGTCTTGTGCAGCCCCTGGCGTGTATCTCACAAGATTGAGAGGTGGGGAAGGGATAGAAGGGAAGACCTGCCTGTGAGATCTAGCCCTTGTACCTGTGAGATTTGAGGGTGGCCTGGCAAGGAGGGGAGGAGAGAAATGGGATGGGATTCCGGAGTCACTTAAGAGACGTAGGGGGGGACAATGAGGGAAATGTTATCTTCAGGGTTTGATTCTGACTGATATTAGTAGGAAGGTGTGAAGGAGGCCAAGCTGCTCACTCTCAGCAGAGGAGGGTGCTGCCCAGAGTGGCCCACGTTCTACGTGATCACCAAGGTGGACATCTCTCCAGCCCTGGTTTAGAAGAAAATACCTAGGAACAGTATTGTGAAATATACTCGCAAACTCACATTTGGCTTATATTACAACTAGAGGCCCAGTGCACGAATTTGTGCATGGGTGGGGCCCCTCGGCCTGGCTGGCGATCAGGGCCAATTGGGGCTGGCCGGCCAGGGGGAGGGACCGCAGGAGGTTGGCTGTGGGAGCACACTGACCACCAGGGGGCAGCTCCTGCATTAAAAATCTGCCCCCTGGTGGTCAGTGCGCGTCATAGCAACCAGTCGTTCGGTCGTTCGGTCGTTCGGTCGCTTACCAGTGGTTCTCAACCTTTCTAATGCCGCAACCCTTTAATAGAGTTCCTCATGTTTGGTGACCCCCAACCATAAAATTATTTTCGTTGCTACTTCATAACTGTAATTTTGCTACTGTTATGAATCGTAAATATCTGTGTTTTCCGATGGTCTTAGGCGACCCTGCTAGCGGTTCTCAACCTGTGGGTCGCCTAAGCAGGGTCGCCTAAGACCATCAGAAAACACAGATATTTACGATTCATAACAGTAGCAAAATTACAGTTATGAAGTAGCAACGAAAATAATTTTATGGTTGGGGGTCACCACAACATGAGGAACTCTATTAAAGGGTTGCGGCATTAGAAAGGTTGAGAACCACTGGCTTAGGCTTTTATATATATAGATAGGTTAATATCACTAAAAATCACCATTTTGTGTTCTGAAGGGCCTGTCATGGACAGCAGTCAGAGCTCCAGGCCTAAGGTTATCCAGGGCCTCTTTTAGAGTTTTGACATGGTCTTTGGTTGAAGGTCTCGATGAATCAGTTTGGCTGGTGTGACTGTCAGATAACCCAGGCTGCCTGGTGCTGCCTGGGGAGCTCTGTGCATTCTCTTAGTAAATTGGATAATTATTTCGTGGCTAACGTAGTTCTAGTTGCTTTACCATTGAGGTTAAGAGCTTTAATTTGACCCTGTTTGGGCATTTCTGTTTGAAAGTAGTTTGGATCAGGGAGGGTGGTCTCGAATAAATGGAAGAATCCCACCTATCTTGATCTCTCAGATACTTTCCTACGAAGTTTCCAACAAGGGGGAGGAGCTGTTGGTGCAGAGGGCTCACTCAACCACAAATCCTCGCTCCCAAGCCCCAGTCCTCCTTGTCTTGGAACCCAAGTGTGACTTCTGTGAGGTCGCCCCTCACAGGAGAGCAAGGCCTATGTGTGTGGTGAGTGGACTTGACCTCCTCAAAGACAGCACACACTCTCGTGTTGCTGCTGATGGAAGGCCGGCGGGTCTGTCTGTATGTGGGGATGGAGCCGCTCCCTCGCCGGATGCCATATTGACCTTCATTCAGGAAGGTGAGCATCTCTTAGCTCTTCCACTTGCCTGGCACAGCCTCTGGGTCCTCAGGCGCACCCTGGACTCCCATGCGGCCTGTGCTCATTAATATAGTGTTGAAGCCTGGCCCATGTTGTCTCCATGAATTTTTAAACTTTTTGGCTTGTGCAGAAGGGGTGTTAGCAGCTGTTAATTAGCCAAACGCTGTTTCCTAATGGGCGAGGAAAATGAAAATCAGCACTCATTGAGCAGAGGATGGAGAGAGCGACAATTTATGTCTTGGTGTGTTTACGTGGGGAGGAGATTCACTAACAGATGAAATTAGATATTCCCTTTGCATGATTCCAGTTTTGGTTCAGCTTAGGCTGAGGTGTCAGGCACTGTGACAGCTGGTTTCTTGTGTAGAATCGCACATTTAGTCTTCGCTAACAGAAGGTGAGGGCGGGTTGATTTCACTCCTGTTTTTAAATAGGTTCACACGACAAAGATTTATTGGAGCCCTACTATGTGCCAGGCACTGTTCTAAGTGCTTGGGATGCAGCGGTGAACAAAGCCGACAATGAACTCTGTTCTCGGAGGCTTGCATATTATCAGAGGGAGCAGAGACTCACCAGGCAGCAAAATAAATGCCAGTTATATGGTTTTCAGAAGGCAGTGCATGCCGTGGAAAACAGAACAAGCAGACCAGAGTAGGAGAGATCCAGAGTGCCAGACGGTTTAGCATTGGGTGGTCAGGGGAGGCCTCGCTGAGAAGGTGACATTGGAGCGAAGATCTGAAGGAGAGGAGGGCAGGAGCCATGCAGGGTTCTGTAGGAAGAGTGTTTCGGTCGGAGGGGCAGCCAGCACAAAGGCAGCTGATGGGCAGGTTCCGTCACTGGGATTGATCTTCTTCTGTTGATGTTCTAAGGAGTGTGCCAGGCCCTGAGTATTCCCTATCTCAGGTACCTTTGTACGAGATCCAGGTGTTACCCCATGAAACACCATGCCATAGACATCTGCAGAGCACTCCAAAGATGACAAAGCAATTCCATGTGTGGCGATGGGACTGCTCTGTACCCTGGTTACACAAATGTGTTCAAATTCATAGAACTATATACCAAAAAGGTCTCTTTCACTCCATTGACGTAAAACATAAGTATTTAGAAAAGTCACTTCATGCATTTTATTTGGGTCTGCTCCAAGACCTGTGGAGTGGGAAGGTACAGAGATTTTCCCTATTCCCCATGCCCCCCTACACATGCATAGCCTCGCCGATTATCAACACCTCCCAGCAGAATGGTACATTCTTTACAATTGATGATGCTACATTAACATGTCATAATCACCCGAAGTCCGTAATTTGCATGCTGGTTCACTCTTGGGGTTGTCCATTCTGTAGATCTGGACATATGTACGATGGCATGTATCTATCACTATGGTAGCAGTCCCTGACTTGTCTAGCTCCTTCCATACACATCATCTACTGTGTTTTCCACACAGTAGCCAGGTAGACTGGATTGCCTCTCTCTTGTGTAGAGCCCTCCAGCAGCTTACTTTCACACTTGGATTGACATAAAAATTATTTTCAGCATGGTCGCTTCATGATCTGGCCCATCTTTCCTTTTCTAAACATCCTATATAATAAAGAGCTAATATGCTAATTAGACCAGACGGCAGAACGACCTTCCGGACGACCTTCTGGAACGACCAGTGGGCAGGGACACAGGGTCGCAGGGCCACGGGGCAGCGAGGCAGTCGGGGCTGCGAGGGCCGAGCCCCTTGCACGAATTTTGTGCATCGGGCCTCTAGTTTTCTTATAAAAATCTTCTTCTTGTTTCCTGGTTGGGGTGGCCTTCCTTTTACTCTTCAAATTGCCTAGCTCTTTCCTACCTCAGGGCCTTTGCATATGCACTTCGCTTCCCCCTCGTTTTTCAGGTGTCAGAGAGGGCCTTCCCTGCCCCTCCTCATCTTAATCTCTGTGACAGCACTCTGTGTATTCCTAACTCTTATCGTAATTCATAAATACTTGTTTACTTGTTCATTATCTGCTTTCCTTTACCAGTGTGAGCTCCCCTGGGGCCTGAAGTGGGAAGGAGTTACAGGAAGAGACTTTGACTAACACTGGAGTTGTTCAAAGGATAATGAGGTAGTGCTTCTGAGGGTGGGGAATTCCCACCAGTGTAAGGTTGACCAGATTTCCTAAAGAAGAGATTGTTAAATAATCTCTCAGGTCCCTCCAATATTTTTTAAAAAATATTTTTATTGATTTCAGAGAGAAAGGGAGAGAGATAGAAACATCAGTGATGCGAGAATCATTGATCAGCTGCCTCCTACACGCCCCACACTGGGGATCAAGCCCACAACCCGGGCATGTGCCCTGACCAGGAATCGAACCGTAACCTCTTGGTTCATAGGTCGATGCTCATCCACTGAGCCACACCAGCTGGGCAGGTCCCTCCAATTCTAACATTGTTGTATTTCTCTATCTAGTATTTAAAAAATGAAGGAGATTCAGTTCTACTAGTGACTCAGTAGCTTCTGTGGTTCTGATTCTCTCCTAGGTGATAATTATAAAATTTGGCTAAAATGTTTGAGAGGAACTATTTGAGGTTCCTGGAGAGAAACAAAAAATAGGTAGACTAAAGAGAGGGTTTCGCCCTTGAAAGAAGGGAACCACCAAGTGAGATCCACAGTTCTGTGGCTCTTCCTGGAAAGCACTCCCAGCCCACGTGGCACCGAGCAGCGCAACCACAGCAGAAAGCCGCATTTTTATTGGTCTGACGACCCGGTGGACAGAGCACAGGCTAACAGAGAAGCTGGAAAATGAGGAAATCGGAAAAGATGCTCCTAATAAGAGTTGGTTAAAATTCTGTTGTGGGTCAAGCCCTCTTTCAGCCTATTTCTGCTTTGCATACTTGCCCACAGTAGTTAATGATGGGGTTGCTCTCCAATCTACTTCCTGCTTGCAAATCACCAAAGCAAAGGCGGCTTCCTGGCTCGGGAACCTGACTCACAACAACCTAATTGATATTTATAGAACATTGCACCCAACAACTGCAAAACACACATTCTTTTCAAGTGCATATGCCTATGGCGCATTCATCAAGATAGAGCTTATTGAGCTATAACATTAATCTCAGTGAGTGTCAAAGAAGTCAAAGGGTTAAAGTCTTATAGGCTATGTTCCTTGGTCACCAATGAATCATATCGAAAGTAATAACAATGAAATGTCTGCAAGCACTGGCTTTAGAAAATTAAATACATGTTTGGATAGCATATGGGTCAAGAAAAAAGTCACAAAGAGATTAAGAATAATTTGAATTGAACGGTAATGAAAATACGTGTCAGATTTCTGAGATGCGCAAAAGCAGTGCATAGAGGAAATGCATTGCTTTCAATGTTCATGTTGGAAAAGATGAAAGGTATAAACTTAATGATCTCCATTTCCATTTCAAGCATCTAGAAAAAAGAGCCAATTAAACCCTTAAACCCAAAGTGAGGAGAAGAGAGGAAGTAATAAAGAGCAGATATAAGTGAAATAGAAAACAAGTTGGTTTTTTAAAAGATTAGTACAATTTATAAATTCGTAGCAACACAGATTACTCAAAAAGAGAGAAAAGACAAATTAGCTTTATCAGGAATATCAGGGAAAATCACAACATATTCTACAGAAAACAAAAGGATAATAAAGGAACACTATACAACTTGATGCCAATGAAATCCAGCTAAGATGAAACGGACAAGTTGCTTGAAATCTCATATTGCCAATTGAAATGACAAGAAACAGATAATATCAAGAGATTCATGAAAGGGAATCAGTTTATTATTAAAACCTTTCCAACGAAGAAGAAAATCAGCCCTAGTCAGCTTTACTGTTGATTTCTGCAAATCATTTAAGGGAAAAAAATACCAATATTACATAAACCCTTTTAGAAGGACAGAAAAGGCGGGAACCCTTCCCAACATACTTGGTAAGGTCAGTGTCACCCTGATACCAAAACCTGGTTAAAGACATCAACAGAAAAAGAAATTACAGACCAATATTTCCCATAAACATGGACACAGAAATCCTTAACCAAGAGTTATCCGATTGAATCTATACAGAGGGGGATTCACAGTGACCAAGTAGAATATTTTCCAGGAATGCAAGTTTTGTTTCACATCTGAAAACCAGCCAATGGAAGTCACCACATTAAGCTAATAAACGATTTCTTAAAACATAATCTTCTCAATCAATTTAGAGAATGACTTGGCAAATCCAGCATCCATTCACGGAAAAAACTCTCAGCCAGCTGAGACTACAAGGGCCCTGTCTCAATCTGATAACGTGCATTTACAGAAAACGCACAGCTGACATCCTGTTGCTGTAATGTGAGATACAGAGCATGTCTCCCCTGAAGTTGGAACAAGGTAAGGTGTCTGCTTTCATTTCTGTTCCGCAAGGGAGGTCCTAGCTACTGTAATAAGAAAAGTGAAAGACATAAAAGTCATTAAAATTGGAAAGGAGAAATAAAGATGTCTCTATTGGAAAGGGAGAAATAAAGATGTCTCTGTGTAGATGACGTGATTGTTTAAATAGAAAATCTTAAGTAATCTGTAAACAAGGACAGAAACAATAATTGAATTCATCAGGTCAATATATTGACAGTAATTGGCAGATATATGCTATTAGCAGCAAACAAATGGAAAATGAAATAGAAAACAGTTTTAAAATATCACATTCCCCCCCCAAAAGAAATTATTAGGAGTCAATTGAGCAAAACAGGTGCAACACCTCTGTACTGAAAATCATAAAACATTTCTGAGGGAAACTAAAGATGAGTTAATAAGTAGAGACCTCTGCCGCGTTCATGAAGTGGAAAATTCAGTATCGTTGATAAGTCAGTTCTACCCAAACTGAGCTATAAATCTTATGTAATCTCAAACAATATTCTAATAGACTTTTTCATATAAGTTGATTTTAAAATGTCTTAAAAAATAGGAGCAAATGCACATTAAGCCCCCCCCCCCTCAAAAAAAATAGGAGCTAGGATACCCAAAACAATCTTAAGAAAGAGAATGTAGGCAGGAGGACTCCCTGTACCTGATTTTTATAAAGCCACAGTAACCAGGGTGCTGTAAAGGTAAACATCAGTGGAGCGTAATAAAGAGCCCAGAAATAGACCCATGTATGTACAGACCATTGGTGCCAGGAGCTCCACCAAATTCATTGGGGAAAATGCTTTCATAAATGGTGGAAAACTGGATAAATGAGCCTCATCTCATCCCACTCAAAAATCAGGTTTGGGTGGATTGCAGACCTAAACAGAAAAGCTAAAACTGTAATGCTTCTATAAGAAATATTAGGACAATATCATCATCATCCTGGGGTTGGCAAAGATTTTAAAGAACAGACATAAAAAGGACTAACCATAAAAACAATTTTTTTGGTAAGTTGGACTTCATAAGAACTTAAAATTTGCTTATCAAAATACCTGCAGAGCCCAGCCAGCACAGCTCAGTGGCTGAGCATCAACCTATGAACCAGGAGTCATGGTTCGATTCCTGGTCAGGGCACATGCCTGGATTGCGGGCTCAATCCCCAGTGTGGGGTGTGCAGGAGGCAACCGGTCAATGATTCTCTCTCATCATTGATGTTTTTATCTCTCTCCCTCTCCCTTCTTCTCTGAAATCAAGAAATATATATTTTAAAAAATAATCTTTTTTAGATATATGTAACAGATTTTATATATCCTATATAATAAAACCCTAAAATACAAATCGACCGAACGGTGGAACAACCAGTCGCTATGATGCTCACTGACCACCAGGGGGCAGACACTCAATGTAAGAGCTGCCCCGTTGTGGTCAGTGCGCTCCCACAGGGGGAGGGCTGCTCAGTCAGAAGCCCACCTCATAGCTGGTGAGTGCAGCGGCAGTGGTGGGAGCCTCTCCTGCCTCTGTGGCAGTACTAAGGACTCCTCGGGGGATGTCCGACTGCTGGCTTAGGCCCACTCCCCGGCAGGTGGACATCCCCTGAGGGGTCCCGGACTGCGAGAGGGTGCAGGCCAGGCTAAGTGACCTCCCCCCGAGCATATAAATGTCATGCACCAGGCCTCTAGTGTTCTTATAAATATGTATATCTGTACATATATATACTTGTGTGTGTGTGTGTGTGTATAAAATATTTATAATAACCAATATATGGAAGTATGGTCTCATGGTATAATTTATTTTTCTCATTTGGGATGTTTTTATCTCAAGTAACAGTTTGCTTTTTGTAAGTTATTTTTTCTGCCACACTTCTGCTCATGAAGGAAATGAAAGGGCGAGCCAAAGACTGAGAGAAAATATTCACATTATAAATATCTGACAAAAGACTCATCCAGAATGTAGGAAAAATTCCTACAAATCCTATATAATAAAAGGCTAATATGCAAATTGTTTCCTCAACCGGGAATTCAACCAGGCGGTGGGGCCGGCTGGCCAACCGCCCACAGCTCCTCCCCCCAGCTGCCCCTGCCCCCAATAGCCGCCCTCCCCCATCAGGGTGGGGCTGGCCCACCCACCTCCCACGTCCCCTTCCCCTGGCTGGCTCGGCCTGATTGGCCCCGATTGGGGCAGGCCGGCTGGACCCCACCCGTGCATGAATTTGTGCACCAGGCCTCTAGTAAATAATAAAAGTATAAACAGCCCACCTGATTAAACTTGAACAGACTCTTCACAGAAGAAGATATATCAGTGGCCAGTAAACCCATACAAGTCACTTGGCCTCATTAGGTATCAGAGAAAATAAAGGAAAACCGCAGTGAGGTACTATTCTACACCCATTAGAATGGCTAAGATGACAAAGACTGATAACAACAAGTGCTGGTAAGGGTGTGGAGCAACTGGAACTCTCAAATGAAGTGTGCAAAATAGCACAATCGCTGGGGGAAATTTTTTTGACAGTTTTTATAAAGTTAAACATATGCCTATCCCATGACCCAACAAACTAATTTCTAGGTATGTATATTGACAAAGCAAAGTCTCTCTTCACCCAAAAAGACTTAAATAAAAATCCGTATAACAATTTTATTCACAACACCCCCAAATGGGAAACGTTTTAAATGTCCATCAACAAGAGAATGCAGTAATAACTGGGTTATCCATCCAGTGGGATGTTACTCAGTGATGAAGAACAGAATGTCTGTGGATACAGACAGCACAGCTGAGTCTCCAAACCATCATGTTGAGGGAAAGACGCCGTGTACAAAAAAAGTGGTACATTGATTACATTTATATGAAGTTCAAGAAGAGGTAAAATTAATCCATCAGAAGAGTGTTTGACTCTGAGGATGTGTCACCTGACCAGAAAGTGGCCCAGAGAACTTTCTGAGGGGATGTAATAAATTTTATACCAGTGGACACAAAGGGAAGGAATAACCATGTAATTGCATTACCCTAATATAACCACCGTTAACATTAATATTCCGATATATTTTGTTTCCAACGCTTTGTTATTTGAACTTTTATGTGGTTGTAGTCATTCTGTACCTATACTCTAGTATCGTGATCTTTTTATTTCAGACATGAGTTTTTTTTTGTTACCAAAAATCCTTTTTTAAGTACCCTTTTTAATAGCCACATAAGGTTTCACTGAGTAATTGTTCTGTGCTTTATTTACTCAGCCGTCCCGGGATTGAGCATTGAGATCCTTTCTAGGATTTCGCTGGTGCAAAGACTGCTGAGGGAAATACATTTGTGCAGGAGGCTTTCCCTGGAACTCAGATTCCTTTCTTGGGCTAGAATTCTAGAAAATGGAAATTGTAGGTTAAAAGGGTGTGCTCTAATTACATCTTTTCTAAAGGGTGTCCCACCTGACATTGCCCCAGCATCAGGCAGGAAGGGGCCACGTCTGTTTGCTCTTAGGGGCGGAGGTTGTTTCTGCTCACGTGTGTGTTGGCTTATTTCCACAGGTAATCCCTGACGCTGTCCCGTGAGGGATCCCTCTGCCCTTCTGGTCCAAGACCCCCTACTCCGTCTCCTGGCAGCCTGTGTCCCGGCCTCTCCTAGACCCACGTGGGGAGGAACCAGCCATCTCTCCATCTGCAGCCATGAACTTCCTCCGGCGACGCCTCTCGGACAGCAGCTTCGTGGCCAACCTGCCCAATGGCTACATGGCAGACCTGCACCGCCCGGACAGCTCCACCAGCTCGCCCTCGTCCCCGGCCATGGAGCGCAGGCACCCCCAGCCCCTGGCGGCCTCCTTCTCCTCGCCAGGGTCCAGCCTCTTCAGCTCCTTCTCCAGTGCCATGAAGCAGAGCTCGCAGGCCCCCGCGGGGCCGGTGGAGCCTCCGGCTCCCTCCACACCGGTTGTTCAAAGGCCCAGGGTCCTGTTGGTGATCGATGATGCCCACACAGACTGGTAAGCGGAACTGCAGTCCTGCCAGCTGTGGGCGAGAGAGGAGATGAGGCTTATCTCGCTCTGGTGGGGCTCGGTGAGGCTGGGTGGTGCAGAGACCGGCTGGAGGGAGGGAGACGAGCATGGGCCATGTGGTTACAAGGTGCCAGGTGTGAGGCACCTACAGGTCCTCAATCCTTTACCTGCAAATCCTAGAAGCTCTAGAAACTAAAACAGGTGTTGTAATCCATTTGACAGCCAGCCCTGAGCTGAAGGAACAGGAGACTATAATAGTCTCTTTATACCACTCGCTGCTTGGCCATATGATTGGCTGCAAGCATCTTCATGCGTTTCATATGGGGTGCAGCCCAGAGCCAACAGGAAGCATTATATATTATACACCCTCTTACCTTCCTAAAGACAGAAAACTTGGAAGATCTGAGATAGTTGCTTCACCTCTCTCAGCCTCAGGCATCCTCCACCCCATTAAATGAGGTTTCTATGAGATTAAAGGAAACCAGCCCAGGCCCACAGTCCTCACTAAAACCCCTGCGACCTGAGTGGCTGGGTTTGCAGCCCAGCTCTTACCTGCGCTGGTGGTCTGGCCTCTTAACACCGGAGGTGGGTAGAAGCGAAACTCCTTGCAGCCTCCTTTCATGGTGAGCTCTCGGAGCAGAGACCAGACAGGTGTGCCAATGTCATTGCAGGGGCTGTTCCATAGGTGGTTACTGAGCACCAGGTGAGTGCAAGACACGGCCTTCGGGGCTGAGGTGAGTGGGGAGCAGGCCCTTCTCACTGGAGCTGCAGGTGGAGACCAGGTGTCTCCTCCACATTTTGGGTACAGACAGGAGATAAGTACTACTAGTCCAGGACGTGAGCCCCCCTGTGGAGAGTGGCAGCTCCCTGTCCAGGGCAGTTCGGACAGGCCACCTGCGGATGGCCACGGGGCTGGAGAGGAAGTTGCATCCAGGTGTGTCCAAAGGAGGCCACATAGCAGGCACCCAGGAAATACGTATTAAATGAATGAATTAATGCGCCCATTCACTAAGTACCCCAGACGCTCTGTTATCCTAACAGGCAGGCTGCACCCACATTCATCCCTTGAGACGTTAGCTCAGGTTGGGAATGACTGAGTGGAAGATGGAGTTTACAGTACGTATTCAGTATAGTCACCATTGAAGCGTCTTGAGCAGGTTCAGTGTCAGTCTTCACTTTCCTGCCGAGAAACCACGTCATCTTAACCACAGCGGTCATGTGCGTGGCCCCTGTTCTGACCCGGTCTGTGTTGTCTTCCGTGCGGTGCTTGCCGAGGGCTCTTGTCACGAAGCCTGTCCATCTCTGCTGCGTGCTTATCTATGGAGAGCGCTGTCCTTCGGCTCTGAGCTCAGGGACGCTTTCTGCAGAGGTGTTGTCTCCGGGGCCTCTGGCCTGTGCAGTCTGTCGGCAGTGCACCCGGTGATTGCACGCCTGCATGGTCTCTGCTGTCCTCTGTTTCTCTTTAACCCAGTGTCTGGCCTTGGTTTCGAGTTGTCTGCTGGCTTAGTCAGGGTTTGCCGTGATTTGGTGATGGGTAGGTACTTAAACACCTATGTGTCAGGAAAGCCACTTCCTGGATGGAGGCTGAGCTGATAAATGGCAGCATGGTGCGGTGATTAAGAACACAGCCTTCAGAGCTGGGCTCTCCAGGTTCAAATCCAGTCTCTACTCTATTGTACCTCTATGACCTTTGCAAGTTACTACACCCAAGTGGGAGTGATAATAATACCTACCTTGTAGGGTTAATAAATGGAAGTAAGATTGAAATCTGAGTTAATACAAAAGTGCTGATAGACAGTAAATGCTATTTAAGAATATATTGCCCTAGCTGTGTGGCTCAGTGGATACAGCGTCGGCCTGCAGACTGAGGGGTCTTGGGTTCGATCTGGTCAAGGGCACATACCCGGGTTGTAGGGCTCCATTCCCAGTGTGGGGCATTCAGAAGGCAGATGATCAATGTGTCTCCCATTGGTATTTCTCTCTCTGTCTCTCCCCCGCCCTTCCACTCTCTCTAAAAAATCAATGGGAAAAAAATAAAAAATAAATCAATGGAAAAATATCCTTGGGTGAGGATTAACAAACAAACTAAAAATAAAAACAAACCCATAAAAGTGTCCGTTACTACTGCAGGCTATTGTAACCTTCGTGCAGCTTTAGCCGTCTTGGTCTCTGTCCTCCCCGTGCCCATAGGCGGTGTGATAGAGTGGAAGGGCACAGGGAATGAGGTTGCAATGCAATGAATGGCCTCGGTCTTCGCTCCCTGTAACCCACAGGGACGGCCAATGTGTGAATTTCAGGCTGTGCACACTGGCCGGGGGCACCAGTTTGGCTAAAGGAATTTCTCATGTTTTATTTCAGTCGTGTTCCTATGCCCGTGTTTCAATCAGGTCTGGAGAACAGCAGTCTTCTTCTTGCCCCGCGGTGGGAAGGAAAGGAGAAGTGAGGAGCTCAGACTCATCCATTGGCTGGAAGTTGGCTCTGCATCATTGAATGTTTGTGATAGGAACTCCCTGCCCGCGGGCACATCAGCTTCTCATTCAGAACTCCATTTTACACTCTGCAAACTTCCTCTCTTCATCTCAATACATTCCCAACTTTCTCCAAACGGATGCTGGAGGCTCAGAATCTCTGTCCTTCCCTGCAGATTCCTATCCCCACTCCCAAGAGTGGCCAGCAGGTGGCGGGCCAGCCCCACTGTCCAGGGCAGCTTTGGCCCAGCCTGGGCTGCCTTCCTTAGGCCCCTGCCCAACCTCCCCTTCATTGTGGGACCATCTCCTGAGAGGGAGAGTTGCTGAGGGGGAGGAGCCAGCTCCCACAGCCCCTTCCTTCCCCCTTTGAGATGATAAAGACAGGGAGACAATCCACCATCCACCCTCTGGACTGAGAGGGAACCCACCAGGAACAAGCTGCTTCCTTTTCTCCCTTCTCAGCCCCAGCGCCCCGTCTTTCCACCCAATCCGGGGGCCTTCCTGCTGGCAGGTATCTCTGCAGGTGAGGGAGTTGCAGGAACCGCCCACTTTTCCCCCCTGGCAGACTCCAGCTCCTAGACTCTGTGAACCAGCCTGGGCCCCAAGGCCACTCTGCTACCTGGCCAGTGACCTGGGGAAGGGGACTTTTCATCTTCTGAGTAGAGATAGAGGGTCCCAGAGCCAACTTTGCTGGGAAGCAGGACTCCTGGCTCAGCACTTCAAGATCCCACTTCTTTGGGGGACTGTCCTTGGAGGGAAGCCTGGCTAGGGCACGGGTGTTGGGGAGCTTTGGACCCCCAGGCCTAGCTCAGGAGTAGGTGTGAACTAGAGTTGGTGATGTCCTCTGGGATGAGCGAAGGTCGGTCCATCTTGAGAACCACAAGAGGAAGGAGGAATAAAGAACAGGGGTTTCGAGCTCAGTGTTCTTTAGCCCTGCTGTCTCTCCGCTTCTTCTCTTGCCTGCGTGTCTCCAGCAGCTTCACTGGCCTCAGGCCTGCGGCCTTGCCCTCAGTGTGCTCCCATGCCCCCGTGCATCCCCTGTAGAACCCTTTGGTGGTGCATCATTGCCCTCAAGTTCAAATTCAGAGTCCTAGGCATGTCTGCCCTCCCTCTAGTTCCGCACCTCCGCTTCCCGCCTTGCTGCCTATTCCAGAGGAACAGCAAACAACTTGTATTCTCAAACATGCCCCCTTTTGCCTCCGCATATTCTGTTTCCTGCCGCCTGAAATACCCTTCTCTATCTGGTTCACTCGGCCAACTTCCTTTCTTCCTTCAAAGCCTGGTCAGGTGTCACCTCTTCCGTGAAGTCTTCCCTGATGCACCCCACCCTGCCATTGGTGCTCACAGCCACCTCTCTGTATATCTTAACACATACCTCATTGTGCCGTGGCTGCCCACATCACATTGTGTTATAATTGGCTGTTCAGTGAGTGTCTCTTCTGCAATAATAGGCCAGTGTCTTATTCTCTTTTATATGCCTGGTGCTCAGCACACAGGGAGTATCCCATTAGCAGCTGTCATCACCCCACCCCAGCCTAAGGGGTAACTTTAAATGGGCATCATGGGACCTGAGACTACCTTAGGAGTCAACAGTACAGCCCACACAGGTGCGGGGTCTCTGTGTTTACTCACCTGTGTATAAACTCTTGGCTCCTGATGTTTCAGTATGCTAGAGTAACTGTAAGGCAGGTATTTGAAATTGTTTAAAAAAAGAGGCAACATTTTTTACTATTGCCCACAGAATGTATCAAAACTCTAGCTTTGATTTTCAAAATCAAAACGTTGATCATGACAAAAAAAAAAGGAAAAAAAGATTGCTCATTACCAGAGCCTGGATGGGGTTGATGAGGGGTATTGGGGTGAGGGGGGCATAGAAGCAGTTAAACCTGCACTCCCAGCCCCTCCCTCCAGGGCCTCTGGAACTCTCCCCTCCTCTGCCTCACCTGTGGCCTTGTTCCTAGAATGTCTGCCATTCCGTTCCAGCAGTGATGTATTGTTACCGTCCCTTTTATTCTCCCTCTTCCCTATGATTTCTTTTTTTTTTTTTTTCCTGTTTTATTGGTTGGGGAGGAAATGAAGATCTTTTTTTTTTTTTTTTTGTCTGTTTGTTTGAAACACCCCTAAACTACCATCCTTCCAGACTACAAACAGGCTACCTGTCCTACTAAATCATGCTAATGATACCCATTAAAGTGCCTTGTGCATTTCCAGGTTCACTCAGAATTATCACATGTACTGTCATTTGTGTCTCTCCCCTCCCCCCACCCCCTGCCCTTCCTCCCTCACCCCGCCCCCCCCCCCCCCCCACACACACACCCTAGATGCTGTCTTGTATCATCAGGAAATGTCTGTTGATTGAATGAGTGATTTTGGAGGTGATGAGTTATTGGTATGAGTAAGGGGTGACCTTGGTGGCAATCTTACACCCCCCTTTTCTCTCTCATCTCCTACTCAATCCAAGAGAAAGTCACAGTGGGCCCGGTGAGGGTATTTACACCACAGAAATTGGCAAGTGCTATACACCAGGGCTTCCAGCTCTCCCCAGAGAGCCGGGTGTTAAGCATTTGCCAGCACACCACTGCTCAGCACTCCCGGTGGTGGGTGAGGAGTGCGTCTTACAGGTGAGGAAGGAGAGCATAGAGAGATCACACACCTGCTCCAGGAACCTGAGCAGGAGGAGAGTGGCGAGTCTGGGACTTATACGGGACTAACGTATTTTTTTAAGTTTATCTTTATTGTTGAAAGTATTACAGATGTCCTCTTTCCCCCCATTGACCCCTTCTAGCCTGCACCTGCCCCCCAACTCTGGCCTTCACCACACTATTGGCTGTGTCTATGGGTTATGCATATATGCATATAAATTCTTTTTTTCAACAATAAATTGATACACTTTATTTATTATTTTTAAACATATTTTTATTGATTTCAAAGAGGAAGGGAGAGGGAGAGAGAGAAACATCAATGATGAGAGAGAATCATTGATTGGCTGCCTTCTGCATACCCCCTATTGGGGATCAAGCCTGCAACCCAGGCATGTGCCCTTGCCCGGAATCGAACCTGGGACCCTCCAGCTCACAGGCTGATGCTCTATCCACTGAGCCAAATTGACTAGGGCTGCATATAAATTCTTTGGTTAATCTCTTCCCTCCCACCCACCCACCCCCACCATCACTCTCAGATTCCTCCGTCTGTTCCACGCTTCTGTGTCTCAGGATCTATTTTGTTCATCAGTTTATTTTGTTCATTAGATTCCACAGATGAGTGAGATCATGTGATACTTGTCTGTCTCTGACTGGCTTATTTCGCTCAGCGTGATCCTCTCCAGGGCCTCCTTGCTGTGGGACTAACTTCTTTAAAGGCATTGCGGACGGCGCCACGCCTCCTGCTGACCGCTGCGCAGGGCTTTGGTGCTGGGCCCGAGGTCGATGCTGAAAGTCTGGGTTGAGAAGTGAGTGACCGCACAGGTGAATAAACATGCGGGGTTGTGTCGTCACCGCTGTCCTGGGACAGGCGTCTGTG
The DNA here is from genome assembly GCF_951640355.1 of Cnephaeus nilssonii. Classification (NCBI taxonomy): domain Eukaryota; kingdom Metazoa; phylum Chordata; class Mammalia; order Chiroptera; family Vespertilionidae; genus Cnephaeus; species Cnephaeus nilssonii. The sequence continues at coordinate 9,835,638 of NC_137077.1, forward strand.
CCTTTCCGTGGCCAGCATCGTGCTAGGGGGTCTTCATCGATTCTCCCATCGAACCCTCCCAACAACTTCATGGAGTACGATGACTGTTCCCATTTTATAAACAAGGAAAACTGAGGCTCTGAGCCCAAAAACGAAACAGATGCCAGGGGCATCTGGGATCCTGCTCTGACCGTCCTGGACTGCCCTGTTCTCCTGTCATTCTTCCCGCTCGCCTGAGCACAGGCGCTGTGCTGTGCGGAGAACGCCAGCCCACTGAGCCCCACACGCGTGCCCGCACCTGCAGCACCCGGCATCTGAGGTCGGCGGGAGGGGAATCCATGTGATAGCCCGGCGGCCAAGCACAGGACTCTGGTGACCTTCCCCTCAGAGGAAAGTGCTCACCTGGAGCCAGGCGGCCCCGCCCTGCTGGAGCCCTTGGGTGCCGGGGACAAGGGGGGTCCCTGTAGCCATCCTGTAGCTCAGGTATGGAAACTGGCACTTTGTGGAAATCCCCCTGGGATTGCTTCCTCTTTGTAAATCACCAAGGGAGCTTCGACAGGCTCTCTGTTCCTTTCCCTGTGCTTTGGTGGTAAAGGAGAGACCCTCCTAACACACGTCAGACGTGTCCCCCAAGAGGGTTCAAACGGGAACGGGGATAAAATGCAGAAAATCAGAGCTCGCAGGTGGCAGGTGGGGGTTGAAGTCCCAGCCCTGCCACTCACCTGCTCTGTGGTTTCGGCCAAGCCACTTCACCTTCCTGCGCCTCAGTTTCCTCATCTGTAAAGTGGGAATCAGAATACCGCTGCCTTTGCCTTAGCACTGAGCTCACGGGGTGCTATGACAGTGGTTGGCAAACTCGTTAGTCAACAGAGCCAAATATCAACATTTCAACGATTGAAATTTCTTTTGAGAGCCATATTTTTTAATCTTAAACTTCTTCTAACGCCACTTCTTCAAAATAGACTCGCCCAGGCCGTGGTATTTTGTGGAAGAGCCACACTCAAGGGGCCAAAGAGACGCATGTGGCTCGCGAGCCGCAGTTTGCCGACCACTGTGCCGTGAGGCTCCGGTGAGAGCACTTTGCTCCTCTCCATCATGGGTGTTTTCGGTGTGTTCAGTGTGACGCGGTCTTGTGCCTCCGTTGTGTAACCTCTGTCCTGGGAGCCTAGCACAGTGCCTGACACAGGGCCACATGGGATAGTGAGATGACTTGGTTAATGAATGAGTGGATGCTCTTGCTAAACGCTGTTATCATGATGGGAGAATTCAGGATTGAGAATGCCCTGGGGGTTGGGGGGAGTCTTTCCCTGAAAACACTCAGTACCCTAGAATTTGGGAACCTTACCTGCTGTGTCCCCCAATACTGCCCCTGGGGTCCCCCTCCTTCTCATCCAGCTGATGACCCAAAGGCCCCAGCCTTCACCTCGGGGGCCTGAGGATGCGGGGCGTCTGGGCTGCCTCGAAGCCTCGCAGTGCGTCTAACTGGCCACATGGGGACCAGGACATTCCGCTCCTCACTGTGCCACCTGCGGAGGGTTTGAGCTCACAGCCGGCTTCACCAGACGTGGCTTGGGGGGGAGAGTTGCCGTATTTAGCAAATTAAAATATAGAATGCCTAACTAATACTTAGATAGACGATGAATTAGTATAAATATATCCCACACAATATTTGGTGCAGACTCTACAACATTATTTGTTTTTATCTGGGATTCAGATTACAGGCTGTCCTGTGTTTTATCTGACCACTCTGTTTATGGGACAGGCCCAGTGAGAGCCTGGCCTTTGGGCTTCCTTTTGTTCTGTTTGGGGAGCCAGACCAGACCCCCCCCATGACCCCATTTTCAGAGAGCAGCTTTCCCTGCCTGCGACGAGGCCTGAGGACTGTCAGTCCCCAGCAGAGAGGGAGCAAAGCAGCGTGGCCAGTCCCGGGCAGGCCGCCTGGCTCTCCATCCTCCCCTCGCCCTCCGTGACCTTGGGCACGCCTGACCTCTGACCCTCACATTCCTCAGCGGTAAGGCCGGACCGTGCCATTTCTATTGTGACGTGTTATCGACAAGATTAGAAATGATGGCCTGGGTGGGGCTGGTTCAGGGCTTAGCCTGTCGGAACAGGCGACGAAATGGTAACCGTTATTAACAAGTAATTGCAGTTACTAATTGCGGGTGAACATAGCGGCGCTGGGAGCCAGGCGGAAGGAAGCCACTTGGCATGCGTCTGGGTTCAGCGGGGTGTGCTGGAGGGCCGGCTTCCAGAACCCTGGGGGAGGGGATCTGGTCTCTGAAAATGAGAAGACGAGGGTGGACTCGGTCCCCTCCTCCCAGAGTTAGCTGGGGGGCTCAGAGCTGAGGCACACACCTCCGTGTTGAAGGCAGTTGGCCCTGGGGAGCAGAATCCTTATGTCTCCCCCACCCCTCCCCTACCCTCAGACTCTCCTTGGACAAGGGCAGGCCCTGCCGGTTTCCTGTAGGCTCGTGCAGGGGCGGATGGGAGAGGGAGCTAGGGCAGGCCTAAGGTCACCTTCCTCGTGGCTTCCTTCGCTGCCTCCCACAAGCCGGGCAGCGCCACCTGCAGTGACACTGGACTTCTGGACTCCCCCCTTCCCCCTGGCACCCCGGCCCCTCCCCCCCGAAGGCCTGGCCCTGGTGCCTGGTGCCTGGGGGAGGGGAGGGCCCTGGCATTCCCCAGCAGCCTGCCCAGTCGCCTGGAGACGGGCTCCCCTTTCCCAGGCCCGGCCCCTTGTATGGGGCAGACAATGTGCGCACACAGTGAGGGCCTTGTGCGGCACCCGAGCCCCAGCCCTTTGCCTTGAGGAATGTTTCAAGTGCTGACCTCTCTCCGTGAGGTCTTTGAGCGCCCAATCCGGAGGCCTGGTGCCCCTGCCGCTTCCTACCCCAGCTCACGGGGGAGAGCGGGGGAGGGGGGAACAGCCGAGGGCTGTCTCTCCCGCCCTGGTAGAGTCTTAGCCTCTGAAGCGGTGGCTGGAAAATCTGGGGGAAATGTCCTCGGGCAGAAGACGGGGATGTGGGGAGAGGAAATCCGATGGATGCTGTTTCTCCCTAATCTCCCCTTCTCTGCGGGTGCAGTGCCACCTCCCGCCCTGCAGCCACTCTCCTCTCGGCCTCAGTTTCCTCACACGTCACACAGTGTCGCTGGACCGAGATCTCGGTCCCCAGGAGACTGTTTCCATCAGAATGACATTCAGATTCCCAGGCGCCTTCTGTATGGGGCAGGGCTCTTTACGTGGAAAAGAAATAGCCTTTGGCTGACTCGGGCAACATGGGGGCGTATTGGAAATACGTGGGAGGCTCACAGAATCCAAAGAAACAGTGAAGACCCTCGTCTCGGAGAGGTCAGGACCCCGGGCTCTGCCAGGACCTAGGATGCAGGGACTTGTGGGCAGTCTCTGGAGAAGTCAGCTCTGGGCTCCTTCCGGCCTGCTGCCTCTTGGCTCAAAAAAATCCAATTCCAGGGGACGAAGTGTGTCCTGAGGACAGTTGCACCAAGACCGTGCGAGGGAGAGGCGTGGTCCCATCCACGCAGAAGCATCTAGGGGGGTGCTGCTACCAGAAGTCAGAGTGGATGAGACGTCCCCCTAGAACTACTCAGTCAGAACATCTGGATTGGAGCTCAGGAAACCGTATTGTTTTTTAAATAACATAGAGCCAGGCTGAGAAACAGCCCAGGTAGAGGACTTGTTTCCTGTGGCTCCCTATCGGTAGAACCGGGACCAGTGGGGCCAGCGAAGAGGGAGACGTACTTCAGCGCAATGTACAGAATGGGAAAGCCAGCCAGAGATCACGTGGGCGGCCTGGTGAGGGGGTGGGCCGCCTGGTGGGATGAGCTCCCCGTCACATGCAGGTGTCCAAGCGCAGCTGGGCTGGCCATTTAGGAGGGATAATGCAGAAGAGGCTCCGACTATAGAGGGTCAGCCTACAAGCCCTTAAAGGATTCTGGGGCCTGGAGCTTTTTTTTTTTTTAATTCTTTATTGTTGAAGTATTACATATGTCCCTCCTTTCCCCTCCCGCCCCCCCATTGACTCCCTCCAGCCTTCCCCAGGCTTTCAGCACCCTATTGTCTGTGGCCATGGGTTATGCATCTATGCATACAAGGTCTTTGGTTGATGACCTCTCACCCACCCACCCTCCCTGGCCTTCCCTCTGAGATTCCACGCTCTGCTCCATGCTTCCGTGTCTCTGGACCCACTCCGTTCATCATTTTATTTTGTTCCTTAGATTCCACATATGAGTGCGATCATGTGATACTTGTCTTTCCCTGACGGACTTATTTCACTGAGCAGGACACTCGCGGGGCCTGGAGCTTTTCGTTGTGTCCTCCCTGACTCTGTCTCAGTCGCTTTCCCTGCTCTTGCCTTGATGTGTCTGTGAGGAGTTCAGCAGTTTAACTTGTGAGTCTTCCCTCATCCTCCAAAACGTGGTTTTCTCACCCAGGCGCTCTGAATGGAGGAGTCCCGCAGCTGCCATGGGCTTTTTAAAAATATATATTTTTATTCATTCAGAGAGGAAAGGAGATGGGGAGAGAGATAGAAACATCAATGATGAGAAAGAATCATAGATCAGCGGCCTCCTGTGTGCCCCCTACTGGGGATCGAGCCTGCAACCCGGGCATGTGCCCTGACCGGGAATTGAACCCTGACCTCCTGGTTCAATAGGTCGACGCTGTCAACGCTCAACCACTGAGCCACATCGGCCAGGCGCCATGGGCTTTCCTAGTAATAGCTGTGCCTGTTCCTACAGACTTCACCCCGCCCGGTGACAGCCCTGCCCTGGGGGATGCAGGGCGCCTGGCAGGTGCCAGCCTCTTTACAGAACGTCTCTTCTCCGGGGCCTGTGGACGCCTGCCTGGGACGTGCTTCCTGGGCAGGAGGGAGGCTGGCTGTGACGGCGGGAGAGGGGGTGGGGCTACGTGTCCATTTTCCTCACCTCCCACCCTGGGTTTGCAGGAAGGGCAGGGGTGTGTGTTCCCTGAAGATTTGCGCTGAGCTAATTGCCATCTTCAGAAGGGAATTAGTTAAATTAGAGGTTGCTTGCGCAGCTGCTCACAGGATATAAGCCAGGCGGTGAGTGAAGGGACAGGTGGTAGGAAAAGGGATAGGCGTAGAGAAATGCTTCCCCACTGTAAGGAAACAACAGCACCAGCTCTGTGAAAAGTGGATCTGCCGCTCAGCTTCAGCTCCAACGAGATGACAAAGAGCAGTGGGGACCGTGCTGGGCGTGAGAACCGATGGTCCTTCGAAGGCAGCAGCTGGGGCCCACTCAGCGATGTCTACCATGCGAGATAAGGGCCTGATGCTGCCGTGATTGGTTTTCAAAGGAAGCCAGGGATCTGGAATTTGTATTCTATTTTAAAATGGGAAATATACAATTCAAGTCCAATAACACAGGACTGTGGACTCCATGAGGTTTGCCAGTTGGCAACTTCTGATAAATAGGACAGGAGTCAGGGCAGATATGCAGTCTAGCTCCTCTCCTGTCTCCTGTTAGACTAAGTACCAGGAGGGCAGGGAGGCTGTTTTGTTCAGTGCAATTCCTAGGGACTAGCATAGAGCTGAGCACATAATAGACCATGGATGGATGGATGGATGGATGGATGGATGGATGGATGGATGGATAGATAAGTGGATGGATGCATGGATGAGTGGATGGATGGATAAGTGGATAGATGGATGGATGGAAAAATGGGTGGATGGATGGAAAAATGGGTGGATGGATGGATGGGTGAGTGAGGGATGGATGGATGGATGGATGGATGGATAAGTGGATGGATGGATGGATGGATGGATGGATAAATGGATGAGGGGAGGGAAGGAGAGAGGGAGAAGAAATAAATTCGCTCAGTCTTCCTCTGTGCATTCAATATTCTCATGGTCCCCATCTTCTCATCTTCCGTATACCATCTGTATCCCTTTTTTAGAATGCTTGTGTATTAGTCACTTGCATCTGGGTATGTATTACCTTTGAGTGCATTATCTTTCCCATGGGAACTTCCCCTGGTTGGGTTCTTACTAGATGTTCATTAAATGTTTGCTGAGGGAACAGCTTAACCTTCTAAATGTTAACCCTTTTGGCGGAATGCAAGTTGTGGACTCTGAGATATCTGTGGGAATGAGGGTGACACAGTGTTGTGTCTTTGGAGAGGAGAGGGGTAGGGACTTGGAGATGACGTTCTAGCCCATCTCTGTAGTCGCAGGGAGTGGATGGCTGATTACTTTGTTTACCCTAAAGGCCTGTGCCAGGGAGCAGCCAGGGCAGGGTTCCATCACACTGGACATGAAGCAGGAGTTCCATTCAGAGCAAGAAAGATATTGCCCCCTTCCTCCTCTTGGAGTGAGAAAATGACCCATCACTTGAACTCAGCCCTCGACGGACAGAAGGGGAAGAGATGACATTAAACACCTGCCATGTGTCAGGGAGGTCATTCACGGGGGACTTATAGCAGACATATTCATGTTCTCACGTGTACAAGGGAAACTGAGACTCGGGAGGGTTGACGTTTGTGTCAGGCAGGGCTAGGAAATAAACAGAGCTGGACAGGACCTGGGTCTATCTCTGAGGCTGGTGGTGCCCAACCCCCCTCTTTACCTAGAGAAGTGAGGTTCCACCCTAGCAGCCCACAGGTGATCAGCACACCTGCTAGCAGGTTTTCATTTAATTCTGCATCCTCATTTAATTCTCATGACAACCCTATGGGTAGATTCTCTTATCCCCATTCTACAGATGAGGAAGTAGAGGCTTGTCCAAAATCATACAGCCAGTGCCAGAGCTACCAACTCAAATCTAGACCTCCCACTCCATGCCTATTGCTCATTTTTCCTATACATTGAGGGACATGCCCCAGGAAGATTCATCGCCCGCTCTGGGTGCCCACAGCATCTACCTAACTCATTTCTCCTCTGTTCTCACACATACACACACATTCAGACCCTCTCGCATTCATCTACAAGGCCCGCGGCCCTGGCAAAGAGTAGTACCAAACATTGGATGGATTGATGAATGAACTGGGCCTCAGACTGGGTTGGGATCTTTGGGCTAATGCCCTGTGTGGTTATCATCCATTTATATGTCTCTTCCTCTGGTTATGCTATCTTTACCCTGGTTTCCTTAGAGCCTGCAGGCTCTGGCATATAGCAGATGGTCAATAAAAGTGCAAGTGCCTTCCCTGACCAACGTAATTCAAGAGCCCGCCTGCTCCTCACATGTATCCTCTATCGCTTCATGCATTTTATTCATAGTCCTCATCATTTCTTTTTCACCTGTTTAGTTTTATGACTTTTCTAAGAGCGTGTTAGCTCCATAAGAGCAGAAACTCTTATCAGCCTTTCCCTTCATGCCTAGCAGGGTGCCCAGTCCCTATGGGCCTCAGTCAATAGTGATACAATGAGGAAGTGAATAGATGATGTGAATTGTGACCCGGCATAGCCACAAAAGTCTCCTTCCCTATTGTTGTCAGCAGCCAATGAGGGGATGTCTGTCACATCCTGTGGCTTGGGGCCCTAATAGGTCTCGGTTTCTTACCTCCACAGATGCCTGCACAGGTGCGAGGGGCCTGTTACCCTCAGAGGGTCTCTCCCTTTCCAAACCCACTGGAGCCCCCAAACTAAAAGGAGAGGCTGCCCATCATTGGAGGGTCCTCTGGCAGGGGGAAGGGGCCAGGAGGTTAGCTGTTCTGGGAGTAAATAATGGCGCTGGATTTGGATCTCTGAATTTGGACGAATATTCATTCAACCACCAAACTGCCACGTGACTCTCCCTGTCCTGCTAATTGGGAAAGACCTGTGTGTGTCCACCTCAGCGGTCTCCTGCGTGGTCCCTCATCCGTCATCCGCCTCCCCCGCCTTCTGTCCAGGCCACTGACGTGTTGCACTAGAAACATGAAAATCTAATGGAACCGATTCCTGCCTCCCTGTTCCCCCCACCCCTCCCCCAACCAGGGCACAGTGGGAAGATGGCTGTGCCTGAGACAGACCAACCCTGACCCCGCCTCCCTGGGGAGGGCATTGCCAAGGCCTAGCCTCCGTGACTCTACATCCAGGCGGAGTTGTTGGGAGGGTGCTGCTTGGACGCAGGTGGATCCTGTTTGTGCTAATTCTCCTCATCCTCCCGCCCCTGCTGCAGCCGTGAAAGCCTCGGTACCCGCTCCTCATAAATCTTTCTCACACACCACATCCCGCCTCCCCGAATCGGGGTTTCCCACCCCAGGCAGCGCCGCTTTTATAATATTCTCCTTCCTGGTGCCTCTGATGTGGCTGTAAACTAGGAGACCACCCACAGAGATGGAAGCTTGGTGGAGTCAGAGCTGCCCCCTCCTCCTCCCCAAGGCCAAGGGCTTGACTGATTGGCCAGGAGGATCAGGGAGCTCATTATGAGAATAAACATTAGTAGGGCATCAGGAAGAGGTCTGAGTGAGGGAGACAGAGCCCTCGGCACACTGGGGCTGTCCATTTTACCTGAGGTCAAACAGCCGGGCAATTCTGGAGGCAGCCACCCCAGCCCCCACGGCATCTAGAATTCCAGACCATCCCTCCCCGTCCCTCTGCCAGACAGAGCTGTTCAGGCAGCTCCAGCCTGAATGAGCCCCCCGGCAAGGAGGCAGCAGTCTGTGTGGCCCGTCAGGAGACAGACTTCTGACTCGCGGCCAGGCAGGGGGATGGACCGCCTGACCCTCCGCTGCAGCCTGCCTCTGTCTGCCAGGCCCTGCGGTGAACATCCCGGAGATGGGCAAGACAAGCGCTCCTCCCGGGAAGGTGAGGGCTTGGAAGGCCAGAGCGACCTGGGTGGTACTGGTAGGGAACAAAGTGCTCTGGGGTCCAGGTTAGAATCAAGGCAAAGGCTGCCAGCTGCCTGTCACTGCACAATCTGACCCCACATCCTAGTTAGTGTGGATTTGTACTGTATTACACCAGTGTACCAGTAGATGGCAGTAACGTGTCTCCAGGACTGGATGCCCTGTGGCCTATCCCTGGAAGACATGAGACGCGATGCATTTACCCAGTCAGCAAACATTTGTTAAACACGTGCCCTGGGCCCGGGCCCTTTGTGCCGGATGCTGAGATTCGGTGAGCACTGAGCACTGCGGGTTCCCAGGCTCTCACAGACTAGGTGTATGGGGACAGGGGACAGACAAGCAATGGGTAGTTACGACACAGGGAGATCCCTACTGTAATGGTTAAGGACAGCACACTGTGGGAGCCTAGAAGGGTGACACCTAAACCAGCCTCGTTAGGGGGGTGCTTTCAAGGAAAACTTGCTGGAGTGAGAAAGAGGCAGCATGCAGAGAAGAGCAGGAGGCCATCCTGAGCAGAGGGAACACACGTGCGGAGGCTCAGAGGACGTGTTGGAGGAATTGCAGAAAGTCGAGTGTCCGTGTGGTGGGCGGAAAAGTGGAGGAGAAACAGGCCATAGGTCAGCAGGGTCCAGTTCATGGAGGACCCACAGGGTCTGGACTGAATCCCTCAAATCAAGGTCTGGATCTCCAAGATCTTTTAAAGCATGAGGGGCAATTCACTGTTGCCACTTAGAGGTTTTGTGGGACTGAGCAGGGACTTCTCCGTATGGAACTTTGGGGGACTGCTCCCTGCCCGACACCTCTCAGGGGTGACATTAGGGTCAAATCGGAGGAGGGATGTGAAAGGCTTGAGGCTTTAGTTATCGATGCCACTTATCTATTATCATTATCATCATCCATCTCTTATTGCATCGATGGGACAGATCAGAGTGAGAAGCATACTGATTCTGTCTTGTAACCTCCGTGAGGATAAGGCTGCGTTTCATTTATTTGTGGGTCCCTGCCACATGACACCCACAGGCACAGGGTAAACACTCAGTAGTTCTCTGTTGTTGGTGGTTTTGTGTGTTTTTTAAATCTGTTTTTATTGATTTTTAGAGAGAGAGGAAGGGAGAGGGATAGAGAGATAGAAACATTGATGAGAACATCAATCGGCTGCCTTCTGCATGCCCCCCCCCCCCCCCCCGTGGGGATCACGCCCGCAACCCGGGCATGTGCCCTGACTGGGAATCAAACCAGTGGCCTCCTGGTTCCTGGGTCTACACTCTACCGCTGAGCCATACCAGCTGGACTCTGTTGTTTTTGTTGATTCTGTTTTGGGCCCTGGGCTGTAGACTTCGGAGCTTACTATGTGCAGGAGCTGTTCTAAGTGCTTTGTAAGTCTTGTCTTGTTTAATCCTCACAGCAAGCCTGTGTAATAGCTACTGTGATTATCCCCACGTCCCAGAAGTGGAAGCTGGCGCACATGAAGGTTGAAGAGTAACCCAAGGTCACGGAGCAAGGGAATGATTGAGCTGGGATTGCTGCCAGGTGGTCCAGCCTGGAGCCTGGGACACTCTATCTTACTACAGAAAAGACCAAGTGACTTTGTCACCACAACCTTGACTGGTAGATGGAATCACCACTTGACAAACAAGGAAACGAGGACCTAGTTGGGTTAAGTCCGTGGTGAGTGAATAGCAGAGCTGAGCTTTTGCTGAAGCCTGTATGATTCCAAATCCGTGCTCTCTTCAGTATTCCAGTGATTGCCTTCATTGGTAACCACCCCCAGGTCCCAGGCTCGCCCAATCCTCCTACCCAATCTAGAGGGACCCTTGATCTAAGTCCTGCCGTGGCCCTTACCCGCTATACCCCTCCTGACGGCAAAGGAGGGCCCTGCCAATGGCTCCCTCAGGGCCGTGCAGTCTAGAGTTTCTTACCTAAAGGGACCAGGCCCAATTCCAGGGCCTGGGTAGGCTGCACTTCTCTGATCCATCCTCCCAAGGCATGGCCAAGGGACAACTGTGGATGGGGGTGTGGGTGAGGGGACAAAGCTTGGCCTTGTGGCCTGGGCAGCCCACAAGCCCGCACAAGCAGCCCCAGCGTCTGCAGCACAGAATTCTGAGAAGTTTCAATTCTGACTCTTCCAGGAAATGATGCAACTGTGTTTGTTATGGAAGGAAGACCAGATCGACGTGTTTTATTTAAATGTTTGCTAGCTTTATATATCAATTTTATATACTTAATGGAGGTCTCATAGTCCTCCATTTGTTCTTTTGCCCCGGGCCCCACAAAACATCAGAGATGGGCTTATCCCAGTGCCTGGAGTTTGCCGACACTGTCTTTAAGAATTCGTGATAAAATCCACAAATTAGGGAAAAGTTTCCCTTTGCATGAGGCTGGCTTTACACACATTTTGTATAAGACCATCCTGGGAGAAAGAAAAACAAAATCTTGCTCCTTTTCCCACTAAACTCCTGCCTCGGTGACATCAGAGCCTGTGAACATTGTAAGGAAAAGTGAGGTGAATAGCAGCGCTGTCCATTAGAGACACGGGCCGTGTTGGAAAGCGATGAACTCCACAGCATCGGCGAAGTGTAGGTGGACTTTGGAAGCAGACAGACTGAAGTTTGGTAAGAAGAATGATGTCTATGTCGAAAGCATTCTTTTCCTCCGCAAATGAAAGGACGAGAAGAATAGATGGCAGCATTGATGTTCCAGGAAAAAGAATGGAAGAAGAAACTAAGAAGATTCTTGAATGTAATCATTGCAAATTATTGATTAGAGCTCAATCTCGTGGCCATACCTAGAATGGGGAGTTGGGATATACATTTTGTGTGTGTGTGTGTGTGTGTGTGTGTGTGTGCCAATCTATAAACTCTCTCACTGTGTAAAAGAAGAAAATGGGTTGGGATCAAAGAGCTATCTATGCCCCAGAAAAGATTTATGGAAATGCTTAATTAACATGGTGAGATTGCAGCAAGTGACTAAGAACTATTCATTTCATCAACAATTAAAAAGGGGAAATGGGCCCTAGCCAGTTGGCTCAGTGGATAGAGCATCAGTCCACGAACTGAAGGGTTCCAGGTTTAATTTCAGTCAAGGACATGTACCTCACCCTAGCTGGGTTGGCTCAGTGGATGGAGCATCGGCCTGCGGACTGAAGGGTCCCAGGCTCAATTCTGGTCAAGGGCACATGCCTGGGTTGCGGGCTTGATCCCCAGTGTTTGGCCTGCAGGAGGCAGCCAATCAAAGATTCTCTCTCATCATTGATGTGTCTATCTCTCTCTCCCTCTCCCTTCCTCTTTGAAATCAATAAAAAAATATATATTTTTAAAAAGGATATGTACCTTGGTTGCAGGCTTGATCCCTGGCCCTGATCGGGGCATGTGAGGGAGGCAACCAGTGGATGTATCTCTCTCATATCGATGTTTTTCTTTCTCTCTCCCTCTCTTCCACTCTCTCTAAAAATCAATGGAAAAATATCCTCAGGTGAGGATTAACAACAACAACAAAAAGAGCAAATGAAAACTTCTGTTACTTTTGCTTTGTGGGAAGACCCAGGAGCACCCCAACATTCACTGCTATTTTTCAGGGTCAAGAAAAAACATAGGTGTGGAATTTGAAGGCCAGCACGCAAGCTATGTAGGCACAGTATTTCATCTTTTTGGGTTTCAGTGTCCTTGTCTATAGGAAATAATAAACCCCTACCTCGCGGTGGTGGTTATAAGCGTTCAATGAGAAAGACGACAGGTTACAGCCTGTCGCAGAGAAAACAAGTGTTGTTTTTTTAAAATCTATCTCTTCATTTATTTACTCATTCAACAAATAGTAATGGAGCTCCTGCTGTGTGTGAAGCAGTCTGGTAGGTGATGGGAATGAAATGACGAATAAGGTAGCTTGTTCCTGACCTTGAAGGACTGCCTTATCGTGCAGAGGGGCACAGGTATTAAACATGGTTACTAATAATACTTGTATTATGTGTTATGAAAGAAAAGTAGAGGATGACAAGGGAATCCATATGAGAAGAGAGGTGAAGGAGGCCAAGACTAGGGTATTTTTAGAGAAAAGTGGGCAAGTGGGTGGATTGAGAGATAATTGGAATATAGAATCAGTGGGTATAGGGAGAGAGAAAGAGGTAAGAAGAATGATGTCTGTGTTTCTGCCTTAAGTAATGAGTAGATGGGATGCTGTTTACTGGTAATGGAAGATAGATGCAGAGGTGTGGAGGGAATATGATGGAAGGATGGATGGATGGATGGATGGATGGATGGATGGATGATGGGCCTATGGATGATGGATGGATGGATAGATGGAGGGATGGACAAAGGAGCAGATAAGGTCCACTTCACTAGACACATGGACAAATTGAGAAATAAGTAAATGGAGAGATCAATTTAATAAGTCCTTTCTGAACTACATATGGTATAACTCAATAAAATAATTCTGCACTATTTGTTTATGTAGGATTCTTTATCTCATTTGATCCTTAAAATAACCCTTAAAAGTATAGCATACAGGTACTCATTTCTTCCTGTTAGGATAAAACAGAGACTCAGGAAGGTCAAGTACCTTGGCAGAACGAGAACCTGAGTCTCTAGCTCTCCCATCAGTACTCTTCCCTGCCTCTCGCATAATACGCATAAATACTGAGGAAATCAGTGGTCATGTCAGAGCACGTTGGCAGAGAATGTGCTTGGATACCCACCTCTGAGGGTAATAAGGCCTTTGGGAGAAGGGAGAAAGGGTGAAGCAGTCTGCATCCTTACTCAGAAATGCCTTCCTTTCCTTCACAGGGCCAAGTATTTCCAAGGAAAGAAGGTGAACGGAGAGATTGAGATCCGAGTGGAGCAGGTAGGTTGGAGTGGAGTCCTTATCACTGTCACGCTGACCTTTTCTACAGCTGGAGCCATTCCCAGGAGCAACCGTAGACCCCAAGCTTATGTGGCTATAATGAACCAAGGTTACCAGAAAAATCCTGGCTTATACCTGGGGGTCTCATTAAATTCCAGCATTATTTAGTCCAGTGGTTTTCAACCTTCTTGTTTTAGCAGGAGAACCTTCCCGATTCTAAGGATATCTTAAGTAGGAGCCCATTCTACAAAATAGAGACAAGTAGAGCTTCTCTGATAGAAATAGGTGTGGGGAGCCCGAAGGCCCATCTGCTCCATTATCCCACTTCCCCACACCCCTGCCCTGGTCTCTGATGCATGGAACTGCTTGGGCTGGGAGCACTATTTTTTTGAATCCTGGCTCCCTCATTTTCTGGGTATTGGGCACGTGATTTAATGTCTTTGTACCATTTTTTTTTTTTTTGTATCATTGTTGGGATAAATTACTTAAAGCTTTAAAGGAGATTGGAATCCTGAATACTGGCTCTTAGAATTAGCAAGAATATCAACACTCAGTTCCCTCATTTCGTGGGCATAGAAACACAGACTTGCTCAAGGCTACATAGGGAGTCAGTGGCCAACTTAGGACTCGAACCTAATTGCGCTCGGCTTTAGCATGTCAGAGCATGGGCTCTGGGGCCAGATTCTAGGTTCAAATCCCAACTAACTGTGGCCTGAGCTGTCTGCATCTCAGTGTCTTCGTGTGTACAATTGGGTGATGATAGCATCAACTTATAGGGTGGCTGTGAGGATCAAATGAGTTAGTCCATGAAAAGTACTTAGAACAGTGCCTGGCACATCCCAACACTTAGTAAATGTCACCCTTTTGTCATCATCATCATCATCACCAAAGGCAAACAGTTAATAATATAGGAAAGGTCCCTGCTATGGTATCAACTCAGAAAAGTGCAATAAATAGAAGAGAGGGGTGTGACTTTTCCAATACTCCGAGTTTGATGTGCTGGAGGGACAGAAAGCCTTTCTGAGCATCTCATTTGAGTTGGCTTAGTATTAAAACTCCGACAACTTGAATTTCAATTTGATCCTGTGGCTTTCAAGTCAGTCCAGTGTCCACTGGTTTTCCTCCCATGGCAAAGAGCAGGTTATTTTCGTTCACTTAACAAATATTTGTCAAACGTCAACGATGCTACTAGCTAACGTGGGGAGCGAGGCTATAGAAGCAGAGGTTCTGTCCCAAAAAAGCTTGTGGTCTAGAAAAGGAGGCAAGGTAAGTCTTCCCAGAGCCTCCACACAGGTGGGACCCTGGAAAGAGAGGTCCAAACTTAGCACTGTGGGCAGCAGAGGCCACACGAGCTAAGGGAGTCAGGAGTGGCTTCGAGGAGAGGGTGCTATTTGCAATGGGTCTTGAAGGATGGATATGCTGTCAACAAGTGCTGGCAACGTGAGGAGTGTCTGAGATAGAAGCGATGTGTGCAAAGTTAAGAAGACCAGAGTGCAGGGTGTGCAATGGTGGGGAATCCAGTTTGGTTGACTCCAAAGCAGGACGCATGATGTTCTCCAACCCCAACCTACTCATCATCCCATTTCCTCTCTCAGTGAACAGGGCCAGGTCTACCTTCTACCTTGGCCAGAAATCTATGGTCTCTGGATCCCTCCCTCTCCTTCTGCTGTACGCCCATTCAATGACCAGATCCTGTTGACTCTGCAGCCCCCCTCTCTCTAGTCTGTTCCCTTCTCTCCATCCCCACTGCCCAGATTCTTGGCTGAACCATCATCTGCTCTTATTCAATCTTCCTGTTCAGCGGCCTCCTAACTCCCATCTTTTCACCCACTTCCAACTTATATTTTGTACTAAAGCCAGAGGGATCTTTCTTAAAAAGCAAGTTAGATTCTTAGAAGTGTTAACATTAAAATCCCTTCTTCAGAGACTCCTCTAAGCCCTCACACCCTGATCTCCATCAGGTAACTTGGTTGTTCCCAGCATTTCCTTTCTGGCCCTTATCTGAGTGTCGAACCACGTATGTAGATGTGGGATGACTTGCATGAGGGTAGGGACCCTGGCTGTTTGGATCTCATTCTCAAGTAGCACAGGGCCTGGCACATACTAGGACTGAAGCAGATATTCGCTGGCTGAATCACTTCTAGGTTCCACAGATTCCAGGCTGTCAGTTTCCAACAGAGATAAATCACTGCTCCTTAATCTCCCTTCAAAAATCAGAGTTTTCCATCAACCATCTGTTAACTGCTCGGTTGCCAGCTTCGATAGCCTTGTCTGATCCCATTTGTGAAAACCTCAGAGGCACGTTTTAATTTTATTCTTATGTCAGTGCCTCCCCTGGCCAAGCTTATGGGAATGAAACCAAAGAGCAGGAGCATCCGAGGGAATTGCCCTAAGAATACCTCCCCTTGGGGCTCTGGGGACCCTCAGCCAGTGTAAGAGGGCTACCATCCCACTGGAAAACATTGGCTAACTTAGAGTCTGCCTCATTTCCAGCCATCCCCCTCCATGGAAGCCAGAAGGCAAATTAGCCAGGAGACCATTTAGCAGGTCATTTGGACATTTTTCCATGGAAAACATGCCGTCCTCAACCCCATCTTAGTCTCAATTGTCTGTCATTTCCCCATCTGGATCAATGGGTGGGTCACATCAGCATCCCCCAGGAATCTCACATGCATCCTCTAGCGCTTGGGAGAAGACTTAGGATGGAAGCCACTGTTTAGTCTGAGCTGGCCTCCCCCCATTTTGGAAGTCTGTCTCCCAACTAAGGGCCAAATTAACCAGATAATTGCACCGTCTGAGCTTTGCTGGACAGAGTGAATGAGTTAGTTGTGGTTGGCCTAGAGGGAGCCTCCGCCCCTTCTCTCCACCCTTTCCCCCCAGTTCAGAAACTGCTTGCCTCAGCGCTTGCAGAGCCAGAAGTGAAGACACCCCAAGGAGGCCCGTGGGGGGGGGAACTGCATCGTGTTGCATTCCATTACCCAGAATGCCCTGCTGGCTCTGCAGGGCCTCACAGCAGTGTCTTAGCAGGGCCTTAGAGCTTCTGGCCAGGGCACTTGGCATGCCAAGCTCTCCTCTGTTTATATTTGAGGCAAAGGGTCTTTGTCTCCACAGGTATACGTCACCCCTCAGTGGGACTAGTGATGGGGTTGATGAATGGATTAATATCAAGTGGACTCACAGTTCTGCGAGACGAGCAGACTAGGGCTCATGAGACAGGCCTTGGGCTTCATTCTTCTCTAATAGAAAAGGCTGAAATTACATGGTCAGTCTTCCCTCAGTGTTAGTAGAGGTACCAAAGCATAAGGAACGACAGTGCCTTCTTCCAGCCGATGGAGAGAAAGGCAAGAGAAGATGATTTGCTCACGAATGCCAGTGGCTCCCCTGAGTCCTGTCCTTGTGTGATACCAGGGTTGGATGGGGTTAGATAGATGTGTGTGGGTCCCAGGGAAGGCTGTTGGTTGGAGTTCTGTTCATCTTTTGTCCTCAAACTACATATTTCCTCAACTTAAGTGTCTTCTGGAAGGAAAGGTGGGATTTTCTCCTGAAAATTGTTTTAACACTCAAGACCATCATGTTTTTTTTTTCTCATACCCACTTGCCTTCCATCCACAATTCTTCCTGGGCAACCTTCCTCGGATGGATCTTAGCTGTAGATATTGACCATAAATACCGTATGATGTTTTAAGAAGTAATTGTCAGTGAGATAGAGAAATGGAGGTTGGATGTTAATTCAGTTCGGTGGGAGGGTGGCAGGTCAAGCATAACCCCCATTAGGAAATGACTGCTTGAGAGAAATTTATCTAATGGCTTGTCAAAGATGGCTTTGCTCTCCTCCTCCTCCTTAACAGCGACTTACCAAATTGCATTTGCCAGTGACTTGAAGCTGAATGGGATTAAATTTGATGCAATCAAACTGAGTGGGGATACGCTATAGGGCCCTATTCAAAAACTCAGCTGAAGAGGAGCAGGATTGGGAAGACTTTGTTTGTTAAAATCCCATGAAGAAAAGAATAGACCTAAGATTTGAGTTGAGTAAGTTCTTAATGTCTGTGGGAGGAAGTATGGGGCGGAGGTTAAGATTGTGGCTCCACATTAAGATAACTAGAGATGGCATCTCAGCTCCCCCATATTTTAGCTGTGCTGACCTTCCACTTACAACATCTCTAAGCATCCGTTTCCTCACCTGCAAAGTGAGAGTAATAATTTCTGCCCCTAGAGTTACTGTGTAGATTCAGTGATTCAGTGTACCCATTATGCTTAGCATAGTCCCTGGCACATATAGTAAGTGCTCAATGAACTATGGTTATGGTTGTTAATACCCCCAAACCTGATGCTACTTCAGGTTGCATCATTGAAGGACAACATTTAGAATACAGGGAGGTGATGGTACACACACACACACACACACACACACACACACACACACACACACACAATGCTGGTCAGACTCTAGTGTCACCCAGCTCAGGGAATCGCAACCTGGAATGCCTTCTGTGGAGAGTGATTGGAGGGAGAGGACTGGCCTCTATGAGCAAAGGGCCTCAGTGTGAGGAACTAGAGATGTTGAGTCCAGAAAAAGAGGTCTTAATAGGACGCAGTCTACTCTTTGCAGATATCTACCACCTGAATGAGTGGTTGAAAACAGTAATAGCTGTCACCTGTTGAGCACTTACATGCTAAGGCTTCATACTTTCTTTTGTTGGCCTGGGCGCTGGCATTGCCTCCATCCTACAGAAACGCAGGCTCAGAGGGAATGCGTGATTTCCCAAGGTCACCGACGTATGATTGGCAGAAGCCTGTTTGTAAGCCCAGGCCGTCTGACTTCTGAGCCCTCCTCTGATCCGCTGTATTTTCCGGCCAGTGTTGCAGACACAAGAACAATAACCAAACACATGGGCTCAGTCACTTTGCCCGCATAATCTTATTTCAGCCCCTTCGGGGTGGGCACTGTGACTCTCCCCACTTGGCAGGTGAAGAAACTGAGGCTCAGAAAGGTTCAGCACCTGCTAGAAGTGACAGAGGAGGGCTGCTACCATCGTCCTAGCTTCAACTTTTTCACAACCGCCTGCTATTGGTAGAAATGAACTGGGAAGTGTAGATTTAGGCTTTCAGCCCCATGGGGTGGGAGAGACTACAGAAGGATCCGGGCATGGAGCTGAGTGGCACCGTCCACCCCTTCTTATCCAGGCTCTTCTGCTTCCTGACTCTTCACTTCACACACCTGGGAGTTTATTCCATGAGAGGGTGTACAGAGCTGCTTCGTTCTTGTTCATGATTGCCTAGGGTGCTCTCACATGGACATACCATAGGGTATTGTCCGTAGCTTTGTGGTTACGAATAAGGCTAGATGTGTGTCATTTGTTAGTGTAGCCATAGGATTCCTTCCTAGAAATACAACACCTGGCTCCAAAAGTATTGCAGGTAGTGAGTGCCATAGTGCACCTTGAGGGGTGAAGGACTTGCCCACGGTCACATCTCTGTCCTGGGCAGCTGCACTCTGTGACTGGCTGGCACAGGGTATAAAGACCTCACCCCTTGAGCCCACTTTGGGGCAACTCTGAAGGGCCACCCCAGCTTCCGAGCTCCTTGTGGAGTTGGCCAAGGCCCCTGCTGGGACTGCTGTGGAGGCCGACTGCTCCCTCTGCCAGACCCACTTCCTCCCCTTTCCCCAGAGCACTCCCTAATGTCCATCTCAGCGTCTACCTCCCGGGGCATTTATAATTCTGATCAATTTGGCCAAATTACCCTCGTCGAGGTTGCATGGATGGTCCACAGGGGCCTTCTGGTCTGGGGTCCTAAGACGCTCCAGGTCCATGGATCTGGAGTCCGTCCTGCCCAGGATGCTCTCCCGGATGCAGCCCAAGTGTTGGAGCGGAACTCTGCAGTGCTCCATCATCGAGTCCTCCCCTGTGGCCTCCTTATGTTTGAAGCTCACCAGAGCTTGGCGCTTCTCTGCAGGCTGAGCCCCACAGAATTCTCCCCGCTCTGATCCACTAAGCCTTGTTTTGCTAACACAGTCCTGCAAGATTTATCTGTTTGGCTTGGCGTACCCTGACCTCAGGCGTTCTGTTTTGTATTATTTTTTAAAAGCGTGCAGGTCTCCATGGAAGCCTCTTTCTTTTCAAATCTAAGAACCAGCTGGGGGAATAAGAAAAGCAGGTGGGCCACTAGGGTGGACTCGCCGAAACATAACTCATCGGAGGAGCAAGTGTTTCTCTCAACCATGGCCTTGATGAATGTGGGTGTATCTCCATCCTGGATCCATTTTTAGGCTCACCAGTTTAAGGAGCCAATAGGCAGATGGAGAAGAGATAGCAATGGTGATGGCAGGAAACTGGCATTGAGCATGCACTGTGTGCTCAGTGCCATGTCGGGGTTCCCGTGCACTAACTCATTGAACCCACACATGCCTGTTGAGGAGGAAACTGAGGCTCAGTTTGCTTAAATAAATTGCCCTGGGAGGGTCGCACAGCTAGTAAGTGTGGGGAAGCTGGCATTTGAACCTAGATTCAGCCGATGCCAGGGTCCTGGCTCCTAACTGAGTAGATCTGTCAGAGTGTCCGTTGGGTCTTGAACTTGTCTGCATCCAGCTTTGGCCTTTCCTTCTTCCTCGGGTCCCACTGTCCTTTTCTATGTCACCCTGCTCTTTCTTTTTTAAAAAATCCTCACCCAAGGATATGTTTCCATTGATTCTGGAAAGCGAGGAGGTGGGGGGAGAGGGAGAAGGAGAGAGAGGGAGGAAAAGAAAGAGAGAGTGAGAGAGAGAGAGAGAAACATTGATGTGAGAAACATACATTGGTTGCCTCTCGTACACGCCCCAACTGTGGATCGAACCTGTAACCTGGATATGTGTCCTGACCAGGAATGGAACCCACAGCCTTTTGGTGCATGGGATGATGCTCCAACCAACGGAGCCACCGGGCCAGGGCTCTCACCTGCTCTTTGGGTCTACTGGAGAAATTACAAATTCTTTGAGATGTTCTTCTAGCAAAAAGACACCTCCTAACGGTGCTGACTCCGCATTTGGTGTTTCTGGCTTCTTGCCGCACCGTCCCCTGTTAAGGATTCTGTTTCGTCTCTGTTTTCCCCCGAGGTGGTGTTCCCTGTTTGTCCTGCGGTGGGACCGTGTGTCTCAGGCAGCATGGATAGTATATTAGCTCCGGTTCTGGGCCCAGCCCCCCTGGGTGGGAATCTGGCTCTGCCACTTCCCGAGTGATGCGACTTCCCTGTGCCTCAGTTTCCTCAAATGTAAAGTTAAAATAACAGCAGTAATCGTAACAGATACCTCTAGAGCTGTGAGATTGGAACAGAACACCCCATTTGGAGTGCTCCGAGCAGATGCTAGTATGTAGAAAGTGCTATGTGAGTATTGCAGCTGTTTTTTACAATCGCCTTCACACGATTAAACACACATGGCCCGCCGTGGTTTCTAGGCGTCGGTCTCGGGGATTATTCAGAAATGAAAATGTTATAATCCATGTTCCGAAGAAGTTCGCTATGTAGTTGGGGGAATATGAAATAGAAAAAGTTCTTACTCAGCCAGAAGCACCAGGTGCTGAGTGTGAGCCATTAGGAGGAGTCCTTTTCTGGAAGAGCGTCTCATGAGAATTGGTCATTTCTCCTGGATCAAAAGAGCAGGGTGAGATGGGAAGGGACGGGGGGAACCCCAGGAAGAGGGAGAAGGCCAACGCTGTATTTTAATGTGAATGCTTTTTACTTCCATCTATGTCCAGTCATACTGCCCGTGACATGCGGCCCTCGCTGGCACTTGGGTCAACTTCTGGCTTTTCGTTGCCGGCAGACAGCAGAGGTCCTGGTCAGGGTGTTCCGTGTTCCTGGGCGACGCGTGAGGGAAGGGAGGATGTGGTGCCGTCACAGCAGGGTGGAGCCAGAAAGGGGCCTTGAGGACCATGTCCTCCAACCTCCTTGTTTAACAGCTGAGAGGGTCAGAGAGGGGACGTGACTGGACCCAGCACACGCACCAAATCACTGCTGAGTCCAAAGTGTGAGACCCAGGCCCCCCTCGCCCTGCCGTGTTCTCCCCACTGCCTTCCCCGCCGGCCAGTGCGGCCTTTGTTCCTTCTCTGAGAAGCCACTCGTCCCTTCCGATGGTTTCGATAGCAAATGAATTAGTCTAACGCTCTGGTCATGAAGTCCTCGTTTCCTCCATTGACCTGCAAGAAGCTTTCTCCGTGGGGAGGGGCTGGGCTAGGATGGAGTGCGGGCAACCACTGACCCAGAGGAGGGTCCTGAACAGGATACGGGGGGAGGAGGGGGGAGGAAGGGGGGCTCTGGACAGGAAGGAGGCGTGTGGGGAACACGGGCGGCTCTGGACAGGGAGGATGGTGTGTGGGGAACATGGAGGTCCCTGCACAGGGAGGAGGCATGTAGGGGACATGGAGGTCCCTGCACAGGGAGGAGGTGTGTGAGGAACATGGGGGGCTCTGGACAGGGAGGAGGCGTGGGGGGACATGGATACATGGCTGGAGGAGCCCCACTGATTCTGAATGAACAGTTGGTGCTCCTCTGGGGCCCTCCTCCCTGGTGGGCTGCCCACCCGTTCGCACCCTAACGAGCGCTGAGAAGAAGGGAGCAGTGGGGGTGAAAGCGAGTCCATCTTGCACGGGACAGTCCAGTCTAGTGCCTTAGCCTCCACCTGCCATGTTGGGCAGCTCTCACCCCTCCTCCCTGCCACCCACTGCATCGACCTCGGCCCTGCCCGTGAGCACCCGATCCAAGAGCCTCCCGTGGAAATGAGTAGAAATGCTGAAGGAGAACTCCATGAGCCCATGAACGTCCTGAGGACTTAACTCGTCTTAGCTCAACCTGCTGCCTCCTTCCCGAAACGCCCCCTGCGCCCCTGCCCTGCGCCCGGCCTTGTGACGGAGCCCTCCACTCTCAGTGCTCTCCGCGGGCGGGAAGACAGACCTTGGTCACTGTCGCACGGTGGGAGGCCTGTCCCAGAGCCAGGGCAGAGCACCGTGGAGCACAGGAGAGGGACCGTCCACTTGCCTTGGACGCTCTTAGGACAGGCTTCATGAGAAGCCGATGCCCAGCGGGGATTTGGGGGAGAGAATGAACTGCGTCAGGCCGAGCAGGGGGCAGACATGCACATCAGGCCTCCCAGCCATAGAGTGCGCTTTAAACCTCAGCTTGTCACACGTGGGGAAGACGACCAGCGTGCCGGTGCATTAGAAGGGGTGGCGGGAGATGGTGCTGGACCAGCCGCTAGAGACCCGTCTGCCGGCGGGGAGGGGCGGCTTATGTTGCAAGGCAATGCAGCTAGAAACCGTGTCCCAGAGGCAGGGGGACATAGTTATTGCACTTTGGTTTTTTAAATTGATTTCAGAGAGAGAGGGAAAGAGAGAGAGAAACATCAGTGATAAGAGAGACTCATTGATTGGATGCCTCCTGCACGCCCCCTACTGGGGATGGAGCCCCAAACCTCGGCAAGTGCCCTGATGGGGAATCGAACCAGGACCTCTTGGTTCATAGGTCCACCCTCAACCACTGAGCCACACCAGCCGGACTTATTGCACTTGTAAAGCCACGGAGTCCTGTGATGATGTTTCCATTTTAAGATGTCCATGCTGACAGTGGTTTAGGAAAATGGACTGGGTGGGAATGGTGGCAGGAGCCCGGAGACTGGGAACTCGCTCTGGATTGGGGGTGAAAAGGCATCTTATGCTTGAACATCATGCTTGGGCATGCGGTTCGGGAAAAGGCCTGCGTGCCTGCACGTAGGTTCCTGCCATTCTGTCTCAGCCCTTGAACCCTCATTCTCATCCCTGTGATTCGTATTTGAGAAGAGAAGGGATGACCCGCTTTCCTTAAAATAGAGAGGATGGAGCCATACCTACATGATGTGTAAAAGCAAGCCACGGTTCACCCGGCTGCTGTGGCTCAGTGGTTGAGCGTCGACCTATGAACCAGGAGGTCATGCTTCAGTTCCCCATCAGGGCACATGCCTGGGTTGCAGGCTCAATTCCCAGTAGGGGGCGTCCTGGAGGCAGCCGATCGATGAATCTCTCTCATCACTGACATTTCTATCTCCCTCTCCCTCTCCCTCTCCCTTCCTCTCTGACACCAATAAAAATGTATATTTTTTAAAAGCCACTGTCAGCCACATCTGAGGCACCATCTGAGATGAGTCCTGGCCACTCGTCTGACCCACGCCTCACCCCACATTTCAGCTTACTCCCAACCTCCCTGCTCTCCAGCCTTGACTGTTCCTGACCTCCCCCCTCAGCCCCTCCGGCTTTGACCTTCAGCCTTTGCTTGGCCGTTCTTCCCCTTGGCTGCCAGCTCTGCTGCCTTCCCCGCCATTTGGGGTCTGGCTCGCTCCCTGATGAAGGGAGCCCCCCAGGGTCCATCCCAGCCCTGCCAGCAAGCAGCCCTGCCCGGATGTGCTTACAGGATTCCAGCCCCTGCGTTTCGGCAGGAACCAAGGGTTATTAATTAACTCAGGGTGGAACCTATTAGGAAACATCCCAGAGAAAGCTGGAACGAACCAAAGGGACTTCTGAATTCACAGCGGGGAAAAACGCCTTTTAATTGACTTGGATGACTTCACCGCAAAAATCTGTCTGGCTGCTATGCTAAACTGGAAACTAATCCATGAGGTTGTCTCAGGAATGGCCAGCCCACCCTGACCCGGATCTCCTGAGGAGGGGCGTGGGGCCGGCACAGAACAGGCCTGGGCTTTGAACTGGATTCTTTTGGGCCAGACCCAGTCTGGCGGCGTTTCCCCGGGAAAGAGAAGAGAGGCTGACATCTGAGAACGCGTGTGTGTGTGTCCTGCCGCGCCTGTCTTTACGGAGCCTTTCTACGGCACTGCTTACTTTAGAATAGGGCTCAGCCTAAGCTGAGCCCATCCCGAACCCCTTCTCTCAGGGCGTCTAGAGGGTGACAGGAGAGAATTTTCGCGGATGGCGTTGTCATAGAGACGACAGCTGTGCGGCCTGGGTTCAGAGGGCTTGACAGTGAGACTCTCTTCGCACGCTCACGCTCACGCTCACCAAGTGCCAGGCACATGCTCAGCACTGCCGGTGGCTTCGTTCATTTAATCCTCATCACCACCCTCTGAAGAGTAGGCACTGCAAGTTCCTTCACGGCGTACCGGGGGCAAAGCTGGAATTCGTAGTCTAACCCCAGATTCTGTTTTACCTGCGAAGGGGGACCCTGCGGAAATAAAACCTGGAGCCTTGGTGATTTTTTTCTCACCTGTCTGGTCTGGCTTTTACATTAGATTTGTTCCGTGGGACTTAAGCGTGGCCTGTAAGGAGCTCAGTGAGCTAGCACCCGCCACCTTTTCTACCTCTTCCCCTCCATTGTCTACCTTCCATTGTAATCCTAGCAACTCTGTGGTCCCCACATGCCCTATTATGTCTGCATTCACTCCTCCACGCCTTTACTTATGTCAGTCTCTCGTCCTGGGACATCCCTTCCCAGATTTTGCCATACATTCTCCAAGGTTTAGCTCAGGCATCGTTTCTGCTTCCCCTGACCTCTCCTTCCCTCCTGGCAGGGCACGGTGCCACTTATCCATGCTTGCCATTCTCCTGGGTATTTCTACCATTACACCTACCAGATTACCTGGAAGTGACTAGTTCACCTGCCTGTCACTCCCTGGGCTCATAGGGGACAGGGACAGTGTCTTGATTCACCCTGCAAATATTTATTGAGTGCCTACTGTATGCTAGTGCTAGGGCTATAGTGGTGATTAAAACAGATATAGTTCTGACCAGATAGATAGTCCTAACCAGATAGAGTTCAAGGTCTAATGGGAGAGACAGATACTAATCACACAGTGTCTCTCTCTCCATAATTACAAACTGCGTTAGGATCTGTGAAAGAGAGACACACTGGTACAGTGGCATGTGGTAGGTAGGCAGCGCTGGGCACCGATTCAGGCACACAGCAGATGCTCCAAGTACCCCGATACACAATCTCCATCCGGTAAATATTTATCAAACTGACCTGAACTAGGGCAAAATAAATAAGCTACAGGGAAACTGTGTTGGGTCTACGACAAGAACTTCTCAGGAGACGGAACCGCCTCCCTCCCAGATGCTCTTTTTATGGTAAAAAAAACACACAAATGAAGCACCCGTCTGGCACTAGGCTGCAGGTAAAGGAGGAACACATTGAGATGCAGGTGAAACGGTGTTTCACGTCAACATTTAGTGAGCGCAGCGTGCCAGCCACTGTCTAAGAGTTTCTCTGTATACCGTATTTTCCGGCGTATAAGACGACTGGGCGTATAGAAGATTTTCCTGGGTTAAAAAGTCATTTATACACCGGAAAATACGGTAAATCCTCACATCAGCCACCAAGTTAACTGCTGACACACCTGAGACTCAGAGAGGTTAAGCGTCCTCCCCAAGGCCACACAGCTGGCAGGTGCAGCACTGAGATGGGAATGCCTCTCACCGTTCTGCAGAACCAGGTGCACTGCCTTGCCCAAGGTCACGCTGCTGGTTATGGTAGAGCCCAACTGCCCCCCTTCCTGTCCCCTCCTTGCTAAGTCAGGCTTTGCGAGTTCTCAGAGGAAGAACTTGGCAATGGCAGGAGGGCAGCGCCAGCCAGGAGCGGAGCGGAGCCCCATTGTGGGGCATCGAGGTTCCATTTGGGGGGTTCTGAGCCAAATTTGAGGGAAGGAAAATGAACTACTGACGATCAGCTATGTGCTTGTCATCACCCGGATATTCCTCACATGTTGCTGTAATTAGCCTTAAGCAACTCCTGAGGCGTGAGTCTCATGAGTATCCGGATGAGGAAGCCGAGGCCAGGAGAGCTAAAATAGATATTTACGCAGTTGGCGACAGAATTGTGATTGGGCCTGTGTCTTCCTGGTTCCAGAGCTCATCATTTTCCCCTCGACCCGCTTTTTTTGTCCAGCCAGACCCGAAAAAGAGAGTGCCTCCTCCCGCCTACAGCAGAGCTTCAGGTTGGTTTTCTCAGAAACCGGAGGCAGCCCGCCTGGCTGTTCTGCCCTCCCTTTCTCTGTGCTGCTGGAACCTTCGCTCCCTGAGCAGCACCCTGGGGCTCCCGCAGGAGTGGTGGGTGGGTCTCAGCCTGTGGAAGATGGAACTGAACCAGATGACCTCACACCCACCCTACCCCGGGGCCTATGTTCTGCCCAGACAGGGAGGAGACAGGCAGCCACCCTCCTCGGCCAGGGAAAGCAGGGACACCAGCCAGGTGCCAGGACCCCTAGCTCTGCATTCAGCAGAAGAAACGGGATTCGATCACGTGTCTTAGTTTGCTTTCTGTCTCGCTCCGGCTCCCCTTGCTCTCCGTCCCAGGCTCCTCGGTGCCTCTGGGATGAAGGCCAAGGCTTTAGGCAGCGTCCAGGCCCTTCCCACCAGGCACTGGCTGGCTTTCTCTCCACCTCTCCCTCCCTCTCCTGCTCAGTGTCTCCCGAGGGTCTTTGGAGGAGCCAACACTTAATGTAGATGCTCTCTTGTTCATAGGGGCTGTCCCCTCAGGGTTTGCATCTTGGTTTCCAAAAATGTAGTTTCTGTGAATATCTCTTATTCTTCCATTCATCCATCCATGCATCCATCCATATACCTATCTGTTTATACCCTCACCCACCTCTCTTCAAACCTAAGTCTCTCACCACTTCTTTTATTTTGTGGTCTCTAATCAGTTCAGAACTAGGTTTCTTTCCCTAAACACCTTAATGAAATTTAGTATTTCATGATAGTAATAATAGTATCCTATCGAATAAAGATGGAATATGCAAATTGACCGTCACTCCACAACAAAGATGGCGGCGGCCGGGCCTAGAGTGGTGGGAGGGCTCTGGCTGTTACTCGAGGTGAGATGAGGAGGCTGTGGAGAGCCGTGAGCCATGGAGGGCCCTAATCCCCTTTATAATGAGGACATTAGCCTGATGCTGCCAGCTCCAGAAGCGGGGGGGAGGGGAGGGCCTCTGAGGCTGGCACAACCCTCCCCTCTCCCAAGCTGCCCAAGGGCTAAGCGAATGCAAACACGGGCAAATGCGGTGAAAGGAGACATTTCCTTCCCCCGCAGACACACCTGACGCAGGAAGCCGACTCGTGCTCCCGCCGAGTGCGAGCCCTGACCAGACCTGTGCTCCGAGAAGCACAGGAACGCCGCCCAGACGCAGGCTGGCTGAGCCCTTCCCATGCTCGCTCCCGGGAGCTACCGAACAGCCCGCGGCCCCATCTGTTTGCAATCTTGCGAGAAGGGCCTCGTGCGCTGGCGCCTGTTTAGAATAATGCACACATGGCGTTTCTGAAGCGGAGACGGAAAAAGACCCCTGCTCCCCGGCCCGCACGGCTCGGGTGTTTACTTTGGAGCAGGCACCGGGAGCTCTGGGACGAGACATCGCTGGTCTCTGGTCCCGAGGTTGATTTGCGAGTCCCCGTAGGTTTGGGCTGCAAGCATTTGGGGCCGTTTGGTATGAACTGGTCCCCCGTTCCAAAGCCCACTGTGAACTAAGTCCAGATGAAGCCTGGGCTTGGGAACAGGCAGAGCCCAACGACAGCTTTCCCCATGACAAACGGGCTACTTCCCGGTTCCTTTTCCCCAGCAGGGACTCGTGCTTCTAAAGGCCACATTCCTCTTCTTACACGCTCCCTCTCTTCCCAACGGCCCCCGGAGTGCTGAGACAGCGTGACCCAGACGGCTCAGAGCCAGCCCGAAGCTGATCCCCACGTAGGGAACCCCCATCCCGTGGGCATGCATTCACAGGCCAAGAACCCAAGGCGAGCGAGCTTCCCTGCCCCCGTGCTGGGGGGCGGGCGGGCCTCGGAGCTGCTGAGCCAGTGACGTTCTGCACTCTCAGTGGCAGCGGCACGCCCAGCGCCCCAAGGAGCTGTAACGGGTCACTTCCGACCTTGCAGGCCCAGAGGAAACAGCCCATCCCTGTAGACCCGCATGCACAACCTCATGGCGAATGGCCCCACATGTCCAGGAACTTCATAAATAACTTCCCCAGAACCGGTGAGTGCAAAGGATGCGAGAGAAAGGACCAGCGTGCCGGCCACGGCCCCGCGGTGACAGCAACGTCCTTTTCTGCTCCTTCCCACCTGCTTCGCCTCTAAGGACCCTTGTCACTGTCTGCACTTGGTGGCAGCAATGCCCAGGCCGGCGGGGGCAAGAGTTGTCCCGGCAGGAGTGACCGTAACGGAAGCCGGGGCTGCCGTCTTTGTCTTTGGAAAAGTAGAAACACGAGCATCGATACTGTTAAGAGCATGACTAGTCGGAACAGGACTCGCTGTGGTCGCCATGTGAATACCATCGGCCGTTCCAGAGGCAGCCTGTTCATCACAGTCTAGCATATTTATAACTGAATAGCAGAAGTTATAGTTATGCGAGAATTACCATTTACGATAGTTAATGTTTTTGTTTTTTGAGGCACTTACTACATGCCAGACACTGTTGTAAGGACGTTGCGTGTATTAACGCCGATAATGCTGACAGAAACCCCGTAAGACAGGCCCTATTATTATGACGCACACTGTATAGCTGGGAGGACTACGGTGTGATGAGATTAAATGTATTTCCCAAGGTCACACGGCCGGGAGGGGACAGACCACGGGCTAACACAAGCACCGGAGCCAGGGACCCTGCTCCTGTCGGCTCAGCGAGGCTCCCTCCCGCCATGGCAGCCCTCAAGGAGGGGAGCCCCCCCTGCAGGTCACAGCACAGCTGCTTCTGCAGGGCCGTCAAAGGGGGCGGGGCTTGGACACTTGCTGGAGGTTGAAACGACTCAGGGCCTTCTAGTGGTCAGACAGAGTGGTCGTTTGTACGTCTAAATGTGAATAAAAATCGGGCTTTATGTAATGCTGAGGTGAAAACAAGAGTCCCGTTTTGTGAGACTATAAATGAGCAGCCGTGTGATGAAGCTTTGGAGTTGGACTGTGCATAATCATGTCTCATTTTCCAACTTCTAAAGCTTTGGCATTAGGAGGGCCCCTGGGTAGACTTCTCGGCCTTCTTCCTGCCCCTGCCTTCCTTGGCTCCTGGGATCCAGCCACAGTGGCCTTCTCCTGTTCCTTCAAATCAAGTGACAGAAAGCAAGTGTGGGTGAGACTGTAGCAAAACTGGAACCTGTCTGCATTTCTGGGAGGAATGTAATATGGTGCAGCCACTGTGGTAAACTGTATGGCGGATCTTCAAAACATGACACATAGAATCATCACGTGACCCCGCCATTCCTCTTTTGGATATACATATACTCAAAAGAATGGAAAGCAGGGACTCGCACAGATTTCTGTACATCTGTGTGCGTAGCAGCATTACTCACAATAGCCAAGAGGTAGACATAACCCGAGTGTTCATCCACAGACAAATGGGTAAGCAAAATGTGGCCTATCCAGGCAATGGAATATTATTCAGCCTTAAACAGGAGTGAAATTCTGACATAAGCTACAACGGGGATGGACCTTAAGATACTCTGCTGTGTGAAAGAAGCCAAATATAAAAGGACAGATAGTGTATGATTCTGCTTTTATGAGCTGATTAGAATAGTCAAATTTAGAGACAGGAAGTAGGATGGTTTTTACAGAGGCTGGGGGCAGAAATGGAGAGTTAGTGTTTAATGTGTGGTTTTTTTCTCTCTTTTTAAAAATCCTCACCCAATGTTACATCCTCATTAATTTTTTCTAGAGAGGGAAGAAGGGAGAGAGGGAGAGAGACATCGATCAGCTGCCTCCCACACATGCCCTGACCGGGGATTGAACCTGCAACCTAGGTCTGTGCCCAGAACGGGAATCGAACCCACAACCTTTTGGTGTATGGGACGATGCCCTAAGCAACTGAGCCACCCGGCCAGAGCTGGGTACAAAGATTTTGAGGGAGATGATGAAATAGTTCCGGAGATGGAGGGTGGGGATGGTTGCACAGCAGTGGGAATGTACTTACTGCACTGAACACATAAACAGTGGTTAAAATGGCAAATTTTACATAGAGTGTATTTTACCACAATGAAAACAGAAATGAAAAACTCTAGAGAGAACACCCTGCCCGGGCTGGAACCCTCTTCCCCGGGGCACCCACCTGGCTCACGCCCTGACTGGTCAGGTTCTTTGCACAAATGTCACCTCCTCAGAGATGCTTGGCCACCCTCTCTGCAGTGGCACCCCATGCACGCTTCTCAGCCACACTCTTTCCCTTCCTCTGCGTCAGTTTTCCTCTCAGCGTTTAGCATCTGGGTGCTACACCTGCTGGTCTTCCCGAAGTGTCCAGGGCTGAGCAGAGCTGCAGTCGAACGGCAGGCCTCCCTGTCTGGAGTGCAAACCCGGCCCTGTTTCCAGAGGCCCCAGCAGGAGCAGGTGGCGGGTCCCCATCTGGGGGTGCAGGGCTGTCCCCCGGGTGTGCAGATTGGGTCAAATGGAGGGGAGGTGGGACACGGGGACACAGCTGGGAGGCAGTTCTGGGAGGAGAAGGTCCACGCTGCGGGTTGCAGCGGGTCGAAAAGGGAAGGGGGATGCTGTTTTTCACCCTGACAGCCCTGAAAATGGGTTTGGACATTTTAAAATGAAAAAATAAAATAAACGTGTGTTAGGTCAGGATAGAGCACTTTAATTTCTCCGAGCTTTGATGGATAAGGTGTTCCTGTCATTACGTTATAACATTCAATTTTCAATTTGGACAAAATATCTACAGAAATTAAATCACATCAGGCCCATGTGAGCTCCCTTGGTATCTCCCCTCCCTGTACCTGGCAGGGCCATGCATGTTACCTCTCCTGCCTCTTCTCACCCCAAACAGCTCCCCCTCCTGGACCGCCAGCCACTGTCACCTTCACCGTCAGCTGCTGAAAGGTAGACGTGGCTCCCACATCCCGATCTCCAGGCGCCTGAACCCCCGGTCCACCTGGAGAAACGGGAGACTTCCCCACTTGCCTGCTCCATCCTATCAGCACAGTTTTCTGGACATTCAGCAGAGTGATGTTTAAACACGCGGAGCCCAGCTCGGCAATGAGGAGTAGATGTCAAGGGGGCAGTAGCCATCGTTCTTCTCTGTGCGGCTGAGCTGTGGTCTTAAAATCTCTGGACGTTGATTTGCCTGATCTGTGGCAGGGAGCAAAAATTGTTGCAGGTTGCCCTAACAGGTTTGGCTCAGTGGATAGAGCCCCCGCCTGCGGGCTGAAAGGTCCCAGGTTCGATTCCGGTCAAGGGCATGTACCTTGGTTGTGGGCACATCCCGAGTAGGGGGTGTGCAGGAGGCAGCTGATCGATGTTTCTCTCTCATCGTTGTTTCTAACTCTCTATCCCACTCCCTTCCTCTCTGTAAGAAATCAATCCTACCTAATAATAGACAAATATGCAAATTGACCACACCTTCGCTACACCCAAGCCACGCCCACCAGCCAATCAGGACGAGTATGCAAATTACCCCAACAAAGATGGTGGCTAATTTGCATATCAAGACAGCATAGAAAGAAGCCAAGAGCTGCAGAAGGGAGCAAAGCTGCGGAGAAGCAAGCAAGCCGGAGGGGAGGAGAAGGGAGGAGCGGAGGCGGGGCCGGGGGAGAAGGGAAAAGCAGGTGGGCTGGCGGAGAAGGCGGGGCGGGGGAGAAGGGAGGAGTGGAGGCGGGGCCAGGGGAGAAGGGAAAAGCAGGCGGGCTGGCGGAGAAGGCGGGGCTGGGGAGAAGGGAGGAGAGCAGGCAGGGCGGGGTAGAGTGCAGCAGGAAACCCTATTGCAGGATTTTTCCTGCAACGGGAACGCTAGTAAAGTATAAAAAAAATGGTTGCAGGGAGCAAAATTGGTTTCTAGGTCTCGCAACCTCATAAAAGCTCTGGAGGTGACGAGAGATGAGGCTGTGGTGGTCCTACCATTCTGTCCTCCTTAAAGGCTCTTCCTTCTCCCCACTTTTCTCCCTCCCCTCCCCCCTTTTCCTCTTCCTTCCTCCTCCCCCTCCACTTGCCCCCCCCCGTCCCTTCTCCCCTCCTCCTCAGGACATTATGAAATGCCCTCCCGCCCTTGAAGCTTCCCCTGGCAGAGGGAAAAGGACAGTGGAGGGTTTCCTTGGAGTCTCGGGTGCTGTGGTTTCTTGCGGGTAGGGTACAGCTGTCTTGGGAACCTGAACAGAAAGGGGGTGATCATTAGGACAAAACTAGGGCATACCTGGGTCCTCCTGCTGCCGGTCACCAGAATTTCCCCTTGACCCCTAACAAAGGTACATGCATGCTTGGGAGAACAAAACTTGGCTATTAAGAGAGTCCTTAAAAATCAGAAAGATGCCTTTCCTGGTGATTTTTTTTTTTTCTCAAATTTGACTCCCTGACCTCTTACATTGCCAAACATGATGGTGATGATGACTCATGTTCATTGCCTTGATGGATGAGGATGAGGATGAGGATGGTGGTGATGAGGATGGTGGTGATGCTAGTGTCTTACCATCTCATACAGAACAAAATCCTCACCATGATCCCGCCCACCATCCCCTCTCTGACGGCGTCTCCTTCCCCCCACCCCCTCACTAGCCCTCTTCCAGCCTCAGGGCGTTCTTGATGTTCCTTGCAGTCTGTGCAGATGCTCTGGGCCCAGGGCCTTTGATCCTCCTGCCTAGAAAGCCCTCCCTTCCAATCTGGGGGGTTTTCTCCCTCACAGTCAAGTGCCTTCCCTTGACCCCCTTATGTGACAGAACCCCCACTCTGTCCTCTATGCATCTATTATTCCTCTCCTGACATTATTTACTGTCAGTGGTCCATCTTCCCCAGGAGAACAGGGATTTTTGTCTGTTATTTTCACTGATGTGTCATTAGGCCCTACCCTGGGCATAGTAGCTACTTAATAATAATCTGTCAAGTGCATGAAGTAATGAATGGGTTCCAAGTCACACAGACCTGAATTCATGCTCCAGCTGTCTTGCTCAGTAGCTTTGTGATCTTGGCCAAGTCCTTTGCTCCCTCTGCTCCTCACTTTTGCCGTCAGCCAGTGAGGATGCTAAAACCTACCTTCACATCAACAGGTTATCGTACTGCTCAATTGAAATAACGTAACCGTGATAGCTAAAATGGATTTCACACTTGCTTTCACTTTGCCCCTTGCTAAGGGCTTTTAAATGGATTAATGCATTGAACGCTCACAACTGCCCTAGGAAGGCACCATTCTTAGCCCCACTTTACAAATGAGGATGGGACATAGGCAGGCTAGCTAACTTGCCCACGTTAGTTGTACAGCAAGTAAGGGTAGAGCTCAGATTCAAACTCGTGTGGTCTGACTCTAAAAACCCCACACGCCCTGGCTGGTGTGGCTCAGTTGGTTGGAGCATCGTCCTGAACACCAAAAGGTGGCAGGTTCCATTCCCAGTCTGGGCACATACCCTGTATATCCTGTTTCAGATTGGATCCCAGGTCAGGGTGTATGGGACCGATCGATGATGTTTCTCTCTCTTTCTCCCTCTCTCCCCCTTCCTATCTCTGAAATCAATGAAAAACAAACAAAAAACAACACTGTTATTCCAAACACTTAGTAAACTGTGAATCGCTGCTGTTGATATATATATATTTTTAATAATATGGTGTTCGCCTTATTTTGGATATTCCATTACTGGAACATTTAGGAATGTAGGCTTTACCAGTTTATTTTTCCTGTGTTTTTATGTTTATTTTGACATGCTTTTATGTCTTTATCAGTTTATTTTTCCTGTGTTTTTATATTTATTTGACATGTTTTTATGTCTTTATCTCTCCCTGCCCTGCCTGCTACGTGCATGAGCGTGCACACACTCACAGTACCCTCCCCCCCCCCCCCCACACACACACACAGGAATATTATGATTTCTGATGAGCAGAAGCGCCTTTGCATCTGCCCGCAGTCCCCTGTGCTCTGAATGGTAGGTGGGCGGTTCCTTCAGGCAGCGGACCCTGACCCAACGGCCTGGCCTTCACTGAGATGCCAGGCGTGGCTCCTGAGCAAATCTCCTCTCCTGGAACAGGCCACTGAGGGAGCCTGCAGACTCTCAAAGCCTCTTTTGTCGGGGAGGTGAGTCTGAACCGGTGGAAAAGACCTCCGGCCCGAGATGCCAGCCAAGGGAGTCCCTGAGCCCACGGGGCCCTCGGAGCTAAAACACAGCCTGGGCGGGCAATCTACAGGAAGCAGTTCTTGCTGACGGCAGGCCCCGGGCCGCCTGCCAGGCCTTTGCCAGCCGCAGGGCAGTTGGAAGAGGCACAGGGTGAAGGCGGGGCAGGGGCCGTGGGCTTTGCTGACAGATGCTGCAAAGGGCGTGGAGAGGTCTTGGGAAGGTGGAAGCATGAGGGTGGCCCTGAGCGGACCCATCTCTGCGCATTGGAACACGAGTCACCTCAAATAAGCCACCTGCTGCAGTGTGAAGGGTGGCCGCCTGGGTTTGTGTCCGAGCTGACGTAATTACCAGGAGGTCATTTTGGGCAAAGTCACTCTGCCTCCCTGGGCCTCACCGGGCCTCACCTGTGGCATCTGCACAGTAGGTGTCGTTCATTCAGTGATATTACTGAGCACGGTGCCCTGCGCCAGGCACTGGCTGAGGGGCTGGGATAGAGCTGTGAAGGGGAACAGACACAACGCTTGCCCCCTGGCGCTTCCGATCTAGAGAGAGATTGCCGATTAAGTATTTAATTGTGACAGATGTAAATATTGATGTCTGATGGGGATGAGGACTGTGGGGGAAGGTTACACAAGGAAATGGGGCATTGGGTACAGTAGTGCTTTGCAGGGAGGTGCCTCTGGGGGCGCCATGGAGCAGAGGTCTGAGTGGCAGGAGGGAGCCAGGAAGGGCTCAGAGGCGGGGGGACTGGAGGCTAGAGCTTTTCAGTGTGTTTCACAATGGGAAGGAGGCCAGAGGAGTCAGGATGGGGTGCACGGGGATGGTGGGGGGCGATGGGAGGAGGTCATCAGAGTCTTAACCTTTTGCACTCGGATGTCGAGATTAAAATTACTCTTTGAATGTATCAATAATTTGAGATATAAAAAAATCCAAATAAATAAGTTTGTATGAAAAGAAACTCCAGTTTTTTATTCTACTGCCGCACTTTGTAAAATCTGGGGTATTTAAAAAATTAAATCCCGAGTAGAATAAAGGAATCTAGAAAAAAGCAAGCGAGTGCAAAGGGTTAAGTCATGTGGCACCTTACAGACCATGTAGGGCTCAGGTTTTCTGTATTTAGTACTTTTTTATTATTATTGCTGTGGTTTATCTTTCTGCGAGACTCTGTGAAAGAACTTAATACTGAAGGAAATCACAGTCCATGCAGAATGCAGATTTTTAAAAGGAATTCATCGATGGCACAGTTTCCTTCCTTAGGGATTAGGGTGGAATTTTGATGATAATTTGCTGGAGGACTCAGGAATGCCCTAATCCTCCCTTGACAATCACCATCATCACTACCCCTGTTCCAGGTTCCTAAGGCAGCTGAAAACACAGGAGGAATTGCAAGTGAGAATCGAAATACCATTAAGGTTAGCTGGTCTCGGTCCCCTCCCCCCCCCCCCCCCCCAAGCAGGGTGTCTGCTAAAGCTGCCCTGAGTCCCTCCGTTTAGGCTCCAGACCAAAGCAAGGCCACCTCGGACCCTCCTGGAGGCCAGAATCGCCTTTGCGGGTGTTACTTACTGAATATGTGGCTCCTGTTACTACAGAGTTCCCAGATATGATTATGGAAAGAGAGCAAGACACCGGGGCCCTCTGAGGATCAGGGTTTAGCTGCCAACTCACGCGAGAGGGAGTGGCAGAGACAAGGGTGGATGCTGGGGTTCGCTTCTCTGAGGAGCCCCAAGGAGGAGGAAGGAAGTTAGCAGGTGGAACACTCAGCGCAGCAGACACTCGGCTGCCGAGCAGCAGGACGTGGGGGCCAGAATCGCACGTGGTTGCCTGGCTTTTCATCCCACCGTGACCCTGCCCGCTGGTGAATGTGGCACCCAGATGTCCTGACCATGGGTTATCAGTTTCTCTGAGTAGGGCAGAGGGTCAGAAGTCGTCCTAGCATTAGAAACGGGGGCTACTGCAGGCTGCCCACCTTCTCCTAACAACAACTCTGTGTCTGTCTCTTTCTGTGTTTCTTTCTCCTCCTGCAAAATATATGGAGTGCTTGAGGGCATGGAGAGGGGCACACTCCAAGGGTTAAGGGTGCAGTTTGGACCAGCTAGGTCTCCACTAACTGACAGGAAGGTCCAGTATCTTATCAGCCCCCCTGGGATTCCAGACCAGTCTGCCTTTCTCGGGAACTCTGGACAGCTTCTCTTTGTGTGGAAATCCTCCTTCAGTCAGCGTCACGGTCAAGGCCGATGAGAGCTGCCACCTCCACATTCCCGCGCATTTTTGGTTTCTTCTGTGCATTCCAGTCAGTCATCCAATTTCAAGTCCCCATTTCCGTTTCTTCCTCGTTGATCTGTTGGCTAATAGCATCCTTCAATTTATTAGAATAATGATGATTGCAGGCACCATTTTCCATTCTGTCATCAACATCATCATCATCATCGCAAATGTACTCATTAGCAACTAAGCATGATTATCTCATGTTTTCAGTAATGTTATCTGCTTGGCATCCCATACGTGCCAGGTGCCAGTTCCAGTGAGAATGCGGTGAAAGACACTGCAGGGAAGTGAATGCTTTTCGTTCCTGTCCCGTGTGTGTATGTGTGTGTGTGTGTGTGTATACACGTGTGTGTGTGTGTGTGCGCGTGAGTGTGTGCATTCTGGTGGAACTGGACGTGTTTAATTATAAACAGGTGCTTATATCTCCTGACTTAGGGTCTGTAGAACAGATTTTCTTAGTGGATATGATTCCAGCCCTATCTAGCACTGACAGCAGGGCCTGGAACTTAGAAAATGCTGCAGAAATATTTGTGGTTAAATATCTAATCACTTCCCTCCTCTGCAGCCTGTAGTGTTTCCCAAGGGCCTCCCAGAGAAGTCTCTGCCCGAATCCCTGGCATCTGTGAAAATGATACTCAGAAGGGATTTACAGATGTGATTATGATTATGGCCAATTTTCTTTAAATTTTTCTTTATGCCCCTTCCTCTTCTTCTTCTGGGACTTCAGTTACACACATATTAGACTGTTTGATGTTGTCTCTCTGAGGTATGTGTTTGTGTTTTTTGTTGTTGTTTTGTTTGTTTGTTTTTCAAACTTCAGTTACACACATATTAAACTGTTTGATGTTGTCTCACTGAGGTATGTGTTTGTGGTTTTTTTGTTGTTTTGTTTGTTTGTTTGTTTGTTTTTCTTTTATTTGTTTGTGTGGAGTTTTTTCTTAGTATTTTATTCCTGGGATTTATGTTCTATAGTTTGTATTGTTTTCTCTCACTGTTAATTCCATACAGTGCATTTTTCCATTTAAGATACTATATTTTTATCTCTAGAAGTTTTGTTTTTCCATTTAAAATATTTTTCAATTTTTCTCCTCGTTATGGTAATATTTTTTCTTCTGCATTCTTGAGAATGTGGGGCATATTTATAATAGTTGTTTTAGTTAACTTCCTAATTTTTAACTTTCATTTTTGCTTCTCCCACCATGTGTCTTATTTCTGGTTCTGTTCTTATTGATTGATTTCTCTTTCTTATGGGTGATATTTTCCTGCTCCATTGCATGCCTGGTAATTTATGATTGAATACCATACATTCTACATTGTGAATTTTAC
Organism: Cnephaeus nilssonii; assembly: GCF_951640355.1. Taxonomy (NCBI): domain Eukaryota; kingdom Metazoa; phylum Chordata; class Mammalia; order Chiroptera; family Vespertilionidae; genus Cnephaeus; species Cnephaeus nilssonii. Next base: position 9,873,854 of record NC_137077.1, read on the forward strand.
ATGTTAGCTGCTGGATTTTGTTGTATTCCTTTAAATAGTGCTGTACTTTGTTCTGAGATGCAGTTAAGTGTCTTGGAATAAAATTGACACCTTCAGGGAATGCTTTTAAACTTTTCTTAAGGCATATCTTCATGGAGTGATTTATCATCCCAGTGTGCCCGGGTCTAAGAGGTCCCCAGGACATGAGACTCAAATTTCAAAACTAGGGCTGAGTTCTTGAGAAGCAGGACTTTCTGATTTAAAACTGAGAAAACTCCTAGCAAACTAGAACAAATTAAACATCCTAGGTCTAGAGCGTGCTGTAGTCCAGGGCTAACTTGGTCCCACTACTACATTTTGAGGACACGATTACTATTACAAGGTCTTCACACCACAGCTGGGAGAACATGAACTGTGCCCAGCCTGAGAGTTCTGGAGCGTGTTGAGCCTGCTGGGTTTTGGTGGTTCCTTCCTTTCGTGCATGCTCAGATCAGCACTCAGGACTTGCAGACCTCCCTGGAGGTCTTTTTTCTGTGCATGTCCATCTCCTCCTACGTCCTGTCCTGCAAATTCTAGCTGTCTTGGCCTCCCTGACCTCTAGTCTCAGACTCCTCAGCTCAGTGAGACTGTTGAGCCTGTTGGTATTCTCCCACGCTGCTCTACTGCCTGAAAACTGCCTCCAGGCAGTCAGCCGAGTAATCATAGGGATCATTCCATCTGTTTCCTTTTTGCAGGGATCATAGTCCTGCCATGCCTGCTGTCCACTGGCTGAAAACTGTTCCTTAATATATTTTGTCTGGTTTTCTAGTTAAGATGAGAGTGTAAATATAGTTCCTGTTAATTAATTGTAGCCATAAGCAGCCCTTACTCTTTATATTTTACTAGAGGCCCTGTGCACACATTCGTGCACTGGGGGTTTGGGGGGTCCCTCAGCCCGGACTGCGCCCTCTTGCAGTCTGGGAGCCCTCAGGAGATGTCCACTGATGGCTTAGGCCCGCTCCCCAGGCCTAAGCTGGCAGTAGGACATCCTTAGTGCTGCCACTGTGAGCCCAGCTTCTGGCTGAGCAGTGCTCCCCCTGTGGGAGTGTACTGACCATCAGGGGCAGCTCCTGTATTGAGCATCTGCCCCCTGATGGTCAGTGCACGTCATAGCGACCGGTCGTTCCGCTGTTCGGTCAATTTGCATATTAGCCTTTTATTATATAGGATACCCCCCCCTTTTCTCTCTCTCTCTCTCTCTCTCTCTCTCTCTCTCTCTCTCTCTCTCTTTCTCTCTCTCTCTCTCTCTCTCTCTCTCTCTCTATATATATATATATATATATATATATATATATATATAGATGCATATTATATTTGAAGGGGTTGCTCTTTTTCTGGTTACACAATTATTTGTACATTCAGTTTACTCTTACAAAGACAATGAAATATTTGAAAATAACAATAGCAACTGCCTTCTGTGTCTCAGCCCTGTGCTAGGTGTTTCATATACGTTGTATTGAATCTTTGCAAAAAATTTTAGAGATTGATATTGCTGATATTACTGTCTCCATTTTAAAGATGTCAAACTGAGATTTAAAGCAGTGAATAAATTGACCAAACTTAGTAGCTAGTATATTGCCCAGCTTACAGTTGAATGCAGTCTTTCTGAATATTCCTGTATCCACACCACAATGCTTAGTGTGTAGTATTCACACCTAAGAACACAATTAGAGCCAAAATGTTTTTAAGGTCAAAGGTTAAGTTAGGCAGAAAATTTAAGTGACTCTGTTGATAATGTTTTACAGTATAAGTGAATGCATGGTGTTTTAGTGAGAGAGAGAGAATGTGTGTGTGTGTGTGTGTGTGTGTGTGTGTGTGTGTGTGTGTGTGTATGCATATATGTATGTGTGAGGTGCAGTGAATGAAGGAGCCTTACCGAGCCACATTGACCTTCTTTGAACCCTGACCCCTTTGCATGTAATACTGAAACTGCATTTAATTTCCAAAATTACTGTACTTTTATTCCCAGGACTGTTATAACAAATTACCACAAACTTGGTGGCTTAAAACAACCTAAATGCATTCTCTCGAGTTCTGGAGGCGAGAGCTCTGAATTCAAGGTGCAGCTGGCGGGCACTCCCTCTGGGGGCTCCAGTGAGGGTCCTTTCTTGCCTCTTCCAGCTGCGAGTTCATCCTGGAGTTCCTTGGCTTGTGACAATGTAGCGCCAGTTTCTGCTCCATCTCCACACATCAAGGCCTTCTTTCCTGGGTCTCTCTCTCCCCTTCTCTTCTTTTGTAAGGACTTGTCATTGGATTTAGGGACCACCTTCATCCTAGGATGATCTCCTCTTTAAAAAATACATATATATATCTTATTGATTTCAGAGAGATAGAAACATCAACGATGAGAGAGAATCATTGATCGGCTGCCTCCAGCACACCCCCTACTGGGGATCGAGCCCACAACCTGGCCATGTGCCCCAACCAGGAATCGAACTCTGATCTCCTGGTTCATGGGTCGATGCTCAACCACTGAGTCACCCTGGCTGGGCCAGGATGATCTCCTTTTGAGATCCTCTGCAAAGACGGTTTCCAATAATGGTTCCATTTGCAGGTGTCACTGGTTAGGGTTTGCACATATTTAGGGGGGTGGGGGGGAGTATACAGTTCAACCCATTACAGACTCCAGGGGAGCTCTGAAGCGCTTCACATTGGCTGCTCTTTAAGTTCCTATCAGGAGGGCTACCCTGCAGCCCAGGCATTGACCTCCTATAAATACCCAAACACCGTGATTGGGAAATAACGCCAGACACCCGGTCTGAGCAAGATGAACGTCTAACGTGTGTGCCAAGCCCGAGTGTGTTTTCTGTCCAAGTATCTTTCTTTGCATTTGGGTCTTTGCCACCTTGAGTCAGAAAATGCTATCATCCAAGATTCTGATTCACTCCCTTCCTTTATCTACTTGGTGCCCAGCTCGCTATCCTATGTTGCAACTTTCTGCTAACCCTTTTTTTCTCTACAAACGCAAGCATCCACTTCTCTTGCTAATGCTTCTTTGTAATCTTGCCAGTGAAGTCTCTTAAACATGATGGGACTGCATTTTTAAGGCATTAGACTTACTAACCAGGTCGTTACCACTGTTTACTAACCGGGCTCATTAATAGGGCTCTGTGCTTTTCACCTTACCGCAGCATAATGAGGTTATTAATTAGGGCAAGAGACATAGCGCTCTGGGTTTGCTCTAAGGCCATCTGGGGAGATGGCTCGGTCTTTGGTCATAATTTCTGTTAAAATGTTTCCAAGGGGATACATTTCAGTCTCCATGAAATGGTATTTCCCTTCAATGTCAACTCTTTTTCTCTTTAAATGGCTTGCTTTTAGGTCCGTAAAATTCCCCACTGTAATCCACCTAATGCCTCATTGAACTCAACAGCAGAGGCCGTGGGGGGGGCAGCAATTGAAAGCACGGGTTGGAGCCAGACAGCCTGGGTGTAAATCCTGGCTCTGCTGCTTCCTGCGTGACATTGGGCATGTTAATTTCATTTCTGGCTCATTTTTTTTTAAATCTGGGCAAGGGTGAGGATTAAATGAATGTAAAATGCTTAGGTCGGTATCTGGCACACAGTGAGTGTCTTATACATGGGAGCAGTTATTTTTAAAAATGTATTAAATCCAAAGAAATCTCTTTTGCTGTCTGCTGTGTAAAAGGCATGGTTTAGTACTCTGGTTTTTCTAGGATGGGGTTACAGGTTGCACTCTGTCTCCCTGAAATTCGTATGTTGAAGTTCTAACCCCTCAAACCTCAAAATGTGACCTTATTTGGAGATAGGGTTTTTTCCAAAGTAATCAAGTTAAAATGAGGTCATGCAGTGGGCTCCAATCCAGTATGATGGCTGTCCTTAGGTAAAGGGGAACTTGGATACACAGACACGTGTAGAAGGAAGACGAGGTGATGAAACATGGGAAGAAGGTGGTCATCTGCAAGCCAGGGAGAGAGACCTGAAACAGATCCTCACAGCCCTCGGAAAGAACCAACCCTACTGACACCTTGATTTTGGACTTCTAGCCTCCAGAAATGAGAAAAGAAATTTCTGCTTTTAAGCCACCTAGTGGTGGTACTTTGTTATGACAACTGTAGGAAACAAATCCAGATGGTCATGACACACATGGCTGTCTGCTAGGAGGGATGTATTCCATAGTGCTCTGGTTGCAAGCAACAGAAATTCACTAAATCTTGCTTAAGCAAATAATAAAACAAAGATGAACTTATAATGATACAGAGGCATCTCATAAAATCCAAGGGCAGGATTGCAGCTGGCACATAATGTCGACCGTACTCCCCATCTCACCCTGGCTGGGTGGCTTTGTTGGTTAGAGCATCATCTAGTGCACCAAAAGGTTGTGGATTAGATTCCCTGTCAGGGTGCATACTAAATTGCAGTTTTGATCCCCAGTCAGGGCATTAATGGGAGGCAACTGATCGATGTTCCTCTCCCTTCCCCTCCGTTCCCCTCCGCTCTCCTCCCTACCCTCCCTCCCTTCTCTCCTCTCCTTCCCCTCCCCTCTCCTCTCCTCTCCTCTCCTCTCCTCTCCTCTCCTCTCCTCTCCTCTCCTCTCCTCTCCTCTCCTCTCCTCTCCTCTCCTCTTCTCCCCCCCTCCCCTCCCCTCCCCTCTCTTTCCTTCTCCTCTCCTCTCCGCCTTTGGCCCTCTCCCCATCCACCCTGGTTTTTTGTGCTTCCCTAATCCAGATGGCAGAAAACATGGTCCCCATCTGCACTTGGGTTTGTGTATTAAAGATACAGCCCCCTAGAAAGGAACTGCATGGATCGCTCAGCAGATTCCAATTCTAATGGAAGGGCATCATCTTCCCGCCCTGGGTCAGGTGCCAGCGCCACCAGCTGGCACCAGGGGAACAGTATTTCAGTGCATAGACAGGGCGCTCCTACTGTAACCACGTGGATGGAGTGAGGGGAGGGACCATGACCTAAAAAGGGAACCGATGGCAGATAACCCGAGGAGGGCTCCCTTAACAGTGATGTGCGTGCTCACCTGGCTGCAGCGCCCACCACAGCCTTGCAGGAAGCTGCAGGAGCCTAGGGGAGAGGTCATGCTGACAGCACGTGGCCTCTCCTAGTCCTGGAGCTAGAGTGGCTTCTTTCACCTTCAAGCAGGTAGAAATTAGTAATGGTTGAAAGCATGGGTCTTTAAAAATATATATATATATATTTTTATTGATTTCAGAGAGGAAGGGAGAGGGCGAGAGAGACAGAAACATCAATGATGAGAGAGAATCATTAACTGGCTGCCTCTTGCACGCCCCCTACTGGGGATCGAGCCCGCAACCTGGGCATGTGCCCTGACCTGGGAATGGGACCATGGCCTCTTGGTTCATAAATTGACGCTCAACCACTGAGCCACACTGGCCGGGCAAGATAACATGGTTCTTTGAATCAGAGACGCGTGGTTCCAATCCAACTTTGCCTTTTATTAATTATGTAGCCTTGGCCGTGTCCCCATGCCTCTCGGCACCTCAGCTTCCTCATTTTTCAACAAGGGAAGTAAATAATATTGCCAGCTTCCTAAGTTTCAAGTGAGCTATAAATGGGTCCTTGGCAACATACATACCCAATAAATGCTAGCCGTTCTTAGCATTATTCATGTCTGCTGAATCCTTCTTTGTTTTGCTTTCTCCTTCAGGCCGAATTCTCAGAGTTGAACCTAGCTGCCTATGTTACTGGGGGCTGCATGGTGGACATGCAGGTCGTGAGAAACGGTACCAAGGTGGTGAGGTAAGGAGGACTGAGATTCGGGGCCCCTTCCCCTGTGGGGGACTCCTCACAGAGCCAACCCCTCCATCTAGTGGCCAGGCCTCATTTCTGAGCTACTGTGCTTTCACATGTAGAATGTCTGCTCTCCGAGTGTCAGGTGTAGTTGCCATAGAAATGACGAGTGGCACAAACAATATGGGGAGTTAACTGGGTGCCCTGGCCTGAGCCATGGGCTTGGGGAGAAAGGCTGCGTTCCGTCCCTGGTTTTGTGGCTCTGTTTGGGTGTGTTTTCTAGTCTCTTACCCCCTGAATTCTCATCGGCGGCATGATGATGGCAGCACTGAAGTAGGAGGCAGGTCTGTGAGAGCATCCTATTAATTCTAAAGTGCAGCACAAATGTAACGGCTTATTTTAATGAGCTACGTCCTGCTTCCAGCAGTATGGCAGACGGAATGCCCCTCCCGGGACATCAGACCTAAAAATGCGGGATCTGATATTTTCCAAGAAATCTGTTTATAATGTATGCTGAGCTGGAGGGGGAGCGAGGGAGTTCTTGAGAAGCTCAGAAATGTCAAGAAAGTGGCAATGCCCAGGGAGAGAAATGGTTGTGCTAATATAGTCCCACCTAGTGAAGTACCCAGAGGAGAGTGCTCACTAAGTCTTGTGAGGATTTCGATGGGGGAAGAAATAGGACTCAGATTTGGGGAAATGGAGAAAACAGGAAGAACTTGGAGGAAAATGTGACATTTATTCTGAGCCTTGTCAAATGGTGGGATGTTGGAGTTCTATGTATTCCACGGGTAGGAAACAGTCTTTGTAAATGCAGACAGGCCAAAAAAAAAAAAAAAGTGTGTCTGGGAGATTATTATAATTCAACTAATCCAATCATCATTTACCGAGTGCCAACCTTGTACCGAGAAAGACATTACTTGGCTTCCTACTTCCAGTGATGGTGGACTGGGTTATTTGGACTAACTCTTCCACCGAAAACAACTTGAGAATTGGTTTTAAATAAAAATAATCTTCAAAGCCTGCAAGGGGTTGGCACGACAAAGAAGTACCCGGAAGAGAATGATGGAAAAATGGAAGCCCAAAGAGAGAAACGAGTATGAAAGCTACCTTTTTCCCAAGAGTCTTTCTAAGTCTGACAAGTGTTAACATTGGTTTTGATCACTAATCAGATCAGGGCAAGGGAGACAGAGATCAGCACCCAGGGCCACTCAAGGTGGGGAATGTGATGATAGACCCTCCCCACAATAAGCTGAGACCCAAAGGACTGCACCTTCAAGGTGAATGTGAATTACAAGTCGATGAACCCTCACAAGTCATTGCAGTTTGAATTACAGTTTTATTGGTTTTCCAGGGACTCTCAAGCATGGTAATCCCAGACATGCCAGAAATAAAGGCTGTCTTGTGTAGAGCAAGGCACTTTGAGCCTAGGCCTCAAATGATCATTCAATTGATTTTTTTTATACAATAGCTAGCACAGAGTCAAAGATAAGCAGACAGACACCATGAATGAGAAGAAACAGAACAATAGACAATAGAAAGAAGCCCTTCTATCTCAGGTACTGGAATTATTAGGCACTGATTCTTAAAATTTTTAAAAATCATACATATTAAGTGGGGAAAAAATCAGGTTTGAAGATATATGCAGGGAATAGGGAACTATAAAAAGTGATACAACTGCCCGCCCAGCGTGGCTCAGTGGTTGAAGGTTGACCTATGAACCGGGAGGTCACGGTTCAATTCCAGGTCAGGACACATACCCAGGTTGCGGGCTTGATTCCCAGGAGGGGCATGAAGGAGACAGCTGATCAATGGTTCTCTCTCATCATTGATGTTTCTATCTCCCCCTCCCTCTCCCTTCCTCTCTGAAATCAATAAAAAAATACATATTTTTAAAAAGAAGTGACACAACCAATTTTTTAAAAAACCAAATAGAACTTCTAGAAATGAGATGTACAGTATAACCCACATCATTGGATGTGTTGTGTTTAACAGCATATTAAGCACCACTGAGAAGGGGTTAATACAGTGAAATGTAGAGCTAAAGAAATTATCCCAAATAAAGCACAGAGAGGAAAAATATCGGAAATCTAGAAGACATGGTTTGGTCATGTGAGAGGATCTAACATTGATTGAAGCAGAGTCTCAGACAGAGAGGGAGAGTGGAGCAGAGGCAATATTTTAAGAAACTATGGCTCAACATCCTTTTTAAAATATATTTTATTAATTTTTTACAGAGAGAAAGGGAGAGGGATAGAGAGTTAGAAACATTAATGAGAGAGAAACATCGATCAGCTGCCTCTTGCACACTCCCTACTGGGTATGTGCCCGCAACCAAGGTACATGCCCTTGACCAGAATCGAACCTGGGACCCTTGAGTCCACAGGCCGGCACTCTATCCACTGAGCCAAACCAGTTAGGGCTGGCTCAACATCTTTCAGAAAGATACCAAAACACCAATCACAGAAGCACAACAGATTTAAAGGAGAATAAATAAAAAGAATACCAAGGCACCAAGACACAATAGTGTAAGTGCAGAAAAGTGAAGGGAAATATGTAGTAGCCAGATTCAAAAAGGCAGCTGCTCTGATTGCACTAACACAGTGGTCGGCAAACTCATTAGTCAACAGAGCCAAATATCAACAGTACAACGATTGAAATTTCTTTTGAAAGCCAAATTTTTTAAACTTAAACTTATTCTAATGCCACTTCTTCAAAATAGACTCGCCCAGGCCATGGTATTTTGTGGAAGAGCCACACTCAAGGGGCCAAAGAGCCGCATGTGGCACGCGAGCCGCAGTTTGCCGACCACGGGACTAACAGACTAACATCAGCTCCCAGGAGGCAGCGGGGAGAGTATCTTCAGGGGCCGAAAGAAAATAATCACCAACCTATAACCCCATCCTCAGGGACACCTCTTTTATGAATGAAGGCAACATAGAAACATTTACAAATGAACGCCCTCAGTGAGGGAAATTGTCAAGTATGAGCTTTAGGCAAAAAGAAAAAAAATCCCAGAATAACCTAAAGCTTCAAGAAGGAAGAAGAGCCAAGGAGGTAAATGTTAATAAACGCTGTCTTCAGAATAATGATGATGTCTTATGAAGGATTAAAATATGAGGGATTAAAATATACACCAGTGCGTTAGTAGGGACGGGGGAAGGGGAGGTAAATTAAGGTGTTTTGAGGCCCTGGCATTGTCAGGGAGGAAAGTCAATGTGTTGATTAAAAACAAGCTTTGAGAAGTCAAAGATGAACTATTAGGCACTGATTCTTAACATTTTTCCTGCCCTCATGGGTTTGGCTCAGTGTCTAGAGTGTCGGCATGTGGACTGAAGGGTTGCAGGTTCGATTCCCGTCAAGGGCACATACCTTAGTTGCAGGCTCAGTTCCTGGCTCTGGTTGGGGAGTGTGTGGGATGCAATAAATCTATGTGTCTCTTTCACATCGATGTTTCCCTTTCTGTCTCTCTTCCTCCCTTCCACTCTTTGTAAAAATCAATGGAAAAAATATTCTCAGGTGAGGATTAACAACAACAACAACAAAAAGATGAATCGTGTAATTTCTAAAAAAAAATGTAGTACTTAGCCCTGGCTGGTTTTGCTCAGTCCAGTTTTGCTCAGTGGTTAGAGTGTCGGCCTATGGCACCGAAGGGTCTTGGGTTCGATTCCAGGTCAAGGACACGTACCTCTGGTTTCCCAACCCCTGTAGAGGCACATGCAGGAGGCGACCGATTGATGTGTCTCTCTTTCTTTCCTCCCCACCTCCCCCACTTCACTGTCTCTGGAAATCAATGGAAAAAATATCCTCAAGTGAGGATTAAAAATAAATGTAGTACTTAAAAAGTACAAGAGAAAAAATATAAATAAAAAAAGTCAAGAAAGGAGGAGTACCAGCATAGAGCAGGTGTTACAAATAAAATAAGATGGTAGACTTAAATCCAAATATGTCATCAGGTTGGAGGAAAATGGCTTGTGCAGCAGTCCTAGTTATTAAAATATTGAACTTTCTATACAAGTTGACAAATGGCTTCTGCCCTGAGCCCTCACCCCACAGATGGGCATGGCCATTGGGTTGCTTTTTAGTCTCCCGGGTCACCACACTCCTGTCCCCCAGTCTCTATCCTTGTTCCTCCCATGGTCAGAGGACACCCAAAATTGTTGGGGAGACACAGGCTTGGAAGCAGTGGTGGGACCCCGAGAGCAGATGCTCCGTTCCTTCTGTCCCTTCATGGCTGCAGATCCCCTAGAGCTGCCCTCTCATGGCCGCTGGTGAGAACTGCAACCTCCACAAAGTCCCCCATGAGTTGTTAGTCTTATCACCAGTAGATCAGTAACTACATTAAATGTAAATGGACTAAATGCTCTGATTTACAGAGCATCTGCAGCAAGATTGCCAGAGTAGTTTTGTGAAAAATCCAACTATATTTAATTCAAGAGACTCATCCAAAACATAAGAATATAGAAATTTTCAAAGGGAAAGGATAGAAAAATAGATATACCATGTAACTAACTACTACTTACTACTGGGCTAAAGAAAGCTAGCCAAGGGAGCTGTATTAATATCAGGGGTAAAATAGACTTCCAGATGAAAAGCATTACTGAAGAAAAGGAAGAAATCCATGAGGAGAAAGGATTCATGTACCCAGAAGGGACCATTTTAAGTGTATAAGCACCAAATAAAAATGCCACAAACTGTACTTCAACAGTTGGCAAAACTATGATGTGCAATAAACAGTGCACCGTCATGGGAGATTGTGTGAATGGTGCTACCGATATACATTCATTTACTTCTCACAGCAGCTCATTTCGCACATAAGAATATTTAAAAAAAAACAAAACACACACACACACACACAAAAAAAAAACAAACACAACAACCTAAAATGCAAAATTTCGGAATCTATATATGTTCCTATTTGGGATTATTTGTGCTTATCCTCTGCCCCCTCTCTGGGAAAGGGACTGAACTGTCTTCTTTTATAATGTGTAGGAGCCAGAACATCCATCCCATTAGTCCTCACCTTTGTCCGCAGGTGAGAATCACGTGGGAATCGTTTAGAATCCTGATGCTCAGGCAACATGTCAGGCCAGTTAACTGGAATCGGTGAGGGTAGGGTTTGGGCCTCGGTGGTGTTGCGGCTCCGGGGTGGTTCCCTTGGGCAGCCTGGTGGGAGACCTCGCAGAGTGCCCTCACCTGGCCCTGCCCTGGGGTGGTCAGCTGCAAGGCCAGGAGCCTGCTGGTGTGCTGCCTGAACAAGAAACACCCGGCCAAATAGACACCTCCACGCCTCATGGCGGACATGCCGTCTGTCTTCTTCTAAATTGACAGAATTGTTTGCAAAAATACATTTACTACAATGTTCCAGGTGTTTCCTAATCAGCCAGCAGCCCAGCATTTGGGAAGGGCAGGCTTCGAAGATAGTTGTTATGGGTTGAATTGTGTCCCACACCCTCCCCAACCCCCCCCCCCCCCCCACACACACACACACACAAAAAGGAAGTATTAAAGTCCTAACTCCTGGAAGCTCAAATGTGATCTTATGTGGAAATAGAGTTGTTGCCCATGGAATTAGTTAAGATGAGGTCACACTGGAGTAGAGTGGGCCCTTAGTCCAGCATAACTGGTGTCCTCATCAGAAAAGGGAAGTTTGGCCACAGACACAGGGAAATGACGTGTGATGGTGGAGGCAGGGATGGAAGTGCTATATCTACAAGCCAAGAGCACCGAGGATGGCCATCAGCCACGGGAGGCCAGGACACAGGCATGAAAGAGATTGTCCCCCAGCTCTCAGAAGACACCAGGCCTCCCACTACCTTGATTTCACATTCCCAGCCTCTAGAACTTGGAGAGTAGACATGTCTATTGCTTTAAGCCAGTGGTTCTCAACCTTTCTAATGCCGCGACCCTTTAATACAGTTCCTCATGTTGTGGTGACCCCCAACCATAAAATTATTTTCGTTGCTACTTCATAACTGTAATTTTGCTACTGTTATGAATCGTAATGTAAATATCTGTTTTCCGATGGTCTTAGGTGACCCTGCTAGCGGTTCTCAACCGCAACCCACAGGTTGAGAACCGCTGCTGTAGAGCCTAAGACCATTGGAAAACACAGATATTTACATTACGATTCATTAACAGTAGCAAAATTACAGTTATGAAGTAGCAACAAAAATAATTTTATGGTTGGGGGTCACCACAACATGAGGAACTGTATTAAAGGGTCGCGGCATTAGGAAGGATGAGAACCACTGCTTTAAGCCATCCAGGCCGGGGTCCTTGGTAATGGCCGCTCTAGAAAACGAATACAGCAGTGCTTTTCCGTGGCATGCAAGCCTCCTGGGAGCTTGTTGAAGTGCAGATGCTCAGCCAGCAGGACTTCAGGGAGGACCCGAGGCTCTGAATTTCCCACGAGCCCCCAGAGGAAGCGGTGCTGCCGGCCCTGCAGACTCCAGTGTGAGCAGCAAGTGCGATGCCGCTGTGGAAGCCCGGCCTCGGGTAGTCGGGGCTGCGGGGGCAGTGAGTGCGGGCACAGCCCCAGCCCTCAGATCAGGGCTCCCTGGGGCGGTTTCGATTTCTGCTGTCCAAGCCCAGGAAGGTGCTTGTGGTCTCAGCCAGACAACTTGCTTTGGCAAGTCCCAGGTTACAGACCCGTGAGAACATGCACACCAGCCAGGTGCCCCCCACCTACCTGACTCACAGGGTGACCTGTAGGTGGGGAGTCAGTAGGATCTCCCTCGGGCATACGGTGTGGTGCCAAGTCCTCTCTGTGGTCTCCCAAAGGAAGGGTTTTCAGCACGGCTCTTGACTCCCAGGGTGTTCTTTCAAAGAGACCTTCAGCACGTCCCAGGGTGCAATTTGAGCCAGGCCTCCAGGGGAGGGGACCAGGCGTCGTGGTACACCAGACCACGCCTGGTTTTCTCCGGCATCTGTCCCTTCTGTTTTGGGGAACAGCGCCTCGATGTTCCCTGGGGTGACTGACCCCTCTTCAACTTGCAGTCTGTGTGGTGTCCAGAGCGGAGGGCGCATGAGCAGTCCTGGAATCAGCAGAGCACACTGGGCCGCGAGCCAGGCCGGTGAGGCTCCGTGGCGAGGCTGTTGCTGGGGTTTCTGGGTGAGACACGTGCATGCTGCCGGGCTGCTGAGCTGGTGGCCGGGACTGCTGGGGGGGCATCTCTGTTCCTCTGAGAGGGAATGGTCTGCTGAGGTGCGGCCAAGGCCAAGGGAAACACAGCCAGTGACCTGATGCTATTATCCAGGGCCCTGGGTCCAGACTCATCTCCAAATCTCAGCCCCCTCTCGCCCCCTCCTCCCACCACCACACACATTTCTCTCCGAGGAAGCCAGCTGGAATTGCACCTACAGAATTCACGAATTATTATTTATTTAACAAACCCTTTATAGCGTTTCCTACGTGCCAGGCACTGTTCCAAGCACTTAACACGTATCGACTCATTTCATCCCTTCAACAACCCTGGAGAGTATGGACTGTCATAATCCGCATTTTCTAGATAAGGAGGCTGAAGCGCCAGCAAGTTGGGTAATGGACTCAAGGTCTCCAGCCAGGAAGTGGCAAAGCGAGGACTCCAGCCTCGATTCTGACCCGGAGCCGGTGTGTGGCACGGCTGCCCTGCACTGCCTCTGTGAGGAGGGGAGGGTATGTCCTGGCCAGAGCTGCTTAAAGAGGCAGTGAGCTCCTCATTATGCGTGGGAAGCAGAACTACGCCAACAACTTGGTAGAAAAATATTAAAGGGGTCCAAGCACCTGACTTTTAAGTGGTGGGAATTTAGTGAAATGAAAGAACATTAATTAGTAACATAAAAAAACATAAGAAAGTATAAAACTCATTGGTAAAGGGAAGTATTCAGTCAGATTAAGAATACTCTAGTACTATAATAATGGTATGCAAATCATTTTTAACTCTAGCATGAAGGATAAAAGACAAAGGTGTTGAAAAGGACTAGCTGTCATGGGTGGGGGCAGAGGGACAAAAAAGAAAATTACTGTCTTAGGAAATCATCAAAACAGACGAAGTGCCCGTTCAAGTTCAGATTCTCAGTAGTGCTTTGTAAACGGTAACGTATTGCATTCGCGTTGCTGAAACCGTCAGTGATTGCAGTAGTTACATTGATAGCACCCCGTACTCTGGTTTCTGTCAAACACCCAAACTCGGGGTGGCCTGCTCGCCAGCTCAAGCTGCGAAGAGCCACCTACACGCCCAGGTTCTCGGGTTGCAGAATTCCATTTTAGAAGCCGAGCAGGGGCCACCCCGGGGCACATGAAGATTCGTGCTTAGTGGTGGCTGTGGCCACGTTCAAGCCTGGCTCCACAATGGAGCGATTAAAGGGGCAGCCGTGCCCATCCAGACGGACAGGATTCAAAACACAGGACAGGAGAAACCAAGAATGAGAAACGCCCAAGAGGCAGACGTTGATGAGGCCCGGCATTACGCAAGCCCTGCTCTCAGTCTCCAGCGTTAGGCAACCCCACGTTACAGGCACTGGTTCAAACCACAGCGGCTGATGCTGTGCTTCCACTCATTACAAGGTCAGACCTCGAGAGGGTTGAAGAGAGGGAGCCAGGAAGCCTAAGTAACCCAAGACCTTGAGGAAAGGCATAAAGACTCAGTACACACTCCCTCTCCCCCAGGACCACCCCAGACTTACTGTCTCCAGGGAGCATGTTTGGGACAGGATGGAAATGCTTGGGCCTGCCCCAGAGAAGAGGAGACTTTGTTCAATCTTAGAGGTCTACAGTTAGGAGAGTCCCTTAGAGTTTCCTGGGTGTCCCCATTTTGCAGATGGGAAAACTGAGGCCCGGGGGACTGTCCAAATCCTCCTAGCTCCAGAGCTCCTGAGCTAGGAGCAGCTCTCAGGGTTTCTGATCTCTGTCCCGGGACCTCTCAAACATCCCACCAAAGAATGTTCTGGAATAGTGTGCCTTTACTCTTTATTTCATGCATTGTCGCCCAGTCTTCCGAGCGTCCCGAACTTGGAATTTCAAATTATAGATATTCATTCATTCAACAGATACCTATGGAGCACATTCAGAGTGCCAGCCAGTCGGGCAGCTGTTACGGTTTCTGCTCTGCGTTCTTGGTCTGTGTCTGTTTGGAAAAGTGCTCCCTGTAGCTCTTCTAAATGGTTAACACCCCCTCTGAGCTTTTCCTACTTTCTGTCCTTTCATTCACTAAAGATGGGCCAGAGGATACAGCAGTGGGCAACACAGACAATGGCCCTTGTGGAGCTGAGATTTAAGTTGCAGAAAACGCACAGCAGACAAGTGAGCAAACATGCATTCTAATGGCAGGTCGTGAGAAATGGCCGCAGCCAAAGAGGAGATAGACAGGCTGGTATTCGAGACAGTAGGGTGAGCAGAGGAGGCCTCTCTGAGCAGAAACCGAATGAAAGTGAGCAGAGTGAACGCTGTGAATTTGGGGAAGTGTCTCTCTCTCTCTCTCTTCTTCTCTTCTCTCTCTCTCCTTAGAGTGGATGAGCACTCAGGTGAGGGGCAGCTTTGGGGCCAGAAGAGGCAGAGAAGGGCCCAGCTGGTGTGGCTCAGTAGTTAAGCGTCCATGAACCAGGAGGTCAGGGTTCGATTCGCAGTCAGGGCACGTGCCTGGGTTGCAGGCTCGATCCCCAGTTGGGGGCGTGCAGGAGGTAGCCGATCAATGGTTCTCTCTCATCATTGATGTTTCTTTCCCTCCTTCTCCCTCTCTCTGAAATCAATACTATACACATACACACATATTAATTAATTATTATTATTATTTTTTTAAGAAGCGGCAGAGTAGCAAGGCAGCGACCTTCCTTGGCTTGGCACACTCCGGTCCATCAGGGTCCTGTTTCCACACCCCCTTCTCTGCCTCTCCCCTGCAGGTGAATCCCCCCACTCCTTTGTGCTTGCAAGCATCTGGGACGTGCCCAGATAGGTGGGGTGGCTTCGTGGCCCAGAGCCCACATGCGGGGCAGGGCCGACTGCCCGGGGTGGGTCTGGCTCTGCCTTCAACAAGCCATGAGGCCCTGGACCAGTCTCTCTACCTTTCTGGCTCTCGGCTTTTCCATCTGTAAAGTGGGAACAAGTAGCCCTTACTTCCGAGTGAGATGTATGAAGTAGGTGAGTGAGTCTGGCTGACAGTCTTCACACCTGTTTTTCCTTCTTCCTGAAACACTCTCTCACTTCCTTTCAGATTTCTGATCAAATGTCACCTCCTCAGGGAGATCTTCTTGCCAGACCCTACTATCCTTGCTCTTAAGGCCCAACTGTGCATTTTTCTCTTTAAGCATTTAAAATAGATGATATATCATTGATTGGTTGAGAGGGGATAGAGTATATAGATACATTAATATAATTTTATTATATCAAATAGAGGCCCTTTGCCCGAAATTTGTGCAAGAGTAGGCCTTCCTTCCCCCTGCCGCCAGCAGGCACCTGGGACTTGGGCTTCCCTTGCAGCCCGGCTTTGTTTGGAAGGTTGTTCGGAAGGATGTCTGGTCTAATTAGCATATTATGCTTTTATTATTATAGATATTATATGGAGAGATAAGATATGCTATTATGTAATTACTAGAGGCCCAGTGCACAGATTTGTACACCGGTGGAGTCCCTCAGCCTGGCCTGCGCCCTCTCAAAATCTGGGACCCATTGGGGGATATAGGACTGTTGGTTGTAGCCCAATCCCCTTGCCTGTGGGGTTCGGGCTGAAACCGGCAGTCCGACATCCCCGGAGGGATATAGTATTGCGCGAAGTGGCAGGTGGCTGGGGAGGAGCCCGAGCCCGGGCCAAGCACAGCTCCCGCTCATCTTGGCCCTGCTGTGCCTGCCGCAGCCGCTGCTCGGTAGTGCTGCCGCGGAGGCGGGAGAGGCTCATGCCGCCGCAGCTGCGCTCGCCAGACGTGAGCCTGGCATCTGGCACTCGTCAGTCAGCTGAGCAGCTCTCCCGCTGTGGGAGTGCATTGACCACCAGGGGGCAGCTCCTGCATTGAGCGTCTGCCCCCTGGTGGTCAGTGCACATCATAGCGACTGGTCATTCGGTCGCTTAGGCTTTTATATATATAGATGTAGACTAAATATATACATTATAATATATTAAATATGATATATAAAATATAGGGCACATTATACTATAGATATGCTATTATGTAATTTGTTTGGTTCCCACTCTATTCCCAGCCCCTAGAACAGCGTCATTCACCTATCAGGTTCTCAGTAACTGTTCAGTGAATGAAGGTGTGAACCAGCCCTTAACCCATGGCTGGGTGTC
Organism: Cnephaeus nilssonii; assembly: GCF_951640355.1. Classification (NCBI taxonomy): domain Eukaryota; kingdom Metazoa; phylum Chordata; class Mammalia; order Chiroptera; family Vespertilionidae; genus Cnephaeus; species Cnephaeus nilssonii. The sequence continues at coordinate 9,890,853 of NC_137077.1, forward strand.
CATGTTCTTATTGCTCTTCCTCATTGTGACTGATTCGGGAGGGGAATGGTTATTATTTACTTCTCATGTCTCCCACTAGACTGGGCCTTCCTTGAGGATTAGGTTAAGGGCTGCTTTTCCAAATTGTACCCCCAGTGCCTGGCCCAGTGCCCAAGTCTTGGCTGAAAGCAGACCCTTCAAAGAAATAAGATTCCCACAACTTTGCAAAGCAGAGTGCTCATGACGGAGAGGCCTCCAGCGCTCGCTTGCACCCGGTGCGGACTGCTGACCAGCACACGGCCCACCGCCTCCTCTCCCCGGCAGGGACAATGAGTCATTGAGGGTCCCGGCACAGCAGCCTTGTGGGGGGAAGGCCCCCCATCTATCTCTTCGCCCAGGACCTTTGCCCTCCCCAGTGCCGGAGAAAGCAGGATCCCGGCCTTGCAGAGGTGGGGCGTGGGAACGGGAGAGAGCCGCCCAAGAAAGAGACAGGGAGAGTCTGTAAAGAAATGCCAGGCTCCGCTGCCCATGCATTCCAGCCAACAGGCCAGCGCAGACCTGCCAACTCCCCCGGGAGAGGGAGCGGCACTCTGACGAGGAAAACACTGCGGCTTCTCGTTCCCAGAATCAGAGATGGATGGAGGAGACCTGTGGGGCCACCGGGAGCCCCTCCCGCTCCTGCACACCTTCCCTGCTGTAGCCGGGCCAGGGAATGGCCCCCAGCGCTGGGTCCCACATCCTGGTCCTCCCGCTCCCACCTGGGACGCGCTCCCCACCTGACACAATCCACCGTGGGGGAAATGGCCCCGATGCCCGCGTCACCATCTGGCTTTGGCGTGCTGGCCTTCTTCTCTCACTCAGAAGCAGTCACCTTTGCTAAAAGGCCAGTGGGTCCCGGGACTTCCCAGTGGCAGGTAATTTTATCCCCTTTGGAAAGAAACGAGGGTGCCCTTCCGAGAAGGACAAGGCCTCGTCCGAGGTCACACAGCTCACAAGTGGACGCGTGGGGTTCAGACTCCCGTGATTTGACATCACACTACCCCTCTCCCGGTTGGCACGGCTTCATACTGGGGAAAACACAACTGGTGTCAACGGTCCTGGGTTCGAATCTTGACTCCTCACAGTTTATACGACTGCACAAGTAACCTCACCTCCTGGTTCCCAGGTCCTTCCATTGTAAAGGGGAAATAGTGGCTGCTTTGAGCTCTGAAAGGGAGAACATCTGTGGGTGCCTGAAACACCGTGGGTGATCCCCCCCTGCCCGCTCTGCCCTGTCCTCACCCTTCCTGGTGGGAGCGGGAGGGAGGAGACTGTCCCGGGCCTGCTCCCACCCCAGCAACCTGGTGGAGTGATCCATGACAAGTTGCTAAACTGTTTTTAGACGCTGTTTCTTCATCGAAGCAGGTCCATCCGCTTCCCGGGCTTGGTAATCCACCAGCTCAGTGGGTTTCACTCTTTTTCATGAACGTGAATAATTTAGAAACCCCCTGCCCTACCTTTACACTGTGGGTGCTTAGGTCTTATTCTCATCAAGTCTGATTCCTGGGTGGGGGCCTGCATGTTGTTCAGCTCTGCCTGCGAGATTCCAAGACCAGGAGTCCAAGGACCCACTTTAAAAACCACTGCCCAGCCCGGCCGGTGTGGCTCAGTGGTTGGGCATCGACCTATGAACCAGGAGGTCATGGTTCGATTCCCAGTCAGGGCACATGCCCGGGTTGCGGGCTCGATCCCCAGTGTGGGGACATGCAGGAGGCAGCCGATCAATGATTCTGTCTCATCATTGATGTTTCTCTCTCTCTCTCTCCCTCTCCCTCTCCCTCTCCCTCTCCCTCTCCCTCTCCCTCTCCCTCTCCCTCTCCCTCTCCCTCTCCCTCTCCCTCTCCCTCTCCCTCTCCCTCTCCCTCTCCCTCTCCCTCTCCCTTCCTCTCTGGAATCATATATAGTTTTTTTTATATTTAGAAAACTAAAACCATGGCACAAGGAGCCATGACGAGGAGCCGCAGGCAGACAACCAGAACACAGGGCAATATGTTATTTTAATGTGACCTTCATAGTTTTAACACATGTGGAAATTTTGCAGCAGGCGTAAACAGATCCATTTGACCTTGCCTCGGGGCGCCAGAGGTTCGGTTCTGGCTCTCCCAGGGCTGACCGTGGGGCCACGGAACGGCCATCGTGTCCTTTCTGAGTCCGTTTCCTCATTTGTAAATGAGGGCGGCAGTCCTGCTTCCTAGGACAGTTGAATGAATCGCAACAGGTTTTGTGCATTTGGTGCAAGTTTTGTACATAAACGTGTGCATGTCATATACTTGGTACTGTCTGACGTAATGCATAGAAGTTAGGGGTTATGTGAAGATAAACACTTCTTTCTGGGACATTTCTTTATTTTCATAACAAGTAATATGTCTGTGCTGTTAAACCTGAGTCCTGGCATTCAGGACTATATCCCTTTACCTTCTGTAGTGTTTATACTGAGGGCAGTCAGGCGTCTGAGAACAAAGTTAGGCCTTGGACAATCAGCCCTTCAGTCAGCCTCAGGGAGCGGACCATTGCTCCCATCTCTGGGGTATACGGGGTGTATCGACCCCTGAGTTTTTCCTACTGCTGGTGACAATGTGTGTTTCTAACTTTTTCTCTTATCAGCTTTAAAAAAAAGCAAAACACCTCTAGTTTGATAATATCACTCCACTGGTAAAACCTTTCTTTGTGCTCTGAGGATAAAGACCACAACCTGGACTGTGGCTTACAGGGTCTGGCCCCGCGCACTTGCCCGCCTCCACTCGCTCTCTCTGCGTCAGCCACGTCAGCTTTGTCCGGGCTCTCCAAGCCTCACCTGTTCTCTCCCATCACTGTCCTCACCTGCTCTGTTCCATCTGCATGGACAGTTCTTTCCTCTCCGTTTCACCTGGAAAACTCCTGCTCATCCTTCAGCTCCCAGCTTAGTGTCACGCCTGCAGAGTCACCGCTCGCACCTCCTGGTGTGATATTCATTGTGACTGTACTCAGCCGACTTGCCGTTGGTCTTCTTGGGGTGAGGGAAGGAACCTGTATGAACAGCTGTTTCAAGCACTCACTGTGCCTCAGGCATTGTGCTGGATGCTTTACATTGATTATTTTCTTTTTAAAAAATATATTTTTATTGATTTCAGAGAGGAAGGGAGAGGGAGAGAGAGAGAAACATCAATGATGAGAGAGAATCTTTGATCAGCTGCCTCCTGCATTCCCCACACTGGGGATCGAGCCCACATCCCGAGCATATGACCTTGACTGGGAATCGGACCGGTGACCTCTTGGTTCCTGGGTCAACACGCAACTGCTGAGTCACAACTGGCTGGGCTGCATTGATTATTTTCAATTGTTGCATCCTTCCTGCGTGGTCAGTATGAGGAGCTACATTTTGTAGGTGAAAAACTGAGGTTCAGAGAAGTTCATTATCTTACCCAGCATCCCTCTGCTCATGAGGGGCGGAGTTGCTGTTTGAATCCAGGTCCGCCGGAACATAAAGCCTGTGTTCTGAGCACCGTGCCACGCCTGCCCCCTGCTTCTTCATGGGCCTCTGTCCATGGCAGGGTGCTGGGCTTTCCGGGTGGGTGGGCTGGTGGCGACCCGTTTCCAGGGGTCAAGGGTCAGGGAAGAGGTTGTTGCCATTTAATTACGTGCAGCAGCCGCTCTGCAGTTGGGCGATTACCGCATTTGTTCACCATATGATGGCTTGGCTCCCAGTCAGCTCCCCAGAGAGAGCCATGCAGCCATCCTTATTACTACCCTCTGTGCTGAAGGGAGGACGCACAAAGAGAGGAAGTGACCACGTGGCTTGCATTGGCTCTGGGCGATCACACAGAGCTTCCTGACTGCGCCACCTCCACACTGCTCCCCGCCCCCACCACCACCACCCCCATCCTGGGCATGGGGCAACCGAGACCTTTCTTTGTCTCTCCTCCAGCCAATTTCTTTTCCTCTCCCTGTGCTTCTCCCCAGCAAATGCTGAGGCAAGAGAAGAGGAAGGGTCGCCGGATGAGGTTGTGCAGCCTGTGCACTGCTCACAGGTGCCTTCCAGTGGGGCCAGACGCCAGCCTGGTCTCTGCTCACCTGTGCTCTGCCCTCTGACTGATGTACACAAAGCTGTTCTCTACGAAAAGGCTGGAGCATGTGGCTAAGGGAAAAGACTGTTAGATAGTCCTGGGCTTCAGCAACCAAACACCTCCTCCCTCCTTGGAGTCTGTATTCACCAAGATGCCCAGAATCCAGACGTCCTGGAAGCCTATGTCACTGTAGTCATCATGAATACCGTTATCTAGGCCTGGAGCTCCTGACGCAGGTTACGAGGACCAAGGCCCTGACCTCTGCGTTCAAGAGCAAAGCCAATTTGGCAGGGTGTTTACGACCACAGAGTGTTGAGTTGAGCAAACGTGGATTCGGGCCCCCAGTCTGTCACTTAACAGCTGTGTGACCTAGGGGCACTCACTCCCCCTCTCTGAGCCTCAGTTCCCTCCTCAGGAACGGTGCTTATAAAGACTGGTTATAATTATTTATGCAAACATGATAAAAACACAGCACTTGCTTCCTAGGTGCCTGCCATTGTTCTGTGCACCTTTATAGGGATTCATTCTTTTAATCCTCTGAACAGTTTATTTTCCAGATGAAGAATCTGAGGCACAGAGAGATGAACTAACTTGCCTAAGGCCACACAGCGGCTAACCTGGGAAAGCCGGGATTGAGTCAGGGCCCTTCTCTAACTCGCCAGGTAAAGCACATAGAAGTCAAGTCCCCCCCAAAGAAGGTGCTCAATGAGCAGAAGCCGGCCCTGGTCTTAGTGGCAGCTACAGCCACCAGGGTCAGAGGCTGCCAGCACACAGGAGATTCTATAGATCCTCTACCATGTGGTTCTCAGACCCTGTTCCTCGAGGTACCCTGGTTTCTTTCAGACTGTTGGGGGGAGGTAGGGGGCTGAGTGGGCAAGATTCCGGCTCCCCGTTCTCACCCCATCACCTTCACCCAGGGGACCAGTTGCACTTGCATCTATTTATATATTAAAATTCCAAGTAAAATTTTTCTTGAAAAAGAACGCTGCTGCCAAGCAAGAGTTTAAACACATGTGGCCCAGCCGAACCCACACATTTTTAAATGCGTGTGCCACAGAGAGGGCAAGTGCTTTGCTCACAGACACACAGCAAGTGAGCTGGAGCCAGAGCAGCGGCTTTTCGCCGAGCCTCCTTCGCGGTCTTGTTCTTTCCCCTCAGTGGCAACTGGAGAATGCCTTTTGCTCACATCTCCCAGTCCCTTCATTCCAGTGCACTCCCCCGAGGCTCCACGCACACCGCTTGTGTCTGTGCCTGGCCTGGGCGCACCCTCCTGCACTTGCTGATAGGTGCCCCGTCCTGGCCACCACCCTGCTCCCACGGCTGGCTCTGTCTCTCGCGGTGAAGGCCGGGCCTGAGCTCAGAGAGGAAGGAGGGCTGACAGTTTCATAGTGTTAATGGGATACATTTGAGAAATGCTAAACCAACAGTCTTTGGAAATGCAGGCCTGGGGCCAGGCACAGAGCTGGCCAGCTTCAGTGAGGGCGGGAGGGGGCTGGTTATCCTGAGGCGGAATTAGTGTCTTTTAAACACTGGATGAAGACATTGTTTATTCATGATCCTGGGAGCACCAAGATAAAACATGCATAATGGATTTGGGGTCTCTCAGCAGACAGCTCTGCTCTGCTGTCTCCATCATCATAACAAAGACTCAGGGCCATCCACTGAGGGGGGCAGTTTTGTGTGGATTCTGTCCCTGCAGCGCACTGTGGGTGCAGGTTAGGAAGCTGAGGTTCAGAGAGGTGAAGGAACGGGCTCAAGGTCACACCCGCTGATGGGGGAGCCAGAATTGAACCAGGTTTCTCTAATTCCCAAATTCACACCCTTTTGATGATGACGAGGTTCTTAAACTAGGACCCTGACCTCTAGGGCCAAGGGCAAAGCCGTGTAGGCTGGATGTTAAGGCTGTGAATTTAGATCAAGACCACTGAGATGCTCTCACTTGGGATGGGTAGTATAGCAGGTACAAAGGTAGTTAAGACATTAGCTGTGGGGGCAGGTTACCATAGCAACAAGACCCCAAGAGTCTTGGCTTGTAAGAGGTGCGACAGAAAGGCAGGACATTCCGTGCTGGGCTGGCCGGTGTGGCTCAGTTGGCTGGGGGTCGTCCTGGGCACCAGGGTGTTGCCAGTTCAATTCCCAGTCAAGGGCACATGCCCAGGTTTCAGGCTCCATCCCCAGTAGGGGGTGTGCAAGGAGGCAGCTGATCCACGTTGACCAATGTTACGCACATCGATGTTTCTCTCTCTTTCTCCCTCTCCCTTCCTCTCTAAATAAAAATAAAAATAAAAAAATCAATAAGACTTGGGTTCACATCCTCGCTCTGCCCTTTCCTGGCCGTGTTGACCTTGGACACATTCTGAAACCTGTCTGTGCTTTCGTTTCTCCATTTGTAAAATGGAGATGACAAGGAGTTTCTCCTTACAGGGGAGAATAAAATAGTATTTGTAAGGCACTTAAATAATAGCGTCTGGCATGTTCTCAGCCTGCATCATTGTTATCTGCCCAGCAGGAGAGCAGTGTGTGTGAAAGAGAGATGATAGGAATGCCTGCCCTTTGGGGCCATGATGGTAAGATTTGGATGATGTCATTCTTCTTATTTTATTTCCCTCTAATCAAATTGTAGGTATGAAACGGTGCCTCGCCATGGTCCATAGCCCATTTGGTTGGTGTTTCTTACTATTGCATTCACATTGTATTCATTTGGTGACTGAATTTCGGGGCATCTCTCCTTCCGATTTTGTGCCCAAAGTGTTCCACTCACCTCACCCTAATCCCGGCCTGGCGAGGACGTAGAGCCGTTGCTGGCATACGGTAGCGGACATTCAGTTAATGTTTGCCGAGTGCTCCAGGTCCACGGGCGTGGGGTCTTGCACCAAGTGGGTCTTCGGTAGATGGAACCTTCTGCAGGGTTTGCATGCCGCAGGGGTTCAGAGCTCAGGTTTGGGAGTCAGACCACCTGGGTCCATATTCGGGCCCAGCCACTGACCGGGTGACTTTTTTAAGTCTCTTAATCTCTCTGTGCTTCCATTCCCTTATATGTAGCATGAGGCTAATGATAGGATCTCCTTTATAGGGATGCTGTAAGGCTTTTAAAGGAGTTAATCCATCTAAGGTGCTTCAAAGAGTATGAGACACATGATAAACACTCAGTGGATAGTAACTTATTATCTTTCTCCTGGGTTTAAGGGTCATGATGGACAGAAGGGCAGAAATGAGTCGGGCGGCTAAGGAAGACTGGGTAGAACTAGGTCAGAGAAGTGGAGTTCAGTTCTTTAAGCCTTGGCCAGCGGCAGGACTATCTGAAGCGCTTGCCTGACATGCAGCCTCTGTCCCCGCTTCTCGGATGTTAGGAGTCATTATGTTTGTGGCCCACGAATCCCGGTTTTCAACACGCCAGGTGAGTGTGCCGCAGGGGGTCCCTGGAGCACACGTTGAGAAACCCCAGATCTTGGCTTTGCAGGGAACAGTGTCTCTCTGAGGCCCGAGGCTTCCTGAGAACAAGCAGATCAGCCACTTCCTGTCTCCTTTCCTCCCTCCATCTCCCAGGAGGGGGCTCGGCTTCCAGATGGGGTCAGTTCCAGCTGCTCCCAGGCATCCCTGAACCGTCCCCCCCCCACCCCCCACCGGGCCTCCCACTCTGCAAACCTCTGGCCCTCAGAGACGTCCCAGCAAGTGTGCGGAGGGCTCTGCGGCTGATGCCCGCCTGCTGCGCCCCTCAGCTGAACGTGGGGCCTCTCTGCCAGGGGTTCCCTGCACGCTGGGCTTTCCCCAGGAGATCTGACTCTGTATCCTTGACTGTCAACAGGCAGGACGCCCACGTCTCTTCTTCAGGGGCCGGGGGAGGGAGAGCAGCAGGAAGCTTGGGACAGAGCTGTGCAGAGACCAGGGCAGCGGCAGCGTGCAGGGGAGTAGGCTCTGCAGTCACACAGCCCCCCTGCTCCTGGCACTTTTCACCTCCTGGAGCTTTGGATGAGCGACGTAGTACCCAGGAGCCTCTTGGGCCCCTCGTTTTTAAACAGGGTCGATCCCGGGAGAGCCCCTGTGAGAATTACGTGAAGAATGAAGCTAAAGCAGCTTCCGAGTGTCTGATGCACAGCAAGAGCTCAGGGTGTAATTGTGTCAGCAGAGAATTGGGTTGGAGGTAGATGGGGGAGACAAGCAGATCTCTGCCCTCTGCTCACCCCTCCTCTTCCTGTCATCCGGACACTGCACCCCACTCTCTGGGATGTTTCTTGGCTTTGTATGTGTGGTTCTTGTCCTCCCAACTAGATTGCAGGCTCAGTGAAGTCATTCCTAGAGCCATGGTCGGCAAACTGCGGCTCACGAGCCACATGCGGCTCTTTGGCCCCTTGAGTGTGGCTCTTCCACAAAATACCACGGCCTGGGCGAGTCTATTTTGAAGAAGTGGCGTTAGAAGAAGTTTAAGTTTAAAAAATTTGGCTCTCAAAAGAAATTTCAGTCGTTGTACTGTTGATATTTGTCTCTGTGGACTAATGAGTTTGCCGATCACTGGCCTAGAGGAATCCTCTGCATGCGTTTGCCACCCACCCAAGGTTTATGGAATACCAACTTTGTGGAAAATGACTAATGATGGGAAATTCCAGTTTCTCTTTTATTTTTTTTTTGGGGGGGAAAAACCTTATTTACATTCCTTTTCATTTCATGACTAAATGAAATAACCTGGAAGTGTCTGGCCCATCCTAGGTCCAAAATACTGCTTTTTAAAGTGAGATGCTGGCAAGTTATAGCTGGCAGGAGACTTCAAGTTCACTGGATTTCACCCCGTGGTTTTATAGTTGAGAAAACTGAGGCTCAGAGAGGGGAAGTGGCTCGCAATTGGGGGATCTTCATCTGAACCACAAAACACGGAAAAGGACATGGGTGACTGTGTTCACGGTTCTCCCAGGCACGGCACTTAACACCGTAGAAGGACAGGAGAGACGTTAATTCTTTACATGCAAGGGGTGCCTTTGGGCGTAGGGGCTTAACTTTCTCTCAGAACTAGTTGAAAAGGGTTGTGATGGGTACCAGAGGTGTGGCTAGCCAGACACCTTGCCCCATCTGAATGCTTCCCATTGTGGGTGAGAGGCACAGGCCAGGGGCTAGTGGTGTAGAAGAGACTGTCCCATTATTGGTCCAAGTGCTTTGTAAAACTAGAAAGCTCTACAAGCAGAAGAAGCTTTGCCTGCTTGTTTGGAAGGGTGCTGACAAAACTCCCAGATGTAGAGGCAAAATGCCTCTAAAACCCAAGTTCTGGTGCCACTGTGTATGTTAAGGTAGGCTGATTGTCGTGGAAAAAACAAACTCACTTATGAGTTCATTGCGAGAGAATTCTAGTTCTTTGCTACTCAGGGGTCCAGCCAGGCCTCTTCCGTCTTATGGTCCATCATCTCTAGGTCCCCAGTATACTGTGCAGGCTGTCCGCATCTGTTAGCTGATGCGAAAGAGAAGGGAGAAGACTGTTTGTAAAGATTTGTACGGGCCAGGCGAGCCAAGCATCATTATCACCAGCATTTTATTCATTCCATTGGCCAGAACTCAGTCACATGTCTGCACCCAACCACGAAGGCCAATGGGAAATGTAGTCCAGCTAGGTACTCAGGTGAAAAAGGAAACAAGTTGGGCCAACAGGTATCTAGATTCTGCTACACTCTGAAACTTTGAACACGTCTCCTCTATTGCCCATCTTTTAATGCAGGAAATGCGGCCCGCTTGCATTTTAGGCTTGTGCCAAGGATTAAAAGAGAAAGTGGCTCTTACAGTGCTCAGGGAGAGAGAATGCAGCAAATTGCTGCTGTTATTAACCTCGCCACCTCCTGAAAGCCTGGCCCAGGGCCGAGTACATAGTAGGTGCAAAACGAACCATTGTGCAGCTGAGGGTCCTCCCACCAGCCTCCTGAAAGCGTGCTTTGCCTCAGCGCGCTGGCGTTTGGTTCACACACACATCTTTTTGACAACTCACCCGTCCCAATCAGTCATTGCCGATTGCCCCTGCCAGCTATGAACGGAAACACAGAAAGGGTTTTATCTGAAGCCTGAAACATCCTGAAAGGAAGAGGCCTCCCTCCTTGGGCCCCTGGAAGGCTGCCCACTGCACCTCACATTCTTTGCAGCCTAGAGGCCGATGGTAACCATGGGCTCACTGAGGGGCTACTGCCGCTGGCTATGGAGGCTGCTGCTGATGCATGAAGCCTGTGGCTCGTGGCCTGGAGACCTTGGTTCTGCGAGCCCCACTGTTGCTCAGAATGAGGAGGGAAGGCCCCACTGTTGTGGGAACTATTGGACTTGATCTGGTGTGCCCAGCTTACCAGACCACGTTTAAGTGGGTGTTATGAATGTTTAAGACAAAGGTCACTGCTCAGGTAGTAGTAATAGTAACAGCTGACACTTCTATATAGTGTTTACTATGTGCTAGGCACGTTAACTAATGTAGTCTTCAAGGTACTCTATGCGATACGTATAATTATATGGCAAATTTGTAGAGGAGAAAATTGGGACAGAAAACATTCACGGCCTCACCCAAGGTGGATCACGGGAGCATATCTTTAGTTAGGGCATAGACTCTGTAGTTCGCCAAAGTCCCCACTACTCCCTAATGTCTCCCAGACCTAGTCAATTGCCCTTTCTCTGTACTTGGATGTGTTGCTTAAGACTGCAGACACTGAACCCAGACCACCATAGTTTAAATCATGGCTCTGCCACAGTTCAGCTGTGCAAACTTGGGAAAGTTATTCACGCTCTAAGTCTGTAGAGTGTGTCTAAAATCATTGGCCTTTTAGCCCGGCCGGCGTGGCTCAGTGGTTGAGCATCGACCTATGAACCAGGAGGTCACAGTTTGATTCCCAGTCGGGGCACATGATTCAGCCCTTGCTGAGTCCCCAAGTTCCATCAACCTTTTGATGAAACTCTTGCATTTATGACATGCTGGAATTAGCTTCTGGCACTCTTAGAATAGCATGTAGTGCATGGTAAGTATAATAATAGTATTTGTTAGTTAAAACTCTAAACAGGCAAAGCAGAATACCTGCCGGTCCTTCCTTGCCAGGGAGCGTCAAGAAGGGCAGGGTGCTTGTGAGCTGTGCGGTTGGGAAGGCTCGCCGAGCCGAAGGAATTTGACCCAGTCTGGAAGGGTGAAGAGGGTCTGCGTTCGTGCAGACACTTTGGCAGCATCTGCTAAAAGCCAGACACGATGTGCTTGACATGCATTCGTCCACTCAGGGCTCATGTTCCCAGTGAGGAAACCGATGTTCAGGTGGGTTAAGTGTCGCCAAGGGCCCGGCTGGTAAGCAGCAGAATTAACATTTGAACCCAGATCTTGCTGGCTCCAGGGCGTGTTCTCCAACACTTATCTCTGCCAGGAATGTGGCACTTTGTCACTCCAGGCGCTGCTGCACTCAGCGTTCGAGTGCTCCTCACGGTGCTAGAAGGCCGACTCCCCTTCATCAGTGCCCCGAAACACACCATCTGCCCTACTTCCAGGGCCCATGCAGACTGGTTCGTACCAGAGACTGCAACGCGCATCATGCTGCATCGCCCGCATTTTCCTCTCCATCCCTGACACCCATCCAGTCAACAAACACGTGTGAGTGCTTCCTGCGTGCTAAGTGCATCTGTCGGATGCTGTTGCTGTATCAGTAAAGCAGACAGACGTGTTCCCTGCCCTCGCGTAGCTTGTAGTGCAGTGGACAAGGGGCAGATGTTCATCAAGTAAATGTGCCGTGTTAGAATCTAAGTAGAAAAGTATGAGGCGCTGAGTCTTGCCCAGAGAAGATACCCAATCCATGTCATTTTGTTGTCTGGGGGGGGAGCAGAGGGGGGTAAAAATGACTGTAGCATACACTCCCTGGTCTTTATATCCTCAAGGGGGAAAAAGTGTATGGACTGCAGGCTGTCAGCCAGGCATTGCACGGGGGACCTAGAAATGAAGTAAGGATTGTGTAAAGCTATTGCCCTCTCAGAGCTTACAGTCTGATACGGAGGCTGACATGTAATTTAAAGCAATCGCACACTTAGAGAAGTCTGTGCAAAAGATAAAGCTGTCCGCTTTAAAATAGGCAGGGCGTGCATCGTGTTCTGCTCACTGGACAGCTCTGGGAAGAGTGCCGGCACATAGTAGGTGTTTAGTAAACAGTTAGTGAATGAGCAGTGAGCATGGCATCTGCACTGGGTTTTGAAGGACGAATAGAACTTTGTGGGGAAGTCTCCTGGGACTTGGCAGGGCTCGGGTGTAAGAGATTCCGTCGGGACTGAGAGCCGGAGGGGCGTCTGCTCTGAACAAGGGCCCCGTGCGGAGCGGCCGCTCCATCCCAACCTTCGCTTGACTCCAGTCCACCTTTAAGAGCTGGTCTCCGGGTTTTGATTGGAACGTTCCACCGGAGAAGGAGCCGGAAGGTCACACTCGCTCAGGATATTTTAGCTGCTCTTGGAGGTTGTTACATCTCACCTCCTCGCTTCCCCATAAAGGGACGAAGGCTCAAGAGGGGATTATCTTGGTCCAGGTCTCGGGCTGTTCGCTGTCGGGGCCAGGACAGGAAGCAGGTGGTTAACTCCAGGCCTCTGTCCTTTCCATCGGAGGAGGGGCTTCTGAGCCTTTTTAATTAATTAATTAACTTTTATTCTAAGCGGCAGAACCCTGTTTTCCAAACAAAAGCTTATTTGGGTAAAGTCCGATCTTGCTGCCTCCAGGGCCTATCATTTCCTGGCTGAGGACGCGGAAACTCAGAGAGGTCAGCTACTTGCCTGCGGTCACACAGGTAGTAAGGACCGTTTCTTTTTCTTTTTTTTTTTTTTTTAATCCTCACTCGAGGATATTTTTCCATTGAGTTTTAGAAAGAGTAGAAGAGAGAGGGAAAGACAGAAACATCGGTGCGAGAGAAACACATCAATGGGTTGCCTCCTGCACGAGCCCCGACCAGGGCTCGGGCCGGGAAGGAGCCTGCAACCAGGGTACATGCCCTTGACCGGAATCGAACCTGGGACCCACTGAGCCAAACCGTCTAGGGCACCAGCCCAGGTTTCTTGACAGCCCAACCTCCTCCCTCCCACAGAGACACACAGAGACACACACATATACACAAGGAAGCCATCATGCTTTTTGTCAGATCAAACTGCCTATGTCATTGCTTCATTTAGTCCTGACAACAGCACCATTTCTTTATTCAGTGAACTTTTATTGAGCACCTACTGTGTGCCAGGCACTCTATGCAACTGCTGCAAGCAGATGTAGCATAGATAGGTGGACAGACATCATAGGAGTAATGACAAGTGTGATGAGTGTTAACCAAGGGAGAAAGGGAAGTGGACTCCGGATGTGTTGTTATCCCCATTATAGAGATGAGGAAACTGAGGCTCAGGTAGGTGAAAGACCCGATCACCATCGCAGGTCAAATAATAGAAATAGCTGAAATTCATTGCGTATTAACCACAGGCCAGGCATGCTGCATGAACGAACTCAAGTCCCCTTAACAACTCTGCGATGTAAACACTGTTACTCTCTTCATTTGCCCAAAGGAATGTGAGTCACAGGCTGAAAGTAACTTGGCTGAGGTGGACGGGGCCAAGTCAGGGTTTGAACCCAGGCCGCCGGCTCCAGAGCCTGCGTGCCTCACCCTTGGGGAGCCAGGTGTGACTGCCTCCGCCGCTGCTGTTTCTGCAGGTGGAGCCATGGGAGCCGGGTCACAGTCCCCGCCCTTCCCGGGGCATGCTGGGAAGCCCCTCGGTGTGTCGCTGTGTCCCCGGTGAGACACTGTCCCTAGGGAGAGCTCCGCTTTAGGGAAGCAAGGCGCCCTCTCGGGACAGGGACAGCCCCACGCCAGCGTCGTGCTGGGCAGCCTGGCTCGGACGCACCTTCCTAAGTAAGCCGCGCTCCCCAGCCGGGGCCTCCGATCTCAGCGATTAGAGGGAGCTTTATGCTTCAGGAATCTGAGACCGCAGCAGAGAGGAAAGCAATGTCCCCGCCGCCCCCGCCACCAGCACACGTTTATCTCACAGGCAGGCGCCAGCCCAGGCACTCACATTCCTGCAGGGCCCAGGGTGCTCAGCGGTTGGGCCGGTGGCTTGGCTGGGCTGGGGTTGGGGGCAGAGCCTTCAGGACCTGCTGGCCCCTGGCCCCATCTGGAGACCCAAGGAGAGCCAGAGGAGCTCTCCGAGGGGCAGTGCCCATGCCCAGGCCTCCAGGGGAGTGGGAAATAGGGTCCTCCGGAGGGATGGGGTCTTTCCAGGGGCTGAGTAGGGGCGGGGCGTGCAGGTTACTAACCATCCCCAGAGAATCTGAGTTCTGAACTACCCGCCGGTGATAGCCTCACACAGAGAAGTTAGTGTGTCTATAGAATCATCTCACGCGAACCTCACAGTAGGCCGTGGTCCCTCACCTGCAGCCTGAGAATCGTGCTCATCAGGTCAGGCTCGCACTGAGGCCAGGCTGGGAGGGGGTTTCACCGTGTCCCCTTCCTCACAGAGCTGCTTGATTCAGGAAAATGCTTTAAAAACAAAAATTCTGTGACGTGTGATCTTTTGCCGTCTCGTGTTATTACAATGAACGTCAGATGTCGCGATTATCCACAAATACCCACCTTCTTTCGTTAGCCTATTATTGTGGTTCTGTTTTCCAGCGATTTATCGAAAGCTTCCTTGAAGGCAATTTGATGTTTAGCCTCTTGCCTCTTCTAATAGTTACTGTGTTAAGTTTACTGTAGAATGAAAGAAGTCAACTGTGAATGTCTATCTTTAAGGTTTCAGTATCATATTTGTATGTGAGTGTTCCATATATATATATATGTATATTTCAGAGAAGAAGGAAGAGGGAAAGAGAGATAGAAACATCAATGATGAGAGAGAACATTGATCGGCTGCCTCCTATACTGGGATTGAGCCCACAACCTGGGCATGTGCCCTGACCGGGAATTGAACCTTGACCGTTTGGTTCACAGGTTGACGCTCAAGCCCTGAGCCATGCTGGCTGGGCTGTATGTGTGTGTTTCTTGTCTTCCAAGCTAAACCCCAGACTCCCCAGGGCTGACCCATGTGTAATCCTTGGCTGGGATTAGCATTTATTGAGCGTTTTTCTATGTGCCAGGTACTGCTCTAAGTGTGTTACATGAAGTAATTCATTTAATCCTCCCAACAATCCTATTAAACAGCACAGTTATGATCCCTTCTTTGCAAGCAAGGAAACTGGCACACGGGGAGACCACGTCACACGTCTACCTGGCTGGTGACCTGGCCCCAGAGTCCTCACTCTTAGGCACTGATGCTGTTGCCTCCCAGGAGCCCCTCACTCAGAACCCTGCATCTAGGAGGCAGCGGACATGCATGTGAGTTTCATTTCAGGCCCTTCTCTTCCGCAATTGTACCCTAGTGAGTAACCGGAGAAATGAGCCTCAGAGATGCGAGATAACTGGGCTTTCACTGCGCGTAACAGAAAACCCGCCATGTGCACGGCTGGCAATAAAGACGTTTCTTTTTCTCACAGAATTAAGAGCCCAGCTGTCGCTGTTTCCAGGTTGGGTGCAGTGAGAGAATATGCCGTCCAGGATCCAGGCTCTTGTCTTTCTGTCTCCGTATTCAGCATATTGGCTTTTTTTTCTCATGATCCTCCCCTCGGTGTCCGTATTGGTCTGGGTTCCTGCTGCGGGCCAGTTCCAGCATGTCATAATTACAAGAGTTTCATCAAAAGGTTGATGAAGCTTGGGGGCTCAACAAGGGCTGAGTCACATATGTAATCACATATGTTGGAATGGCTAATAGGCACTTCCCCCAGACCTGAATAGGATGATTGTCTACTGCCATACAGCTCAGGGCATCTTAATCTACATGTTATTGCCTCCTGTTGGTCAAACACCTGAACAGTTGTAGGCTATTCCCCAATCTGATAACGCTTCTGTAAACCCTACCCTTTGAAGTATATGTCTCCACCTTGCCTTAGGACAATTTGTGTTAATAAAAAGCACGGGGTCCTGAGTCAAAGAGAGCCTTTAGCTCCTTTAGCTGAAGCTCCTCTGACCCCCAATGCCTTTCAAAACTATCTTTCGTCCTTGGACTCCTACTTGATCTACGCATAGCCTTTCTCCAGATTGCTGCACCCTTCTTAATGCTGGGACAAGAACCCCGGCAGGTTCCCCAGAGTAACGAAGCAAATAGGAGGAATAGAACACGTATATGTATATGCTATGAGGACTTAACTCACATGTTTATGGAGCCTGATAAGTCCACGGTCTACGCATCAAGCTGGAGACCCAGGAAAGCAGATGGTGTAAATTCCAGTCCGAGTTCAAGTCCAAAGGAAGAAAAACACTGACATCCAGGGAAAGAGAAGGATCCTTTCTCAGTCGGCCCTGGATTCTACTCAGGCCCCTGACAGATGGACGGGGTCCACTCACACGGGGAGGGCAGTCTGCTCCACTCCACCCCCTATTCAAATGTTGACCTCATTCAGAAACACCCTCCCAGTCATACCCAGACCCTGGGCGCCCATGGCCCAGGCAGCGGGACACATAGAAGTAACCATCGCATTGCCCCGCCGTGGCCGCCTTCATTGGAGGAGCCATGCCAGCGATCGGGTCAGGAAGAAGAGATAAGCCAACTGAGGCACAGAGAGTCTAAGCAGCTTTCTCAAGCAGGAGTGGCTGAGCCAGCACATGAACCCAAGCACAGTGGCCAGCATTCATTGATACTAGATAATTCGCAAAGAAACCTGGGTGCATCGAACTGTGTACATTCTCAGAGGATCCTGGAGACACCGCAGTGGATAGTCTGGCTGCCTGCAGAGAGGAGGCAATTGCTCTGTGCCTGGAAAGGGGTGATGGGAAACCTGGGCAAGCACAAAGACGAGGCAGGATTTAGAAGCCATGGGAATGCCAGGAAAATCCTCAGTGTGCAGTACGGGCAACCAAGTATTGTAGGGGTTTTTACATAGAAAGGACTGTAATCTAGGGACCTAGGGATCTAGAATGTCATTGCAAGGACTGGTCTCCCAGTCTAATTATCATATTACCCTTTTATTAGTATAGATATATGCACTTACAAGTATGTTTGCATATTGAAACATGGGAGGAAATACATTGGAATGCAAACATTGTCTCTGAATCTGGGACAACTGCATTATCTCACCCTCTTTTTTATATGTTGCTGTGCTATTTGATTTTTTTCCCCTTTAAATAAGCACATGTGACATTTACTAACAGAAAAATCTTATACAATTATTTTTTCCCTTGGGTGGACGGGGGAAAATGTAGACCCTGAAAAGCTTGCTGGGCACAGTCACTGCCCTTATCTTCCCCCCAGATCCTTAGAAAGCCGGCCCTTGTGAGGCCCTGGAATCAGGGGCCTTTAGAACCGAGGACTGGAGCTGAGGGCAAAGGTGAGTAATTAGAGTTGGGGCAGGAGGAGCGATGAGGAGGAAGATGTGCTAATTTTAGCATCTCTGATAGAGACTTGGATTCCTATGACATCCCCTCGCATGCTTAGCTCTGTTCTTCAGCCCCGGCCCAGTCAGTGACTGCAGGGCTAACACGGGCATGGGTAGACTTCTGATTGCAACAAAATGCTTGAAATCTCGGCTGCTTTAAATAGAGGTGTCTGGCACCCTTTTGGATGGCAGGCCCGCACTCACCCTGGTTTAAAGCCCCACGGTGAAGCCACTTGAGTGCCAGCTTTCCCTTCAATCTCTAAGCAAAACTCTGACCGCCCCAAAGCCGGGCAGTCCCTCCCGCCGGTGAAGGTTCCCAGCTCAAATCTCGGGCCTCCTGCATCCCTGCCCTATCTCCTCCGTCATTTAACCTCTTGTTCTTTCTCCTCCGTCCTATCTTCAAGGATAAGGATGTAGAGTATATTGCACACTTTGTAGGCCCTTTACAGAATCGTAGTATTTTATCTCTTAGGTGACCTTAGAAATAATGGAAGTGATAATAGCTCTCTTTTATTGAGTGTCTATTCAATGCCGATCATGTGACCTACCCATAAAACAACCCTATAGGATGGCGGTATCTTAAAACAACCCTATAGGATGGCGGTATCTTAAGATTAAACAGGCACTTAACAAAAATAGATGTACAAAAAATGGCCAATAAGCACATTAATCACCAGGAAGATGCAGATAAAAACTGTAACAATGTATCAAATGAAAAAGACAGACAATCAAAATTGTTGGCAAAGATTCGGAGCAACTGGCATGCTCATACTCTGCTGGTGGGAGTGTGAAATAGTACTACCCCTTTAAAAAAACAGCTTGGCACTTTCTCACGAAGTTAAATATATATGTACCGTATATATCAACCATTCTTCTCCTAGCTTTTTCCCCAAGAGAAACAAAACATGTCTACTAGATGAGTTGTACAAGAATTTTCATAGCCAGCCTGGCCAGCATGGCTCAGTGGTTGAGCGTCAACCTATAAACCAGGAGGTCACAGTTCAATTCCCCATCAGGGCACATGCTCGGGTTGCGGGCTTGATCCCCAGTGTGGGGCTTGCAGGAGGCAGCCAATCAGTGGTTGCCACGGTTTGGGTCACATGGCCCTTTCCAAAGGTCCTCTCGCACCTTGGCAGCCAGCGAGGGGGGAAGAGTGCATTTGCTGGCAAGACAGGGATGTATATAGTGCGGCGTGAGCCTCGAGGGCCATCCCATCACCTTTGCCGTATTCTAGGAGGTCACAGGGGCCACTCACGCTCGGGGAAGGGATTGGGTGAGGGCGTGAGCACCAGGAGGCAGGGTCACGCCGACCCCCTTCCACTCCATCCTCCATAACACATGACGCAGATGTACCTCAAAGACGTCATTTTGAGCAAAAGAAACGACACGAAAGACTGCAAACGTTAGAATTCCACGGACAGGACCTGCCGTCTAGTCCCTGAAAGATGAGTGGTTGCCTGGGGCCGAGGGGTGGGGGTCGGCTGTGGAGGGCTGAAGGCTACTTCTGTGGTGATGAAACTCTGTATCCAGACTGGCAGGATGGGTAGATGGTTGTATACATTTGTCAAAGCTCATCAAACGCCCGTGTTAAATGGGTACATGTTATTTCATGCAAATGATACCTCTGTAAAGTACATTTTTAAAACAGGCCCACAAACGGCAAACTTTCATCGCCATTTTACCTGTGAGGAAGCGGAGATCCGAGACATGCCCACAGTCACACCGCGGGGTGGGGGTGGGGGGGGCCGGGGTTCCGCGTCCCTCCAACTGCCAAGCCGTTCTCTGTCTCTGTGTGTGACCTGACCTCTAACTGTCCTTGGGCTGCAGTTTCCACTGAGGTGACACCTGGAGCCTGGGGAGCTAAGGGGGTGCTCCCGAGGTTTCTCCGAGGGGCAGGCAGTCTCAGGCTTGTGTTTTCTGGTTCCTTGAGCCGCTCGGTGTTCCAGGCCTCATTCAAGCCTCGTAGTAGATTCTGAGTTATGGTTGCACTTTTAAATGTATCCAGATGGGTCGTTGTAAGTCTACTTAATATTTTCTCTTGAAACACATAACCCTATGAGCCAGTTCTTTAAAAGCACAGCCTAGGATGGCCCCGGACACTAACGCTTCAGCAGGTGTGCCGTGTGCTGTGGGTTGCCTGCCTTCTTTCTTGTCTACCAGATCCTGAGCTGATCCAGATCTGGTGGCCTTAGTACTTTGAGGAAACACAAGCCCCTCCCCGATGCCACGGTGAGTCTTGGTTAGTTTCAGCAGTGTGGTCATTCTGTTACCATGGAGACAGATGTGCTGAGGAAGGGACCTGAGAGGCAGGTCTGACCAGTGGGGCCTGCGAGGTGGCTGCCAGGGGACGCTGCAAAGGCCACCACGCCTCTTCAAAGCCACCAGGAAAGGGCCTCTTTCTCACAGCCATGAGGCTGTGACCCCGGGAGCCAGGGCAACTCACGGAGGACTTGGGTCCAGAGGATGACTCTGAGCCTCTGACTCCCTCCCCCCTTTCACTGTCAATCATTGCTCGGTGATGTCAGTCATGCACTTCATGGATTGATTGCGTCATCACTGTTATTTGCAGCCAGAATCATTGTGCACCCAGAAGAGAGAAGCAGAGGCCGTCCAACACCTTTTTCTTTGCACCCAGCTCCCTGGTGCCATTCTTCTAGACACATGTATGCACTACGTTCCGTACAGATGGGTGGCAGGCAGCGGGTGGCGGGTGTGTGAATGTTAAGGTGAGCTTCGTTCTCAGAGGAGTTTGTTGGTAGCTAAAGGTCAGACACAGCCTCACTGCCCATCCGCAGGGTGCCGGTGAGAGAAATGAGGGCAGGGCCCTACAGTGAGGTACAATCCCAAATACAAGAAGCACCGCCGTGGGTGCTGACATGAAAGGCTGGCCCAGATAGGCTGCCACGTAGGAAAACAAGAGTCAGAACAGCACCGAGGAGGCTTTGACGTCCACGGTCATTGAAAACGCCTGCAGTCATGGCCGGGCTTGCAGTTCAGGAAAGGACCCTGGAAGGTGGACACAAGACCCTAAACAGCTCCCCCATGGGGGGGCCCCTGAGGACAGTGAGCGGAGGTGGGGCTGGAAGGAGCCAGGCTGCAGCGACATCTGCACAGCAGGGGGACCTGCAGCGTGGAACCGGCTGGCGAGGCCAACCTCTGGAGGAGGCAGCTGCGAGGTTCCGGAGGGTTCCCAGCAGGCCTGCCACAGGGTCTCGGGTCCATGAATGGCCTGTGTTTAAGATATCAAAGAAGGTTTTTTAAAAACCTTATGCATGGAAACTCTGACCAGCGTCACAAATAAATGCCGCCTACCTGTCAGCGTTCGTGATCGGAATTGTCACTCTCAGGGGCTCCCTGTGTGCCGGACGCTGGCCTCCCTCTGGTCGGGATTGGCCTGTTCCGTCCTGTCGCCGCTCTGTGAGGTACGTGTCCTTTGACCCGCCTGTTCATCACAGACGGGGAAGCGGAGGCGCCGAAGTGTGCACTGATGTTCCAGGACCATACGGCTGCTACGTGGTAGAAGCAGGGCCCGAGTCCACTGACCACGCCCTACACAGTCCACTCACGGACCTCTGGGGTTTTGCAAGGGTTCAAAGAGCTCATAGGCGCTCGGCCAGTGTTTGCCTCCACCCGTGGTCCTCAGAGCAGTTCATGCACCAGCAGGTCAGACGTGTATTTAAATTCTTAGAAATGTTGCCCGGTTCAGCCAGACATGTGCTACTTGCTGATGTGTTTCTGGTGTCGAGTATCTAAAGTCCCACCCAGCTGGGGAAAGAGTCCATCTATGCCCAGCTGGACTTCGGAGAAACGTACCTGAGTGTTGTGTCCACAGTCACCACCTTTGTTCTTTGTCCAGCAGCCATGGAGTGGCCATCGCTATGGACTCGGGCAGGGAATTACCCTGTGATCTGTCGGTGATACGTGACGGTGGTCTTGGGAGGCCCTGAGACCCGACACACCCTGCTTGGCCGTGTGCTCTGTGCACACCAAAGTCAGCTGCCCCACCTCTGCTCTGTGAGACAGAGATCACAAATGCCCCCCTTCTTTCCTCAATGCCTGTCACGTCATAGATGCCCAGTAACGGTGCATTGAATGACGAGGCCGTCCCAGGTCACCTGGTGGCAGCTGTCATTTTTGCAAAGGGCACCTAGCGAGAGTTCCCATCGCGGCTATCTGTTCAGTCACCTGGAGAACTTCCGAGAATCCCAGCCTCGGCCAGTCACACAGGACATCGTCGGGCGGAAAGAGAGGGAAGGTGTGGGTGTGAATAGTTTGGGGAGCTCCCCACGTGATTCCAGTGTGCAGCTAAGCTGGAGAGCCCCCACTTAGAAGAACTCCCCCAACCTGCAGAGTCCCAGTTCCAGACACGACAGGCGAGACCCACAGGGCTTCCTCCAATGCTGCCCCGCCTCTCCTGCTTTGATGGGCCTGAGCGGAGCCGGCTGCAGCCAAGATCCTGTCGTAGGAAGTTCCCGGGCACAGGGAAGGTGTAGCTGGAAGCACTTGCGCTGGAAGCCCTGGCGGGGGGAGAGTCCTAAAAATCACTGCCATATGTCTCCAGCGGGGAGGGCAGGGCCCGCCTCGCTCCCTCCACGCTCCACAGCCTCCCTCCCGTCAGCGGCTGAGTCCTCGCCCAGGGAGGCCCCCAGAGAGGCTCCGTTTAGTCTAACAATTTTATGGCGCATCTAGACTCCTCGGTAGGCCAGGCCCCGGAAATCCAGAGGTAAACCCAGCATCGCCCCTTCCCTGGCGGGGTTCACAGCCCAGAGGGAGGAAACGGGAAGTCAGCCGACATAAATCACCAGCTCGGAGGCTGCGTGCTGAGACCACGTGGAGCCCATCACGGAGAAGCAGGGACTTCGCAAAGGGGCTCGTGGGGCTCCAGGGGGTTTTACAGGGGTGGGAACAACCCCCAGGCGTTAGTCTTTTCCTTTTGAAATATTCATATGTATAAAGCCTGGAATAATTGTAAACATATGTGGTGGAGCACACCAATTGAGCAAACACTAACATGTTTCCATATTTACTCCAGACCCTTTAAAAAAAAAACCCCACACCAATTCTGAACTATTTTAAACATAGAAGAAACACAGAGAATAATATAACAAACACCCAGGCACTGGGGTGGTGAAGACCCCCCAGCCTGGGGCCAGGCTACCTGGCTCTGCAGTGTGACCTTGGGGAGGTTACTGAACCTCTCTGTGCCTCTGTCTTATGTTTTAAAAAACCCCAGACACCTACCTCGAAATGTAATTGTCAGGATCAATCAAGGAAAAGCTGTAAGAAGACAAAAGGGCCTCACACACACCAGGAATCAAACCCTGACCTCCTGGTTCATAGATTGACACTCAACCCCTGAGCCACATGCTGGGCCATAGATACTTGTAAAGGCCCCTCTCTCCACCCCTCCCTGTCTGACTGCTAACTGAGGAGTGAAAGTCGGGAGGTCAGGATGGGCACGCCACTGCAGGGACCCTCCAGGCGGTCAGAAAGGATGGAGCCTGATGGGCGATGGGCGATGGCTGGGAGGAGGCTGGAGAGGTGGCCGGGCGGGTCAGGGTCCCCACCAGGACCTCCGCGCAGTCCAGGGACCCCCACCTACGAGCCCACCGCTCTTGCTCCTGAAAACAAGCAAAAAAAAAACAAAAGATAAAATACAGAAACCTCACACTTGCTCCTCACCTTGGACAATCCCATGGGGTACGGGCTGGCTTTGAGAGAAGAGGGGAGACCTGGGGGAGCGCAGGAAGAGGGCTTAGCCCCCCTGAAGTCATCAGGGCAGGAAATGAGTGATTCGGGGCTGTAGCCCAGCCAGGGGCCCCCAGTCTTGCCTCCTGAGAACCATGCCCCCTCCAGGGGGTGGTTTCCTGCTGAGCAAGCGGATGAGGGGCCCCTGGCTTGTTCGGTAGTTCACCTGATGGCACCTCCATGGCCTGTCAGGCCTGGCTGTCTGTGGGGAGGGCCTCTG
Organism: Cnephaeus nilssonii; assembly: GCF_951640355.1. NCBI lineage: Eukaryota > Metazoa > Chordata > Mammalia > Chiroptera > Vespertilionidae > Cnephaeus > Cnephaeus nilssonii. The sequence continues at coordinate 9,914,287 of NC_137077.1, forward strand.
GTCGAAATGTGCTCCCCGTCACCCCCCAGCAGCACCATCATTTTTTATCTCAAAATGGGCTTCCCCCCTCGCCCTCCCCTGCGCTTCCCCAGCCGCGGCCGAGGAGCAGCTGCTCTGAGCCCCATCTCTCATCGGCTGCCTTATCTCCCCGATGAATAATGTTCCCTTCCCAAGCAGGCAGCCTGGCAGGAGGCCCGCGGCTGGAGCCGGCCGCTGACAGCCCCGGAGCCCGGGCAGCTGTCGGAGCCGCACCCGGCCCGGGCCTCACGTGGGCGGAGGACAAACCCGCCCAGGGACATGCCACCTGAGGCCCCATGGCCCTGGCGAGCTGCAGCTCACAAGCACAGGTCTGTCGAGCACCTGTCAGCACCCCTGGGTGCAGTCACCCTTCTGGGTGCTGGGAACATGGGTGGGCTGGGGACTGTTGGTGGGAAATGTGACTTGTGCCTAATAATACAAACCTGTATACTTAGTCGTTCTGTGGTCTGGAGAGGGTGTTTAATCTCCCCAGGTCTCTGTTTTCCTCATCTGTCAAATGGGCTCATCATAGTATTGGGTAGTTCTCTGCTCAGATCCCCTTTGCCAGCCAGTGCACGCCCCCCTCCAGCACTGTGATGCCACGGTAGCAGCTCTACCTCCAGCCTTCAGAGCCTAGGGCTGATGGTGCCATCTCTGGCACACCCAGAGGCTGACTGCCTCTGCCATCTCTCCCCTCCCATCAGGGGGTGGCTCACTGACTGAGATTGGGGACCAGAAGCCCGGCCCTCCTCCCTCAAGGTGGACAACTCGGTGGGACTATGCATGCCCCAGAGGCCCCGGTGGATCAGGCCAAGACTAGACTTAGCCGTGACTGCACCCTCCTCTTCCTGTCCCGCAACCCTCATCCTCGACAGCTTCTTCTCAAGAGCACGCCTGCTCCGTGAAACCTGTGTGGGGCTCTGCTCCCAGGGGGCCCAGCCCAAGTGAAACACCCGCTTCGCAGGGGCTTTGTGTGGGGTCGGAGGAGATAAGGCTTGAAAGCCCCTCATAGGCGTCTGGCACTTGGCAAGGTCCCAGTCGTTTGTAATCACGATTCTTACAAACTACCGCCATGTGACAGAAAGTCACGCTTGGACAGATGTGACGGAGAGCCGGGCATTGAAAGCCTTAGTTCCAAGTCCAGAATTGGAGACAGTCACCCCAGAAAGGGCCCTCGGAGGTCACTTAGCCCAATTTTTTTTTTTTTGCCAATGGGGAAACTGAGGCCCAGGGAGGCGAAGCTGTGCTCTCAGACCCACAGCAAGTCAGGGACAGAGCTGGAATCCACGTCACGTTTTCCCACACTCACGCGTGATCTGGCTTCTTCAGATCCTTTTCCCTGCTCGCTGATGAAGTGTGATTCACATCAGAGGGGCCAGGACCCTGAGAAGTGAGGCCAGAGCACGCTCCACTTCCACGTGCCTCTCCTGAGCACCTACTGTGTGCTGGGCACCTGCTAGGCACCAGGAAAAGATTCTCACACGTAGCTCCCAACCCCTGGTTGTTACAGGGAACGTCACTGTTTTCAAAGTGTGTGTGTGTGTGTGTGTGCGTGCAGGTGTTGGCCAGCTGTATCCCAGGAAGCAGATAACACCAGGGAAAGTTTATTGAGAGTGGGCATTGAGCTCTGCCAGCGTGGCTCAATGGTTGAACATCGACCTATGAGCCAGAAAGTCACGGTTCGATTCCTGGTCAGGGCACATGCCCGGGTGATAGGCTTGATCCCCGGTGTGGGGCTTCGATCTGCAAACAGTGGCGGCCTGCAAAGCCCTTTGTTCAGGAGAGTGACGGGTCTCTTTGGACAGTATGCAGAGGAGATGAGAGGGAAGCCCCTGCCCTGGGTGGAGACCACGTCGCCCAGGGAAAGTGAAGGAGGAGACACAACCTGTGAGCCGTCAGGAGATGTGGCGTGGGTGATGTCCACATGAGTAAGACACACTCAGGGTTCGGGAGAAAGCGCTGGGGAGGCTGAGGGCGTGGGGTCCGGGCACAGTGGGTCTGAGGTGAGGGGGAGATACTTGCCTGGGTGGACAGTGCTGGGTGCTGGTGGCCATGCACACAGATGGTCTTGCGTGGGCCTGACCTTCCTGTACCTAACTTGTCTATGCCTTCGTTTTTCAACAATAAGTCCATTGGTGCGCTCCTCCTCAGGGGGTCGTTGTGAGGATTAAAGAGCATAATTCAAAGCCTAAGAGTGACTCCTTGGGAAGTGCCCTATGAATCGGAATCATTTTCACCATTGCCTGTGAGGAGGTGTGGAGCCCCCTGAATGGAGATGCTGCCACCGGGCAGGGAGCCAACGCTGAGCATGGAGGGGAGCCACGGGAAGGGAGGAGCCATGGGAAGGGAGGAGCCACGGGAAGGGAGGAGCCACGGGAAAGGAGGAGCCACGGGAAGGGAGGAGCCACGGGAAGGGAGGAGCAGGCGGGAAGCAGCTGGGAAACGGTAAGACATCTGGGAGGCAGGAGGGGAGGCTGGGCGGGGAGGATGGAGGTGATGCTGCAGAGGCCACCAAGGACAGGGGAGGCGCTCAGGGCCGCTGTCTCCAAGGGGGATTTGCCCCCCAGAGGACGCCTGCAGCGTGAGACATCTTTGCTGTCACACCTGGGCATAGGGTGCTATTGTGTCTAGTGGGCAGAGGCCAGAGATGTTCCTAATGTCCTACAGTGCACAGGACAGCCCTCCCCGCCACGCTGTCCCCCAACAATAAAGAACTATCCAGCTCCAACACGTCGATAATGCGGGGACCGGGAACCCCTTCTCCAGAGCCGCCAGGCTTCTGGGTTTGACTGAGGTGCCACCACCAGCAGATGTGTGACCTTGGCAAGTTCCTGACCGCTCAGTGCCTCTGTTTCCTCCTCTGGAACATGGGGATGATACCAGCAGCTTCCGAGGATGGTCGTCAGTCCTCCCGGAGTGAAGACACGCACAGGGCTTAGAACAGAGGCTCACAGTGCATTAGCTATTCCTGCAGGTCGGGGAGTGAGGGCGGGGCAGAAGCCACTTGACCTTGGAGTTTGGCATTAGGGGCGGTTTCATTGGGGAAGAAAGGGGGCGCAGCCAGAGGCGAGGACTGTGGCGGTGGGTGCATGGGAATCGGGGCTGGCAGGGTGGATTGCCTTGTCCCAGGTGTAGCCATGGAGGAAGAGGAGGACTGGCTGGTTATGGCTGCCCGGCCGAGTGGAGGGGACTTGCTTCACAGTTCACTTATGGATTGACACGAACCAGAAGTTCTGATGATGCCCCAGCCACAGTATCACGAAAATGGGAAATTTCAAAACAACAGAACTCACCACCTTAGCACGTAGCCATTTCCATCTTGCCTTCCCGGACCATGATGTTTACCGCGTTCTAGTTGCCAGCGTCTCTTTCCTATTGTTTTATGTCACATGAAATTGTCCCGTCAGCATTTTCCGTGCTGTTACATCATGGTCACATTGATCTTTTTTTTCCCCTCCCAAAATGAAGATAACCTCATTGTTTTCTCCTGGTTGTAAAAACGTTCTATGCTCTTTTCATTTCAATTTTTTAAAATGCAGTCAGTACCACAGAGTCTGCCGAAGAATGCAGTAACCCCACGTCCCGCCCCACCTTCAGAGGCAGCCAGCTGAGCCCCGGGTGAACATCCTCCCAAACAAACGCCGTGCATTGGTCAGCGTGTTGACTCGTTAACGTTTCAAAGTGTAAACATGACCATCGATTCCTGTTCCACCTCGAAGCGAAGGTTCCCTTGCTGTGGGGGTTGGGCTGGTTGTTTGGGGAAGTGGGGAAGGGGCTGTGGAAGGATACACACACCAACAAAGGAACCAGAATGTTCTGGAAGCCGCTAGAAAGAGGACGCGTTGGGTGGGCTGTGTCTGTGTTTCTGGAGGCTGCTGTCACGAAGTGCCCGGGCTGGGCGGCTGACACGGCAGAGGTGTGTTCTCGTGTAGTTCCGAGTCTGGGGTCTGCGATCGGGGGTGGCAGGGCCGTGCTCCCTCTCAGGACCTGGGGCGGGTCCTTTCTTGCCTCCTCCTGGCTCCTCCTGGATGCCGGCGATCCTCGGTGCTCCTTGGCGTGTAGACAGGTCCCTCCGATCCTGACCTCCTTTGTCATGTGCAGCCCTCCTCTTCCTCTCCGTGTCTGTGTCTGCATTCCCCTCTTCTGTAAACTCCCCAGGCGTCGGATGCGGCCCCTCCACTCCAGCATCGCCTCATCTTCACTTGATTACATCTGCAGGCACCGTTTCCCCTAAGGTCACACACACAGGTAACAGAGCTGAGGACTTCGACGTGTCTTTTGGGGGGACACACGTCAACCCATAACGTGTGGGCTCACCAGGGGGCCGGAGGAGTAGGATGGAGCGGCATGGGCAGCTTCTCAGGAACGAAAGGGAATCAAGAGAGCAGGATACACAGACGGAGATTCTGAGGCTGAGGAGGGAGGTGAGGAAGGCTACTTCCTCCCGCAACTCATGATCCTGTATTGTGAACTTTACAGAGAGGGCCCAGGACTCGGCAGAGAGCCCAGCTGCTCATAAACCCTGCCGGCCACTTTCCCAAGTCGCCACGATGTGCAGCTGGTGGTGGGCCCCACGGGCCTCGGGACAGCATCCTGGTGTCACTCGCCACCAAAAGGCTGCAGGTTCAAATCACGGGCAGGGCACATACCCAGGCTGCAGTTTCGATTCCGTCGGGGCACGTGCAGGAGGCAAATGATCACTGTTTCTCTCTCACATTGATGTTTCTCTCTCTCTCTCTCTCTCTCTCTCTCTCTCTCTCTCTCTCTCTCTCTCTCTCTCCCTCTCCCTCTCCCTCTCCCTCTCCCTCTCCCTCTCCCTCTCCCTCTCCCTCTCCCTCTCTCCCCCTTCCTTTCTCTCTCAAATCAATTTTTAAAAAATGTAAAAAGACATACTCTTTTGATTACCTTAAAAAAAAGTTTATACCCTTTAACCCAGTAATTGCACTTCTTAAATCTATCTTAAGAAAATAGTTTTAAATGAAGGCAGTGATTTTTGTGCAAAGATAAATGTGTGTGAAATATTTGGAATAGCCTATTTGATGAGAGTAGATGATTGGTTGATTTAATTATGATATACTCATTCCGTGGTCTCCTAGGTCGCTAGTAGAAATGATAGTTTTGAAGATATTTTGAGAGTAGGGGAGGTGTTCACACTATAATATTATGTGGAAAGTAGCAAAATAGTAATAGAAAGCACGAAATCCATTATGAGTATGAATGCATGTTGTATACGTTAAAATACATAATTGGATGATAATGGACATTTAAGGAAACAAGTAGAATGGTCATTAGGGATTGTCTCTGAGTTGAGAATTACAGGCCATTTTATTTATGTCTTTGTGTTGTCCAAGTCTTTTTTCTTCCTTTTGCCACATGAACATGTATGCCAGTTGAAGTCAGATAAAGGCAGAAAGTGGTTATGTTTTAATCCAGTGCTGCCTGTGTCACCAGATCCCTGCTAGACACACACGCCTGCCCCCTTCATCCCAGCGGAGTGGGCACAGGAGGCAGGGAGCCGGGGAGAGACCTGGCCGCAGCCTCCTGCTCCACAGGGGCTTTGCCCGGTGACCTGGGGCACACCACTGCCTTGCCACAGGCCTCCATTTATAAACGACGCTGGTTGGACTGGCTCCGTTGTAAGAATGCAATAAGGACGTAGGCGTAATAATTCCAGGCTTCACACCCACCCTCACCCGAACCACAGAGTGACATGACTGACCATTGCCACGAGCACCGTGTCAGCCACACCCGTGAGGTCACAGACCACGTGGCCACCTGGGGGCGAGTTCCGACTTAGCCGGGAGACCTGGCCAGCATAGGCAGGCCTTTCCCTGTAGAGGTATCGTCATTACCTTTGATTATTCTAGAGAGACACTGTTTATTTGAAACTGAGTGTCTGACTCTGGAGGTGCTCAGCAGGTTACACAGTGTGAGTAAACCCCTGCGTGCGGCTGATTTTCTCCTGTGACTGTGAAGTGAGGAATCCAGGACCAGATGGGTCCTGGGCAGCGTGAGTCCAACAACGTGTCAGTCCCCTGGTGCCGTGCAATGGACTCGGGACCAGAAGGCCCAGGTTCAAACGCAGCTCTCCTGCTTCCCGGCTTTGTCACCTGCGGAGATGCGTAACTTCTCTGAGCTGCAGTGTTCCCATCCATGAAATGGGGACATACGTAGTCCCGGCCTTCACCAGGTTGCTGTGAGCGCTAATCGGAGTGGTGTCTGCAGAGGAACCTGATCATGGACCCGGCCATCGCGTTAGCGCCCTTGCGGCTTCCTGGAAAGGGAAGAAGAGCCCGGCTGGTGTGGCTCAGTGGTTGAGCGTTGACCTATGAGCCAGGAGGTCGGGGTTCAATTCCCAGTCGGGGCACATGCCTGGGTTGCAGGCCCGATCCCCAGTGTGGGTGTGCAGGAGGCAGCCAATCAATGATTTTCTCTCATCGTTGATGTTTCTATCTCTCTCTTCCTATCCATCTCTGAAATCAAGGAAAAAATATTTTAAAAAATAATAATATTAAGAAAAATAAAAAGAAAGGGAAGCAGAAAGAAAGTGGAAGTTGTTTTCAGTCATTTTACGTTGTGTTTGCAACTGACCCTCCTCACCCACACCCACCACCCCATCCCATCGTGAACGGAGGGCTCCCGGGCAGTGGCCACACCGGCTCAGTGCTCTCCCAGCGGGCTGTGGCCGATGCATGGCGTTCCCTCAGTGCACAGCGCAGTAACGCTGCTGTCGGCCCCTCTCTCGCAGGTCCTTCAAGCCCGACTTCCTCCTGGTCCGCCAGCACGCCTACAGCATGGCCCTGGGCGAAGACTACCGCAGCCTGGTCATCGGCCTACAGTACGGAGGGCTGCCCGCCGTCAACTCCCTCTACTCCGTCTACAACTTCTGCAGCAAGCCCTGGGTGGTAGGTGGCGGCCGGGCTGACCCGGAGCGAGGTGGGGGTGGTGGGGGGCCCTCCCGGGTCTGAAACGGGCCCGTTCCCCAACGTGGAGACCTCAGAATGAAAAGGCAGCTGAATAAGCAACTTGGATCCCAGTCCCCTTCTTGTAATGATTGCCTAACGAATACCATATAACACATATTATGATATAGTGGTGTCTTATAACGATGTTAGTGGTAAGAGGCAGCACGGTCCTGTTCTGACTAATATTCTGTCATATCACTGTTGTTAGCCGTAGGCACTGTGTATTGGGCACTGAGCAAGTACCAGAACATTGTGCTGCCTGGCATTCGGTCCATCATTATCACGTGCAGGTGCCTCAGAACAGCTGAGGAACCCACCCCGAGTCCAGGCGTGAAGCCAGAACTCGGAGCCCTCTTTCCGACCCCCAAGACTTGATTTCCCCTACCTTTTATTCACTTGTATCATTCATTCACTTGATGTATTTGAGTCTCCATTTAAATGTTACCTGTAAGAGAGGCTTTGCCCAAAATACCACGCCTCTACTCCCCCAACTACGCCTAAATCCCTTTCTTTGATTTTTTAAAATATATTTTATTGATTTTTTTACAGAGAGGAAGGGACAGGGATAGAGAGTTAGAAACATTGATGAGAGAGAAACATCGATCAGCTGCCTCCTGTACACCTCCTACTGGGCATGTGCCCACAGCCTAGATACATGCCCTTGACCGGAATCGAACCGGGGGCCCTTCAGCCCGAAGTCCGACGCTCTGTCCACTGAGCCAAACCAGTTAGGGCCTAAATCCCTTTAAGACACTGCACATTAATCCTTGCAACGCCCCTGTGCAGTTGGCTCCCTCGTTTTCTCCATCCACAGACGAGGACACAGATGTTCAGACACCGGACATGGCTTTCCCAGGTTACGCAGACAGGAAGTGCAGGAGCAGGAATTTGAACCCAGAGTCTGTGCCATAAACTCCTATGTCACGTGCCTCTCTAGAAAGAAGGGCGCGGCAGGCAAGGGACGTGCATGAATGTCAGCAGGTTGTGCTTGTGTGAGAGGCTGAGGGTATAGGAAACGTGCATGGAAAGTTATTGAGCTGAACTCGGTGTGCCTGGCAGGGATGCAGGGGTGGATGCAGCCAGATGCAGGAGATAACGGCTGCCCAGCTAAGGCCTGTGACCTTTCCCCATAGGCAGAGAGCAGCCACTGTGGCTCAGCTCAGAGCCGTCAGACGCTTGAGCCCCGGGGTCACGGGGTGGCTCTGTCATACGAGGTGACAGGGGTTGACCCATGTTCTCTCCTCTTCTGACCTAGTTTTCTCAGCTCATTAAGATCTTCCACTCCCTGGGTCCTGAGAAGTTCCCGCTGGTCGAGCAGACGTTTTTCCCCAACCACAAGCCAATGGTGAGTGGCCTGTATGTGCTGCTTATTCGTGCGATCTGGAGCTCACACGTGTCTGTGTTCTCCGTCCATTTGGATGGAGGAGGTGGGCCGGGGCGGCTTTCTCGGGAAGAACCGCAATGTCTCATGGGAACGCCCGGCCGTCCTGAGGGAAGAGTCCTCTCCCCAGGTGGGATCTAGGCAGCAGGAGGCATGACCACGGCGGGCAGAGTTCCTCGGGACTTCCGGGATTTGGGGCACACGAGGGGACAACCTGAACGAGCATGTGGGGGCCAACGGTTGATAATAAGGGTAAACGCTGCTTCGAAGGCGGGATGTTGTTTTATTTGCGCCTGCGCCGGACTTGGTTTCCACTCTGACGTTAATAAAAGCTGTAGTATTGGACCGGCATGGACTGTTGAAGGACAGTTTCCTTGTGTGTCCCCTTCACACTCCAGCTTTTGAACACACTTGCGGTTGTCTCTGGGAGGTGGTCGGAGCTTAACTTGGACAGCCCGCTGGCAGAGGTCACTGTCCTGTTCAATGGGCTGGAGCGCTCTGCACCCCAGGGCCGGCACCGGTTGGGTGGGAGAGTCCCGGGCAGCTGGAAACGGCCCGAGACGTGCCTGCTTGTGCGGTTGGTCCCGGGAATCCAGGGCTGTGCCTCCACTCGCCTCGGGAAGAAGGGGAGTCTTGGAGAGCAGGGTAGTTCATGGGGTATCGGGGTACCAGCTGGGGACCGTGGCCTCTTGTGGACTTCCAGGCTCAGGCTGCTGAGCTGGACAATCATTTGGAGACGCTGATGGGCAGGACTGCAGGCTCCATGTGGGAGCAGTCGATGGAGGGGTTTGCCATTGACGATCTCTCACTTACATCCGATGCAGTGAGAGTCCCAGCACGCAGGAGGTGCTGGTTAGAATAAGAAGGGCGTGTGGAACCCGGCATATTCCAGCAAAGCGTGACCACAGTGGGGAAATGGAGTGTTGATCCTCAAACCAGCCTGAGCGTGAATCCTCGCTCTGCCTGCTGACTAGATCCTGGGGCAATGAGTTCAAGTCTGTGGGCCTGAGCTCCCATCGCTGAAAACCACGGGTGCGAGAGGAACAACCTCGCTGGGTTGTTGGGATTTAATGAAACCGTGTGTGTAGAGTGCTGTGTCTGGCGTACGATAGGTGTTCAAAGTAGTGTCGCTTTAAAATACAGGCAAAGCTACACCCTGGGACATTGTCAGCAATGGGGCGACAATTGGGTGAAGGGTTTACAGCGCCCGTTGAGGGTGACAGGCGGCTCTAAGCTCTGGGCAGGCTTTGCCGTCTATGGTGAAGCCTCATGAGTTCCTGGCATTGGCCGCGAGGCTGAGCCACACTCAGAATTTCAGGCAGGCATTTGACATCTTTGCAGTCTTCCCCTCCCCGCTTCCATGTGATTGAGATTCTTAGGAAGGAGACGGGCAGGCCAAGTCAGGGCTCCCGTCCGGTAGTACCTGTAGCACTAACAGGTAATCAGGTAAAGATCCCGATTCTGTGGAACTATGGAGGACTATGGACATAGAATCGGGGAGCCAGGGCAGGGCTGGAGGAGCAGCCGGGAGGAAATCTAAGATGCCTCTCCTGAAATTCCCCCTGCCGGGGAAGGACCAGGGCGGGCGGGTCCACGCCGTGGAGGTGAGTGGAGCGCGGGGAGTGTGCAGGGGCCTGGGGCCAGGGCAGGCGGGACCCACCAGCTTCCAAGGCCTCCTGTGATCTGCATCCCCCCCCCCCCCCGGGCGGCGGTCAGGACACAAGGAGGCGAGAGACGGCAGGTGCGTGATAGAAACCACTTTACTGTTTAGAATCAAGGACACACTATAAAAAGTGAACATTATGCAACATTACAAGACAATATACATTCACGGAATATAAAATTCATAAATAACATGGAGGAAAACTGTAAACAGTGCTACAAAATTTAGCAACAAATACATTCCTTCTAGACTGTGTTTTCTCTGGTTGGTACCTCTCCATCACTTCTGGGTCTCAGGACAGCAGACTGGCTGCGGGGGAAGGCGGGGGTGGGGGACCTCGCAGCCCCTCCCCTCGGAGCATGACCCGGTCTCCAAGTTCCTCCCTCCTCACGCCTCCCAAGAGCCACTTGGGAGGCTGCTGAAATCTACCTCTCCTACCCGTCCCCGTTTTGTTTTGCTTTTGCCATCAGATCTTCAAAGCATTTTTCTTGTGCCAAACTATTTTAGTGACTTTTTTTTTTTTTTTTTTTTTTTTTTTACTTTGGGCAGCCAGGAGCCAAGCACTAGGGTGTCATCTTGAGGGAATCCATATTGGCCATCGTCATGACGGGCTGGGGCAGGGGAGGGTACGGTCTCTCTCGGTGTCTCTGAGACAGAACTGACCCTATAAATAAATCATTTATTTCTTGAATTGCTCAGGAACCAGAGTACGAAAAATGGTGTTCGTGGGCTGTAGCCTGACCGCCATTTGGGTCTGGGGCTGGGTGAGGAGTCTCCCAGTATTTCCTGCCTTGCCTCGGGAAGCACTAGACAGAGAGGCAGAGCCTGGCGGGCTTCCTGGAGAGGGAGGCAGAGCGACGGCCGGGGGATACCAAGAGGTCTTGGGATCACAGCGCTCATGGCCCGGGATTTAGGAGAAATCATGGCTTCCCACTGGGCAAAGGGACTAGGAGAGGAGAGGAATGGGAATGGCTGGCAGACTGCCCGGGGCCAGTTGATACAGAGCAAGGACATGGATGTACTTGCGGTTTCCCCGCCTCCTGCCCCCTCCAGAAAGCACGGATGCTGACCGAGAGGAGGCCGGAGGGGCCTCAGGGCCGGCTCCTTCTAGCTTCCCCGGTTCGCCAGTCCAGCCGCCTGCGCCACAGAAGCCTTTACCCTCCGTTCCACTGTAGAATTTGATTCGGGAAAATGGTGGCATGTGGGTTTCATTTCTTTTTCTCTTAAACACAATGTACACATATTACAGCCTACACATGATAAGATTTAGCAAAATACAACGTTCACAATATGATTGAAATACAGAGGTGCCTCAGCTACATAAATGACTTTAAATTATACAGTCAGTGAACAGGTGAAATAAACAAAGCTATAGCTTACAGAAAGCTCCACAGCTGCCCTCTGGCAACATCGCTGTGCCAAGGACCCTTCATTGCCCAGGACCTGCTGTTCTCCTCACCGGGGCCTGGCACGTGGGCCTGTGGTCCCGCCCACGTGTCTGCAGGGAAACCGCAGGTGACTCGTGCCCAGGCCCCGCCCCACGTCCCTGCTGGGTGCGTGGAGGGACCCCGCCAGGGACCGAGAATGGTCACATGCCTCGTGGAGGGGAGGCTGACGTCCGACGGTGGGTAGGGGAACTTGCACAGGTTGGATTGGGGATTCCACCTTGTAAGCCTCCGAGGCTGAAATAAAAATCTTAAAAACGTCAAGTCTGCGGCTCACCCCTTAAAAGACTGCTGACCGAAGCTCCTTCTGCTCACACCGCCCCCTGGGGACGGCAAAGCCTCTGTTTCCTGCGTGCCAGATGTCACGACCGCAAGGTGAGAGGTACAAGGTAACGGACCTGATCCTAAGGAAGCCGGGTGCCTGTACTGTCTCCCCCGCCAACCCCACCCGGGGTTCCGCCAAGCACCCTGCCTGGGCATCTGCGTGCGCGTGCGAGACATCACAACGTCTGCCTGCCGTTTGTTCTCCTGTGTCAGTGGGCAGCTGTTTCCTAACGCGGAATGAACTGAAGGTACAGATGCTAATAGAGGATAAATACCCATGATCTGGAAAAAGGAGAGCAGTCGTGTTCCATGTCCCCATCCTCCCACCCCCATTCTGAAATATAGGCGATCGCCTGCTCTCCGCATCTCATTTCAGCACTAACATTTAAAATACTTTTATTTTAACTGGAGAGTTTATATTATAGTTTTATTTAAAAAAACACAACAACAAAAAACCCCCTACAGCTGACGGCAGAGGCAGGCTTCCCCAGTGACCACCCCTTTAAACCTGTGAGGTGAGGCCCCCAGGAAGTGGCCTTCACCCACCAGTGAGCTGGGAAAGACAAGCCAACCCAGGGAAGCTGGCCATCTGGCCTTGGCAGGACACAGCAGCCTTCCCTCGCGAGCCCAGCCCCCGACCCACGCTGATGCGCGTCTCCCACCTGAGCCCCGCCAGTAAGGCAGTTAAACGAAGGCCCTGGACATGAAGCAGGAGAAAAGGACAGGGACAGAGGTCAGGTGACCCCAGTTAGAGGAATGCTGAGGGTGTTCAGAATCTCAACTTTTAATTAAAACGAAAAAAAAAAAAAAGTCAACTTGGAATGTCATGATTTTCTTCCAACAAGCAACAACAGAATAGAAGAGATTAAACTATTGGTGTATTTAACAGCATGGAACAGAATTCTGTGTCCTGTAAAAAAAAAAAAAATCAGCTTATGTCCCCGTGTGGGTATATGCAAATGTGTATACAAACACAGCCTCCTCGGTGAGCTAAACGCTGCCTTGGAAATAGTATTCTCTGACCAAGTCTACGTGGCTACATCTGTGGATAGTGTCGTATAGGGTGTGTGTATTTCTCCAATTTACATAAGGGCAAGCTCCTGGCCGCATGGACCAAAGAGTTCTCCAGGAGGGAGTCTCGGGGGAGGCGGGGAGAGGAAAGACATTCGTCTCGGTTTTCGCCGGAGCTTTTGTCCAAGGCAGGCAAATAGCCTCCTGGCCTCAGGCAGATGTTTAAGTCTTCACCGGACTAAGAAAGTTCGGTAATTGCAGCCTGGCTGTTCGCTCCAGACTCAGCGACATCTGGTCCGCCCGAGCATCACAGGGCTGGAGGGATTGTGTGTGCTGCTTTATCTCAGACCCTCTCTCACGGTTCCTCCCTTCCCCCTGCCCCTCTTACATGAGAGACACACAGGCAGACATAGTCTGGTTGGGACGTGCAGTAGCATCTCTCAGTGTACCAGATCTGCCGCCTACCTTGAGCCTATCTGATTGCTACCCTTGACTGATGCTCACACAGTTGGCTTTCAGCGGCAACCTTGTCTGTGTCCTTTATGGGCTGGGATGGAGGAGAAGGGCAGAGGGTGGAGGGTCTAGGAGATGCTGGGGGGAGGGGGGAGGAAGAGAGCGGGTAGGCATTCCAGTGCCCACGTAGGGTAGTTTTTTGATTTTTGTTTTCCTAAAAAAATAGAGATTATGTTATATCGTGAAGAAGAGGAGTGTACATTCCTCATTCTCTCTGGCATGGCACCAAAAACTCCTGGGTGGAAACAGGGGATGTCAAAACCAAAAAGAAGGTGTGGGATGGGGCCAGGAGGATGTTTCCAAATAAACTCCATAGGACAGCACAGACTTTGCTTTAAGTGTTCGAAGTGCTAAATTTGCGAGAGAAACAGGCACTAATTTCATTGTCATCATTCGGGAAGAGTTAGTGTCCGAGGGAAGCTCAGCGGGAAGGGAGGGAGGTGAGGCGGGGCAGGGCCTGCCGCTCAGGGGTCTGTGGCATTGATGATGGTTTTGTCTGGGGGGGCCCATCCTCGGTACCAGCTGCAGGAGCCACCCTTCTGCCGGATGCAGGCGTAGTGTTTGGTCTGGTGGCCAGGGTAGCCGAAACTCGCGGCCATGTCGGTCCAGACACACTCGTTCTTGGAGCTCACGAAGCAAGGCGGGTAGTAGCAGGTCTTGATCTGCAATTAGGTAACAGCCACCGGTTAGCGGACTCTGCCATGGTGGACCCAGGCCTGATGCCGGCCCCAGGGCAGGACTCCTCAGAACCTGGGTCCACGGCAGGGGGAGCCCAGCCACAGTGGTCCCTTGGTGAAAATAACGTACTACTGGCTAACTCTTACTGAGCACCTACTGTGCGCCAGACGTTCTGCTAAAGGCTGTGCTATGCTCTTCTCTTTCATTCTGATAACAGCTGTCTCTCCCTTTTACAAATATGGAAATAGAGGCTCAGAGAGGGTAAGCAGCTGAATCGCGCAGCCAGGTCACACAGCCAGGAAGTGGTAGCATTAGGCATTTGAGAGCGCTTCTCCCTCTCAAGTGGCAACAAGCCAGGATGGGCGATCCCCGTTCTTGTAGGGAATTGAGGAAGCGGAGTAAAGCATAAACTTTGGGGTCCAGCTGCCCCAGGCTGGTCATCAGACGTAGCGAGCTGTGTGACTTAGGGCGAGCTACTTAGGGTCTCGGAGCCTCTATTTCCTCATCCGCAAAATGGGGAGGATAGTAATAAAAACGGCAGTGTTGTTTTGAGAATCAAGTGAGAGAACAGCCCAACTCCCTCCCACAGCAGGAAGGCTGCAAGCCTTGTCCCTGTGCCTCGGTCAAGGAGTTGGGCCTGGCTCAAGAGTCATGTTCTGTCGTGTGGGGCATCGGCGAGCCAGCTCTCCTCCCCTCCCCGCCCCCCAGGATGGGGCCGCCAATGAATCAGCTGCTTGAGTGAGCCCACTTGGGACTACTTGGCAGGACCTGCCAGTGTAAGGACACTGTACCTGCCACCAACGTGAGCCGAGGGAGGGGCCGGGGAAGCTGAAGAGCCCTTGGGCCCCAGCAACTGCCAAGGGGGCAGCACAGATGGACGGAGGCGGCGGATTGCAGCCAGAAAGCACTCTGCTCTCGCCTTCCCCGCTCCTCGGCCTGGGGACAGCATTCCTTCCACCCCTGCTCAGACCTGCCCCTCTGCCTCGGCCCCTCCTCACTCCTTTCCCCGCACAGGGGCCCAGCACCCAGTACAGCAGGAGCTGGTATTTCTAGGGCTGCGAGCCAGCACCACCCCCGCCCCCCACCCCGCCTGCCTGTCCCGGGGCTTACCTTGCAGTTACAACCCAGGTGATACCGGTAGTTCAGCCCCTTGCGCTGGGAGATGGTGAGCTGGTCCCACCGCTCCACGAAGTTGCACAGTCCTATGTACACCTTCCCATCGAAGATCCGGCCTGGAGGGGGAGAGAGGGCGGCAGACGCAGGGTTGTTTGGGGGGAGCCCAGCCAGAAGGGGAAGAAGCCACACCTCCTGAGTCCCCACCGTGGGCCAGGTACCGTGCTCAGGACACTTCCGGCCTGAGGTTGTATTATTTCACCCTCGCCTACAGCTTTGAGGAGGGACTGGATCCCCGTTGTCCCGACGGGGAAAACCAACTCAGAGAGGTCCCTCAGACCATGGAGCTGGTTCTAGGGACCAGCTCGTCACTTCCCACACCAGCGGTTTCGGGCTCTGCTTTTGTTACTTCCTTTCCTACACTGACTGCCTACAGGGGTTGGGGCTGAGTTTCAAAGACAGACCTCGTGGGCTGACTGTGAGGTGGAGAGGAACGGGGACTGGCGATCCCTTTTCGCTTACAGTAGCGCGGAGACTGCAAAACCCAGGGATTTCCTCCCCGGGGTGTGTGGTGGAGCTGACAAACCAGCCTGGGTGCAGGAGCCTCAGGGTCCCACCGCGGGCTATGGGAGGTGCCCTAACCCCATACGCTCCCCACAATTCACTGGGCGCAGGCAGAGGTCCTCGGGACACTTCTGGTCAACATCTCCTCCTCCGTCCTTCTGAAGTTAAGGACCGCGGGCCCGGCCAAACCCCGGCCCAGATGCTAAGCTGGCCGTTACCTGTCAGCAGGTACTGGTACTTGTTGACCTCCAGCTTCACGCCACAGAGGCTCTCGGAAGCTTCCGTGTGGATGTACTGCACGTGGGGCATCTTGGTGAAACCTCGGTACATCTGTGGGCGGGAGGAAGGTTGAGAGGAGGACCCGGGCTCCGGGGCACGCTGTCACGTGGTCTACGGGGCTCTGATTCCCCTGACTGGTCATCGCGAGGCCGGCCACCAACCCCCCCGACCCAGGTCCTTCGCTCCGGATCAGGCCACCTAGTCTCCTCTCGACGGAGCCAGCATTGACGCTGCCCAGAGAAGCCTTCCCGTCCAGCCAGTCGCACCTCCCATTCCAACACCCCCACAAAGGCTCCTCCAGGGACACCCCTTTCTAGAAAGCCACAGATGGCTTTGCTGTGAAAGGGGTCTTCCCCGCCTCCCCAACCTCAGGACCTGAGCTCCGAGAAGGCAGCCAGCCAGTAGTCTCTTGATGTCTTGGTGACCTGTCCCAGTGTAGGAAAGCATTCTCACTTACGTTCCCTCACTGTCTCCGCCCAGGAACCTTAGGAGGCAGGCACTCCTGTACCCATTTTACAGATGGGGGAGGGGGAGGCGAGGGACTCAGAGAAATTCTGTTCGGCTGGCGAAAGTTGACCTCAAGCCCAAGGTTCCCCATGCTTTTGTTCCTCGGACCGTCAACTGAGAGCACTGGGTTCCTTCACCCCAGATAAAGCACAAAAGCATGCACACAACTCCCGGGTGTTTAACTAAACCCTCTATCCTGGTTAAACGGCCCATATGTGGGCATTTTTGTCTACAACATAATCTAATACAGTAGTTCTCCACTGCAGGCGATGTTATCCCCACCCCAGGAGATACTGGGCAATGTCCGGAGACATTTTTGCCTGCCACAGCCGGGAGGTGGGGTGGAGGGTTACTTTTGGTGGATGGAGCCAGGGATGTTGCTAAATATCCTATGATCCACGAGACAGCCCCCACAGCAAAGAGTTATCCTGGCCTCAGATGTCAACAGTACCAAGGCTGAGAAATTCTACTCTAATCCCAACCCACTTAAACCCATGACAGCCCTAAGGGGCAGGCAATGTTATGTCAGTTTTATAGATGAGGAGCCTGAGGCCCAGGGAGGTTAATGGCTTGTCAGAGGCCACACGGTTGGTAGATGGCAGAGGTAGGAGTCCATGCTCTTAGCCATTATCCTATGCCTCCCCCCGCCTCCCGTGCACACTCACAAGTTCATGCTCAGGGAATTGATGCAGGGAACTGCCTTGTGACCACTGTGCCTGCTCTGTCGGCGTGTGCTCAGCCACTGGTGTGAACGTGACGGAGTCTGAACCCCTGTGGTGCCTCCAGGTCAAGCCCATGAGGGTTCTGTGGGTCCGGATCTGTCATTGCAACTCTGTGCCTGGGAGCTGCTGGGAGTGGGATGGGCCCCGAGGCGCTGCCCCATCCCACAATCCCTCCAGTGTTCAGCACACACAGGCCCTGGATGCTGGTGGTCTCCAGGGGGATCCCAAGGGTTTACAGTGAGACAGTGCCTCTCCGTGGGCTCCTGGCATGCACTATTCATTCACTTGTGGTAATTAATAAAAAGCCAGCCATCATCTCATTGGTGTCTCATCGGAGTGCCTCCCATTTGGTCTCATGGGCTATTTGTTTTCCCTCCTTGTCTTCTCTTAAGTGGCGGGCAGCCGGCGGGATAGGTGGTCACCAGGAGCTCTGCCATCAGAAGGGGTCTGTGGGCGGGACAGAGCTGGGGAGCCCTGCCTTCTGGAGGGGGCGCTCTGGTAACTGTGTGCAACCAGCCGTGCAGATGGGTCTCATTCACCTGGCCTCCCTTCCTAGCCCTCTCCTCCCTGAGACGGCCGCCGGGGGAGACGCAGCCAGGCGCTGCGCGAAGTGCTGTCTGCACGCGGTGTTCGGTTATGCCGTGGGGAGCAGGGCCCCCACTTCCTCAGGGCTAGATGGCGCCTCTCCGGCTTTAGCGGGAACCAAGGCCTTTTGTGCCCAACGCCTTCTCACTTCGGTGTGGAGGATCCCTGAGTGTTGGGCCAATCTTCCCACTCAGGCCTCGCTCTAGGTCTGTCTTTCAGGCCTCGTCTGTTGGAGCCTCAGTTCATTCCGTGTGGGTCTTTCCCCTTTATCTCCTCTCTGCTTTGTGGTGAGAACCGGCCCCTGCTTAGAGGCCCGTGACTTCGCTGCTTGACCCCTCAAACCCAGCCTGGCTTCGCCCCTGCTCTGGAATTTGCAGGAGCCTCATGTTAACACGGCTCTAGCACCCGCCCACGGTCAGACTCTAATGCGTCCCAAGTGATCGCGTCTGACAAACTCAGTGCTGCTTGGTGGGGTCTGCTCTGAAGATAACAGTATGGTAAATGTATCGTAACGGCGTGTTTTACTCATTCTGTTGTCTTTTCTTTATACTAGTCCTATCTTGACCTATACATTGATCCTAAAGGGTCCTTAGATCTGCAGTCATAGAGACCCAGGATTGGCTTGACAAATTTAGGAGGGTTACAATAGGCTTATCACGTCCTGACGTCAGAGAATTGCAGGATCAGAACTGAAAAGGATGCTAAAGGTAACCTAACCTAGCCAGCGCCGTGGAGGAGTAATGGTAAACCTGGGTTTCTGAAGACAGAGTCTTGTCGCTGCCTTGTGTGAGCCACGTAGAAAGCGACTCAGTTTGTTCATCTGTGAAATGGGGCAAAGCACTTACTGCATAAGATGCTTTTGAGAATTAAGTGACTTAGAATAGCACCCAGCGCACAACATTCAGCAGAAGTCGCTTAAAACCGGGTACACTAAAATTCATAAGGAGCTTTCCCCGCGTGGTCCTCTTCCCACGTGCTTTTGCCCACCCTCCTCTCTTAGTGCCCAGGGTTAGAGCTGGCGTGGAACTTCAGGTGTAAGCAGGTTGTTCTTTCTCTCCCCCAGCTGTACTGAGGCAGAGCTGACAAAGAGACAGGGTGTGTATGTAAGGTGTACAGTGTGCTGTGTTGATATATGTGTACCTGGTGCAGTGATGACCACAGTCCAGCTAGTTAGCACATCCGTCCCCTCCTAGCGTTCCTTCTGTGTGTGAGACAGCACTGAGTTCTACTCTCAGCAAACCCACAGTATACAGCCTGCACTGGGAGCCAGAGTCCCCCTGCCGGGCCTCAGCTCCCCAGCATTCTTTCATCCCGCGTAGCTGAAACTTTGTACCCGTTTCCCCCACCTCCCAGCCACCAGGGATCGCCATTCTACTCTCTGCTTCTACAAGTTTGACTTCTTTAGATCCCACATAAGAGTGAGATTGTGCAGTATCTCTTTCTCAGTCTGGCTTATTTGACTTAGCATGCCTTCCAGGTTCATCCTGTTGCCACACGTGACGAGATGTCCTTTTTTAAAGCTGAATGCTATTCCATTGTATGTGTGTGTGTGTGTGTGTGTCTGATTCTACAAGGCCCTGGGCTCCCACCTCGGTAGTATCTACACAAGGTTGCAAGCAGTCCGCTTCCCTTGGGATGAAGGGACACAGTGTGAGGAAGACGTTTCTGCATCTGAGGGCATCGGTCAGTATTTCTCTGGTGCTCACAGAAGACCACTGTGATGCACGCGGCTTTCACCACAAGCTCCTTTACAGACCGAGCAACTGAGTTTGCAGTTAGTGCCCGACTGGGACCAGGAGCATGGCCTTTCTCTCACAGCCTGCTGTCTGGCTGGGGAGGCAGAGCCTGAGGTTGGAGCCGGTCCCTGCACACGGCTAATGGGACCCAGACCACAAAGAGGCCCAGGCAGAAGGAGGAAGAGACGCTGTGTGCTGGGGCGGGGGTGTCAGAGGCTTCCAGCCAGAGCTTCAAAGGCGAGACCCTGCTATTGCTCATCCCATCAGACAAACCGCCAAGGGAAGGAAGCCCCCGGGGCCAAGCATTCCAGTTGCCCAGCGGATCTGTCTATCCCGCCAGAGTCAGGACCGGCACAGCTCACGACCAGCGGGCCTCCCCATGGGACCAGCTGGGACATAATGTCCCCACGTGCTGTGCCTGCAGCTGGCCTGAGAGCATGTCTCTACGGCACAAACAGCAGACTGCTTTCCCATGGTCCTGATAAGAGAGGCAGTCCCCATAGATTACAGCGGCCACTTCTGGAAACTTCCACCTTTGCACCACAGCCCCGTGGCTCAGCTCCCGCTAATCTCCAAGTTTGGGTTTGCAATGAGCTCCCTCAACATTCTAACAGCCCCCCCCTCCCGCTCCCCCTCTCGCCTCCCCCCCCCCCCCCCCCCCCGACCACCACCATGCACCGTGGGTCTCTGCACACTCGAGATGTGTCCGAGAGGCCATCCGGAGGCTCTGGAGTGAGCATATGGGAGAGGGCCTGCCCCTCTTTCATCTGGGTGAGAAGGGTCTTTGTTTGGGGGGGGGGGGGTTGGGGGGAGGGACTCTGAGAATGAAGAGAGAGGCCCCACAGGGTGACCTGACTTCTCAGGTTCTCCAAGTTCCCGCAGGCCTGCTTTAAGGGAGCCCTTGCTCCCCCAATCTCTGGGTAGATGCTAATCCGCTAGAATAAAGCGCCCAGGGGCCCGTGCCAAAGCCCAGGCAGGCCGGCCTCCCGGCCTCTCCCCCTTCCCTCCCACAAAGATGTTTTTGTTCCACTCTTCGCAGGACGTTGCAAGTCAAGAGTTTACACTGCTGCAGGGCAAACCCGCAAACTCCAGTGAACCTCTCTGTTCCCGGGGGGACTGGGTACAAACGGGGTGGGGGGCCCCCAGCGTGGGCGGGCATGATGATGCACCCTGCTGCTGACCCATCCTCTCTGGCAGGAGAGTTGGGGGGTCATGTAAAGAACACACGGACTGGGAAGGAATCCTGACACCTCAGCGTGGGGACCGGAGCTGCTTTTCATCAGCGCCTGCCCCTGAGTCAATCATTTCCCCTTGGCATCCCCTCAGAAGTAAAGGAGCCACTTGATGCCCTGATGCCCAGCACCCGGTTAGGAGCCTGGGCGGACGCTGGCGAATGGACCGCAGAGGACCAGCGTCCTGGGGGTGGGAGTGGGTGGCTCTGAAGCTGATGGGCGAGCCAATGTTATTTGGCCTCCAAACACCTCCCCCTCCCGCCCCCGCCAGTGGCTGGTCTGACACCACAGAGGAGAAATAGGACATCTGCCCACAGGAAGGGCCCCTGGCCGTGTGTCCAGGCCCTGAAGGAAGGAGGGAAGCTGGGCAAACCTAGGAGCCACGGCCTCCCACTCTCTCCTGGCACAGAGAGTCTCCGTGTGCAGGAGCAGCAGGGCAGGCAGGGGTTGTGCTCGTAAACCTCCGCCCTGTCTGACCTGCCTTGGCTCAGTGCCCGCGCCAGGAGCTGCGCAGTGGGTTTCTGGGTTGTTGTTGCTCTTCGTGGTCCCCCCCTCCGCCCACTGTTCTCTCTCTCTGGCCGTCGGAAGACATAAGCGGGTCCCATGACCGCGCTCGGGCAGCCAAGGGCAGCCGGCCAGGCCTGACTGTGGACGTTACATAACCAGGAGGCTGTGGATGTTTCCAAAGCAAAGCAGCAGGTTCTACCCACTTGAGAGTGAGGCCCGCAGGTCTGCCTCGGGGACGGGTGGGTGCCTCCGGGGCTGTGCACCCGCCCTAACTGCTGGGGATGCAGATGTGAGCAAGGAGTCAAGGGGCTGGCAGTTCCCGGGGACCTGAGTGCACCCATCCTGAACTTCTGATTCGTCACCCTGTGTCTTTTCTCCCCGCCGGCCTGCAGTTCCTAAATGCAGGAGCCCTGTTGTTTTTACCCAGGGGCCTCCACGGCTCCTGGCCTACAGCGCTGCCCACAGGGAGGTGCTTACAGAGGTGAGGGATGGGCCAGCTGCCACATTACCCAGCACCTGAAGCAGCTCCTGTTTGGAAGGAACGTGGCCAGTGTCCCAGCATCTGGAAATGCCTCAGCCATAGGGCTCTTCGGGGCACGGAGCCCACCCCGCGCCGTTAACACAGGGCAAAACCCAGGCCCAGGCGAGGGAGGGTTCCAAGGTCAGCGAGCTCCTCAGGAATGGAGTTGAGACCAGGAAGCGGGGTCCCTAGACTTGGAATCGGATGCTCTTTTCCTTAAGGCGGCTCCTTAGCGTGCGCACAGTGGGACCATGCTCAGGACTACGCTTAGCTGTATGAATAAGCCCAGCAGATGATGCTAACTAGCCGGGACGCAAGAAGACAAGAAAGACTGGGAAAATAGGTCAGAGGGCACAGTTCCTGTCTCCCGATGAGGTTTCTGTGACCAGCACCAGGTCAATGTAAAGCTTTGAGGATAAACCTAAGTTGCAATGTCCGTGGCTGCCCAAGACCTATGGACATTGTTGAAACGCAAAGTCGGGGCTTGAAAGAGCCGTAAGGCAGTCTGGTCCAACCCCCTCATTGTACAGATGGGGAGACTGAGGCCCAGGGACGGGTCCCAGTGAGCTGGCCAAGGTCTCATGGTCACCAGGTAACGAGGCTGTCTGCTGTCTGGATCCAAAGCCCAGCCTCAGAGGGACCCCACCTGCGCGGGCTCTGGGATGAAGCAGCCACCATCCCCGCCCGCCTTTCCACCCATCCCTTCCTGCTGCCTCAGCAGCACCCTCTCCAGCCAGGCGGAAGGGCTGGGGCTGGGGCTGGGGCTGGGGCTCAGACACTGAGCGAACACACACCACCCTGCCCCCACAGGCCAGGCCGCTTCTGGCAGAACCAACCCAGAAAGCCTCCTGAAGCCGGGCTGCTGTCACTCACCTTCATCTGCTTAATGGTGTAGATCAGCGTGCCGTAGGGCCCCTCCTTCACCAGCTTCTTCCCCACCACTCTGGCCCGGATCACTGCAGAGAGAGGCACGACGAGACAGGGAGGAGGTTAGGGAGGCCTGGACCACCTCATACACCACATCTTGTGCCCATCCAGCCCCCAGGGGGCCTGGCATTGCTTTCTTACCGTTGAGCCAACTGGAATAGGCAACTGTGTGTATCAGAGCAAGAATTCAGATGAGGGACACTGGGCGTGGGGCGGGGGGCAGGGAAGGCAGTTCTCACTCAGGTTAATCACTCCAGTGTTCAGAGCCGCCGCCCGGGAAATTCTACCCCCGAGGAGTCTCTGGACTCTGTTTCACCACAATCCGAAATCTACTAGTACTTCGCATGTCAGAGCTTCTCGCCCTCCCTCCGTTGCCCATCCGACATCACATGGCCTCCCAGAGTTACTCTCTTTCTACCAGGACCTCTTCCTGAGCCTCTTTTGGGGTTCTCCCTTTGTATGTGTAAATTCACCGTGTCCTGCAGGTCCGCAGGGCTGCCATGCACCCCAGCCTCCCCTCCTGCCCCAGTCAGCATCTCGATGGGATCCTGGGTCCCCGGCACTCAGACGGCCAAGGGTGCAGTGGCCTGTCACTCATGAGGGTGTGGTGGGGGGCAGTGCTGGGGAGTGTGGGCTCAGGAGCCCACTGAGCTGCTCCCACCCCAGCTTTGCTCTGCACGGCTGGTAGGACTGTGGGCCAGTGACTTTGTTTCTGGCCTCCAGTTTCCTCCTCTAACGAAACCAGGACACCAGGGGCACCAGTGTCCTGAAGAGAAGGGATCAGACAAGGCGGTGCATGTGAAGCGCGTGGCACCGTGTCCTGGCTGTGGTGTACGTAACATGCATGTTACTTTCACCATGATTATCAGCATTGCCCAAAACAGAATGGATGGACTGACTGCGAAAGGATTGTTTCCAGAAAAACAGCTCCCATTGATTGCACACCTACTATGCGCAAAAGTACATCTCACTTCTTTACTTCTCACAACCACCTGACAAGGGGGGAGAGGGTGTTAGCATCCACATTACATAGATGAGGAAACAGAGAAGTGAAGCCACTTCCTCTTTCTGATTGTAAAAAGGGTGTAACTCCATCCATGTCAGGGAATTGGAATGAGGATTAAACAAAAGATCCTATGAAATGTCTTACTCTCGCGTCTGGGAGAAAGAAGGTGGCGCTCAGTCGATATTGCGTGACTATGAACACGAAAATAATCAGACAGAACCAGGGTGACAATACTGGGAACAGAAGAGAGGGGTCGACTTTGAGATCACATAAGAAGTTGGGCGTTCTCTTTTTTACTTTTTGTGAAAAAGAAGCTAGTCTTAAACTGGCGCGGGGGAGGGAGGGCTGCCACCGGACACAGTCTGCATCAAGGGCGTCTAGATGCTAAGACCTTGACCAGAATGGAATGGATTTTGCATGTATAGCAGCTACGCTTTGAATCACAAATTAAACACACACACACACATCCTGGTAGCTCCGTTATCCTTCCCCATTTGGGATGTCCCACCATCTTTCTCAACTCACCCCCTCTAATCTCATAAAAATGTATGCCATCACCCATTAGGAGAACAAACGTTGCCCATCCGTTCACACGATGAACATGGATTTCTCTGTATTTCCTGGGAACCAGTTCCCTCATCCCAGGTGGATTCTGTCCTGTCCCTTCCCAAATGAACTCAGATCCTGCTTTCCCGGTCACACGTGAAGTCCGGACTCGGATGAATTAACGGCCCCTCCAGCCCTTCTTGCCAGGGATGGCAGCACACGGAGCCCATTGGCAAAGTGAGCCACTGAGCGTAGGCAGCTCGACTGGGGAGGCGGCGAGCGGCTGTTTCCAAGTCTGCTGTAGAAACAAGAGGTTGGCAGGACCCCAGGCTGGGCTCCCCCAAGATCCTGCCTGCACCTCTGCGTCCAACTTCACAGCAGCATCCTCGGCAGGGAGCCATCGTCCCAGAGGCCGGGACGGTGTCCTCCACAGGGACTCCCACGGGCAGGTTGTAACAGCTGAACTGCTGGAGCAGAAAGCACAGCTGCCAGGACTTTCCTATGGGCTCTTCCTGCATTCACTTGGCTCCCTCTTCTCCTGCTTCATCCACACAGAAGGTAAACCCGGGAGTGAGTCTTCGCCTGGGGCGGGGGATATAGCAGAAGTCCTTTAAATAGCAACAGCTACTTTTCCTGGCTCCAGAATGGCTTGGCTTCATTTGGACACAGTGTCATCAGCAGACCTGTCCCGTAAGGCTGGGTACCTCCTTCCTTACCCCGAAATGGCCTGAGCCTGGAACCTTTTCACCGGAGACCAGTTCAGTGACAAGAGCGCGTTTTGTAGTCAGGAAGCCACATCTGAGTTTGAGTTGCACCCTTACGGGGTGGCCTCAGACAGACTCCGTGTCCCCAGAGTTCTTTCCTTCTAAATCTGTCTGATTATCTTGGCCCAGTGCCCCTCCTGTGGCTCACAGGTGATGTGCTTATTACCAAAGGAGCAGAAAGACGACAGAGATGGCATTGAGGAGCCTGGGCCCCGGAGCCTGACTGCCCGGGTTCACATCCCAGCACTGGCACTGTGTGACCTCAGGGGAACTGCTAAACCTTTCTGTGCCTTCATCTCCTAACCTATAAAATGGGAATGATGGCAGCAGCACCTCGTCAAGTTGCTGTGAGGGTTATGAACAAGCACTGAGAACAGTGGTGGCCCAGCCCAAGCCACACGTGTCTTCCGTCCCTCTTGTTAACATTGCCACCACTACCGTGACTCCGACCGTCACTCGTCCATCCTGGGCACCTTCGGGCTCCCAGCATGCCCTGTGAGCTGCAGCCTGGGGGTTCATCCCAGGATGGGAAGAAAGGCAAGCCCATCAGAATACTGTGGCCTTGCACAGTGTCAGGGAGAGATGGGGGGCACTCGTGACTGATCCGAACACAAGTGCCTGGAGCACCCACTTTTCCCCAGACAGCTGTCCCCTCTCATCACCGCGTATCACCCAAGTGCAGACGGCCAGGGCCAACCCAGAATCCAGGGTCATAGTCCAGTGTTTTCCTTACAACAACAAAGCTGCACTGAAGTTAAACAACATCCTACCTCCTAAATAGGCTCGCAAAGTCCTTCCAAAGTCAGGTCTCTGGCCAACTCCAGACCCGCCTATTTGGTCTGTGAATTTAATGTCTTTATTTGCTTCAGTTTCTCCTCTGCAGTTTAACTGTGTGCTGTTTTGTACGTTCCTCTTTGGCAGCAAGCATGCTGCTCCCAAGGCATTCGCTGGCCTGGGGGCCACGGTGGGCAGGGGAGGTGCGGGCGGGTCACGGTGTTCCAACAACAGACCTTGGAGCTGGCGGCACTCGGGCGTTCCCGCCACCTTGATGTGGCAGCTGGAAGCCAGCTTTATAGATGGGCGGGCTGACACCGAGGTTTTCTTTATTCTCCCTCATGCTGGAGAGTGGCCCACGCTGTCCACCCAGTGTCCTCCGGCAGCTACACCAACATGGGTGTGAGCCGGGTTGGTATCCAGGGAACTGGGTTGGGTGCTGGAAGGGTGACAATAAGAAATCGAAGCCCCGTTTCCTGCCTCCACAGAGCACAGTCCAGTGGGAAGACTGGGTTTAAAAGCTCCTGCTAGGGGGCTGACGGCCAAGGTGCCGAGCACTAGTCGGAGGAGGGGGTGAGGTGCAGCCTGAGCCTCACCTCGGAGCCTCTCATGCTCCGGGGAGGGAATCTGGGCTCCTGGGGGAATGGAGTTCAAAAGCAAACACAGTAAAGAGTTTTTTAACTTGAAAGTGCTGAGAAGAACCTGGCCAGGCTGTGTGTGCTTGTGTGAAAAGATACCTTGTAACCCTGAAGCTAAAGCAGATGGCACACTGTCATGTTGCGGATGGTGATTCCCTGTAGATTCTTAAATGTGCTGGTCGGAGGAAGACAGCAGGGACCTGAAAGAGGAAGGAAGGGTGCCTGCAACCCAGCTCCTCTAATGGTCACTTCCTGTTTGTTTCCCTGTCATCGTCCTCGCAGGGTGGCAAAGGAAGGGTCCTTTCTGAGGCCAGCTGCTCATGGCAAAGGTGATAAGCTCTCAGGAGACCCCACAGCTGTGCAGGGAGGCCCACAGCCCACCTGGCTCAGCCGCAGAGCATGTCCCTGGCCCTCTGCACCCTGCGTGTCAGTCTGTCCTCCGAGGGCAGGCCGGGCTCCCCTGCTCCTCAGCTGCCCACCTGCTGGTTAGCCTCCGCTCCGTGCATTTCATTGCAGCACATCAGTAAGTCTAGAGGAGAGGGAAGGAGCTACAGCTACCGCTTCTCAAGCCCCTCTATGTGCCAGGCAGTACGAACATGTCATCTCACTTGTCCTCACGGTAACCCTATGAGGTGGCTATTACTGTCCCTGTTTTCCAATGGTGGAAAAGAGGATCAGGTATCTGAGGGCGGTGGTGCATCCCAAGGGGGGAATAAACATCGGCAGGTCCCCCAGAAAAGTGGACTCCTTAAAAACCTGATTTTCATGGGACTCGTACTGATGGCAAAAGAGGTCATCATTTTCCGGCACCTCCCCACCCCCACTGTCACTCTGCTAAGGATTAGAAAGGTTTCTAGGAGGAAGGACCCCTGATATGCCCCCAATGATCCCCACATCCTCTTGACCACCCCACCACATTCTCCCAGTCTCTCTCTCTCTCTCTCTCTGTCTTTCTCACACACACACACCCTCTATTAGTAATGAGGATCGACAAGTAATCAGCATTAGCAATATAACAGAACTAGAGGCCCGATGCACGAAATTCGTGCTGGCTACTGGCACCGGCTTCCCTCTGGCACCTGGGACCCAGGCTTCCCTCACAGCCCTGGCTTCGTCCGTCCGGAAGGTCGTCTGGAAGGATATCTGGTCTAATTAGCATGTTACGCTTTTATTATTATAGATATCATCTGTTTAGCTCACGATGTTCCCCCTCAAGGCTCCCATGGAAGCAAAAACAACAACTCAGACACCACAAAACCCGACGCTCCTAAGGCTTCTCCCAGCGCTCGAGTCTGAGGTTAGACGGGTGGGTTAGAGGAGACAGTGTATCTGTGAAAAGGCACTTTGTAACCCGGAAGCGAGAGCAGGTGGCGGGCTGTCATGTCACTGATGGCGATTTCCTGCAGATTCTTAAAGGTGCTGATCGGAGGAAGACAGAGGGACTGGACATCGTTCCTCATCCCCTGAGGGCTTGTCTCCACCTTCCCCGACCCTTCCCAGGGTCCTTCTCAGTGATCTGCTGCCTCTTCGGTGGCGTCTGTGCTTAAGCAAAGAGCCTTGGGAACTAAGAGGGGCCTGAGAGGCTGCCCAGCGGGGTCTCTTGGTCCCCAGCCTGTTGCTCACCACAACCCCAAACCCCTCCACAAAGACTCAGAACTTAAAAGATCAGCACAGGAGGCAGCCAGTCGATGTTTCTCTCACACATGGATGTTACTCTCTCTAAAGCATACTAGTATCTTTGGGTGAGAATGAAAAAAAAAAAAAGGTCAGCTCACGAAAAGCCCTGGAGACGTGGCTGTGATACACGTGAGTGAACAGGCACAGAGCATGCGGGCCCTGGGTGAAGTCCCTGCCCTGTCACTGTGCCCTTGTGCAGGTCACTTCCCATTCCAGTTCATCAGGTGGGAGTGATGTGAACCAACCCCAAAGGGTTCCTGGGCTGACCTAAGCGCCTTGCCCCCCTCCACCGACGCAGCGTCATCAAGGTCAGCCGGGACCTTCGTGGTGCTCAGCCTGGTCAGCAGTGGGTCCCCTCATCCTCCTCTTCTTACTCACATCCAGCCTATGGCTTTCACACCATCCGTACAACTGGCGAGCAGCAGCCCACGTTTCTACAACGTCCAACCCAGCGCTCCCGTGACCTTAATCCATATATCCAAGAGTCTACACCTCATCTGCATTTACCCCGGGAAGTTTAGCCAAACTCAGCCCACCCCAAACTGAGCTCCAAGATGGCCCTCCCCCACACCTGGGCCTCCCGTCCCCTTCCCCATCTCAGGAGACGGCAGCTGCTTCACTCTAGCACCCAGCCTCCTCACCACTCCTCCATCACCCCAGCACACCCCAGGGCCTTTGCCCTCCCAGTCCCCCTGGTGGGACCCACTTCCTGGAGTAGCCACATGACTCCCTCCCTCTATTGTTTCAAATATCACCTGGTCAGGGGGCCTTCCCTGGTCCCCCCACGCCCCTCAGACTGGCCTTGCTGTGACAGTCCATGGCACTCACACTATCTGACATATTATCTATCCACGTGTTTGTTCATTGATTGGCTCCCCCATTAGAATGGGCAGGTTCTCTGTGGTACTAACTGCTATAGCCAGGCTGGCACAGAGCAGGCCCCTAATGTGCATGTGATAAATAGGAAGCTAAAAGTGCCACACACGGAGGATCATTGAAAAAAAAAAAAAAAGATACGTAGCTCCCCTGGGTAACCTCTGGCGGATGACCAAGTCTTTCTGAGCCGTACTCCATCAGAAGGGGTTGGTGGGCCCTCGCCGGTTTAGCTCAGTAGATAAAGCGGACCAAAGAGTCCTGGGTTTGATTCCAGTTAAGGGCATGTACCTGGTTGGGACCCGTGCAGGAGGCAACTAATCGGTGTGTTTCTCTCACATCGGTGTTTCTCTCTGTCCCTCTCTCTTCCACTCGTTCTAAAAACCAATGGGAAAATATCCTCGGGTGAGGATTTTAAAAAAGAAGAAGGGGGTTTGGTGGCTGTTCTCAGCTCCTAGGGTCAGATAACCGTCTGGTCGGCATTCGTGTATTGAGCGCTGTGCTGGGCTCGCAGGGAGAGGGAGCTGCATGAGCCCCAAGGAGCCTGGGAGCCAGAGTTTAGAGGGACGGGCGAGGAGACAGGGGGCTGGCACCCAGGGACGGCAACAGGGCATCAGGAGCAATCACAGAGGCCCGGGTCGGCACAAAGAGGGGGACCCGTCTGCGGGAGAGGAGGGGTGTCGGGAGCTCCCTGGAGGTGACAGCGGACCTGGAAAGAGACTCCGCTTGCTTCGTCTGTATCCAGAGGAAGGGGAAGCCTGGGTCCGGCCTGGGGAAGGGCCCCGGGAAAGCAGCTGGGGGTCAGGCAGAATGGCCCGGCTCCCAGCAGAGCCAGGACAGACGCCCCCCTCTCCGGGCAGGTGGCCGGAGAGAAGGGAGGGATGTGGGGCAGGGCAGCCGGGTGGGGACAGACGGCTCCTCCGAGAAGTCTCGCAAATAGGCTCTTCCTGACCCTACCCCGACCCCTGACAGCCCTGGGCTCTTGTCGGTTTTCAAAGGCCCTTCTGGATGTCAGAGCCGAGGCCCCACAGTTCAGAGGCGCCCCCAGTCCAGATGGGGAGGCTCCAGTTCAAAGCCTGTCCTGACGAACTCTTTCCGCTAAGTAGAAATATTAATCTTGGTTTTATTTAAGCAGGGGATTTTTGGCAAGAAATGAACCCCTGCGGCTAAAAATAAACACACACACACACACACACACACACACTCAGAAAAACCTGGGAGCTGCAAATCATTTCAACCCAAGTTTCCATCACAGGAAAAGCTATTAAAACCGGGAGGATATTGAAACCTCCCTCTGCACAGAGACCCTTGTTCTCAGGGCCCGCCTTGTGCGCTGGGGTCCCCCAGGCAAGCTGTCCTGGGGGTGCCCTGTGCCGGGCCTCCCGACGAAAAGCAAGGAGGGGCTTGTGGGGGCTCCCTGCTCCCCCCACCCCTACCCCTCGTAAGCGCTGTGGGTCTGTGCTGAAGCAGCCTGGGGGTCCCCTGTTTTGTATGAAATGAAGGGGCCCACAGAGGGCAGTAGAGGGAACACGGGTCCAGAAAGGTCAAGTTGCCAGGAACGTAGAGATGAGCCAGAAGGAACACAAGCACCCCCAGCATCTCACTCCTGCTGGCCTGTTGTAAGAGGCGACCTCGATGTCCAGCTATTAAAGGACTGAATTGAAGCGTCACCCCCCCCCCCCCCCCAGGCATATGCCCAGACTTGGGCTTGATAGACTTCATTTGCAGTCGAACCACTTCTAAAGCCATCCACCCTCAACTTCTTCCTGTGGCCACGGCCAACAGGGGAGGGAGATATGGGTCATTTGGCCCCAAACAGGGCGAAGTCCCGGAACTGGCTGGTTCTTGGATTCAGGGCTGACGTACCTGGGAGGAGGACCATCTGAGATGGGAGATGGTGTTTCCGGGACCGGGTCTCCCAGAGGCCAGCGAAGCAGCTGCCCCAAAGCACAAGGGGTGGGAAGGGTGACCCTCCCATAGCCCCGCTCATTCTCCCGGAACAAATGGAGCCACAGCCCCACCCCCACCCCCACCCCCAAGCATCCCTCGGTTTCACGGCATCTATGGGATTATTCTGAAGAGCTCGGGGATGTTTACACGGCTCTCCAAAGCTGGGCCCCACCTCACGTCCTAGCACTCCAGAGCCTCCAGCACCCCCCTGGCATCCCCAACTCCACTGCACTGACCTGTCCTGTGATGCCCCTCGTCTCCGTGAGAATGACTTGATCCCCAGGCGTCTAAGACCCCCGCAGCTGAAATGCCACCTCCTCCGGGAAGCCTGCCTGGCCCCGCCGCACTAGTTCCTCTTGTCTTCTGCTCAGCTTCCTCTCTTTGTGCACATGTTCTACCTCAGGGATTAGTTCCTTGGCACTCTGGCCTGAGTTACTAGGGGAAAGGGACAGCATCTGGGATTCCAGCACCTGGCACAGTGCCTAGAATCTGGCAGGGTTCTCAAAACGTTTGTTGAATGAATAAATGAACGAAGCTCCAGGAAGGACTCAAAGGTAACGCGATAAAGGAAGACAGAGATGGTTTCATGTGTCGGCTCTTGGAGTGTTAGTTCCTAAGGGTGACCCAGAAAAGAAGAGGGGGCAGGTAACAGTGTGATCTGAGAAGCTGAAAGGGGGCCCCAACCCCCAAATACTAAAGATTCACATCCAAAGGGAAGCGAGACACAGGGTCCTGTTACGGGAGGTCCCAGTTAACATGTCTCTGTGAAGCGGCAGCACCAAACTCCGCCCACAGGCGAGAAACCCAAGGCTCGGCCGCATTATGGAGGTCAGGGTACAACCACCGCCTCCCCCGCCCTCCCCTCCTCCCACCTCCCCCTCCTCAGGAGGGGGAGAGGGAGATAGAAACATCAATGATGAGAGAGGATCATTGATCGGCTGCCTCCTGTACACCCGATACTGGGCATCAAGCCCACAACCCAGGATGTGCCCTTGACTGGAATCGAACCCGGGACCCTTCAGTCCCCAGGCCGACGCTCTATCCACTGAGCCAAACCATCGAGGGCTGTAGGTGGGGACTTGCTCCAGCACGTGACAGTGTTATTTCTCAGGTGGGTTTCCAGTCTCCGAGGGCAGTGAGGCGTCACTCTGTCCCTCCCCTCAGCCTTTAGGATAGCACGTGCCCAAAGCACCGAGAAGCCCCAGAAACAAGTGCAGGCCTTGCTCACCCCACTTTGCGTCAGACCCCCCAACGGTCCCATTGCAGCACATATCCCATTTCTGATCTTCAAAGTGAGGTCTAGCAAATCCCTGTCCCGCCCCCCACACACTCACCCTCCCTCCTCTCAAACCCCTTGACCTGTGGGAGTGGTTTTGCCTGGGGTGTTTGGCTGCCTCCTCTCCAGTGCACCCCAGCCCCAGGGTGCACGCCGACCCCTAGAAAGTCGTACCCCACCCAGGCTTCAGAGACTCCACCTGCTTGCTCACAGCCCTGCAGGCACCCAGGCCCACCCCGAGGGCTCCAGCCCTCCCAGGGACCCATGGGAAACTTTATCCCACACACGAGGCCCCAGAATAGCTGCCTGGTCTTCAGCCTCGGCCCCTTTGAAGCAGTGCCCGGAAAAATGCCGCGCTGACGAGCGGTTCTCAGTACTTGGAGCTTTCGGGTCAGGTCATTTTGTGAGACCAGAGCAGCTGGCAGCATCTCAGGAGCCGTCTGCAGCACTTTATTTTCTGCTCCTTGGGATTTGTGTGCTGGGAGAGCCGAGGGACTCAGGGCGGGCCCAGGAGCAGGGTCCTCCCTCATTGGCACGCGGACCTGCAGATGAGTCTTTGCAGACACACAGTGGCTCTGTTCCCAGCATGCTCTGGGGTGGGCGGGGGACGTCACCAGGCCCTCTCTCTGCCCGTCTCTGGGGTTATCCAGCACAGGTGCCAGTGCAGGTTGTTCAAAATTACCAGGGACTGGCTTCCTAATCTTGTTATTGCCCACTTTGACCCAAGAGGGCAGCAGTTAGCATTCTTTCCTTATTTATCTATTTTCAAACAGAGGTAGGCCTCCTTAAAAGGTACTTGGGTACCCTTTGGGTACCTTTTAAAATAATCAAGACCTCCCCTCCTTTCCTTAACTTCTTTACCAGCCAGGGAGGTTGTAGACACCAACTGGACACAGCTCGGAGGGTCTCATTGAAAGCCAGGGCTCCACTGTCCCAGCTCACTCAGAACTCCACCCCCCACCCCCACCCCCAGCTTACAGCCATGGCATCCGGGGAGTTGGCACTCAGCCAGAAGCAGGTATGAGGAAAAACAAGTCCAGATTATAGATCGTCAGCCCCAAGACAGTTACCAGGCATAGCTAACACCGTGGGTGTGGAGGAATGACTGGAGATAAGACCCAAGTGCCTTTTAAGGAGGCTAACCTCTGTTCTAAAATAAATAAGTAAAGAGTGCTAACTGCTGCCCTCTTTGGTCAAAGTGGGTAATGACAGAATTAGGAAGCCAGTCCTGGTGATTTTGAACAACCTGCCTGGCTGGCAGTGTGATGGGGGGGAGATGGTGTCAGCGTTAAAGAAGAAAAAGACCCCGTACCCCTTGAACACCTCCTGAATGCAACCCCAAGTGCCTGCGCCTCTTGTTCATTCAGTAAATGTTTCTTAAGTGGCTACGACGCACCAGCCACTGTGTGGAGTGGTGGAAGGTCACAGTGAACAAAAGAGACACACCTTACAACTCATCCTTAAAATTAACTTGCGAGATGGTGGCATGACTCCCATGGGGTAGATAAGAAACTTGCCAGAGGTCACACAGCTAGGAATTGAACCCACACATGCCCGGCAGCAAAGCCTCTTCTATCTGCTGTTGGACAGTTTCCCAAATCTGAAGGAGTCAGCCAACAAGTCAAATGCATCAGAAATGCAGAGAACTTGAAAATCTCCAAGGCTGAATTATCAGAGGACTCATAGAAGCCACAGACAGAACTGTGAGGTGGGGCTAATGAACTCCCCAAAACAGAAGAAGTCCAGCAATCGGCCTAAGGCCCCATGGTTTAGGGACCAGGAACACAGGCCCCCAGGAGAATGGTCCCTGGGGCAGTGGCCAACTTGCCCTATTGATAAGAATACTGCTGTCCTTAGTTAAAATGCTAATTATAATACCATCAATGATACTGTGTGCCATCATCTATCAAGCCCTTACTGTGCACGCCCAGGGCTAACTGCTTTATGTGGATTGTCCCATCGGAGCCTCCATAGGACCCTATAAAGGAGGTGCTGTCATTAGCCCTGTCTTCTAGAAACTGAGACTTCTAGAGATTTTCCAAGTGACTTCCCCCAGGTCTGTGGTCGGCAAACTGCGGCTCGCGAGCCACATGCGGCTCTTTGGCCCCTTGAGTGTGGCTCTTCCACAAAATACCACGGCCTGGGCTAGTCTATTTTGAAGAAGTGGCGTTAGAAGAAGTTTAAGTTTAAAAAATTTGGCTCTCAAAAGAAATTTCAGTCGTTGTACTGTTGATCCTTGGCTCTGTTGACTAATGAGTTTGCCGACCACTGCCCTAGGTCATCTAACCAGGAGGCGGTGGACCCAGCATGCCCGTCCAGGCAGCCTGGGTCAGACCTCCCTCCCAGAAGCACATCCTGACTGCATGTTACAGGCCACAGACTCGAGGTTGCCTGGGACCTTCACGGCCACTCAGTGTGACTTGCGTGGCATTTCTTCCCCGTCCCATGCCAGGGTCCATCTGGCAAGTAGGCAGGCATCTCTGGCCTGGGTCAGCCTGCTCCACGTTGAACCACATTTTGACTGAACCAAAATTCTTCTTTATCCTGCCCCCTGTGGCCTTCCCACAGTGAGCTGACATCTTAGGCTTACCCAAAGCAAGACCGGTAAAGAGCATGGTCATGTTCCCTACATTGTCTCCAAAATAAATATTTTCACAGACTTGGATGGCCCTCCAGCTGTCACGTAGGCCTGAGGCCCCTCGTCATCTCTCTGTCTCACTGCCCGCCGCCGTTAGGGCTTCAATGGTGGTGATGGGGATTGAATGCAGATTTCCCAGGCGTTGCTGCTCAGTATACAAAGTGGAGAGAGACTTCGCCTTCCCCACTGTTGGCATTCACCACCCTCCAACAGAAACTCCTACTGTTTTCAAAACAGATTCTGTCTCCCAACGCTGACATGATCTAATCAATACCTACTCCACTAAATACCTGCACTTATTTGGGTGTGGAAGTAAAGGAATTTGGGATGATGGTAGGGAAGTCTTATTACATAGGAAGTATGGAGCAGTAGGAAGAAGCCAAGGCCATGAATTGGGAGCGGGACTCTCTCCAATTCTTCCATTCATTTGCTATGTGAATTTGACAAATTGTTTCTCTCTTGGAACCCTGGTTCTTAACTGTGAAAAATGAAGAGGTTGGACTGGATGTGTTCTTGGCTCCCTTCCGCCCTAAGGGTCTAAGGTTGTTTTACCTTCACTTTATATTTCCACTTCCTGCATGTCCCCTGGGTTCTACTTCCTCATTTTTGGTAATGGCCCAGGAGGTCATGTCCTCCCTGTTTGTTGGGTCTAGAATCATGTCCCTAAAAAGTTGATATCAAACTTGAGTAAGGCATTAGGATGCTTCAGGTGCCTCCTCTGGCCTTGTCTTAAATTAAAGGTCTTTCTTGGCCTGTTATCTGTCTGGATGACTTGAAGTTGCCAAGCAGGGGACAGCAGCAAGTACACAACTGGCTCCTAAGTCACCCACCTGGTCTATCAACTCCACAGTTTGAGTGGCTCGCACCAATCTATTTTCTTCTGAGCCACTATCTTTTTTTTTTTTTTTCAATAACATTCTATTTTCTAGGCTGACCAGCAAAGAGTTTATTTCCAAAAATTTAAACAAATGTGGGATCATTTCAATGGTTAAAGTACATTATAGATGCACCGGACGTTAACATCAGGTGGGGTGGATCCTGACACTAATGCCTGTGAAAGGTGGGGTCTTGTGCTCCCCATGTTCCCATATCTACCTACAGAAGGTTCCAAGGAACGTGGAGAAGAGGGCTTCTGCTTCAGTCTCCCAGTTGTATGTTAATTCGAGGCCATGGAAATGCTTCCAGGACACCATCTCCAGGGGGACTAGGCTCTCCTGACCTCACGGGTACCAAATGGGACTGTGCCACATCCTTGAAGATCAAGTTCAACCACCCTTGCCCTGTTCATTTAGTTTAACAGTAGCTAAGGCAGTGATCTGCTAGGCACAGAGATTCTTAGCTGAAGCACTGACCTACTAGACAAGGAGACTCTCCAGCCTGCTCCAATGTTCTAAAGAACTTCAACAACCCATCTCCCTAGTTTTCACGCGAGTGAGACAGGGTACCATCCACCCCCTCCTCCCCGGATGGCTTCTTTCAAATGCTCCTTGGGCTCCCCACAGGGAAAGCTGTTCTTCAAACAAGAGGGAGCTCTTTTCTCATCCATGCAACCTCAGGCCCCCATGCCTCCCCCCCCCCCCCCCCCCCCCCCGCTCCCAAAGGCACTCTGGGAGGTATGAAGTCCAAGCAGCCACCTCAATCCAACCTCAGCCACGCTGCATCCCAGCCCAGGAGATTTCTATTTTTGAAACAGAAGGAATATTCAACATTTTTCACTCTGTCAATATTTTTATCTCCATCTCCCACCTCCTCCCTCCTGCCCCCAGGCCTCTAGTTGGGGCAGGAAAACAAAATGGTTGTTGTTTTTCAAGGCTAAACAAAAACAAAAGCGGGTCTCGGCGGAGGCCAGCAGATCGTGATGTTCTTGGCGGATTTGCTACGCGCCAGCAGAGGCCGTCAGCAAGATCTACAGGAAACACCTTGCAAAATCCATGGGGAGAAGCAGTGAAAGGCGGACACACTCCGGGTCCATGTGACTGGCTCCCAGGCCGGGGCACAGGAAATGGCTGCGGGATTCCAGGCCTCCGAAGGGCAAGCACAGCTGTGTGGGGGCCTTGCACAGCTCCCTGGTGTTTCCCACCGGGAATTCCTTTAACCTGCCTATCTGTTCCCAGTGCCCCTGCATGATCTGTGCCGAGGGGACCCAATAAGTAAGGTCAAAGGCAGAAAACTCAAAGACCTTTCCAGGGGTTTAGCAACGCCACGTTTCCTGGAAAAGAGGGACGCACGAAGAAGTTGTCAAGAATTGTGGGAACTGCCCTAGCTGGTTTGGCCCAGTGGATGGAGCGTCGGCCTGCGGACCAAAGGGTCCCGGGTTCAATTCCAGAAAAGGGCACATGCCTAGGGTTGCAGGCTCGATCCCCAGTGGGGGAGGGGGGGGAGGGGGCGTGCGGGAGGCAGCCAATCGATGATTCTCTCTCATCATTGATGTTTCTATCTCTCTCTCTCTCTCTTCCTCTCTGAAATCAATAAAAACATATATTTAAAAAAAATTGTGGGAACTTGGGCCCTAAAGAACCTGGAGTTGAATCTCAGCTGCAAGTCCTACAAGCTGTAGGCTCTCGGGCTAATCATGTAACCCCTCTTATCCTTGAAAGTGGAGATGTAGCCATCCATGTGCCGAAGGGAATTGGGAGGATGAAGGGAGACGCCGAATGTAAGAAGTAGCGGTGATGACGTGACGACGATTTCAGAAAAGGCCCCTTTTCCCAAGGTGGCTAAGAGGCTGGAGGGCAGCAGGAGAAAGAACAGAGCAGCTCCAGGGAGACAGAGAGGAAAGTGCGGCGTCCTAGCCGGGGCCCACACGGGCACGGCAAGCTCACAGCCCGGCCGCCAGCCTTCCCGGTGAAGCGGCGGCTGCCCCACTTCCTCTGGCCCAGGCCATTGCGCTTTCAGGTCAGGTTGGAGCGAGGGACGTTGACTGGTCTCAGTCCAAGTGGAGTGGACCCAGAGCAATGCCGGGACGGGGGGAGGAGCCCCGCAGGCCGTGCGAATGCATCGCCAAGCCCTCTGGGGTCACATCTGGTCCCTGTCTGCTCGGGGACACGGGGAGAGTGGCTGAGCCCAAAGCGGTCCATCGGAGTGGGTGGGTGAGCCCCCAACCCGTCCTCGCAGAGAAGCCGTGGGTGTGGGAAGCCAGCGCCGATGGGCACCGCGAGGCAGAGAGCCACGGCGCTGGCAGGCCTGCCGGGCCAGGGTCAGCGGCCAGAGCCGGGCTTTGTTCTGGCCGGAGGAGGGAGCAGCCAGAAGCCAGCATTCTGTGGGGGAACCGTGGTAGAGGGAAAGCCAGATGCAGGCCAATTAGGGACTGATGGAAACCAGGGCCATTTTTCACAAAAAATGGAGGCCGGCGCCCTGCTATGGTGGGGACGCTGGCTAGATGGAGCATCCAGCACCCATCCCCGGGCCAAGCAGCAGGCCCACACATGGGAGCGAATGCAACGCCGGGGGTGCCCTCCCACCACCTGCCAGCCTCTGCGCTGATGAAGTGCCAGTTGGGAGCCATGGGGCCAAGGGCACATGTTTCCTGCCCCCTCTGCCGCTTGGTAATAATCACAGGGGTCCTTTCGGCGCCAGCAGGGCAGTAAGCTGGGGCGATCCTGTGAAGCCCAGGCATGATCAAGGAAGGAAGGTCCAGATTAAAGTGGGCACCCGTTTTAATGCTCAGCTCACTCATGCCTCCCTATCTGGCGTGGGACTGGAGTCAGGAATTGGGGGGGGGGGGAGAGAGCTGGAGGGGGCTGCCGAGAAGTGCCCAGCTGACCTAGCAGTTCCTTTTATCCTGCCCCCCTTCTGCCACACTCTGGCGGGCAGAAACAGTGCCAGTTTCGGCGGGTCCCTTGTGCCAAGTTCAAGCTGGTGGTCCCCTCCCATCCCCGAGGCATCTCTGGGGCAATGGGGCGGTAAGGACCGAGTGGTCACAGGATTCTTGTTTTTGTCGTAGGGACCCCTAATAAGATAGGAAGGGTGTGAATTTCTTTCTGTGGCCAATGGACTCTTCAGTCCCAGACTCCCCTCGCCGGCCTCCAGCACTGAATCTGGGAAGGCTCAGTCCGGAGCGCTGATGAGCCAGACACATGGGAGTAATGCGTGCGGGGAGTGAGGGACAGACCCGTCTCCCAGGAGCGGTGGGTGGACAAGAATGCTCAGCTGATCTGGGAAACCTCAGCTCCAGCCACCGGGGCCACTGACTCTCTCGGCAGCGTTGGGCAAGTCACCTCCCATCTTGGGACTATTTCCCCAACTGGGAAGCCAAGAGATTGAATCAAGGCCCCTGAGAGTCTCCGAGTCCCTAGTGCCCATCCCGATGGGGAGGAAAACGTCTTTAAACGCTGGTCCTTCCTCCTGGTGCGCACCACCCTGCAAGTGGCCGGGTCGGTGACCTGCTTCCGAGGCTTCTCGTGCACCACAGCCGGCAGATGGCAGAACCTCCCGGGGCTCCTGTCTCCCGGAGGTCCGCTGCCCCACATCCGCATCAGAGACTGTTGTCCCGAGAGGCTGTCTGCTCGCCCATGGCCCCGTGAGAACTTCCTTTCCCGAGCTGCACCCGCTCCAGGCTGGAGCACAGGAGCTGGTCCAGCATCGTCGCTCACGCGCTGGGTGACCTGGGCCGGGACTCGCCGCCTGTCTGCGCCCCCACTTCCTCATCTAGCAAAAGGCAGCCGTTCATGAATTAGCAAATGGTCGAGTTTCAAGTATGTTCTAAGCGCCGAACAAGACAAATGAGGGCTCTACCCTCGTGGTGCTAAATAGTGATGGAGGAGACAGAGCAATAAACCGATCCCCAGGGATGCCAGGGGATAGAGAATGGTGGGGGGTGGGGGAGGACCTTAAGATGGGTCAGGCAGGGAAGGTGGAAACCTTCATGATGAAAAGGAGCAAGCCAATGGCAACCTGGGGGGGGGGGGGGGTTCCAGCCAATGGCAACCTGGGGGAGGTGTGTTCCAGGGAAAGGTTGACAGCAGGTTCGAAGGCTGTGAGAGGGGGACAGACTTGAAGCCCAGAGCATTCGAGGAAGATCTGGAATCGCAGTATGGCCCCAGCAAGGCAAGGCCAGGTCCCACCGGGCCTTCCAGAACCCGTTAAGGCATTGGGAGGCCACTGAAGGCCTTGAGCAGGGCACGGCCGAGATCGGCATGGCACTCTAACGAGGTCACTCTGGCTGCGTTTTGGAGAATGGATGGGAGAGGGGGCCTGAGTGAAAGCGAAGGAATTGGTAACAGTCACAGCCACACCCCTTCCCTGCCCACCTCCCGGGTCCCTGCGACGTTCCCAGGAGAATCATGCTGACACCTAGAAACGTCCAGAGGCACCGGAGGAGGCATGGGCCCCCACAGGTTTCAAAGCCGTTTTTACAAGGAGGAGCTTGCAGGTCTGGCGCCAGCTCTTTGGAACCGTGTCACGCGTGGATTTCAAGGAAACGAGGCTGGGCGGCAGGTTGAGCCCTGCCCGAGCCATGCAGCTGTCCAGGCCCAGATGAGTTCACCGTTTAAACCAGGAGCTCCGCTCCGGGCCATGCCCGGCTCTGCCTCTGCGGCTGGTGCCGGACGGGGGTAAGCTGACACCCAGCAATGCGGGCAAGCTGACACTCCGTGCAGATTCGCTCTCCGGATTCCTGGTCCGAGCTCGCCTCTCCTGGCCTCACTCTCAGGACTGGGAAGGAAAGAGCAGGGGGGCTGGAGGTCTGTGCACTTGGAGAGTTTCTCCTTCAGAGTGGCCTCTCGCAAGGGTCATGATCGCCGAGCCCCAGACTCCAAGAGAACGCGCCCCAGTGCTCAGAGCAGCAGGGCTCGGAAGCATCGTGGGTTGGCAGCAACAGCACCTGGGGGCTGTCGGGGGGACCCATTGGGGAGCCGATGTGAGGAGGCCTGGCTGAGCACCTGCCTTCATTCACTCACTCACTCATGGGCCCTTCAGGGTGACAAGCTTTGGGCTGAACAGTGGACACCCTGATTTTTAGTAAATATTTGGGGAATCTGAAAATGCACCATAAATTACATCCCGACTAAAATGTAAGAGTATTTTAAATGCCAGTAAGTTCGCGGGAGAGAATAATTAACAGGATGGCATGTACCCGTGCACCGATATCAAAACCCATGGATGCTCGGCTCCCTTGTATAAAATGGCATAGCATTTGCATGTCACCTACAGACATCCTCTCGTACCCTTTACATCATCCCTAGATTATTGGTAATACCTGATGCAATAGAAACGCTAAGTAGCTGTTTGTGCTGTATCGTTTAGAGACTAAAGACAAGAAAAAGGTCTGTCCATGTTCCATACAGACACAGCCTTCACAGGCCTAATGACGGCGTGCACATCGGCAAAACTATAACGTCTTTTTTCTGAGTATTTTCGAAATTGGTTGAATCTGTGGGTGTGGAGGGCCCACTGTACTGAGTATTCCGTTAAAACAGATGAAGTGTTACTTCTCGGATAGTGGGGACCCTGAAATTCCCTGAGGCTGGTCCACACGCGACCTGGATATTCTCTGGGGCTTTCTCCATGCTTTTTATTTTATTGTGTTATTTCTTTTTAACACAAATATTTGCTGAAGGAAAGTTGGGAGGAAAAGGGTAAAAAACAACACAACTATATAGTAAGCCCCTAAGCCCCGCTACAACTATTCTTCGTAGTCATCGGTTACCGTCAAGACCTGTCCATGCTCACGGGAGCCTGTGGGTGAGTTCTGCCCCCCCCCCCCCCAAATAGAATCATATAGGACATACTTGTTGGTAACCTTGGTTTTTTTTATCCTAACATGTCAGTTTATATAGCTCTGCCTCGTCCCTTTGAATGGCTGTATTGTTTTCAGTTGCATAAATATACAGCAACTTGTCGGGCATTTTTATAAACAGCTCTGCGGTCAACATCCTCGTGCGTTCATGTTTGTGTGTACATACACATGTACTTGTACAAATGTTTATATACATGTGTCTACACACACATACACACATCTTTGCAGACTTACCTGATGGTTTCCTCTGGATCGAGAAGTGACCACTTTTGAAACCTGTCATTTTAATATCAATGGAACCCCAGTCAGCAGACCTCCCGGCTCATGAGCCAGCTACTCCACAGACACTGAGGTCATGCCCTGAGCCTTGCTGAGGAAGCAGGAGGCACGGTTTCTCAGATCCTCCAATCCCTCCTCCTCCCCCATGCTCCACTCTCAGCCCCTGTTCCTACCCCCCAGGCCAGCTGGTGATCAGCCTGAAAGGAATCCTATGTGCCCCGGGCCTGTCCCTTCTCTGCCTTGTTGGACCCATC
The DNA here is from genome assembly GCF_951640355.1 of Cnephaeus nilssonii. Lineage (NCBI taxonomy): Eukaryota > Metazoa > Chordata > Mammalia > Chiroptera > Vespertilionidae > Cnephaeus > Cnephaeus nilssonii. The sequence goes on from NC_137077.1 coordinate 9,956,388, forward strand.
CTGATATTTCAGAGTTTTTACAAGGTCTGAATAAAATCCCAGACAGGCAGGGCCGAGACGAGCCCGATCTCTTATGTCATAAAGTCACGGCCGTCTCCTGGACAAGGTCCGTCCTGCCTCTGCATGCCCCTTTCTGCTTAACAGAGCCCTCCGCTGGCGGCAGGCAGTGTTAGTGTGCAAAGCCCTCCGCTGATGGTGGGCAGTGTTAGTGTGCAAAGCCCTCCGCTGGCGGCGGGCAGTGTTAGTGTGCAAAGCCCTCCCCTGGCGGTGGGCAGTGTTAGTGTGCAAAGCCCTCCGCTGGCGGCGGGCAGTGTTGGTGTGCAGCACGGGCAAGGAGCATCCCTTTGGTCCAAGAGTGAGTGCAAACTGCCTTCCCCTCTCTGCTCAGTAACAAAGGTGTTTGCCTCAAACACTGGTCCTGAAGCAAAAGAACGACATTGAAAGGAGAGGAAACAGACCTGAGTAATGTAGATGAAGACAGCCATCAAAATAACCCATTCAGCTAACAAAGTACTTCCTCCTCTGTGTATTCAGGAAAGCTGCACCGCACACACATGCCTCTACAGCCGGAACTCAGTGGTTCTGCCTGGCATAAGCTTATGTATACGTTACTATAAATACACACACGAACACACATGTGTGCGTGCGCACGCACACACACACACACACACACACACACACACACACACACACACACACTTGTAAACATCTGGCCGTGTCTCCCACCCCTGATTCCTGACGGAGCTACAGCCAGGGATCTGCTGTCTCGGTGGTGCCAGTCCCTGTATGACTATGGGGTTCAAAGATACAGTGCGTGGTTTTCTTACCTTGTGCCCTTCCCCTCCCGCCCCCCCACAACAAAGCACCCCAGCTGCTCAGGCCCCAGTGCTGAAGGGAGGCCCGCTCCGATGGAGGAAGGGGGAGATGGCACTGACCGTACTTAGAGGCACTTGGGGCTCCCTGACTTTCTAACTGGGACTCTTAGCCTTTCTATGCGCTGACTTCCTAAGACGCCCCTCCATTACTTTTACACCCACAGGTGTCAAAGGTCTCCCCTCACAGTGACCGTGTGGCAAGCAAGGGGTTGTAGGGACACCCCGTTTTCGAGGCGTGGAGACGGGGGCTCTGAATTAGAGCGGCTTGCCTGAGAGCACGCATGGCTGAGGGTTCTGCTGTGATTGCAGCCAGGTCTTTTCACCCCGAGTGCAGGGGTCCCCAGTTACCCGGCTGCCTGTCAGAACCCTGTTCCCAGCTCGAGTTTCTCTTGGCGAAGCTTCTGCTTCCCTCCAGTTGCTATTCCCACTGGAGTTCGCTCCCCCAGGCCCAGACCGCTCCCCTCCAAGTCTGGGCAGCTCTGTGCCAACCCTGGCTATTTCTGCCTGGGACCGGGAGGGCCCGCTGCATCCTGGGCTCTCCAAACTGATTCCCTTTGGCAACTCCCACTCCCCTCCCCCCAGGTGCAAATCTGGCCCCTCTGTTTAGAAGAGAAGCAGAGGAAGCCCACCCCACCCATCGCCCCCAACGGGAACACCCCCTCCTGCATCCTGGGGGCAAGTCCCAGCAGGTTCCAGTCCCCCCGGCCCTCAGAAGCAGGGCGCATGGGCAAAGGGGCTGCCGAGGGCTTTGCACACCAACACTGCCCAGGAATGGGCAGACCCCTACCGCCTTTCCGCCACCTGTGCTCTGGACCCAAATCCAGGGGAGCCGCCGAGGCCTCCCTTTCCCACCATTGTTTTTACATCTGATTATAAAAATAATGTGTCACCAATGTGAACTTTCCTTTTCCAAAAAATACCGGTTAAAATGAAAATCGCCCTAATCCCACAAATCAGACATAACTAGTGCTGATATTTTGGTGTATAGACATTCAGACTTTCCTCTGAGCATCTATATATAATTCTTATCTTTTTTTTTTTTTTAACAAACGGGGTCTTCTGTTACTCAAAAGTACATCATGGGAAAGACTATCCATCAGCCGACCGAGACTGCCTCGGGCTATTACATGGCTGCCCCGTGGCCACTGTAAATACACCATCATTTAAGCAATCTATTCAGGACAGACATTTCGATCGACCCCTTTGGGGTGTGTAATTACAAACAGTGCAGCCGCGGGCCCCACTGCTTATTTCTTTGGACCGCGTTTCCAGAGATGAGACTGCTGGTTCAAGTGTATGCTCAGGTTTGAGGCTCTGATTCCTGGGGCCAGACTGTCCCCCAGAGAGGCCGCACCAATTGCTTTTCCCAGCAGCAGCCTGTGCAGGTGGCAGACCCAACGCCGAGAGGCTGGGAACGCAGGGGTCACGATGCCTCGCACCCGCCCAGGCGCACGGTCTGGAAATCCCCAAAGGCATCGGCTCACAAGCACAAACAAGTGGCTGGCAGGTGGGGAAAGAGCAGCGGGGAGGGGCTTGGGCTTCTCTCAGAAATCCGCCCGGCAGCGTGAGCAGGTGAATGCCGGGGGGGGGGGGGGGGGGGGGGGCTCCCTTTGTCTCCCCCGAGTGGAGCACAGGGTGACAAGAGGGGCTCCGTGAGGAGGGATAAATGCCCAGCCCAGGAGTGCAACCGCTGCCGGCCACGCACCCCAGCCCGCCGTGGGCCAGGGAAAGGCCTCCCTCTCTGGGCCTCTGTTTTTCCATCTGTTCGGACGTTCTTCACTCTTTGATCTCAGAACCAGCCTTCAGACCGGAGGAGACTGATCTCCACCATCCTCCTCCCACCCACCTTTGTTTGGTCTCCCCATTGTATCCATTTTTACAAACTCGGCCTTCACGAACAGCCACACCACCCTTTCCACTGGCCCATCTTCGTGATGAGCAGGAGAGAGAGTGGGTCTCATTGGAAAGTCAAGAACGTGCTTCTCCTGTTCAGCTTCCGTTCAGCATAAGCTGAGAGCCCCTGGGATGGCCCACGTCTCTCGCCCACCTTCGCATCAGCCCTGCATGATAAACCGGGTCTTTCCCATTTGCTGTGGGGGAAACTGAGGCTCAGATTTACAGCATTTTAGTGAAACGTACCCCGTGAGGAAAGGAAGAGCTGGTTCAACCTCAGGCCTCTGTGAGGCTCATCTCCATCTCTCCAACAGCCTCCACTGTCCGCCAACCTCCCCTGGGAGAGGGTTGCCCGTGCTCAGAAATACAACCACCTCCAGCGCAGGGCTGGGAGGGGGAAAAGCATGAAGTCACCCCATTTCTCGGCTCCGTCATGCTTGGCCCGGGCACCTGGAAGCCAATTAACATGTTTCTCCCTAACTTTTATTATCTATAAAAGAAGCAGCGAGGGCATTCATTAGCAGTGTCTGGCAAGACCCTCTTGGCCTCTGTATCATCCATAACAGTGCTGCCCAGCCAACAAGTAAGCCGTGAGTTTCCTCTCCCCCTTCCAAGAGACAACATGCATAGACTTGGATTACAAATAGGTGTGAGCGACTTCTGCCATCCTCTGCCCCAGAACACATCCCAAACCCCAACTCCTCCTCCCCGGCAGCCCCGGGTGCTTCCTGGCGCCTGGAGGGAACCAGATCCTGGGGGTGCTAAAACTTGAATTCTCGGGGGCGTGTGCCCGTTCCTCCCCAGGCATGTTGCAGAATCAAGATGTTCCCCATGAAACGTAAGGAGAAAGGTTAGGGCAGGCTGACTCGAAAGACTGCCCCTCATCCTAAGAGTCCATTGTCCCCAATTCCAGGCCTTGTCGCATGGCTCAGCTTTTCTAGGTGCCCACGTGGTGGCAGGGGCTTCAGTAGAATGACTGGAAAGGCAGAGCAGACACACACACACACACACACACACACACACACACACACACACTGGAGGAAGGAGGGGATGCTGGGGAATGACAGTGGCCTTGGGCACAGAGCCAACCTTGGAGAGGGCCTATCCAGGCAAGAGGCCTGACTCGCTGCCCTTGCTGCGCCAGGAGCAACACCTACACTGCACCTCCGTGGGAATCAGAAAAAGGCACCCCCACCACCGAAAAATGCCTTTAAGGGCCCAGTGCACTCGGGTGCCAGGAAAGCAAACAAGCTGATGGGTTTCTGAGGAAGCCAGGAGGTAGGATGGGTACCACAGGAAACCATCCTGGGTGCACGAACTTCCCACGGGCTGCAGGAAGTGCGTACACCGGCTGCTCCAGAATCCCCTATTTTTTTGTTTTCTGAGCCTTTGAAAACAAAAGATGTGGTGGGATAGGGGGCCCCTGAATGTGCTTCCTGCAGTAGTGTGGAGTGTGGAGAAGGGAGAGTGGACCCCATGGCCTTGAGGGTCAGGCCATGGCCGGGGCACCTCACATAGCAGATGCTCAGGAAATCTTGGTTCAGGGAATGGATGTGTCCTAGCGAATGTATTCATGGGAACTTCACTGAGTCATGGAAACCACCTACCCAGCTGGGAGGGAGACATCCAGGTGGTGACAGGCCCACGCCCCCGTGCCTAATGGTCTCGATGAACGACATGGCTAGCGGTTGGGGAAGAAGGTAGAAATGGAGACACAGCCTTCGTGTGTTTGGCTTTCCCCATGGGACCAGGCCCTGCCCCCTGAGTATCCTGAGATGCCTTCTCTAAGCCTCTCCGGCCCTGTGGCCTGGGGCGCGCAGCCGGCCAATAGGCAGCTCCCGGCAGGCGGAGCTCAGCACCGGCCCACCGGAGGCCAAGCCTCCTGGAGCCAACACAGATGCCTTCCTCTTTCACTGCCTCACTCCCTGGCGGAGAAAACAAGAAAACAAAATTCCCTGGAGCAACCTGAAACCCTGTGACCCAGGGCAAATGGCAGGATCTAGCTCCACCTTCTCCTTCCACTTTCCTCGGCTCACCTACCCTCAGGCCCCTAGCAGCCTTCGGTTATTTATAACTGTGTCAGAGGAGAAGGCAGGAAGTAGGAAATTATGAAGGAGGGGGCATGGGGGAGTGGCAGGGGCCAAGTGACCCGCAGGCTGGGAATCCGACCGCCTGGCCCGTGGTGGCCTCGGAGCCCCGTGACAGGGAGTTCTTCCCCAGCCCACGGCCCTCCGGCCTCCCAGTCCGACCTGCTGCCCTCTCCCCGCCATGTCCCCTTCTCAGGGCCAGGTGCAAGCGGTGTTACCTGAGCCTGTTCCTCAGTCTGCCCCTAGCTGCACGGCTCTCACTGGAGTTAAGGTGCAGGAGCGGGGGCCAGGCAGCAGGCCCAGCCTTTCCCCTCCTCCAGTACCGCCCTCACCCCCCCCCCTTCTCTCTCATTTCAATGCTCTGAAAGCCAGAGTCACAGTGTCCGGGCTTAGGACCAGGACTTCTCATGAACAGCATTAGCATCAAGGGCCCTCAAAGAGGAGGCGACTCCCCGAAAATCCCAGATAAAGGAGCCTGGGGCCCTAGGCCTTGGGGGCCTTGGCCCTTTTTCTGCACCCCACGCTGCGCCCAGGACCCTGGCTAGCCAGGGCTCTTCTGGTACAAATGCGAACGTACCGTGAGCACTGCGCAGGCTGGGAGGGGCCGTCCTTGCTTTGCCCAGAGCCCTGCACTGGGAGATAGAGTCCCCGTGGCCACCTCAGCATCTTGTGTGGACTGAGGCCCGATACCCAGGCAATGCATTCACCAAAACATTCCGGGCAACCGCTGAGTGCCACGCAGCACCGCTGGCTTTCGGACAGTGCGGCACTGGTAGGTCGTTCTTTTTGGTTTGGGTTTTGTGCACACACCGTCACCAGCTCAGTGGTTCCTAGGCAAGTTCTGAGTGGGGTGCGTGGGCAGATGATTCCAGGTGGCCTTCGGGAGGCCTCTGCTCCACTAGGAATCTGTATGCGGAGCTTAAATCAGATTCTCAGAGGCTCCAGCTCAGAAAATGATCCAGGTGCCCACCCAGGAGAAGTCTCGGTCAGAGGTGAGGGCTCAGGCTGCGCACCTGGGCCCAGAGGTGGGGACACCCAGGCATGTCCCCTCCGCTGCTCCTTCCCTTCTCTCCAGTCCCCTTCACAGCAGCCCCACGTTCCCTCCATCAAGACCCTAATGGTATCAAGGTACTAGGATTGAGATCTGATCTGTGTCCAGAACTGAGTCGAGTAAGATTATAACACAAGCCATGAGCATAGGATGGATCCTTGAATCTGGCCAAAGCCTGGCCTTGGAGGTTCCTCTTCCCTCGCCCCCTCTCTTCCTGCCCCTATAAGGTGCCCACTCACACAGATGCAGCTGTTTCTGTTTGGCAACCCCAGGTGAGCCCTATGTCGCTCCCTCCTTCCTCCTTCCCTCCTCAGCGGGCACAGGGCAGGCAAGTGGGCAAAAATCCTCACTTTTTCAGAGTCCTCACCCGGGCAGCATCTCGCCAATGCGTGTACAGGTGCTTCCTGGGGAAAATTATTTCTTGATCAGCTGCGTTTCGGAAGCACTAGAGCTAAGCAGGCTGCCATGCAGCAGGGCCCCTGGGGGCCTGGACTGTGCTCACGGTCATTGCGTAACTCCGAGAGGGGCGACAGTCCACAGCTCTCCTACAGGGATTGGCCGAACAGCATTCCTTAGGACTGGTGTTCGGAGGCCCGCACCCTGAGAGACACGGCTCCAGGCTTTCCCATCATGCGTACAAGGTCATGTTCCCTGTCCCCGTCCTCACAGCTCACCTGGTGAATTACAGGAGTGGATGATGCTGAATTTCCACCAGGAAGGCAGCCCTGCTTCTGAGCCAGACGGTGAGGTGTGGCCTTCAGTTAGGGACCCGGGGGCTCAGTAGTGGAGGATGGACCGGTGGCAAATTTGGAGGTTCCCAGCTTAGGGCTCTGAGGGGCTGGAGTCTGCAGAGTGCTTGGGGCACACCCAGTGTGGTAAATGCACAAAAGGAAGTCATCCCCATCTTTCTAGCGTGGTGGGTTAGCAGGCAACAAGCCACAAATAAGGGGGAAGCAAACAGCATTTCTTTCCCTGGCATTAGCGCTGCCTGCTGTTCTCCTGGCCAAAAATAACGACATTGACCTCAAGACAGCAAAAATAGAGACATAAAGGCAACAGGGGGCTCTGTCCTGCAGGACTATGCCAATAAACCTCAGTCTGAAGTTTCGGGTTTTTTCATACAGAGCACAGTCTCTCTGGCTGAGGGTTCCCCAATGACCCATTTTCAATATTTGTTTATTCCTGTAATTCACCCGCATTTATTGAGCACCTACTAAGTGGGAGGGCCTGTGGTCAGGAATACCCATTAATTTCCAGGCAGCAAGGCTATTCTTAGTTTCCTGGTGTCTATTTAAAGAGTGTTAATCCCCTCAGCCTCCCCCCACCCCCATTCCCCTGCAATTAGACACATACCAAGTTCCAACCTGGTATGGTGATCTCGCCCCACTGGGAAGGCAGAATGGACAAGTGTTCTTCCCACCCTCCTCCTCCGTGGGGCCAGGAATGCGGCCCGCATGGGCTCGGGCAGCCAGGGAATCAGCCAAGCCAGAGGACATGTGCCTGCTTTGCCTGGGCATGTGCTGGAGTCCAGAGCCTGTCTGCTCTGGTCCTCACTGGCAGCACAATGAGGCAGGCAGTGCTGAGGAAAAGGAGGATGGAAGGACAGTGACAGAATACTGTGGACCAGAGGGCAGACAGAGCCGCTCCAATACCAGCTGTGCCACTGCCGGGGTGGTGACTGTGGGCATCATTTGTGATTAAGAGCTCAGAATCTGGAGTCAGGCAGCCTGGACTCAAATCCTCGCTCCACCACATACAAAGCTACATTCTAGGCAAATCCCTTAGCCTCTCTCGGCCTCAGTTTCCCCATCTGTAAAATGGGATGATGGTGATAATAATTCATAATATGAAGTTTTGAAGGCTTACTAATTAATAGAATAATATCCTATATAATAAAAGCCCAATATGCTAAATGTCTGACCATTCGACTGTTCGACCAGTCGCTATAACGTGCAGTGACCACCAGGGGACAGACGCTCCAGCTGGTAGGTTAGCTTGGTGCTGGGGTCCGGCCAGTCGGGACGGGGCAAGATGGGCCGGATGTGCCCTGGAGCCCTTCCGTGGTCCCTCCCCAGCCCTGATCGTGCACCAGTGGGGTCCCCCAGCCTGGCCTGCACCCTCTCACAATCCGGGACCCCTTGGTGGATATCAGAGAGCGGGTTTCAGCCCAATCCCTGCAGGCCAGGCCGAGGGACCCCACCAGTGCACGAATCCGTGCATTGGGCCTCTAGTATGTATATAAGGTTCTTGGAACAGCTGTCAGTTATCATTAGCTGCTTTAATATTTCATTCCTCTAAGCCTAGGTTTCCTCACCTGTAAAACAGAAATAAGGCCACTCTCTCATCGGGTGGTTATGAGAGTTTAAGGAGCCAATCCATGAAAAGGTCTTGTAATATAAAAATGGTACATATTATAAATGTTACTTTACTAGTTTTATTCTAGTTCCAGCTCAGTTTCTCAGGCCAGTCTACTCCCCTTCTCTAGACCTTAGTTTCCCCTTTTGTCAAGTGAGAGTGGAGTGAGGTGGCTTCTGCAGTGTCACAGCACATGGTTCCCTGAAAGTCACGTACAGCAAAGCGAAGTCAGTAGCCTTAGAGCCTCGATTGGCTCCAAGACATCTCCCATGTCCCCAAATCCCTGCAGAGCTCCTAGGAATACTAGGAGAAAATAAAATGGGGCCTGGAATTTGCAAATATTGCCTTGACCTGCACTGTCCTGTCAGTATGGTGGCCATTCCTCACCGGTGGCTAGTGAGCAATTGGCATGTGACTGGTCCAAACTGTGAGTACAAAATACACATTCAATTTCCAACCCTTAGAAAGCTGTTAAGCCCCATTAATAGTTTTATTAGTTGGTTATGTGTGGAAATGATAATATTTTTGGAGATAGCAGATTAAGTTTAGCTATTTTTCTCTCTTTTTAATGTGGCCAAGAGAACATTTAAAATCACATACGTGGCCCTGCCCTCATTTGCATCTTAGGGTGTTATTGCCCCGGGACAGTGTGGTCTAGCCTACTGCCTCCCTGCTGTTGGGTCCCCTGGTGAGACACTCTTCTCCGAGGGATTCCGAAGGAATCTGAGCTATTTAGGGTTGACTTTTTTAAACACAATAAAACACAGATGTGCACTGTCCAGGTGGGGCGTTAAATTTTAAGAGCCCCGGGAAGCTCCTCTGGCTGCAAGGAGCCCTGAATAAATCAGAGCCGTGGAGCTGACAAAGCCATCCATGAGGTTCGCACGTGGCCAGCCCCTGGGGGTCACATCTGCACCCCCTCCCCAAGCCACGCTCGTCTTCTCTGTGAGGAAAGGGTGGGCAGTGGCTTTGGTGTTATTTTCCAAGAGAGTCGCCACTGTTTCCCACACTATCTTAGCAGCTTCAAAGAGCTTTTCTCATTGGGTTGGTCAGTGCCCAACATGTCGAATCTGATTTCTTCTCTCTCTCTCTCTCTCTCTCTCTCTCTCTCTCTCTCTCTCTCCCTCTCCCTCTCCCTCTCCCTCTCTCTCACACACACACACACACACAGCTACGTGCACCACTGCCTGGAAGGGCTGGAACGCTACCTCCCTCAAATGCCCTCATTCATTCAGGGTGTGTTTACTGCATCACTGTTTCCCATCAGGCAGTGAGCTGGTGAACAAGACAGGACCCCAGCTCGCTCACCCTCTGGGGCAGACACCAAGTAGGGATACTCTGACGGCTGACATTTATCAAGTCCTTACTGTACGCCAGGCAAGGGGCCAAGCCACCGCTCCATTACCTAGGTGAGTCCCCCGCAGCCCTGGGAGGCTAGGAGCACCATCCTGGCACGCTCCATTTCACGGTAGGAGAAACGGGGCTGGGAAGGACCGACTCGCCTGCGGTCATACAGCCGGCGGCTAATGAAAGCAGCTTTGAACTGGGCAGTCTTATGCTCTTCCCCACCCCAGAGGCTGTGGACAGAGGATAGGGCACGTTATTTTGCCCAATTCTTATTCACTCAGAGATCCTATGACCCAAAGGAAATTCAAGAGATCATCTGGTCACAAAACTGGGGGCCCACAGGGCTGAATCTGGCCCACATACGTGTGTGTGTGTGTGTGTTTCTTCTTAATTTTACTAACGTCTAAAGGCACATTTCACGTTAAAAATTTGGGTATCTGGCTTATTCTAAGAGACTGGAAATCTGATAATATGGGACTCACATTCTGATAGGTTGGAGCTGGACACCAGCAGTCCAGTCCACTTCAGCGGGGCCATGAACTCTTCAGTTCGCCACAGTCACCACCACTCTCTATTGCTGCCCCCATTCCAAAGCCAAAGGTGAACTGCTATTTATCATCACATTTTCCCACTGTTTTACTGTTTGTCTGATCATAAAGAAAAATCTTAAGTACCTATATATCCCTCCAAAGTGGGGACACAAGAGACTAGGGAACAAAACATATTTTCTGGTAGAAGTGAGTAATATTTCAATAGGTTGCATATGCAACCATAACCTAGAAATCCAAATGTTTAATGTGAAATCTGATTTCTAAATGCTGACACAATTACACACACACACACACACACACACACACACACACACACACACACACATGTATGGGCCAAACAAAACATATCCTTGGGCCAGTATTGGGGGCTGCCCCTCTGTAGGCATTTGGGTTTGAGATCTGACCTAGATTGGAGGTGAGGAGACCCAGGCCAAGAGAAAATCAATCAAAGAAGTAACTGGAACTACCCCTGCCTTCCTCCGGTGCAGCCTTTTCCCATTGTCCCCATCTGCTCAGAAACCCACCCTGAGAATAACAGGCACGTGGGTTCTTTGACATCCGTCTGTCCTTCCGGTGAACATGTGTATCAGGAAGACACGGGCTCCCTGGGGGCCTGTTGTTGGGAAGGGGAGTGGATTATGATCGCTCAAAGGGTGTGCGTCTGACCTGGCTTTTCCAAACCCCTCCTCACTCATGTGAACAAGGTCCATCCAATCACACGCATCTTAGTCCCAGGTGTTCATCGGAGCCAGGCTTTCATGAGGGAAGTCTTCTCGGCTACGGATGTCCGAGCCAAGCAGTTAGCCAGACTTCCCGGAACAAGGGGCTGCTTGGGTAGGCTGGGGCAGGAAGGCCTAATTTTGATGAACACTGAGTCTCAGTCGCACCTCCTGTCCCTCAGCTTCAGTAGAGGGGTATGGGTTTCAAAAGAATTTGTACCAAGCCCCCCAGCGACCGATAGTGGACCCTGGAGTGACCTTGACGTTTAATTCTAGCCTTCCGCCGGGTCCGCCGGGTGGCTGTTCGCTTGGGGAAAAAAAAAAATTGGCTCTGCTGCAACAGGAAGTTTGGTGGTCAAATATGTCATCCGATGAAGTCTGTCCGCTCATTAGCAGTTCTGTTCAGCCGAATCCCTCTCCGCTTCCACAACCGCAGAGATCCTGGCTCTTATCTTAATAGGCCATATTTCTACAGACGTTACCTCCGAAAAGGTGCTGACTCCAGGCCTGCACACGGCACGTCCCCAAACCCTGGGGTAGACGAGGGTAGGTGGGGGCTGGGAGCGTGGCCTGGCACCCAGGTTCAGTAGCTCCAATCCATTTCCCAGGCCCTTCCATTGGCTCCCCTGGCACCTGCTACCTGAGCCTCCCAGAGGCAGGGGTGCTGGAGCAGTCGAAGGAGGGAAGGGGGCGCCTGACCCTTGGAAAGAGTGGGGGACTTGGCCTCAGAAGCGTGGGTTCCGACCCCAGCTCTGGGTATCAGCTGGGTGCCAGGCTCCTGAACCACACCAGCTCTCACAATCACATCTGTTTCATGGGAACGGTGACCTCCACCCTCCTGCGTTCCTCCTCGGAATGTTGTGGCCACCAAATAAGATCAAGTGAACCTTAAGCCTCTAAAATGCGGAGAGTCGTGAAAAGATAGAGCAGGGAACCTTGTGGTTCATTTCTCTGTCCTGTGGGAGGCAGTCTGACAAAAGCATTCAAGTTGGGGCGGGATCTCAAACAACCATGGATTTTTGAGGCTCAGTTCTCTGTGACCCTGAAAAATGTCACATCACCCCTCGGGCCACACTTTTCTCACTGATAATAAAGTGAGAATCCCCACTCTGCCGTGTTGTATAACAACACTATTAAAAGCCAGCATTTATTGAGCTTTTAGTAGGTGGCCAATTCTGTGCTAAACATTGTCCACGAATTGTTTCACTTGCTAGTAATCACCAACCCAATGGGTCACATACCATTATTCCCTCATGTTGCAGATGAGGAAACTGAGGCTATAGAACCTGCCCAAGCTTGTGAGCAGCAGAGTTCACAAGAGCTACTAAAGTTCCAAATCTCAGAGGCCGTGAGTCTATTCAGGATGATCAAGACTAGGTCCAAAGGAGAACCCTCCCAGCTCCTGAGCTGCCAGCACTTGAGCCACACAGCAGTAATCCCAGAAGGGACGAAGCCACGTCTCCATGACCCAAGTTGCAAGGTTCACCTTCCTCAAGCCCTACTCTGGGGGGGTTGCAGGAGCCCCTGAGATTTCTGAATGAAACAGCCCTTCCCTGCAGGCAACTGGGCTGATGCCTGGTGACCTCATTCCAAGGGCAGCAAAGATATGTGGAGGGGGAGGGGATAGTTGCCATGCAATATTTAAGGTCTCTAGTTCCGGAATGGCTCTGGTCTGCTCAGGATTTCCCCTACCTCCCCCACCCCACCCCCCACCCTGCCTCTGCTGCCCTGTCTTCCGAGGGCTCTGTTTTTCCACCAGCTGAACTTTACCTTGGCTTTCTGAGGCCAAACCTCATGGCTTTCCTTCCCCTTCCCACCCCCACAGAAAGCCAGGTGGCCGCCGGCCTGAGAATACCTCAAGTCCCTACTCTCTGTGCCCAGAATGCCACCGTTATGCGATAAGGTTTACAGGGACATAAATCAGACCTGGGTGTTGGGTATCGTGGATTGTCCCTTTTGTGGCAGCCAAACCATCCCGGCCTGGCAGGTGGCTGATGCATGGATCAGGAAGGGTTCAACGGGGCCCCTCCCCTCCTCCAGACATTCATGTTTTAGCAACTACAGTCGGGATAGACACTCGTGGCCTCCTGTCAAACACTGTTTAGTGAGTCCCTTTAGCTACAATCAATACTCTTCTGCTCCAGCCTGCAGAGATTAATTCAGGAAAATAAACACCTGAACCCATGTCACCTCCTCTGAAAAGGTAGGCAACTCAACCAGGACACATCAGCGACCTGCTACCTCAGCTGACCCCATTCTCAGCACTGTGGGTCCATACGAAAATGGCCAGGGTGACAAATGGACTTGCCCAGGGGAGGAGAGATGGCAAGCTGATGTGACACTAAGGAACCAATCTCAGAGGGGGAAAGAACAGTGAGCTAGCCCAGCCGGTGTTGCTCAGTGGTTGAGCATCGACCTTTGAACCAGGAGGTCACAGTTCAATTCCCAGTCAGGGCACATGCCCAGGTTGCAGGCTCGATCTATCCCCCAGTCAGGGGCGTGCAGGAAGCAGCCAATCAATGATTCTCTCTCATCATTGATGTGTCTATGTCTATGAACCAGGAGGCCATGGTTCGATTCCCAGCCAGGGCATAAGCCTGGGTTGCGGGCTCAATCCCCACTGTGGGTAGGAGGCAGCCAATCACTGATTCTGTCTCATCACTGGTGTTTCTCTCTCTCTCTCTCCCTCTCCCTTCTCTGAAATCAATTAAAAAAAAATTTTTTTTTTTAAAGAACAGTGATCTACTAAGGAGTCCACGAGCTATTTTCAGCATTTCAGTAAGCCGACCAAACCGTATACCACGATCATCCATAACCCATGAGAATGCTTCCCAGGCTGAAGCAAACACCCAACATTCTTGGCTTTGGGTTGCAACTAATTGGTGTATTTGCTGATTAAGTCAGAATAATATTAGACTGGCTGGCATGGCAGTGATGGATCTAGTGTAGCAGTTTTATTTTTAATGGAAAAGTAATCAACTCTCAACACATGAAGTTGTGGTGGATAATGTTTCCAAACATGGAATTCATTGAAGGAAAATGAATAAAAATAGTCCTTGGTGTTGGAAAGGCTGGGAACCGCTGACCCAGTGGAAAGCGCACTGGGTTAAGAATTAGAAAGAGGGTCAAGGCTTGCTTTTGTTAGGACCATAGTGTCATAAAATTGGTTTTGTTAGGACCTTCCTGTCATAAAATTGGTGGCAGCGGGGGAGGCAGGGGCTGGAGAGGCTGGCTATAGGAGGAAATCAAAGGGAAGCATACGGAGGGGAACCCCAACATGGGGAGTCAAAAGACCAATGTGGGGGGAAGTTACAAAAGGTAATGCCTCTCCCCAAGTCCAAAGAATACTAGCTCTGGGTCTGTGCTTGAGACCGATTCAGAATCCAAGTTTTGGAGACTGACTAGCAGGTGTAGGTCCTGGCTCCTCTGCTTCTTGGCGGTGTGATCTTGGACGAGCACGTTCACCCCTCCAGCCTCACAGCGTGACGTGGTATGCACGTGAGGAGTTGGTACAGCGCCTGGTGCCTAGTCCGTGCACCTTAATGCAAGGTGGCTGTCGTTGTTGGGGATGCCCTTCTGGGTGGTATTTAAAAATCACTTTTTCCCCTCTGGGAGGGTGGTGGAGTACTATGTCCAGAAGATGGGGTTGGACTTATCAAATAACGCCGACAGCGTAGAGGTGCCTCCCTCTCGGAGGGGTTAGATGCATCCCATTGGGTGGTGCCCAGCCGCTAGGTTTTGCCCGGCCCAAACATGACCCACTCTGGGAGGTTCCCACGCAGCTTTGGAGAACTTGGTTTTTGCTAAAGATGGTGTTTTTAAACGTTTCCAATGCGGGCAAGGTGATGCCGGCAGTAGGCAGGGAAATGGGACCGAGTGAGACCTGGAGAGTGAGAAGTTAGTAAGGGGTGCTCGAAACCAAGGGGGTGGCAGGGCCAAGACCCAGAGAGAGAATCTGAACACGGGAGCTTCAAGGGCCAGTGATGAGGAGGATGGAGAGGTGGGCCAGCGCCAGCCTGGCCCCGAAGAGCCATGTTATGACACCCGAGGAGTTTTAATCAGGGCACTGCACACCGCTCTCAACCAGCCTTCCAGCTGCCATGGTGACGGCGTCATTCTTGGCTGAGGCCACTGCCTCCCTCTCTCGGTCCATCTCCGCGGCCATCGCACCACTCCCGCCCAAGCAGCATCCCAAATGCAATGGCGAGGGGAGGGGGCACAGAGGGAGGTGTCCCCTTGCGCCATCATGAACCTGGCCAGAGCCAGCGGGGGACACCTTTGAGGTAGCAACTAAACCCTGTGTGGGTGTCTTCAAAATACAGCGCGTGAGCTTGAACCTGGGTTCCTGTGAAACCCCAAAGTCCAACACCTTGATGAAAGCAAAAGAAGAAGACCATCTTCCACTGAATTACCCCAACGGCAACAAGTCAAGGGCCGAGGCTATCCTGGGCACCTCAGCCCCTCCCTCCCTCCCTATAAAAATGCTTCCGTCAACTTGGTCTCAGTGTCCCTAATTTTGCTCACTCTCAAAGGGACAGAGGGATGAGCAAAAAAAGAGCAAAATCCTAGAAAGCCAAGGAAAATGTTCTCATTTGAAAGAAGCGTGGAAGTCTGACTAGGGCTGCAATGGTTCCTCCATCCCAACAGAACTGGGGTTTTTATTACAGCGCACATTTCATATGACTTTGTATTCATTTCAGGTGTACGGGACAATCCTATACTTGACAAAGTGATCCCTCCAGGATTTTCGGTACCCACCTGGCAACATCCATAATTACGACATTATTATTGACTGTATTCCCTATGCTGTGCTTGACATCCCCGTGACGATTTTGTAACCACCCACTTATACTTTCCAATCCCTTCACCGTTTTTGCCTAGTCCCCCCACAATAGTTTATGGCTGAATAATATTCCATCTCTTGGCTATTGTAAATAACACTGCAATGAACATAGGTGGTGCATACATTCTTTCCAATTGGTGTTTGGGTTTCTTTGGATAAATTCGCAGAAGTGGAATCACTGGGTCATAAGGCAGTTCCATTTTTAATTTTTTGAGGACCATCCATACTGTTTTCCATACAGAAAGAACTATGTTAACACAGCCACTCTGGAGGGCAAGCCTGTGGGAACGACTAAAATGTAAAATGCATGTACCCTGTGTCCAATAATTCCAATTGTTTACTTTCCATGGAGATATATTTTTTCCCGTGCGCAAGAGGATGGTGCAGTGACTGTTGCAGCGGTCTTTGTAAGCATGAAAAGCTGTTAGAAACCTAGATATCTACCGATAGGTGAATGGCTCAATCAATATATACCTATACCTGTAGGGATATTATATTATTATAGTAATATAATAGCATATGGTAAATATAGGATAATATTGCATCATATAATATAATGTAATATATAGCAGAGTAGGTGATTACATTTTTTGAATCAGGTTGCAGGGGGTTAAATATGGGCTCTGCTATAACCTTGAACAAATTACCTAGGTAATTGTTCTAAGCCTCAGTTTCCTCATCTGTAAAATGGAGATGATAACAGCTCACCTGCCTCATGGGACTATTGAGAGAATGCAATGAGTTGATGCATGCTAATTATTTAGAATGGTGCCTAGAACAGTAATTGATGCATAATCAGTTTTTAAAAATTATAACCCCATGGAACATTATATCTAAAAAAGAATGAAGTAGATCCAAACTGAGACCAATCTCTAATACACACTGTCCAATGAAAAAAAAGCAGATGCTATATGTTGTTCTACTCTTCATGTTTCTAAGGGGGAAAGCTATTCTGAGTTTTCTATCTGTACCTATGCATGTAAATGCACAGAGAAGAAAGGGTCTGGAGAAGGATCTAGAATTAGAGGAAGTTATCAAAAAGGACTTTACCTTTAGCTGATTTTAGATAGATAAATAGGTAGAGATATACATACACATATACATACATATACACATGGATGTAGAATATATTCACAAAATACCTGTAACTTTAAAATGTGGGTAAAAATTAAAGGGCTGAGGTGGTACAAACCACTATTCCCCTTTTATAAAGGAGGAAACTGGAGTTTAAAGACATCCAGTAGCCTGCCTAGGCACACACAGCCAGCACGCCCTGGAGGATCTCCGCCCGGCTCTGCCCGCCCCCTGGCCTCTCCACCACCCCACGCTGCCTCCCCAGGCCACCCAGGAGCCGCCTGTGACAAAGGCTAGAAGAAGGGGCCTCCTTGTCCTGGCTGCAATGGGAAAAGCCGAACGCAGTGGAGAATGGTGGTGTTGTTTTTGTTTTCCGTTGGGGAACCTGTCGGAATGTGCCGTTCAGCAGTGGGGCCCAGTGGTTCCCGCTGCTCCTACAGAACAAACAAAGGCCTCCACCCAGGCCACCTCTGCGCCTCTGTTCCAGCCTTATCTCTCCAGGGACTGTGAAAGGGACACCACGGAGGGCGGGGCTTCTCCAGCCAGCCGGGACCCAGTCTCCTGACTCTCTCTAGTTTCCCACCCACCCCCCTGGCCATCTGCACGGACTGGACGAGGCGTCCTGGGCGCCCCAGCTCACCCCACTGGAAGGAAAGAGTATTGCAGCCTGAGATTCTTGTATGGAGTAGCTCTACTTCCCTCTGCGCCTCAGGGAGATGGTCTTTTTTTTATTTACTTTGACTTGGTGATTTTGAGGGTCTATTCCAATTCTAATAGCCAAAGGACATGTCCTTTGGCTATTAGAATTGGAATAGACCCTCAAAATCACCAATGTCCTTTCTTTCTTTTTCTCTATTTAAACCCTCAAATAATAATGATAAGTTCTCCCGCCCATAAGATGACATGTAAAGAAAATCTCTGGCCATTTGGTTATCTTCCTATTTTTCGAAACGTCTCCAATCAACAAGTAAAGCACTCTGGTTCACCGTCCATCCCATCTTGGTGCTGGGGGGGGGGGGGCGGTCTGACTCAGAATGTCAAGGGTAGGTGAAAGTTGAGACGTTATTGAAGCACAGCACAGCGCACAATGCATTTAGCCTTCGTGGGCTACAGGGAGCTGCGGTGTTGATGAGCCGGGTGACCGTGAGCAAGCACACTCTCTCCCAGCCTCCACGTTTCCGTCGGATTCAATGGACAGAACGCCCGCCCTTCCGCCTGCTGTGAGGCGCGTGTGCCCGCAGGACTCTGAGCGCAGCTCTCCTCTTTCCGGGGGTTCCGAGATGTCGGGCAGCCTGGGTCCCCTCCCCGAGTGGCTGGCTGCTGGCTCCTTTCTGAAGTTTGATCCCCTTTTCTTTTTTTTTTTTTCCCAAGTCCCAAAGCCCAGTGTGGAGTGTCATTGTGTGGGATCGTGAGAGGGAATGGATCCAGCTTCTTTGAAAATGGCTTCTTTGCTAAAACCACAACCTCAGATCTGATACCGAAAGAATCTGCTGGCACTGGTCCCTGTCAAAACAATTCTGTGCTATCCGGGGACCATCCTCCGGGCCTGGCAGGGGGCCCCCAAGCTGAGCCTTCCTCTCCGATTCCCAAGAGGAAAGAGTATTGGGGGGCAGGCCCCCAACACTCCATCCCACAGCCCCTTTCCTCTATGCGGGGGGAGGGGGAGCAGAGAGAAGGGCTCGGAGCTGTGAACAAAATCCTCTCTCTACTGCTCCCCCCTACCCCAGGAACACCCCCCTACACACACAAACACACACACACACACACACGCACACGCACACACGCACGCAGGCAGGCAGGCAGGCACACGCACTGCCCACCCCTGCCTGAGCTGGGCAGAGCTGCTGGAGCAGGATCCACCCGGCCAAGACTGCCTTCTTCATTCCCAGCCCCCTCCCTTCCCTCCTCCAGAGTCAAGGTTTTGTGAGGAGTTTCAAGGGCATGACTGGCGGGGAGGGGACCACAGACATGGCTGCTGCCAAGTCCTTTCTTCCCCCCACAGAGCGTTGTATAAGCCGGCGTGTAGTTTACTCTGCTCCTAAACACTTCACTGGGGTGCAGGGCCTGGAGTTGCCATAGAAACACCTTTGAACTCTTCCTCACCCAGAAGACTGTGCCAATCCCCAGGGCTTTAGGGGAGAAAGGCCAAAAAGAGGCACCTGTGGATGCGGAGAAAGGAGAGGGAAGGCCATGGGTGGTGGAGGTGGAGGGGTTCCTTAGAGAGGGCGGAGCCGGGCAGGCCATGCCCTTCACCCAGCAACAGGGCGCCAGGCCACAAAGAAGAAAAAGGCCAGGAAGGTTCTGGAAGAGGAAGCTGGTGGGCTGGCTTGAACCTCTTTAATGAGTTACAGCATTGATCGGTGGGTCCACAGGGGTCAAGGGGAATGGGGTGCTGCTCTGTATTTCCTTCTGGGAGAGAACAGTCTTCAGCCGGGATTGGAAAGTAGGGAGGCTGTGACTAGGAAAACGGGGAGCCCCCTACCGGCCGTCAGCGCTGCAAGGCAGCGGAGGTCAGCGAGCAGCCCACATCCACACCTCCCATTTTTAAAAGCATTATCTCATCGCTGCCACCAGTGCAGTGCACCAAACCCAGGCAGCACAGCTCTGGCCCGGGGCCAGCGTATCGAAGATTTTTTTTTTTTATTGTTTCTTTTTTAGTTTTGCTACCACAGTGTTCTAGTCTTTGGGTACCTCCTGGGAACTTAGCTTTTCTCCGGAGTTTATTGCGGGGAGAGGGAATATTTCTTGGGTAAATCCAGAGAAATTACAAGAAAGTTTCAGCGTCAGCCCAGACCCACGGCAGGAAACCTCAGCGGTGAACAGTGAGGCAGTGCCCCCACTTGGAAGCGGGGTTTCCGTGCCTCTGTCTCCACTGCTCCCTGGTCAGCTTGCAGGGTGGGAACCCAAAAGCCCAGGGCAGGAGCAGGGAGGAGGCAAGAGGTTTCCTTCTCCCCATACACCTTGAAGTCCAAGGGCACACGCCAGAGCCATTGTCAAGCGCAAGGCCCTGACTCCACCTGTCAGATGCCAGGCCCCAGTGTGCAATCCTTTGAGCAAGACCAGAAACCAGCAGCTGCAGCTCCCAACACCTCTCAGGTAGGAATGTCCCTACAGGGGGGGAGGAGACAGGCCGGGTGGAATTTGGGTGGGGTCAGTCCCAGGAGAAGGGGGGAAACCTCCCAGGCCTCAGGCAGTTCAGCAGAACCCTCCCAGGCACACCCACAAACCCAGGGGCCAGCCGGGTCTCCCAGGAGAGGGGAGGGTGTGCCACTTGGCCCCAGGAAACCTCTCACAAGCATGACCCCAGGCTATACACACCCCCTCCCCCCCCCCTCACCCAGCAGGCCTGCTAACTGGACCGACCTGGTCCCCACAGCCGCCTCCCTGATTCCCCTAGACCGGGCCAGGCCCACCAGCAGCGCCCCTCCCAACCTCAGCTGCCTCCCCTGCCCGGCTCCTGCCTCCTCCCCGCCCCCCTCCCCTACAGCACACTTGTGGAGGCCCTCACCCAGGACCCAGTGGAAAATTTCCTTCCCCTTTATGACTGTACTTAAAACACACATACTCCATTCTTCACCTCTGAATCCACTCAGCCGAGCGGCTAGACTGTGTCCCACCCCAGCCCGGCCGGCGTGTACACACACACACACACACACACACACACACATGCGCGCGCGCGCGCACACAGCAGGGGCCGCTGGACATGCTTTATGAGCTAGAAAGGAGAGGAGAGATGTTTTCCAGCTGCTCCTCCACCTCTCGCCATCCAAGCCCGTGTCCTGCACGCTCCCAGACCAGCTCTCCCAGGACCCTCCCTGCTACTTTGTGCAGAGTGGCTCTAATCAAAGACAACAAGCCCAGCTTGGGATCGTCACCTTGTTGTGTGTGACCTGTGGCATCTTTGTTCTTTTGGGGACAAGTCTATTTTCCACTGCTCCTTCTCCCCCTCCTCACACACATTCAAGGGGGGGAAAAAAACAGCCTTCCTGTGACTTCTCACAGCTCTGTGATAAGTGATCCCTCACACACGCCACCTCCCGCGGGCCATCAACACTCTCCAGTACAGCTCCTGGGGGAGGGCCAGCCCCTCCGCTTTCTTCTCATTCCGCCCCCCCCCCCCCCCAGTCCACCCACCCCGCCGCCGGCAGGCCAAGGAGCTCCATTAGCACTTGCTGAGAAACTCAAGGTCGGTGTGGGTCTCATGGAAAAGCATGAACTTCTTAGGTGATGCAAACTCAGAAACTTCCAAGTTTCTCCTGCCACTTTCTGTGCACATGGCTGGCAACTTTTTTTTTTTAATTATTCAACATCCCAGCAGTTTATTTGGCATCCCAAGTTTTAGGGTCCCTTTCCCCTTACCCCCAGCCCTTCCTCCCGCCACCGTGAAAGGGAAGTTTTAACCAGATGTCAAAAGGACCCACAGGGACCTCAGCTCCCACAAGGAGAGCAAAGGCTGCGACGGGCTCATTCAGCCCCTGTGGGGCTTCTCTGCGCGGCATCTCCCCCGCCGGCTGTGTCAGCGCCCTCGCCCCAAGCCCGGGCAGGAAAAAAAAAAAGAGGGGAGTTCGCCATGGCACCCCGAGCAGAGCAGCGGGCAGCATCCCGTTCTGGGCTGCAGCGCACGAGGGGCCCCGGGGAGCTCCCGCGGAGACAAGGAAGAGCTTACCTATGTCAGAGTTGCAGAAGGCTTCCTGGGGGTGGGTGGGCGAGCATGTGCACGCCTCGGCGCCCCAGTACCCCAGGCTCCAGGTGCCCAGGAGCACGACCAGCCCGAGCCAGGGAGTCATCGCTGCTGCAGGGGCCACTGCTCGCCTCTCCAAAGTTGCCGTGCGCGCCGGCGGCGGGGCTGCTGCAGCCGGAGCCGGTGCACCCACCGTGCGGGGCAACTCGGACCTCGGCGCGCTGCCCTCCGAGCGCCCACAGGGACGGATCGGGTGCGGCGAGGCGGCCTCGGCGCTGGCGCTCGACTCTGCGGGCCGGCGGTGGCTGCGGGTCGAGGAGCGGGAGCCGGAGCTGGAGCTGGAGCAGCAGGAGGGAGAAGTCGTCCGAGAGCCCGCTCGCTGCCCGCTCTGCGCCGCTGCTCGGCGGCCGAGTAATATAGCGCTGGTACCCCCGGCGCCCCCTCTCGGGGTCCCGCCCCTCCGACCAATCGCGGAGCCGCATTACCTCATCGGCCCTCCGAAAAGGGGGTGGGGCCGAGGGCGCGGGGCGACGGGGCGGGGCCTCCCCCGGCCGGTTCAGATCCTTATAGGGAATAATGCGGCTTTGGGCGCGGGAGTGGAGGCACTGGGACGCGCCTCAGACCCGCGCTGGCGGGGTAGGTAGCCCCGGGAGCAGCGCCCGCGTGCCCCCTCCCGCCCTCACCTCTGCCGCACGCCCTCGGGGCGCCTCCCGGCTCAACCAGAGTCAACTGCTCCCCGCCCCAGCACCCACCCTCCGCGGGTCAGGGCGGCCCTGGCCCTGGAGACCCTGACTGCACCTGGATGAAAGGCTAGGTAGGAAAAAGTTTACCTTCCCACCTTCTCTGGAAAATGCAGAGTCAGAGGGGAAAACCAGACAGGTGACCTGCCCTCTTCCCCCCCCCCCCCCACAACCCCGCCCCCCGCTTTCCTGCCTTTTGGAGCTGGCGGCTATAATAGCAGGCCCCTTCCCCACTCACCGGAGTACATTGCGAAGTCATTCAGCAAACACTGTGCTTGCTGGACGTTGGGTTCAGCAAAGCAAAGTTCTTGCCCCCGGGGAACTTGCAGGGAACATGTCAGGAAACCCATGAATACACGCCTAGGGTGACCGTCTGTGGGGGCAGGGCTGGGAAGGCCACACGACAGAGTCCTTGGGCTAGAAATGGCTGCAGAGGGCGCTGCTTTGGGGGGGGGGGGGCGTAGGAATTCTCTGGGGAGGTGACACCCCAGCTGAGATGTGAACACGAAGAAGGCTCGTCCCTGTGAGCATCTGGGAGGAGGGAACCCCAGTCCGGGAGAACAGCAAGGGCCCAGGGCCCTAGAAAGGGCAGGAGGAAAGGGCGCCCCACCTAGGGCAGACAGGTCTCCACCCTTTGGCTAGGAATTGGGGGCGGGGAGGTGAACTGATCCAAAACTGGGGTGAAACCAGGTCCTGGAGGACTATCGGGATCCTAGGCTGCAAACGATAATGGGTAATTGCTAGCAGCGAATACTCCGCGTCTCCTTATGCTTATCTCTCTCGATGCTGCCTTATGCTTTCCATACCTCGCCTCATTCCACCTCACAGTCCTGGGGAGGGAAACAAAGTTGGAATGACACTTTCCAGATGAGGAGACTGGCACCTAAAGGTGCCACGACTTGGCAACCGGCCAGGAGCTGCGTCCACGTCCACGCGGGTCCACCTTGGGAGAGAGGTTTCTCTCTCTGCGCCCGGAGCAGCCGTCAGGTCTCAGGGCGCACTCGCCCTTCTGCAGCTGGCGCCTGCTGTCTCTTCACTCCTGGTCCCTCTCCCTTTCTCTCCCCTCTCATCCCGTGTAGAACGAGACTCCAATGTCTTGGCTATAGAAATAACGAACCGTTTAGAACTGAATAAGAACTGAAAATACTGCTTGGAAATGCAAGCTCAACCTCTTTCTCAGAAACTCCCCCATTTGCCCTTCAGAGAAGTGACGGGGGTGATGCAGGACATTTCGTTGGAAATGGTCTTTCCAAGTACATTTTTAAAGTTCCTTGGTACCCCTTAATATTCTTGGCTCTAAGGAAAGGCATCTAGTGTTCACGTTTTCCTGTCGTCTCCCCCTCCTGACGGTTAAGACCCTTCCCACCTCAGCTCTGGAGCCTGACCCACCCCACCCCTCCCTCTCTCGGTGTCAGCTCCAGCACCTGGCTCCCTGTTTCATGGGATCCGGTTGTATTGTTTCCCCGCCACCCTAGCAACACTATGAAGCCTGCGGTATTTAGCCACACTGCTTTTCAGCCCTCGGAGCACAGAGTAGGGTCCCAGGAGCCTTGGGGGGTGGGGTGGCCAGCAGCCCATTGAATCTGGAGGTTGAATGAGGGCATGCTTGGTGGGATTTGAGTTGCACTGATTCCTGCACCGTGCCAGTCATGCGGAAGGTTTTAGAAGCCTTTCCAGACCAAATCCACTTTGGATAAGCATCTTAGGTGATAAGATGCTTCTCTTTTTTCTTTTCACGTTAACGGCTTTGTCCTAAATGCCAGTGTTTTCTCCAAGGGGAGCCTTGCCTAGAGCAGGAGTGTGAGGCAGATAACTTTTGCTGAACTCTGAGCGGCAGGCTCCTCGTCGAAAGCATCCGAGGCATTCGGCCATGGCAGCTCCTCCATTTGGGAAGCGCACGAGTAATCAGATGTTTCCAGCGGAACGGTAATGAGGTGGTGGTTTGGGTTCGTTCCTCTCGCTCCCTATCCTAAACTAGTCCACGCAGCGTCTTTGGAGTTCATCTTCCCTTTCAGTTGGGACGTTCTCCCTAATGTCTAACCTGAGGGGACTCCCCTCCGCCCACCTGCCTGTGTAAGGTCGGCTCAGGCCTCATCTTAAGGAAAAGGAGAGCCAGCTCCGTGGGTCTTTGTGCGGGGGTGCCCCTCTGCCAGGGAGCCCCTCCCGCAAGCAGACCGCACAGCCAGCCAGCCAGCCAGAGGTCACAGTGCACAGGGACCTAATAGCAAGCATCGCTTCTCCAAGTCCACTTGCTAAGGTAGATGGGTGCCCCTGGGCCCATGGGAAGGGTGAAGACGCTGGCTCTCCCACTTGTTCTTGACAGCTAAGAACAATGATACATGGATAAACCTTGAGGCAACTGAAGAAGTCTCCAAATGTATCTGGCTGACCGGGTATTTCCCTTCCTGGAACTTTTTTAGGAAAGGTGATCCCATGACCACCCACCCCCTTCCTATCAAGTTACAGAACGCTGGAATCTCTGGGAACGTGATTTTTTAGAAGTCTCATCCTCTTCTTATCAGTGGGAAAAATAAGGTCCAGGCAGGTGAAGGAATTTCCGCAATGCCTCAGGCCAGGGCGGCAGCTGCCTGAGCCTCCTGGGCGCTGGCCCACACACACAGGACCAGCCGCAGCCCACGGCCTGAGGCGTGCACCTTGGCCATGGAAACCCAGCCACTCGCCATCCTGGACCTGCCTTTCAGATCTGCCTGTCAGATCTGCAGATGAGTTCCTCCCAGAGTGTTTGTACAGTGGCCAACGTGCAGCATTTCCCTTACCCCGACTGACCAAATAGTCGTCTGTGATGATAATCCTCACCTCTGCCCCGCGGGGCCCGGTGAACTCATTCGAGCAAACACGGCCCTGTACTCCTCAGCCCTTTATCTCTTGTGCATTTCGTGTTTTTCCTTTCCAAATAATTATCTAACGCCTTTTGAAAACATTCCAAACATATCCCTGCAAAGAGACACATAATACCTTTCTAGGGGGATGAAAGGTGCTTGTATTAAAAAAATTTTTTTTAAACGACAAAAGATCTGAGGTCGGTTCCAAAAGTTGGTGCAGAAGAACAGCTGTGTGTGTGTGTGTGTGTGTGTGTGTGTGTGTGTGTGTGTGTACAAGTCACCTCACCTCTCCAGGCCTCAATTTCCATTTTATTGGATGAAAGATGTAACTCAGTGGTCTCCAAGCCCCGCACCCCCACCCCCACCCCCCGCCCCCGGCTAGAAAGGACTAAGATTTCATGGAAATTCTCAAGGACAAGGTGAGTGTTACTGAAGGGCAGACAGAGCGTGCCACTTAAACAGGTGTGAGGTGAATCGAAGCGCAGCCGTCAATCACTTAGGCTGAAGTGAATCACTGAAGCACAGCTGTCAATCACTCAGTCAACAACAACTGAGTTCTTACTCTGATCTCTCCTCCGAGGCTGAGACTGAAAACAGGCTGTGGTGCGAAGGCATCGGAGAGACTGAGGTCTTGCTCCTGAGAGAGCCCCGTGTCGTGACTTGTTTTTCTGTCCGCCTGCCTCTTGGATCATAAGCACTCAGGGATGAGAAAGTACGTCTTTTATTGTCCCCATACGGTCTTTCCAACAATGATTGAACTCCTGTACTGTGTTCAGATCACAGCGTCAATGTCACCACCTCCAGGAAGCCTTTCCTGATTTCCCTCCCCAGTCTTCACCATCTCCCTCCTGCGTATCCCCACAGCACCCTGTGCTTCTTTCTGCTTCTGTTCCTGGACTGTAAGCCCTTTGAGGACAGGAATCGAGTGTTGGTAACAAGGGCCGTAAGAACTGGTTGAGTGAGTGGAGCTGATGGGCCCCCACCAGCCCCTTCCCAGTATTCAGGTGGGCAGGTGGAGCACACAGACCTATCCCTCTGGCCAGTGCTAGGGGGCGCTGTAAGCCAGAGAACACCCGGTCCCCCGGCCTGCAGTCCCAGCCAGCCTCACTGAAGCAGCACAGTTCCACCCTAGCCAGCGGGTGCTGGTGCCTTTGAGTGGGTGAAGCGGCCCCTCCCGTCTGCAATAGCCACAAAGCTCTCAGTCAGCATCCCGTCTGAGTACGCAGCTGCCCGGCTTCTCCACCCTCGAGCTGGCCTCACGTCAACTCGAGGGGGAGACGTGCCCTTGGGAAGAGAGAAGGCATGAATCATGGGGCTGGGGGGGATCCGGGCTCTGGGAACCCAGCGGCGGATGTCACGATCGGTCCCACTCCTCCTGAGCTGGCCTCTGGAAAGGAAGCCCGGAGAAGGCGCCGACGGGACATGGGTTGTTTCGGTTGCCTCATAGGGGAACCCCTCTTTTCTCCCTGCTTTTCCCTCCCCAGACCCGCGCCACAATGCCTTCCCCCAAGCCCACGGTCCATCTGAAAGTCATTACATTCAAGCTAGGCTTTCCCAAGCCACAGACAGCCCGGTCCACCCATCACCCTGGCCCTGGCCGGACCCGCACGGGGGGATTGGGAACCTGGGACGGTAGGCACTGCAGGTTCTTGCTGTGTCTGGCACCAGCAGGGAGTCAGCACCTTTCCTTGCTTCCATCTGGAACCAATTTCGTGGCAGTAAAATGGCCTCTTGCCCAGCTCTGCCCCCGCCCTGCCCGGGAGTGAAGACCCCTCAGTAAGAGAGTCTCTGGTTGCTTCTCCTGAACCCTGGGGTTTCCACATTTCTTTCCACCCGGCTACTCCCAGGAATGTGAAGCCAAAAAACACATGTGCCCCGCACAGACGTGCTGTGCCCCGTGCTTTCTGGGGTGGCGGGTGGGCAACTGTTCCTATTCCATCTCTTGATTTTAAAAAATTTGTTAATGCCCGTGTGCTCAGTCGATCATTTCTGCAAAGACTAATATGAAGTGGAGGGAGGACGTCTCCTCGGCCCTGTCTTAATGTCTTCCGTATGCCCGTGGAG
Source organism: Cnephaeus nilssonii (assembly GCF_951640355.1). Taxonomy (NCBI): domain Eukaryota; kingdom Metazoa; phylum Chordata; class Mammalia; order Chiroptera; family Vespertilionidae; genus Cnephaeus; species Cnephaeus nilssonii. The sequence goes on from NC_137077.1 coordinate 9,983,511, forward strand.
TCCGTGTGCTTTTCCTCTGCGGTTTCGGTCAAGGTTGAAGGCCGTTTCGCACGGTTGACGCACACGAGTGAGGTGTCTGTGCCGGGTGGCCCGGCGGCTTGGGAAGGAATGGGATGGAGGGCTGGGCAGCCTGCTGGCAGATGGGGCTGGAGGTCCGGTTCTGCCAAGGCATCTGAACTCTTTCCCGTGGAACCTGCTGGCACTGGAACGGACTTGTCCTGGATTGCGGGAAGCATTGGACGCCGCCGATCACTTCCTTCCTTGAACTTGGCAGCTGAGTCCGCCCGCTCTGGGTTTTCGCCTTCTACCTCTCCTGTACCTTCTCGGTCTTCTGGCAGAGTCTTCGGGCTCTTGCCGTCCCTAAAATGTAGGTGTTTCCCAATTTTCTGTCCTTGGCTTCCCTCCCTTCCTTCTAGCCTCCACCCTCTCCCCCGGTTCTACCCACCGCCGTGCCACGTGCGCTGGAACAGGCGCTATACGCAGCAGTATCCACCGAGCTCCAGTCTCTCTCCAGCTCCCCCCTGGACAATTACACCCGGAGGGCCCATGGCTGCCTCAGCCTCCAAAGGCTCCAGAACTCATTGTCTCTCCCCCTCTTTCCCCTGCAGCGTCACCTATCGCCACCAATGCCACCGTCGGTCACCAGGTCCCCTCCATTGTCAGGCCACCCATCTAACCGTCCCCTTCTCTCCATTCCCAACGTGTCTGGCTTGGATCAGGCCCCCACAGATTCTCTCCTGACGATTTCAGTCGTCACATAATTGGCCGCCCTGCCCAGAGTCTTTTCTCTGTCAACTTCAATTTGCACCGCTGCTCCTGAAAAGTGTTTCAAATATAAATCTGAAACCACGCTGTCCTCCGCTCCCAGTGATTCATTTGCTCTCCACGGCTTGCTGAACAAAGTCTCACACGCCAAAGAAAGGCGTACAAGGCGCTGTGTGATCTGGCCCTGCCCAGGGCCCCCCAGAGGGGGATATCCAGGTAGGATACCGTGTGATGGCCGCCCCTGAAGTTCTGCCACAGCAGGGCTGTCCTTGCTTACCTCTGCAAACCTGTGCCCTAATTCCCACCTCCCAGCCCTTTCTGTTCCAGCCTCCGGTTTCCTGTCTGAGGCTTTGTCCACCCTCACTCTTTTCCTGGAATCCACCCGCTAACAAGATATTCCCCACCCCCTCCATGTCATCCGCCAGGATTCTTTCATCTTTCAGGATTCAGTTAGAGTCATTTCTCTTCCCTGGGACACTCAGTGATCTTGGGAAGATAAGCTGGAAAAGACTTCTAAGACCAGAAAAAGGAAGGGGAACTCACATTCCTTTAGCAACACTCCATATATGTCACGTTCAATACAGTGTTTCCTCCCATGCTCCCAACCCGAAATAGTAGATATTATCTAATGCCCATTTTACAGTCAAGAATACTGAGGCAAAAACATCAACTAGAAAAGATACATGCGTCCACGTGTTCAATAGCCAAGATATGGAAGTAGCCTAAGTGTCCATCAATGGATGGATGAAAGGAATTGTGGTACATATATACACAATGAAATATTATTCAGCCGTAAAAAGAATGGCATCTTGCCATTTTCAACAACCTGGATGGACATAAAGGGAATTACCCTAAGTCAGTGGTCAGCAAACTCATTAGTCAACAGAGCCAAATATCAACAGTACAACGATTGAAATTTCTTTTGAGAGCCAAATTTTTTAAACTCAAACTTCTTCTAACGCCACTTCTTCAAAATAGACTCGCCCAGGCTGTGGTATTTTGTGGAAGAGCCACACTCAAGGGGCCAAAGAGCCGCATGTGGCTCGTGAGCCGCAGTTTGCCGACCACTGCCCTAAGTGAAGTAAGTGAGACAGAGAAAGACAAATGCCATATGTTCTTACTTATATGTGGGAGCTTTTAAAAAATAAAATAAAAACAAGCTCATAGATGCAGAGAACAGATTAGTGGGAGGGATAAAGGTGTCAAAAGCTAAAAGAGAGAGAAGGGGGGGGGGAGAGAGAGAGAGAGAGAGAGAGAGAGAGAATAAAACTGAGGCTCAAAGTCATTAAATTTCACGTCCAGTTGCTTACAAGCGAGGAAGTGGGAGAGTTGGGATTCAGATTCACAGGTCTCTTCCCAATCAGCTCTCTTACTGGTGTCCACAAGCTCACTGTGCCCATAGGCTCTGCGGAGCATTAGAAGTGCTGGTGACTTCCTAGTCTTTTGGGTCCCACTGAGTGCCGGGGGCTCTTGGCCATTGTGTGACGCAGCCAAGCAGAGACACCCAGGGAGCTTTATCGGTGGCAGGCGGGCCGCACCTCCTGCTCTGGGCCTGGTGCTCAGTGGAGGAGGCAGGAGAGATGACACGGCAGGCCGTGTCGGGGGGTGTGGGCGCCCTTCCTTCCTGGGCATTTGGATGGATGCCTCGGGAAAACTGCATTTGTATGACACAGAAAGGGCCTGAAACCAGAGGCAAGCCGGTAGAATACTGATCAGTACATTTTAACAGCTATTGAATATGGCTTCATTTCCTCCTGAAATGTCAGACATGAGACTGAGGCGATATGCCGGGTTTTTGTCATAGTTCTGCCACACACAATAGCTGAGCGACCTTGAGTAAATCAATGAACCCCCTTTCTTCACATGTAAAACCAGTGGGGCGGGGGTGGATTTTATAATTTTTAAAAGCTGGAATATTCTGGAAGGCAGACTGACAAGGAGGTTAGGGACCAAGGCCTGTGATGTCAATAATCTAGGTTTTGATCCTTTTTTACTGTGACCTTGACCGAGTGTCTTAACCTCTCAGAGCCTCAGCGTCTAATGGTAAAATGGCTGGTTTGGCTCAGTGGATAGAGCGTTGCCCTGTGGACTGAAGGGTCCCAGGTTCAATTCTGGTCAAGGGCATGTACCTTGGTTGCAGGCTTGATCCTCAGTACTGGTCGGGGCATGCGCAGGAGGCAACCAATCGATGTGTCTCTCTCACGTCTGTTTCTCTCGCTGTGTCTCTCCTCTTCCTTTCCACTCTCTCTAAAAATCAATGGAAAAATATCCTCAGGTGAGAATTCACCAGAAAAACCCACAAAAAATATAATGTTAAAGTGGAGGAGAGATTCCGACCTATAGGATCTTCGGGAGGATCAAACAAGGGATGGTGAATAATAGCGCCTGGCACAGAGTAAATTCTCACTGAGAACCTACAGGTGCCAGGGTGCAGCCCTACAGATACAGAGATGAATGAGACGGCCCCTCCCCTCAAGTAGCATATGATCTGTGTTCATTAAAGAGAAGCACATCCCCTTTGACCATGTAAGTGATAATCAGAGAAGGGAGGGAGGGAAATAAATAAAAACTTGATAGAAATAGCTCATTCTTACAGAGTGCCGACTGGTGCTGGGCATTCTTCTGAGTGGTTTGCCTATCTTAATTGAGACTAATCCTTATAGCAAAAGCTGTTAGATAGATAGGATTATCCCACCATCCCTTTTTTCTTCAGATATGGAAATAAAGGTAAAGAGAGATTATATGATTTGCTCAAGAGTGCACGGCCAGGATGCTGCAGTGCTGGGATTTGAAACCAGAGCCGTCTGGCTTAAGCACCGAGGCTCTTCACCACCCTGCTAGCCTGCCTCTTCGTGGCCAGCTATTGTACCTACATGGTGGAAATACTTCATAATGGTGTGCTACTGCGCATTCTTCCCAAATCTGCATTCAGTGACATCACATTGGAACTTTAAATTGGCCATGAGCAGAGTATTTACAACTACAGCAAGTATGTCAAACTCGTGGCCTGCAGGCCGCATGCCTCGTTTATTTGGCCCATGTTAGCCTTTGAGTTTGACATGCTTGCACTACAGCCATTAGCAGATGCTATCCATCAGGACTTTTTGTCCTAGAGTGCTAGTTAAATATTTACCAGCTCACCATTTCCTAGCTACGTGATCTTGGGTGAGTAACCTTTGTGGATCTCAGTTTTCTCATCTGTAAAATAGGAGCAGCATTAGTGCCAACCTCGCAGAGTTGTGAGAAATAAACATGATGATGCATGGAAAGGATTTAGCAGAAAGCCTGGCATAGAGTCCACCATCAACGAATGGCCACTGTCAATATCATCATTAGGCACCATCTCCTACAAATAGCCTTTCCTTCCATCCAAGCGGGGTGCCTCCCTCAGAGAAACCTCTGCCTCAGTATTCAGCACACTGTGCTGGGATTGTCAGTCTCCACGTCATCTCCCCTCTTTAGAAAGTGCGCTAATTGACAAAGTCTAATTGAGTTTTCTCTTCTGAGCACTTAGCACAATGCCTGACACACAGTAGATCCTCAAAACACTGTTAGGCCCTAGCCGGCTTGGCTCAATGGATAGAGCGTCAGACTAAGGACTGAAGAGTCCCAGGTTCGATTCCGGCCAAGGGCACATGCCTGGGTTGCAGGCTCGATCCCCAGTAGAGGGCGTGCAGGAGGCAGCCGATCAATGATGCTCTCTCATCATTGATATCTCTCTCTCTCTCTCTCTTTCTCTCTCTCTCTCTCCCTCCCTCCCTCTCCCTCTCTCTCTCTCTTTCTCCTCTCCCCACTCCTTTCCTCTTTGAAATCAACAAAAGTACATATGTATTTTAAAAACTGTTCGATTAGATTAGACTGTTCATGAAGAAAGAGTTCAGAAGCTACCGAAAAACCAGAATTCGGAAACTGGAGGCTCCTCTAATCACATTACAAACTTTTAAGGCATCCTTCCCCACATCTAAGCATTCCTGGAACACTGAGCTTGGGGTTCGTGCCTTGGGAGGACCTTATAATGAGGCCATGTTGGAGTTTCAGGAACTAAAATCCCCCCAACTGGAGCCCAGACAGACCCCCCGCACGCTGAGCTGTTTATAATGAAGTTCTCAATGTGTACGACATGGAGCCCGGTGCTGGTCCCGGCATGTCAAGCAGGAAGAGGACCGGTAATTTCCAAACCGCCCCAAGGCAGTTGGCACTGCCTCTGCCTCAAGTATTTAGAGAAAAAAGATCTTGATGTCACATCAACAGGCTCCAAGAGGGATTGCACGTACCTGGCCTGCGAGCCCGTGTTTGGAGGCTGATGGGAGAGAAAAAAGGAGGGAGAGGCTGAAGGCATGTTGAAAAATCATTTTTTTTGTCTGTTGTTCCTTTGTATGAGCTGGTTGCTGGCGTATGCAACGCCCAGTAATTAAAATGGCTGGAATGCTTTGCATTTTTACAGTAAAGTGAAGGCAGCTAGGAGGCCCGGAGCTGGGGTTAGCTGGAGAGGGGCCCAGGGATCCTACCCCGACTGCCCCTTGGCCTGCAGATGTAGCTGTCATCTGCCTTGGGGTGCAGGTTGGAGGGTGGTGGTGCAGAGGGAGGAAGTCAAAGGTATCGCTGTCCCTCCTCCTGAAACCCACACCCCCCCCCCCCCACCCCAATCAGGTGTATCCAGGTGCACGCCTCTGGAGGAAGCTAGGTCTGGGCCACCCACCAGCTGGAAGTCTGTAATGATCAGTGGTGATGCTTAGGAATGATAAACAATGAGAAAGCTGTCTTTCATCAAATACCTACCCTGTGCCAGGCCCTGCACTAATGCTGTTACATATATTCTCTGATTTCAAGAGGGGGAATCAGATCGTATCACTCTCCTGCTCAGAACTCTCTGTGGATTCCTGGTGCATTTAAAATAACTCCTCGATGCCTCACCCTTCGGCGCCCAGCATGACGTAGCCCCCGCTGCCACTGCCCTTATGCCCTTCACGCTCCCTGGAACTCGCCGTGTTCCCACCAGGCTGCCTCCTCTTCATTCTTTCACCAGGTCACGCTCACCCCTGCTCCAGGGTGGCCCCGCCTCCTCCCCCAGCCGTTCCCCAGGTCCTGCCGTGGCCAATCCCTTCTATTACTCAGAGTCCAGCTCAGATGTCACCTCCTCAGAGACCCCTGCTCTAGCCAAAGTAGCACAACCATCGCTGGTCACTCAGGCCTCCCATCAGCCCCTTTTCAGATTTTTTTTTTCCAGTACTTAGCACTATCTGAAAAAAAATCCCATTTGCTTGTTTATCTTGTGTTCGTTGTCTTTTCCAACTTGAATGGAAGCTCCTTGAGGTCAGGGCCCTCGTCCGCCTTGTTAGCTGTTGTGTTCTCGGCGCCTAGATCAGTGATTCACAAATACTTGCCATGATCATGAATCTTCACAACAGCCCAACGATCGGGACCGTTGGCATCATCTTCCAGGTGAGAAAACTGCAGCGCGGGGAGCGTCACCCACCCGCCCAAGCCCATCCCATGAGAAGGATGTCACCGAGGTCGGTCTGACCCCAAAGCCCGTGTTTTGGAACGGGTATGCATATACACCCTCTTCCCCGAGCTGGCCGTCTGCTCGGGACAGCGAGAGTGCACACGAAGGCATTGGGAGTCTGTTTGGCTGGAAGGCTGCATTGTTTCTCCTAGGAAATAGCGGGGAGAGGGTATGTATTTCAGGGAAGGAACCAGAACACAAGGCTCGCTGCGAGCCCTTTGGTGGTACCAAGAAGTAAGCCTGTGAGTACCTGGTGGGAACCCAGGACACTGGCATTCTGGTCCAAGGCCAGCCCCCTGTGTGAACCTGGATGTGTTAATTACCCCTCTGGGTTGCTGTTCCTGTTGTTTTCATGTTCAGAGGTTGTCTGCTTCCACTCCCCCAGGGGACAGCTGCATGGCAGTGTCCCTTTCCTGTCCTGAGATGGAGTGGCTGATATGTTGCATGGATCCCTAGAGTGGAAACCACATGCAGGGGAGTGTGGGGGGGGGTTGGCGGGGGCACAGGAATGGAGAGGTGAAGAATAATGTTCTCCTTGACCATGTTTGTACCCGCCTGTGGGCAACTTCAGAAATAAGCAGCTGGAGCCCTATCTGGTTTGGCTCAGTGGATGGAGCCTGCAGACTGAAGGGTCCCGGGTTCAATTCTGATCGAGGGCACATACCTCGGTTGCAGGCGCCATCCCCAGCCCTGGTCGGGGGTACTTGCGGGAGGCAACCAATCGATGTGTCTCTCTACATCGATGTTTCTCTCTCTGTCTCTCCCCATCCCTTCCACTCTCTAGAAAAATCAATGAAAAAATGTCCTTGGGGGAGGATTTTAAAAAAGAAAGAAAGAAAGAAGCATCTGGATTTAAAATATCACTTTCAAAGTGCTCGGAGTGCTGGAGGATGGGCAGACCTGGTTAAGTGAGGGCCGTGACCGCTGACCCTGTCAGTGTCCACATGTACCCTCCCTGATAAACCTGGCTGCTCAGCCTGGCCTCCTGGCCCAAGTCGGCCCCGGCCGCAGCCCTCTCCAGGCTTCATCCTAGCCAAGCGGTACATATCCTTCCTCATCAGGACATGACGGTATCTGCTTCCCACCATCAGCTTTCTCAAACGTGTCTTATTACATGTAATTCCTACCTATAGAAGAGTTGGCAGAATAGTTCACAGAATTACCAGATACTTTTCACCCAAGTCCCCCAAATCCTATATAATAAAAGCCTAATATGCTAAGTGTCTGGTCATCCAGTCATCTGTTCAACCAATCAAAGCATAATATGCTAATGATATGCTAAGGCCGCTCAACCGCTCGCTATGACGTGCACTGACCACCAGGGGATAGACAGCAGTCGACCAGTCGCTATGACATGCACTGATCACCAAAGGGCAGATGCTCAGACTGGCAGGTTAGCTTGCTGCTGGGGTCTGGCTGATCGAGACTGAGCGAGATGGGCCAGACACACCCTGGATCCCTCTCGCAGTCCCTCCCTGGCTGGCCAACCTCCCGCATCCCTCCTCAGCCCCGATCATGTACCGGTGGGGTCCCTCGGCCTGGCCTGTGCCCTCTCACAATCCGGGGCCCCTCACGGGATGTCGGAGAGCCAGTTTCGGCCCAAACCTACAGGCCAGGCCGAGGGACCCCATTGGTGCACAAATTTGTGCACCGGACCTCTAGTGTTAACATATTACCATATTTCTTTTATTTTCCTCCTTTACTCTTGCTCTCTACCTCCCTCCCTCCCTTTCCTGTTTAAGAGTAAGCAGCAGACACGGTGCTTCTGCAGCCCTAAATATTTCAGTGTGTATTTCCTAGTCACAAGGCCACCATCGGCTCCTGCAGTTCAGCCCTTGGGGTTGGTATTCAAACTCTATCTCTCACGAACTGTGAACTTTTATGCAGAATATTTCACTTCTCTGAGCCCCAGACTTCCCATCTATGAATTGAGGGCACCAGGAGTGCCTGCCTCACGAGGCTGATGTGAGAATTAAGTGAGAAACCCCATGTCGAGCTTGCCGTCTGCTTGGGACATCGAACGTGCACAATATGCCATTAGGAGTCTGTTTGGCTGGAAGGCTGGATTGTTTCTCCTTGGAAGTGGTCTGAATTCCTTGGATTTCTTCTTCTCCTCCTTTGAAAGGTCAATTCTCATCAGAAAGAAGATAGGTTCTGTCTTTTGTTCACCTTATTTATTGAGCACCTATCTCAGGTCTGACCCCGTTCTGGGAGCTGAGACACAGCAGCCAATGGCAGATGCAGCCTCTGTCCTCCCATCTGCCTGGCAGAGACAGACTGTGTGCACAGAGCAAGGACAGGAGCCTGCCTTGGCCTTGGCCTTGGCCTTGCTGGAGGCAGAACGGAGAGGCTTGCTCAGCCTCACCATGAGAGGGAGCTCTTTGTTCCAGCTCCCTCTGCCGTGCCTGGCTTTTCTGCCCTGGTTCTCCAGTGGCAGAATGGAGCAGAATTTTCCCAACCTGTCTCCTCATTGGCACTGAGGATTAAGGAGTTGATATAGATGACATCATAGTTGTAACCTTCCAGGCACATACAGATGGTAATTATATTTTTCCTATTAACGCATTTCCTGGGAAGGCAGTAAGTCGGGGGGGGGGGGGGGGGGGGGATGGGACATGTCCTGAGGGTCACACCTGTGTTTATTCCCAGCCCTGCCACTAGCCAGCTGTGTGTCCTTGGGGAGGGCATTACTCTTGTCTGCGCCAGGATTTGCTCTCCTGTGAAATGGGAATAATAATGCCCGCTTCAGAGGGTCGCAGTGAGGATTATATGAGAGGATCTGGCTCATGGAAGAGACTTAATGAGTTACTGGTAATTCAGTGCCTTACATTCACAGCTCTCCCCCATTGTCATTCTCTCGGGGCAGCCTTCTCTGACTCCCAACTAGAGCAGAATTCGCTGTTAGAGGCCAGCACCGTGTGTTAGTTCTTGGTGGCACACATCACATTTTGCATTTATTTGGATGATTATTTGATTAACATCAGCCTCCCTAACTAGCCTTATGGAGGCGGGGTTAGTGTCTGTCTTGGGCCGCCAGTGTAACACCAGTGCCTCACACAGGCCTGGCACATAATAGGTGCTCAGCAAATATTTGTGAAGCAAATTAATGAAGGAAACGAGTAGTACCCCACCACCACCCAGTACACTGGTGTATTCCGCTTACTTGGAAGGGAGTGTTACAAATACGTTTTTATTCTTGTTAGTGAAAGCCTGGAGTTTAATTTCTCTTTAAGAAATAGGGAGAGCAGTCCTGCTGGCATGGCTCAGTGGTTGAACATCAACCTATGAACCAGGAGGTCACGGTTCAGTTCCTGGTCAGGGCACACGCCCAGGTTAGCGGGCTCCATTCCCTGGTGGGGGGTGTGCAGGTGATTAATGATTCTCTCTCATCATTGATGTTTCTATCTGCCCCTCCCTTCCTCTCTGAAATCAATAAAAATATTATTTTTAAGAGCTTAAAAAAAAAGAAATAGGGTGTGTTCAAGATTTTCTTTAAAATAGTGGCATCCGCTTTTGTGTGCTTTTCATGTGCTTTCTTGGGTGGGGCTACAATTCAGTGCACGCCCGGGGGGGACTGTGCTCCACTCAGCATAACCCCATGAGGAGGTCTCCTGGGCGGTGTCCTGACGTGGGGTCTTGATGAAAGCAGCCGGCTGGAAAAGGTCCCCTTTGCTGCTGGTCTAGCACATTGGAAATGAGAAAGGCCTTGTCTCTCCCTCAGATGGCATGAACGTTGAAAAGTTAATGCTTCTAAGATCCAGGGGAAAGCACAGTTATCTGCTTCCGGCCATAAAACTTCCTGCCCTGAGATGCTGCCTGTCAGTTGTCCTCTCTAATACGTCATGAGCAGCCAGGACCTGGTGGGGAAAAGCATTTTCCTCCTAGTGTGGCCGCCTACAGACCTCTATTCTAGCACATTCCACCCCCCTTTGCAATAATTCAGTGTTTCTCACAGGTTTTAGGTGGCGTCCCATGAACTTTTTACCCAATAGTTAACCGCTCCATGCAACATATAGTATAAAAAAAACCCAAACCTTCATTAACAAACAAAATCCACAAATTAATGGGTGTCTTGCTTAGGATAAACCCAAAGCTGGCATTTTAAGTAATAAAAAAAGAAGTGTCAATTCCAAGAAAATAATAATAGTCTATATATATAAAAGCCTAAGCGACCGTTATGACCAAATGACCGGAATAACCCGAATGACCGGTCGACCAGTTGCTATAATGCACACTGACCACCAGGGGGAAGACGCTCAATGCAGGAGCTGCCCCCTGGTGGTCAGTGAGCTCCCAGAGCCAACCTCCCGTGGCCCCTCCCCCTGGCTGGCTGGCCCCCCTATAGGCCTCGATTGCTGGCCAGGCCAACGGACCTCACCTGTGCACAAATTCGTGCACTGGGCCTCTAGTAAAATAATAATAGTAAACTGTTACAAGAAAATACCCCAAATCGTGCATGTGAAAAGCTAATGTGCGAGTGTTGGAAATGCAGCAATTACTTATTTCTGGTCTCTTTTCCAATTAATCTCTGAGTTCTTTGGGGATAAAGACTATCTCTTCATCTTTACCCCCCCTCCCCCCCCCCCCCCCCAAGCACTAGCACAGTACCTGACCACAGGGGCTTAGTAAACTCACTGGATGTGGGGTGCTCAGATGGAGAGACGGTGGCTAACTGAATGTGGGCCTTGGCACCTTGGGCTCTGGCAGGTTCCCCAAGGCGGGCCTCCCTGATGCCCGGGAGCCGCAGTGCCCCCATGAGGGCTCTCTTCCTCAGCTGGCATCTGTGTGGGAACCACTGAGGAAAGGAGGGCCAGTGGGTGCTCTCGGGCATGAAGTGAAATCTGTGCCCGGATGCCAGCTTCCCCTTCTTGGGATCCCCCCCCCACAAGACAATTTCCAGCTGCCTGGAATGAAGGGGTTGCTGAGACCCCCGAAATCCACAGCACGACACAAAGGACACTGGGCAGAACACCCTCGCGGTGCGGCCTCGGTTGGCCACTTACTATCTCCCAGCCTGCCTCCTCCTCTGTGGCATGAAGGAGCTATTACAGCGAAAGAAACTCTGATTCTGGGAGGGGTTGGTTCTGGATTTGGAAGCTGCGGGGAAGGCAGACGGAGGGAGGTGTGATGGGCTGGTGCACAGCCATTCAGGTGCTGACGTCCAGTGGTCATCTGTAGGGTCAGCATCGTGAGTGGCTCTGGGTGGTGGTGGCAGCTGTGAGGTCATTCGTGGGCACTCCCAGGCCTGGGAACTTTGCTGTGTGTGCCTGGGAGGAAGGGGTGGCTTCTGCTACTGGCGCCCCACCTCGCTCTGAGCAAAGGTCATGCAGCCTTGCCATGCCCCGCCAGGCCAGCAGACTTGCTTCCATTTTTAATTCTTATGCCTCCCCCGGGACCACATTTCACAGCTTCCTGAATGCTTTCCATGCCCTCTGTCCCATCCCATCCCATCCCCCTGGGGTCCCAGAGGAGGCCATTCAGTGGTGCAGAGGGAGGGTGTGAGCCAAATATTCAAGGCCATGTGGCTCAGTAGGAAGAATACCTGCTGTGGGACAGAGAGTGCCCTCCAGGTGGCCCCGCGGATCGGACTGGGAGCCAGACCCCTGCTTTCAAAGCTCCACCAGGTGCCAGCTGGGCAACTGAGAAAGCTGGGCCTTCTCTGGGCTCTGGTTCTCTCCTTTGTAAAATGGGACGAGAACAGTGCCTGACCCACAGTGAATACTGAACGCACACTCTCTGGCACATGTGAAGTGATCCTATTTTATTACCTCGGAGGGTATTTGGAGGATTTGCTGAGGTGATTTCCCATGGCAGAGCAAAGGATTACAAACTGCGTGGCTTAACACAACGGAGATTTATTCTCTCACTTTTCTGGGGGCCAGAAATCCAGCATCAGGATCACTGGGCTGACATTCAGGTGTGGGCAGGCCAACGTCACTCTCTCCATTTCAAAGAAAGGAAACGGAGGCTCCGAGAGATCGGGCAACTGGCCTACCATCAGGCAGGTAGTAGGTGGCAGGCTGGGTCCGGGAGCCCGTTCCCCCACCTGGCGTCCTTCCCTCCAGCCTGGGCGAGGCCTCACCTCACGCATCACGGAGGCCCTGGTGTGGAGGGTGCCGAGCGCCTGGCTGGGAGTTGGAAGCCTCTGCTGTCTGTTCTGTGACCAGATATGCGAGTGAACTTCTCTCAGGCCCTTGAGGTTTACGATTTTAACCTCTGTGTGGCGGACAGCTTCGGGGAAATAGGCTGGTTACACGGAACAGCAATACTAGCAAAACCCACTTAACGGTACACTCACTGGGTGGCAGGCACTGTTTGGTGTGCTTTACGTGGATTAAGAATGTCGCCCTCACGGCGTCCTTAGCAGGGCTCTTATTATGGCCACTTTACAAGGGGAACACTGAGACACAAAACCGGTAAGAGCCTTGATTCAGGCCACACACCTGTTGGTTGGAGAATAGGGGTGAGGGACGGTCTCTCAGGCGAGGCGGACAGGTGGGTAAAGGCAGAAGAGAGAGCCATGTGGGTGTCTAGAAGAGTTTTCAGACCAGGGGACCATCCACTGGAGAGGCCCTGAGATGGGGGTGTCCTGGGTGTTGAAGGAGCAGCAAGTGAGTGAGCGGAAGGAGGAAGCGGGAGGGGCAGGAGGTGAGGCTAGAAAAGGGGTGGGGTGGGAGGGGAGGTCATGTAGGACCTCGTAGCTCAGGGTAAGGAAATTGGCTTTTGTTCAGAGCTGGGGAAAAAGACTGGTCAGGGGCAAAGGACACAAACAAAGGGCAGGTGGAGGCGATTGCAGACAGAAGTGACGGGCCAGGGGGTAGCGATAGGCGTGGTAAAGTGTGGCCGATGCTGGTTTTATTTTGAAGGTGAGGCTGGCAGAATTCGCCAAGGGGCTGGATGTGAGGTATAAGAAAACGAGCAGAGTTGAGGGTGACACCAAGGCTTCTGGGCCCATCAAATCGAAGGCGTCGCCGTTTCTGAGGTGGGGAATGTAGGATTGGTCGCAGGGAGACGTGAAGAAAACGGTTTGCTGTGGACACCCAACGCTCTATCAGAATTGCACGCATAAAGCGATTATGTTAGTACATGTGCATGCAATGCCGGAGTCTGGAATCAGAGCCCCGTCGGCGCACCGTGTGTCTGGGATCTGTCTATTAATACCCGCTGCCGCGTAACCAGCACAGACCTCTGAAGGGAGGACACAGGACTGCGCGTCTGGGGGCCTAGACTGGGCAGCGTCTGGGGGCCTAGACTGGGCACCGGGGAAAAGCATCAGACACGTGGCTCTTGGTGACGCGATGGAAGTGGGAAGCCCCGTGGAGGCGGGGGGGATGGGCGCCCAGGACAGAATGAGGTCGCTTTAGAAACAGCATTGGGTGAGGATGGGGCCGGCTGCACTAGGCCTGGAGCTGCAAAGCTACAGAGACTCAAACCTCGGTTCTCACTGGCGGGCGGGGGCGGGGGGGGGGGGGGGGGCTCGGGAGAAAGATTCCACTTCCCTGAGCCGCAGCTTCCTCATCGGGAAAGAGGACGGTGACTGGGCCTCTGTGAATGTCACACCCAGTCCCCAGGTTGTCTGGAGGCCCGCCCCCCCACCGCCGCCCCCACCCCCACCCCGTGCCAGGCATTGCCCCGGGGCTGGGGATTCCTTGGGGAAGAACACACTCCATGCTTCTTCCTGGAGCTTCTGGTGGTAGGACAAGCAGCAGGCACAGAGCCGGGGCGGGAAAGCTCACATCACCTCCATCCGCTCTGTCCCTCCCCAGAGTGGCTTTCACAATGGCACCCCCCCCCCCCCCCCCGCCACCCCAGGCCCAGCCTTCTCCCGTGGGTGCAAAGCTGCACGGCCATGAGTGCCTTCCCCAGTCTCCTTACCACCAAGGGGCGACCTCCTGCGATTTCCAGCAAAACTCCCTGAAAGCCCAGCTCTGCCTTCGGGAGGAGGAGCTGGGGGAGGGAGCCTCACGCCCAGAGCCCCTGGGTTTCAGGACCCGATTCTCAGGCCCGGCTGGCTTGGGCGGCTCCCCGTGGGCCCCTCTCTCAGCTTTGGCCCTGGCCCGTCCTGGACATCCTTCCCAGGGCCATGAGCTCAGGGCCGCACACTCAGTCGTGTGTGATCTTTTTAAAACACCCCATGTTAGTGCCTGTGCAAAGGGGTGCACCCCGCCAGGCCCCCCCTTTCCCCTCCCCTTCCTGAAGCTTCTCCAGGCTGGCTTCTCTCAGCAGCCTGTGCCCCCCACCACCACCCTACCCCATGTGTCCCGCCCCCCAGAGGCCTGCCTGCCTGCCTGCCTGCGTGCGACCTCTTCCCACGTGACCCTCCTCCTCTGTCCCCTCGCCTGGATGCCTGTCATTTTCTCATTACCATCCCTACCCCAGACACAAGCTCGTCTTCTGCTTCCCTGTTTCCAATTAAACCTCCTCCTACCAGGAACCCTAGGCCACTTCGCTCTGTGGTCACCTGGGAGGAACATGACAGCCCGGCCGGGAGGGGGTTTCCCACTGGCCAGCCTGGTGGACTTGGCCAGATTGGTTGGGGCGGGGGGCGGGGGGGGGAGGCTAACCGCTGTGGAGACCCCGGGGCAGATGGGGTGGGCGGGCCCGGTGTGTGGCGGGTGTGAGGCGGGTGCACTTTCCTTCCTTGTCCCGTGACTTCTTTTCACAGCTGCGGTTCCTTGGAGCCCTGGCATTCCAGTTCCCAGAGCTAATTTTAGGCTCCTGGGCCCGGCCTGTTCTAAGTGACCCTGGCCCCCGCCTTTCCCTTCGCTTGGCGGATTCATTCCGGGCCTCTGGCTCACACCGCCCATGCTCGCTCACTCCCCTCGCAAATCCGTGAGGGGGAATGGTCATCTAGGTCCCCCCACCCGCTCCAAGGCCCTCAGGAAGCCGGAAACTGAACCGAGGGGGCTGGGGTGGGGATCCTTGAGGGACCAAAGGAGGTGGGGTGAGGAGTGACTTCCTGCCTCCGAATAAGGAGATGGTGCTCATTGCCCCGTCGTGAGGGCACAACCTCCTCAGAGCCTTTTGCCAAAGAGCATGCATAACCATGGACCCAGACAGCAGCGTGTGAGGGCCAGGGGGGAGGGGCCCGGGGCTGGGGGGGGGGCAAAGGGGGGAAAGGGGACATCTGTAAGAGTGTCCACAATAAAAACAGAGTCATGGAGGAGGACAAAGGAGCGGGAGTGAGAAGGAGGACAAATAGACGGACACCTGCCGTTACCCCCGTCCCCCTTTTTACGCAGCACAGAACCTCGGCCCCGGCACTGCCGAGTCAGAGACCCTGGGCTCTCTAATCACAAGGTAGACATTTCACGTGTTTTAAAGAAGAGACAGATGTCATCTCCGGGCCTCTGATTCCACAGTTGGGGGTAAGAGGTGACGAAGGCCCAGAGACCACCCATGGCTTCCCCAAGGTCAGGTCTGAGCTGAGTGCAAGGTTATGTGAAGCCAGAGCCGGGGCCCAGACCAGAACCTGGGCCGACTGCCACTGAGCTCAGGGTTCCTCGGGCACCAAGCTTCCCGCCCCCGCCCCCCCCCCCCCCCCCCCCCGTGGTTCTGGTCTCTTCCTTGTTTGAGAGCAGGTCACCCTTCCTCTGTCACCTTCAGCAGTGGGGCCCTGGGGTGCCTCCCTCCCTCCCAGCCTTGCTTTCTCAGCCCAGCCTCTCCCTGCCTCCTTACGGAGGGGGAAGCGGAAGCTCGGAGAGGAGGGGTGTCCGTAGGGAAACGAGGGGACCACCTGCCGTGGGCCCCACTCCGGGTGACGTGAGCTCTTACAGAGAAAGGGGGCGATGCCAGGTGTGGGCGCTTGATTCCGGTCTCTGCCAGTTCATCAGGAAAGCTGATGAGGAAGTGGGTCCTCTCCACCAAATGTGAAGGCATCCCTCACCCAAAACCCTGCCTGGCCCCCAGCCACGAGGGTCACCTCTCAAATCCTTCTCTACTATTTACACTCGTTTTTTCCATGCCCTGCTCTCCTTCCCCCTTGCCATTCCCCTGCATTCACTGCCTTGCCCTCCATGCGGGGCTTTCCTCACTCAGGGAAGCAAATACAAGGTTCCCACTGGGGCAGAATCTCCCAGTGGCTTCACGGGGCCTCTGTCTCCCAGTCACTGGTGACTCCAGCCACTCTCTTTTAAAATATATATATATATTTTTTTTAATTTCTTATTGATTAAGGTATCACATATTTGTCCTCATCCCCCCATTCCCATCCCAAACCCTTCCCCACGTATGTCCCCACCCCCCTGTTGTCCATGACCACTGGTTAGGCTTATATGCATGCATACAAAAAAAACAAAACATTTTATTGATGTCAGGGAGGAAGGGAGAGGGAGAGAGAGATAGAAACATCAATGATGAGAGAGAATCATTGATCGGCTGCCTCCTGCATGTTCCTCACTGGAGATCAAGCCCACAACCCGGGCATGTGCCCTGACCTGGAATCAAACCATAACCTCCTGGTTCATAGGTTGACGTTCAACCACTGAGCCACACCAGTGGGACTCCAGCCACTCTCTTGATGTGTGAATCCCCAAGGCAGCATGCAGCATGTGGCTGACAGCATGCAGACAGACTCTCTGGATTTGAGGCCCACTCTGCCTCAGTTTCCACATCTGCAAAATGGGAATAGATAGTGCAGGGCACTTGTAAAAATTAAATGACTTCATGTGATCTGTACAAATGTAAAAAATTCATCAATCAGTATTCATAAGAGTACAGCACTTTATTAATTTACTGCCTATTATTATTCTTCAAAAAAATTACATGAGCTCATACATTTCATTTAGTTCATGCAGTTCAAGGATTTGTTGTTTGTCACTCAATAAATATCCAATATCCATACTTGTTATTGTTATAGTAGCTATTATTATTTGACCTTGTTCTCTCTGAGGACTAATATTTGTGGCTCCTAAAAATATAGAACAATGATAACGTCGCTTATTTGACTAACACTTTCCAGTTTCCCAAGCATTTTCGTAAGCATTCTTTCCCTTTCCATTATCACAGCAGCCCTTTGAGTGGCTGCTCTTCTCCCCACTTTACAGATGGGAAAGCTGAGGCTCAGAGACAGCGTTGACTTGTTCTAGGTCATCCAGCCAGTGAGGGGAGGACAAGGCCATGCCCACATCCCTGTGACTTTCAGCTAAGGCCTCCACCCCACGATGCTCTGCCCCTCGCCAGCTCTGTGCGCAGGTCCTACCAGACTTCCTGGTTCCAGAACCAGGGTTTCCTGGACCTCGAGGACCTGCATGACCTCGGGGAAGTGACCTACGCAAGGTCCCGTGGCCCTATTTTCCAGAGCTGAAATAAAACCTGCGTCTCCTGAACTTCCAGTCTGGCACAGTTTCCTCCACAGCCTTTCATCTTGCTGACTTATTTCCAATTTCAATGCATGATAGCAAAGAGAAAGAATTTTTCTGTGCGTTGTTCCCATTGAATCGAAGGAACCAAAGCCATTTCCTCAGGACCTGGGATATATTACAGCGTGGGAGAAAGACACAGGACACGGGGCAAGAGGGTCCAGTCTGTGCCCCACTGACACAGCCGTCACCTGTCACTCAAGCCACTACTCTTGCATTGTGCAGTTCACACCCTGGCTCATTCCTTCTTCAGGAAGATGGCACCATCTGGAATCTGTGAGATGGGGAGGCCAAGCTAAGACTTCATCCCAGCCCTCACCTGTGGAAGATGCTGGAGCCTGCTGGGAGTCCTCCTCCTGGGAGTTCTCACTCCTGAGAATCCTCACTCCTGGGAGTCCTCACCCCTGGGATTCCTCACCCCTGGGAGTCCTCACTCCTGGGAGTCCTCACCCCTGGGAGTCCTTCTCCTGGGAGTCCTCACGCCTGGGAGTCCTCACCCCTGGGAGTCCTCGCCCCTGGGAGTCCTCGCCCCTGGGAGTCCTCACTCCTGGGAGTCCTCATTCCTGGGAGTCCTCGCCCCTGGGAGTCCTCGCCCCTGGGAGTCCTCACTCCGTCACCTCAGAAGCCCCCAAGGATTTCCGGGTCTCCCTCATTCCCACCCCCACCCTGACCATCTCCCACTGCAGTTATTTTAAGGAAAGTTCCACCGGCAAAAACCTCACAGGAACACTGACGTTTGAGGGTTTGGCTCTTCCTGGCTCCCTTTGGAGCCCGGTTTTGAGGTTGCTTCGCTGAATCACCCCACAAAATGTAAATAAATAAGTGGAGGAAGGAAATCTGTTCAAAAGCAGTTCTATGGCCTCTCCCAAACAAAGCAGCTATCATCACCCAAGGCGTCTCCCTCCTAGCAGGCACCCCCGCCGGAGAAGAACTCACTCGGCCCCTCTACACGGTGCTCGAAACTGGGGTGCCAACCCCCAAGGACAAGCTGGCTGCGTCCCAGGGCCTCTGGACGGCCAGACCTGGTCCCTTCCCTGGGGAAGGAGAAGAACCAGGAGCCACCTGCCCCTGAGGCCTGGCATCCTGGGAATGTGGTGGGCTTCCTTTGGGGACGAGTACTCATGGCTTCCATCCGCCACCCCTTGCCTCTCACTCCTGTCCCTCTACTTCCCGGGCCTCTCCCTCCGTAAAAATCAAAGGACACAGAGCGCTTGATAATCAACAAGTCCAATGCCCTCATCTTTCCCTCATGGAGTCCAAGGCCAGGGGAGCAGCAGTGACTGAGCGTGGGTCCCGGGGCACAGTGTGTCTGAGGCTGGGGGAGCAGCAGTGACTGAGCCTGGGTCCCGGGCCACAGGGCGTCTGAGGCCGGGGGAGCAGCAGTGACTGAGCCTGGGTCCCGGGGCACAGTGTATCTGAGGCCGGGGGAGCAGCAGTGACTGAGCCTGGGTCCTGGGGCACAGGGGGTCTGAGGCCGGGGGAGCAGCAGTGACTGAGCCTGGGTCCCGGGGCACAGGGCGTCTGAGGCCAGGGAGCAGCAGTGACTGAGCCTGGGTCCCGGGGCACAGGGGGTCTGAGGCCGGGGGAGCAGCAGTGACTGAGCCTGGGTCCCGGGGTAAAGGGGGTCTGAGGCCGGGGGAGCAGCAGTGACTGAGCCTGGGTCCCGGGGCACAGGGGGTCTGAGGCTGGGGGAGCAGCAGTGACTGAGCCTGGGTCCCGGGGCACAGGGGGTCTGAGGCCGGGGGAGCAGCAGTGACTGAGCCTGGGTCCCGGGGCACAGGGGGTCTGAGGCCGGGGGAGCAGCAGTGACTGAGCCTGGGTCCCGGGCCACAGGGCGTCTGAGGCCAGGGGAGCAGCAGTGACTGAGCCTGGGTCCCGGGGCACAGGGGGTCTGAGGCCGGGGGAGCAGCAGTGACTGAGCCTGGGTCCCGGGGTAAAGGGGGTCTGAGGCTGGGGGAGCAGCAGTGACTGAGCCTGGGTCCTGGGGCACAGGGGGTCTGAGGCTGGGGGAGCAGCAGTGACTGAGCCTGGGTCCCGGGCACCTTGGCACAGAGTCTAGGCTGGAACGGAAGACTGAGAGTCAGGGGCCCCAGCTCCAGAGCAGGCAGCAGTGGCCTCCTCCGGGTTGGAGAACCGGCTGGGACGCCCTGCCCCGCAGCTCCCTGCTCAGGGGAAAGGAGGGGGAGTGCGACATTGAGACACGCCTTCCAGGAATCCCTGGCAGCCTCCGACAGTTTTGAAGTCTCCTGGTCCATCTCTGTGGGCAGAGTCTTCTTAGAGCCGCTCACGGAGCCTCGCTTCTGTCCACTCACAATTCTCCCGTCGCCTCCATCCCAGTCCACTCCGGGATCCCTGGCACCCCAGGCCTCCCCCATCTCCCCATCTCCTCTCCCCTCCTTATCCTGCCCCTCTGAACAGTGCTGGGGGCAGAGGAAACGCCTGCCGAGTCCCAGGAGCCTGGGTGTTGGGGCCGGGCTCGGGTGGACATGCCAAGGGGTGCCCTGCGTGAGCCTCTTTCAATCCCCCCCACCCACCCCGCCCTCCACCCACCCCCCATCCACTCCACGCTGTGGCAGAAGGAGGCCGGCCCCGAGAGGCACTGCCCCACGCTCACCCCGAGTCCCTGTGCCAGTGCCTCGCCATCTGTGAATCCATTTCCTTTCCTCGTGTGTGGGACACTGCTCCCACCTCATCCCAGTGAGGAGCGGGTCTCAGGGCCCAGCTCAGAGAGCAGTGAAGGTCCTGGCAGCTCAGTGTGTTCTCTCCTTCACCAGCATGGCGGGCCACGGCCGCAGGATGGGTGGGGTGGGGGTGGGGGGGCGGCTGTCTCCTGGAATGCTCAGAGTCCCATAAAGGGGGGCCACCCTCAGGGATGTGCGAGGGCTGGCCAGTGTGGGCGGGAGCCTCACTCCTCACCACCAGTTCCGTCTAGACGAGCACCTCCCCGTGAATCTCAAGGTTGGAAGGTGCCACCTTCCCAAAAGGTCAAGTCGTCTAGTCAGAGGCTGCTCTGCACACGCGCCTGTCGGCTGGCTTTCCCAGGGCCCAGGCGTCTTCCCGGCCACCTCCTAGCTGGACCACGATGTCCATCATCAGCGCATCATCCTGGAGCCCCTTCTGTGGGCCCCAGGTTTTCTCGCACTTGGTCTCAGCCGGTCCTCTCGGGAGCCCCATAGTCTGACCATCATTTCGCCGTGAGGGAATGGAAGGTCTTGAAGGGTAAATAGTTTTCCTAAGGCCACACAGCTGCTCATTTCATTTCCCACATATCTGCTGAGCGCCCAGTGTGTGCCAGGCAGGCCCGGAAACGCAGCGGTAAGCAACGGAACTGGATTCCCAGCTGATGCCGGCGCTCTCTCCGCCTCTTGCTGCTGCCTCTTCCGTCCGGACCCCACAGCTACACACAGGGCTTGACTAACTTGGAAAGCTTTTAAGAGGCTGGGATAAAGCTTAAGAACATAGCGGTGGTTCTCTACAGGACAGTACCGTTTTCTGGGCACCGCTTGGAAACGGGCAGACTTTGGCTGTCATCACAAGCAGTGGGCACTATGGCACTTACTGGGTGGGGACAGGGATATGCATGGGACAGCCCTGCACAGCCGGGTGCTATCCCGTACCCCCCAGCACCCCTGACATCCATCATACACCAGAGAGCTTGAAGAATGAGGAACCCACTCAAGGTTAAGCATCTATCATACACCCCTTACATCCATCATACACCCATCTCTAAGTATCTGAACCTAGGACCTAACTCCACACTAAATTCAAACAGGGAGCTTTGCAACTGGGAGCTGTGTAATATACACACTCCCTCCCTCCTTCCCCCTCCCGCCCCACCTCGCAAAATGCAACGACCTTGTAACTTCAGGGAAGATCCCACTTTTGTTGTTTGAACCTTACCAGATGTTATTTAAAAAAAAAAAATCATGTCACCCATGGCAACCCCACTCCTGAGTCATCGCACACGTGGAGCTGTGAAATGTGAAATTCGTGGTGATTCAGGGCATACAGACAGCGTCAGACTATCCCATTGTCTTCCAGGGCAGTTGCAAGTGGAAACATCTCATTTTATTTTATTTTTTATTATAAATGGTTTCTCTTGGATTCCTCCTTTCTGTTACACTTAATTTTTAAAATATGTTTGTGCAGGTTAACTTTGAATTTCATTTCCACATGGTACAAGGAGCACTACAGGGTAGTTGTTGTAGAGATGGGCAGTGAAGCCCAGCCGGCGTGGCTCAGTGGTTGAGTGTCGACCCAGGAACCAGGAGGTCAAGGTTCGATTCCCGGTCAGGGCACATGGCTGGGTTGTGGTTCGATCCCCAGTCGGGGGCGTGCAGGAGGCAGCCGATTAATGATTCTCATATTGATGTTTCTATCTCTCTCTCCCTCTCCCTTCCTCTCTTTATAAAATTATTTTTTTTATTTTTTTAAAAGAAAGGGGCACTAGGTGTGAGAAGGTGGGGGTGGGGCCACTACCATCGGTGAAGGGCTGCCAGCAGCAGAGAGCAATGAGCCCTTCCTGTCACTCACTGAGAACAGGAGTGGAAGCTGTGCTTACGGGCCTTGGCATAGACTTCGGGCATGACTTCTGGCTGAGAACCCTGTCGGTAGAGGAGGTAACTGGATGGGAAGACCACGGGGCTGGTGTGAAGAGCTGTGAATTTGGACCTGGGTTCTGCCACTTCCAGATGCTGGAACCAGGGGGAACCTCCCAGGCCTTTGACCTGCAGGGAAAGGGAGCACCTGGGACCAGACGGGGTGACCTCGGGGTGTAACATTCCGTGGCTCTAGGTCAGACTCAGGGCTCTTGACATTCCTGGAACAGCCAGTGTGGTGGGGCTGGAGGTGCTGAGCGTAGCCATCGGTTTGAATCTGGGTATGCCACCTGGGACGGGTCATTTTATCTCGCTGAGCCCTAGTTGTAGCCGCGGCAAAGTGAGAATGAGGACAGTCCTACCTGTGGGGCGATGTCGCATGTGCGGTTTAACAAGATAGATCTGCAGAAGGTGCCGGAACTCAGTGGTTCTCCGTAAATGGTAGACGTCAGCTCCCTTCCTCCAGCCTCCCCCGCCGTTCCCAGCCTCTGTCCCCTCTGTCCCCCTCTCCTGTTTTCCATGTCAGAGCTGGACTCCGAAGGGAGGAAGTGGGGTCGAGCTGAGTCCCAGCCTTGTCCTCACACAGAGAAGAGGTTAGAAGTCCCCCTACGCTGGGGAGTTTCCACCGCCTTCCCTGGCCAGCTGCGGGGTCCATGGGGAGACAGTGACTGAGGCAGGAAGAATTTCTGGAGTCCTCTCTGGCCCTGGCCCAAGGCCCCCACCCACTGGGGAAAGCAGGGGCCGGTGGTTTCTCAGCCTGGAGATTCTGTGCTGGGCTCAGCCTTGGCCGATGGAGGCTCCCCTTGCCTTCAGCATGGGCCGAAGGTGCGAAGCAGCCAGGTGTCAGCTGGGTGGCACGTTCCGAGAAGGTCTGAGAACTCCCTGGGATCTGTAGCGCAGATCTGAGTGTGGGGCAAGGCGCCAGCCGGGGGTGTGTGTTTGCCTTGCTCGGCCTGAATCATCACGTGCGAGAGGTCGGCGGCAGCACGGGGCCCGGTGGGCTTTGGGGAAGTCCACTAGCCCGGGACGAGAGAGTGACCCAGTGGAGGGAAGGGGCAACGTGGACACCAGCCTCTCCCGGGGCACCCCTTCAGGGCACCCTTGGCAGCAAGGCCTTCAGAATCCAGCCCCCCCCTTATCCAAGCCGGCTCTGAAAGCCTGGGTCCCCCAACTGCAGCCCCTCGGGCCAGCTCTTCCAGACGCCGTTCTAGTTCAGCAGGCACCAAAACTTGCTTCCAGGGAGTGGCCTGCCAGCTATGCCCAGCTGAACCCCGGGAGGCAGCTTAGGACGAGGGGAAGGTTGACAGGCCCTTGACCCTGTGTCACATTGGACATGGGTGGCTCAGATTCAAGGAGACACACGCCTGCCCACAGTGGAGACCAGCAATCCAGGAAGCGCATGAGCGACGTCCCCCACGACCGTGACCCCGAGGCATCTGCGATGGGGGGGGGGGGCGGGGGGGAGGAGGGGGGGCGGGGGGGGGCACCTCTCCCAGCCCAGGGAGCAAAGGCTCCCCAGGGGAGCTCAGTCCTGCAGAAAAACAGGGGATCAGTGGTTGGAGAAGAGGTGAGGAGGGCATTGCAGGCTGAGGGGGGGCCCACCTAGAAGGGCGGACCACCCCCATGGTCTGGGGGCTCCATGTGGTTGTGGGGAGGTATAGGGATGAGAAGAACTGGTTTGGAGTCAGGCACACGGCTGTTCAAATCACTGCTCTGCCGCCGACAGCCCATCCCCCTCTCGGGGCCTCCGTTTCTCATCTGTAAAGTGGATCAGCCTCCCTGGAAGGTGAGTTCCGTGAGGGCTGGTCGCCTGCTGGGGAGGGGCCGGGCTGTGGGGAGCAAGGCCTCAGTTTGCATCTCCCTTGCACCTGCTCACTTTTGTGCAGCCCCCGCTCTGCAAACTGTGGCCACCGTACCCTCCCCCTGGCCAGGCCCCGGGGGAGAATCACAGGAGCCAGTGGCCGGGGCAGGCCCAGGACAGGTCAGTCGCCACAGCTAGAGAAAAGGCCAACAACGTGCCTCTCCACTGACAGGCCTCCATGAGCTCATCCCCAGGCCCCGGAGGCCGCTCCCTGTGGGATTCCAGCTTCGGTGCAGAGGCGATCTGAGCAGGAGGGTGGGCGATGGAGAGCTCAGACTGTGGAATCTGAGTTCTTGGGTTCAAATCTAGGCTCTTCACTGCCTGTCTAGCCTTGAGTGGGTTCCTCATGCTTCAAGCTCACTTTACTCATCTGTAAAATGGGTGTGAATAATAGAACCTGCATCCTAGGGCCATAGGTCAAGTTGTAGGAGATAATGTTGATAGCGTGTTTGGAACAAAGTACTTTAGCAGTGTTCAATCAATTGTAATAATGTGTGACTACACCGGGGCTAAGAAAGACTGAGCTATTCGCTAAGGCACTGATAACTGGGGGAAATAACCCAGGCCTCAGGGACACCGCCTCCCACCTTTTTCTTAGTCTTGGAAGAAGAACACTGGACCTGGAGTCCAAAGATCCAACTTCAGTCTGGCTGTGTGGCCCCCAAAACAGAACTGATGGCCACTTCCTCAGAACTGTTGTGAAAACAAGACATCGCTTCACCTCTCAGTCTTGTTCTGTTCGTCTGGGGGAAAAAAAAAAAAGTGGTGATGTTGGAACCTGCCCTACTTAGCCCCTAAGATTCCCTTGAGGCTTAAACAAAATAGTGGATGTGGAGTACCACCATGTAAAGCATAAAATTCTAGAGAAATGCTAGCTATTGTGTTAAGATGGTTTCCCTTTTTGTCCCCACTTCACCCAGGCGCTGCCAGCCAGCAAGCCTCCCTCCCACCCTTTTGGCTCTCGCAGCCCTGGAACCTCAGTTGGCTTCCAGAAAGGATTTGGAGCACAAATCGCCCAAAGGTTGCTTCCAGAGCCTCCGGCAGCTAAGCACGGCCCTAGCCCTTCCTCCTTGAAAAGGTCTGGCCCGATGGGAAAGAATGTGGGCTGGCAGTTCAGTCCCATGTGAGTTTACAAGCATCCGTTGCATCTCTGCTCCGTGCCAAGCTCTGGGCGCTGAGGATGTGGGGATGAGCAAGATGGTCTCTCCCCTCGGAAGCTCATGTCTAGTGGAGACACAGTCACATCACAGACAAGGACAGTGCAGCACAATTGAGCAGGGTAGCACTGCCTGGGGAGAAGGCACGGTGCATGGCCTGGGAAAATCAGAGAAGGCTCCCTGGAGGAGAGGAGCTGACCCTCACCCAGTCATGTCCATATGAAAGCCTTCACCACACTAGAATCTCCTCTTGCCGGTGGTCATAGATTTGTGAACACACCAAGCTAGAGGAGGCTTTAAATTATTATTTCATTCAGCTAAAAGCTGAAGAGACTTTCTCAGGTCGCCCGGCTAGGTGTGCTGGAAGCAGCAGGCAGTCTTTAGGTAAAGATCAGTGTTTCTTCTTGGGCATCCATTTCTTTGTTGTTGTTGTTGTTAATCCTCACCCAGGATATTTTTTCCATTGATTTTTAGAGAGAGTAGAAGGGAGGGGGAGAGACAGAGAGAAACAACAATGTGAGAAAGACACATCAATTGGTTGTCTCCTGCACGCGTCTCAACTGGGGACGGGGATGGAGCCTGCAACCGAGGTACATGCCCTTGACTGGAATTGAACCCGGGCCCCTTCAATCCGCAGGTCGACACTCTAACCTCTGAGCCAAACAGGGTAGGGCATGGGCATCCATTTCCAATCAGACCAACTCCCTGGAAAAGGAAACCAGTTGGTTTTAAAAATAAGTCCACAGCGGGACGTAGAGCTCCCTTTTCTCCTGCCCCTCAGGCTATCACAGGGAACTTTATTCTTGCTCAACCCTTTGTAGCTTCCAGGCTGTCCCCTCCCTCTCCGTCCTCCCAGCAACCTGTGAAGTCACTGTCATTTAATGTACTTTACAGAAAAAGCAGCTGCACCTGGACAACGTCTTTAAGGTGTGATTGTGAAACCGGGAAGTTGGTTTCAGAAGTTAGGAAGCCCTGAGTCACCATCACCACTTGACCTCAAAGTTGAAAGTTCATGTTTTAATTACAGGTGTGTAGCTTCCCTTGCCCTCTCCTCTTTTCTCATCTATACATATAAAAGCCTAAGTCAGTGGTCAGCAAACGCATTAGTCAACAGAGCCAAATATCAACAGTTACAACGATTGAAATTTCTTTTGAGAGCCAAATTTTTTAAACTTAAACTTCTTCTAACGCCACTTCTTCAAAATAGACTCGCCCAGGCCATGGTATTTTGTGGAAGAGCCACACTCAAGGGCCCAAAGAGCCACATGTGGCTCACGAGCCGCAGTTTGCCGACCACTGGCCTAAGTGATGGGCCGACCGGCCGGTAGCTATGATGCGCACTGATCACCAGGAGGTAGACGCTCAATGCAGGAGCGGAAACCACAGGCTTGGAAACATGGAACAGGCTGATGAATCTCAGAGGGAAGGGAGGAGGGAGAAGGGCCGGAAGAGATTAACCAAAGATGTTATATGCATACTAAAGGCCCAGTGCACGGATTCATGCACAGGTGGGGTCCCTCAGCCTGACCTGTGGGGATCAGGCTGAAACCGGCTCTCCAACATCCCCTGAGGGGTCCCGGATTGCGAGAGGGCGCAGGCCAGGCCAAGGGACCCCAAGGTGCACAAATCCGTGCACCAGGCCTCTAGTTCTTATAAAATCGCTTTCTAAGAAGCGGGATTACCGGCTGGCACATGGCTGGAGTGTGGCCTCTGGACTGGTTCTATCCTTTTGCGTTTTGGTCCTGCCTCAGTCGTCCTTCTGGTCCCTCTCTTCATAGCTTGAGTCTCGCTCTCGCTGTTTCTCTCTCAGTCTCTCTCTCCCCAGTACTTCCTGTCTGCCTCTCTGTCTGTCTCCACCATCCTTCCTCTCTGTCTCTCCCCTCCCTATTCTCTCCTTCATTCCTTCTCTCTCCCTTTCCCTCTGTCTGTCTGTCTTTCTCCACTTTCTGTGTGTGTGTGTGTGTGTGTGTGTGTGTGTGTGTGTCTGTCTCTGTCCTCTCTGCAGTCTGTCCCTTCCCTTCTAGGAGGCCGTGCAGGTGCTGGGAGGCACCACATAGCTTTGCTCTGACTAGCCCAGGGTGGTGAGTGGTGCATTCCCAGCGTCCAGTTCCCAGCCAGTGGGATGGGCGAGCCGCTGGACGGTCTGACCAGGCCTTTGCCCAAGGCTGCACATTCCCTTAGCGCGGAAGAAAAGCAGAGCTGCAGAGAAGACGCAGACAGGAGGCATGAGTCAGCGACAGCCCCCTCCCGACTCCTCTGCACCTGAACATCTGGCTGAGGAAGGGTGGAGTCCCGCCCTCCAGATGTGCGGACTGAGGCCGGAGCGGCGTGCCGGAGAGACTGGCAGTGACTTCACAGCGGCCTCAGCAGGGGGAGCGGAGGGCATGGATGGGGAAGCAGGAGTCAGTACTGGCGCAAAGCAGAGGCCACGCCCTCTGTCTGTCTGGAGGGGGACTCCGAGTTTAGAGGGAGAGGACGAGAAGCCCATCATTGCTGGGTTCCAGTCCTGGCTCCTCCCGGTTGTAGAACATGCCTCCGGACACTGGTGTCTTTCCCTGGCCCTCAGTTCCTTACCGGTTAGGTGGGGACCTATAATGGCCACTGTTTTAAAGTGCTAGCAGGACCCTCGCAGGTTTGGCTCAGTGGACAGCGCGTCGGCCCGTGGATTGAAGGGTCCCAGGTTATACTGCAGTCAAGGACACATACCTCGGTTGCAGGCTTGATCCCCAGCCCTAGTTAGGACCCGTGCAGGAGGCAACCAATCGATGTGTCTCTCTCACATCCATGTTTCTCTCTCTGTGTCTCCCCCCCTTCCCTCCCACTCTCTCTAAAAATCATTGGGAAAATATCCTCAGGTGAGAATTAACATAGATGGATAGATAGATAGATAGATAGATAGATAGATAGATAGATAGATAGATAGAAAAATAAATAAGAAGCAAAGTGCTTAGCAGGAAGCTTGGCAGGGCACGTCGGTTCCTCCCTTCACCTTGCAGAGTCTTCCTGAACTCTCCCCCTCGCTCCTCCCTCCTGGCTGCCTCACCACACGGCCAGAGCCACACCATCAGTGTCACCGCTGGTGCCATCGTTGTTAGTCTCAGACCGTGTTCTGTGACATCTTGTCTCCCCACTGTCACGGCGAGCCATGGGTGTCTCCTGCTCACCACAGAGACTGGGTGGAAGCGGGGACCTGAGGGTCAGCTAACCCAGGCTGGGCTTTGACCTTCCCTGCTTACTGGTTGTGTGCCTGGGCAATGACTTACCCTATAAAATGGGGGTGAGGAGGCAGGACTGGATCCTGAAGGTCAAACAGGGTGAAGCACTTAGCGCAGTAGGTGCACAGGGAGCCTCCATGGCTGGGGCGCTGGCGTAGCTGCTGTCACAAGGCATGTCGCTCCCGTGGTCCCCAGTGCAGCGCTGGGATAACGTGCGGCACTCAGTAAGTGTGTGGGGAGGAGGGGGGGGACGCAGCGGGGGGCCTAGAATGGGCCTGCTGGTGCAGAGCGGGCCTTTCCACGGGGACTTTCCATTACAGTTCAGCGTGGACGGGGGCCGCAGGGGTGCCGGGCTCTCAGACTCGGAATTTCAGGAAGCTTCTGGGTCTGCCACCATTTCCACCTTCTGAGGGGAGAGATGAGGCCCCAAAGAGGCAAAGAGGTTTGCTTAAACCTTTAGTGAACACCTTCCTCGAGTTGTTTGTTTTCTGTTAAAATGAAGGGGGGAGAGCATCTCACCCAAAATTGGTCCCTGCCTCCCGAGAGCAGGTAGTGACGTACAAGCCTCTCTCTGGCAGCAGGTGCGCACAGAGGAGGGGTGCGAGCAAGGCGTGGTCCTGTCCCTTCCCCCCGCTGGCGCAGTGCATCCTGGTCTCTCTGAGAAGTTCACACAAATGGAGCTGCTCAGAGTCAGGATTCGAACCCAGGTCTGTCCTGGTTTTCCATCACCTGCTGCCTCTGGATGCCACCAAGTAGAAAAGGGACCCCAAAGAGGGGGCTTGGGCCCCAGGAAGACCAGCTCCCTTCCTCCCTGGCGCCTCAGGTTGCTGGTCTCCAGGAAGGACGGACCAGGGGGTGGGGGTGGAAGAGGTTGGCAGCCCAGGGGACCTTCCAGCCCATCTGTGCTAACCGGAGCCCCCGATGAGGGCCAGCTGAAGATTTGTCACCTGAGCCCCAGGGACACAGCCAGCCTCTGTCTGCCCGGGGCGGCGGGGGGGGGGGAGGTAGTTTATCTCTGCGTTTCTTATTTTTTAAACATGTAACCACTTTGTGAGATTCATGGAGCTCATGACACGTACATCTTACAGAGCACGTGCACAGCCAGTCATAGGAGCCGCTGGGCCGCAGCTCTCCCCTTCGTCCCTCTCTTCCCTGACGGTCCCTCCCTCTCCTCGGCCTCCAGTCATGCTCCCCCCCCCCCCACTGCCCCCCGTGTGATTCGCTGTGCTTAGAAGGGGGTCGGTTACTAGTGGGCTTGTGGCACCAGGGTGGCTTGGGGCTGTCGGAAATCAGCCAGCGATTTTGTTTCTTAAGTCCTTTCCGGCTGGGGAGACGCTCATGTTCAGAATCAGAGCTGGAATGCTAAGCTGTAGACCACTGTGACTTCTTACACCGGCCCACCCCTCCACCTGCGCTTAGGAATACATTCACAGCTTCCTGTATTTCCCGAAGCCACATGTGACTCAAACCTTTACCCTCACACAGGGGCTTACGGAGATAGCTGGCATTAAAAACGCTGATTATCTCATATTGACCCACTGATGGGTAATTGTAGGGCTCTTTGATGAATCCACAGGATCTGATTGACTTGTAATCGTTCATTGTCATTGTCATTTAATTGACAATTAGCTGTGTTACCTTGGGTAAGTTACTTAGTGTCTCTGTTTCCTCCTCTATAAATGAAAGTTATCATACGTCACAGGGTCCTTTGCGAGGATTAAATGAGTTGATACTGATAAAATGCTTAGAACGGGTCCAGGGTCCTGTTAGCTGTTCTGTTGTGGGTGTTGCTGTCAGTGCCGTGAGTAGATGGAATACGGAGGGCACCCTGTGCACTGTGGGAGAGCTGGCAATGAGTAGACCACTCATTCCGAAGACGAGAAAACAGCCACAGGAGGGGAAATGGGCTTTGCACTCAGCGCTACATTCAGATCCCAGCGCTCCGCTTCCGCCTTGGGTAGTCTTGGGTGAATTGCCTTTCTTCTCTGAGCCTCTGTCTGTTTCCTCCTATAAAGTGACACAGAAGGTGTCTCTGCTTGGCCCACAGTAGGCATCCAAACAGCAGTTTCCATGGTGACAGTTACCATCTCACTTCTCATCCTTCCTGGCCTGTCTCCCCTGGCCTCAGCCGCTGAGCTAGCAAGTATTGGAGCTTAGATGTGAGCCAGGTTCTCTACCCTTCTGTTCTCTGCCTTTCTGGAAGTTTCTGGAAGACCCTATGAGAGCCATTCTGGGCTATGTGGCCAAGTGCCTGGTGCTTTAACTTCCTGTCTGGTAAAATGGAAAGTTTTAAACTAGAAAGGCTTGAAAAAACAAATTTCACACTTGCTTTATTTTCGTTATCAGTGTGGGTTTGGGACACTTGCTATAATTTGGTCCATAACGGAACAAGGGGAGGATGTTCCTTGAAGAGACCTGTGTGGAATCTCCCATAAAGTTAAAACTGTTTCCTGCTGACTTATCATTCGCACATAAAGCACTAACACTGAGAGTTCTTCTTAAGAACCTGTTAAAGCCGCTGAAACCGGTTTGGCTCAGTGGATAGAGCGTCGGTCTGCGGACTGGAAGGTCCCAAGTTCAATTCCCGTCAAGGGCATGTACATTGGTTGTGGGCACGTCCCCCGGTGGGGGGTGTGCAGGAGGCAGCTGGTCGATGTCTCTCTCTCATTGATGTTTCTAGCTCTCTATCCCTCTCCCTTCCTCTCTGTGAAAAATCAATAAAATATATTTTAAAAAAACCTGTTAAAGCCTGTCCCACGAGGGCAGGGCACACACGCGTGTGGTACAATGGTTAGGAACTGGGCTCTGGAGTCCCAGGCCTCAGGTTTGAATCCCAGTGCTACCACTTCCAGCAAGTGGCATAACCTTTCTATGCCTCCGTTTCCTCATCTGTGAAATGGGGTTGGAGGTAGAACTTGCTTTGGGCATCTTTGAAGGAACACAAAGAGTGATAATCCTCTTCCCTGACAAAGCTCAGGGCTAATTAAGGAATAAGAAAAAAACAACGAGCAGGTGGGCATGAAAATATCGCCTTCCCTACCTGGGGAAGGTTCAGTGGGGAGGCTTGGCTTGAACCTGCAGGGGAGCGGGCTCCTCACTGAACCCAGGGTTAGACCCACTTGCCTTCAAGGTCGTAGGCTGCACTGGACCAGGGTCAGCCTCCCACACCGTGGGGTCAGCCTCCCACACCGTGCGGTCACCCCGTCCGTCTCCAGCCTCGCCTCGCTGAGCTTCCGGACAGTTTCTAAGCATGCCACGCCCTCTGACAGCTCCATGCCTTATCAGGGTTTTTTTCCTGGAATCCTGTCTTCCCTCCTCTGGCTGACAAACTTCTGCTCACTTATTGATGCTGGCTCACACGTCGCCTCCTCCAGAGCCCAACCCTTAAACTGGGGCTTTGGATGTCACCCTTACTTCCTGGGGGTAACAGGGAACCAGCAGGGAATAAACTGATGAAACTTGCTGATTAGGAAGCACTTTCTTCCTATCCACAATCATGCCGTGAGCACTTTGTTCTGGCGTTCTGCAGGTACCAGCGGGGCCGGGGGCAGGGAGTCCGCCTCTGAGGTGCTTTTCTTCCCCATCCAGTACAGTCAGGCGTGTCCATTGCTCTTTCCCGCCGGAGCCCTGTGTGTCTTGCTCCTTGGTATAGTAAGTGTGGATTCCGCTTGGTGGCAATAGTGCCCACACTATGGGAGCAGCATTTCCCAGGCTTGTGCCACGATTGTATTATCTCGGGTCATGCAGTTGCTTGGTCCTGAGAATTCTGCCTCCCAGGGAAGGTCTTTCCCTTGTGAACAAACAGAGCCCACTGGAGACCACATAGCTCTTAAGTCTGTAGGTAAGCTAGGAAGGTAAGAAAAAAATTCAAGGAACTGACAGATGTCGAGTGCTTAGCACCCAGTACCTGGCACAGAGTAAACATGAAATAAGTGGTAGCGGTTGTGGTTAGTATGGCTGTATTAGTCAGGATGATTAATGGGCAGTTGCTACAACAGGCAAACCCTTAAAATCTCAGTGGCTTACCACAGTGAAGGCTAATTCCCTGCTCATGAGGGCCAGGCAGTCCTCCCCTATTCGGAAACGACAACGTCTAGAACACGTAGCCCCCTGGGTCACCACCACAGGAAGGGAAAGATGAAGGAGCTGCATCCGCTCTGAGCTGCCTCTGCCTGGAAGTGACACCACAGCCCCTTTGCTCGTAGTCCATTGGCCAGAACTGGTTCAGGGGCCCAAGCCTGACTTCGGGGAGGATGGGAAATGTAGGGGACCGCTGGGGCATTTGGTAAGAACAGATGAGCTCCCTCACCTCATTCCAAAAAGGATTTGGGACCATGTTTAGACAAGATTCATAAGAATGGCTTGCAGACATTACTTAGCCCCACTCATCCCTAGTTTTCTCTTTGGCAAAACGGGGTACCAGAGCACCTACCTATGAGGTTTGGGTGATGAATTTGACAGTACAAAGGACCTGGCTGCCCCATTATGACTGTTCTAGAAAAATATTAGTTGAGCGTGGAGCTCTGATCAAATTGGCTCTTTGGGTCAATCACATCATGGAACATGTTGAATTGACACACACAGCCCTGAGCTGTTACTTGCAATTCTCCCTTTTCTAGACTTCTGGAGCTGGATTTTTGAACCCATTGCGTTACTGTCAGAGAGCCGAGTCTGCTCGCTTACCGGTGTGACTAGGGCCTAGCACATTGCCTGGCCTTGAACTGGTACTCAGTATGTGTTTGGTGAATAAACAGTGGAGTAGCATTTGAGTTTGGCTTTGAAGGATACACAGGCTTCAAGCAAGGAAGGGAGGGGCCAGCAGAGTCTCTGAGCCTCCTCTCAAGGCTTCATGATATGTTGGGCATCTGGGCCCTTGGATTCTCAAGATATTAAATATTTCCCCTCTGACTTGGAGAGTAATGCTGACCAAATTGCTTCCATCCCTGCCTCTGTTTCTCCATCGATAAAATGGCAGACAACGGAGCATGATTCTTCAAGATATAGATGCTGGAGTGCTTAGTTCAAATATTGGTTCTAACCTTTACACATTGTGTGTTTGGTGATCATTACAGTCTCTCTCTCCCATCCCTGGAAAAGGGCATCTTAATAGCACCTACCTTGTAAGATTGTTGTGGGGACTCGGGGGGAAAAATTTGTAAACCATTAGCCTTGTTTAACTAACATGAATCCAATAATGTTTGACAATATTATGAAAATGGGGGGGGGGGGCGGTATTCTATGTTATGAATACTATTCAGCAACAAAAGAGAATGAACTCCTGATACAAGCAACAATCTAGATAAATCTCAAAATTTGTATACTGGGCAAAAGAAGCCACATGCAAGTATATACTACACGATTCTATTTCTATGAAACTTGGGGAAAGGGAAAACTAATATATAGAGGCAGAAAGCAGCTACATGGTTGCCGGGGGCCTGGAGTACAGGGCACTGTGATGATTGGTTACTTTTATGTGTTAACGTGGCTGCACTAAGTGATGCCCAGAGAGCTGGTAAAACATGCTTTCTGACTGTGTCTGTGAGGGTGTTTCCAGAGAGATTAGCATGTGACTCGGCAGTGCAGCAGGGGCCACACCTGGCTGATCTCCTACAATGGGAGTCGAACTCATCTAGTCCAACCCCGTCAAGGTTCAGTAACTGGTCCCAGGTGCCTTTCTCTTGGTAATGAGAGCACCTCCCCAATGCTGGGGGCACGTCAATCTATTGAGGGCCTGGATAGCACCAACAGGTGGAGGGGAGGCAAATGTCCTCGTTACTTGAGCAGGGACATCCGTCTGCTCCTGCCCTTGAACACCGGCGCTCCTGGTACTCGGATGTTCGCACTCAGAAGGGATTGTGCCGTCTGCTCCCCCGGTCCTCATGCCTCAGACTCAGGCAGA
Source organism: Cnephaeus nilssonii (assembly GCF_951640355.1). Classification (NCBI taxonomy): domain Eukaryota; kingdom Metazoa; phylum Chordata; class Mammalia; order Chiroptera; family Vespertilionidae; genus Cnephaeus; species Cnephaeus nilssonii. The sequence continues at coordinate 10,017,872 of NC_137077.1, forward strand.
ATTACACCACCAGTTCCTGGGTCTCCTGCTGGCAGGTGGAAGAGTGTGTGCGTTCTTGCCTCCATCATTGCATTGAGCCGATTCCTATACTAAATCTCCTCTTACATCTCTCTCTCTATCCTACTGCTTCTGTTTCTCCAGAGAACCCTGACTAATACAGGGGCTCACTGTAGAGGGGCACAATGCAATTGGGGGGGGGGGGGGAAGGGGGTGATGGAAATGTTCCATATCTTGATTGTGACAATGGCACAGGGGTGTATCCACTTGTCAACACTCATGGACCTCAACACTTAACATTAATGCTTTGATATTAACACAAATGAGAGGTTTGTACTAGATGAATTATAACTTCAGTTGTAGGAGAGCCTGCCAGGTATGGCGCCTGCTCTGCCCACCACATAGGGCTCACTGGCCAGGAGCGCTTCTTCTCCCGTCCTTGCTCCCTCCGGGCCTCGGCCCCATCTGTGCACACCCTGATCTCGCTCTCTGCCCTCGGGCCTGCCAACGGCAGTGCTCGGCTTTGTCAGGAAACCAAGCTAATGATGCACGCTGGGCCCTAGACATGCGTGGGCGCCTCTGATATTAGCTCATAACGGGATGAAAATGTCAGCAGCACCCCCGCTGGGCTGGGGGGGTCCGGTGACCCTTCTGGTTGCTGGGGTCTGCTGACCATGATTCACGAGCCGGCGTAGGAGGCAGCAGGGGAGTCAGCTGATGGTGACACTTCAGGGTCTGGCCTTTCGTTCTGGTCCTGAGCAACTATGTCAGGAATAAGACAGACCCCACCCCTTTCAGGTTATGGGAACTCCCAAAGCCACGAAATTCCAGGGCTAGATATGAGGGGAGGATGACCCAGCCTGCGCTAGGTGACTTACTCAAGGCGTTTCCTTCCCACTGCAACACTGTGGGTTGGCACTGCTAACAGTCGTGAGAGTAAAAACAACTGCCACTCATTGAGAATTTGCTGCATGTGCCAGGCACTTCCTTAAGGACTTTACATTCATGACCTTGATGAGGAAATCAGGGCGTAGAGAGGATGAGTAACTTGTCCGAGGTCTCCCAGCTAGACGCACCAGAGCTGAGACTTGAACCCGGTCCGTCTGATTCCAGAACCTGCAGAGAGCAGATGCCTCACAACTTTCCCTCAACACACGCAAAGCAAGCGACTGGAAACAGGGGCCTCTGTGTTCACTGTGCTCCATGGACCAACACCACAGAGGCAGCGGGAGTGTGGCCTTCCCCCACTTCTCCTCCCAAATCGTACACAGGTCACCTGGTCAGAGAAACCCACACACACTGGAGCCCGAGCTCCCAAGGAGTCTCAGAATGCAGGGTTAGCCTGTCCTGGTCCTTCTTCCAGAACACACAGGGAGGCACATTAGAGTGGATGGATGCTGAAGACCATACCAACCCTGAAAGGTAACTTAGGGTTGGGGGGAGTCAAAGACCATGGGAGGTGTGTGTGCAGAGGGTGTTAGGTGGGACTCTTGGATAGCAGGCAGCAGAAACCAATGTGAGTAAGCATGCTTTGCTTCAACGGGGATTTAGCCTAAGACATTGGGAACATCTCATGGAACCCAATAGCAACAACATGTCCAGGAATGACCGGGAGACAGGGAACGCTGTCAAGACGTCCCCTTTGTGTCTGGTCTCCACCCTGCTCTGTGCCTCAGCTTCATCCTCCTTCTTTAAAGAGGGGGGTTCCTCTGCTTGTCAGATCCACGCACAGGAAGCCTGGCTGCCCTGACAAGGCCAGCCTCCCAGAGTAATTGTCTGTCAGTCTCTTTCTCTTTCCTTCAGCCAACTCCACGTACCCAGGGTAGAAACTTGGTTGAGCTGGGATCAGGTGCTCACCCCTGGTCACATGTGTGAAGGCCAGGACAGCGGGGGATGTGTTGTACAAAACAGCAGCTGCCCAACCTCTTTTCCCTGGAGATAAAGGTGGGCAGTGAAGATGGTGGGGTTGGGAAGCTATTGGTCCACGGGATAAGAGCACTCCCCAAGATACAGCCTATATCCGTACGTCCACGCCATACCACTCGCTGGCCTAGCAAATCTCAGGGATTTGTCAGATTGCTCCTATGTGCAAAGACGCCTCTGAGCTGTTGACACTCAGACAACAGACCCGTCCCAGGCCTGTGAAGGCAGCAGATTTGGCCACTCTCTCTCTACACCCACAGACGTGGCAGTAAATGTTCTAGACAGTCTTCATTTATTTCTGGACCTTTTCTCACTCAGATCACGTCTCCTCTAGAGTCTTGGCTCGTGGCTCAGCTCAGTCCTGGCTGCTGGCCCTTTAGACTAATTGTCAATTCTTGGTTTCCACCCTATAAATCTCTCTTCCCTCAACCAGACTCTGAGTAAGTGTCACCCTGCGATCCTATACTGTCCCTCCAGGTCTAGCGTGTCCTCAGAAAGGCCGTTGCCCAACTGCCTTAAAACTCAGCCCCCAGCTTCTGGTGGCCAGCAGCCTGGGTCGGCCAATCTGAGATGCCATGCTGAGAACTTCAAGAACATCACATGGACCTTGGCCATTTGTACTTGGCCAAACGTCTGGGCTTTGGTTCAGCATTCTGTGAGTTTTGGATCCTACACTGAGCGCTGTGCCAGGTGCCAGGATGCGGAGGTGAAGAACAGAAGGCTGTGGCCTTCAGGGAGACCACAGATCTGGCAAAGGTGGCGCTCCAGCAGGCGCTGGCCACGTTGAACACGGGGTAGCAACCAAGAGCCAGACACAAGGAACCGCTCTCCTGGGCCCCGACAGCCAAGAGAGAAATGACAAGCGCCCAGAATGTCAGAGATAAATCTGACCCTGGCACAGTGAGCAGGAAGATAAGAAGCCTTTGTGAGTCCCTCCTCCATGGGTACAATGAGGTATTCATACTGCTCCCCTCGGGAGTTGGGAAGCATTTTAGGCCCAAGAAAGGTCTGTTCGTCATCCTAATTGTGTAATATGGCTACCCTCTTTCCGCCCCACCCCTTCATGTACCCTGGCCAGGCAAGATAAAGTTCTGTTGATGCTTTAGCTGCTGTGGGCACCATAAATCAAACTTCCTCCAGTGGCCTTTGATTTCACCTCCCTAGTAGTTGGAAACCTGAGGGACTTCTTCCCGTCGATCCCACCTCCTGTCTCCTGCTGCGTGTGGAGGGATCGACAGTTCACTTGGTGAGATGGGGCAGAGCCTGTGGAGAGGCACTGCGGTGTGAGGAGCAGGCACAGCTGCCTCCGACGGCCAACCGCCCTGAGTTCAAACCACTTGCCAGCTGCGAAAGCAGAAACCGTTTTTGTTAGCGTCTCTGAACCTCAGGTTTTTGTTTTGTTTTTGTCCAATGTGTTAAATACGTTTTATGGAAACACCTTCATAGAGTTGAAGCCAGGATGAAATGAAACCGGATATGTCAAGCCTCCAGCACTTTGCCTGACACCTAATAGATGCTCAATAAAGGTGGCTCCCCTCTCTGGGACCTAAGCAAATTGGATGACGTAAAGGGACCTGGTCCTCACCTTCGAGAAACTTGTGGTCTTCACCATAAAGAAGCTGGTTCTTTACCACAGAGGTGGGCGATCAGACCCACCTGTATGAAACAGCCCATCGGTAAATCAGGCCATGAGATTTACCCCTGGGAGGTGTAGAGACTGTTAATCCCACGCCACCGACAAGAGGAGTCACAGCGAGATTGAGTGCCTCATCCACAGCCACAGAGCTGGGAAGTGGGATTGCTGGGATTTGAACCTGCCCTTCTGGCTCCAGGGCCCATGCTCTTGTCACTTCACTCTGTTGCCTACACCACGTTGTGGGCTGGGTGAGTGTGAGATGTCACCAGGAAGCAGAAGGGAGCGGGAAGAGGGTCGGATTTGGAGTCAGGCCGCTGGAGTTGGACTCCACTATGGTGGTGACTGTGGGAAGATCACTCTGCTTCCTCATTTGCAAAGTGGCACCAGTTTGCAACACCTCCATTTGAGAGTTCCTGTAGGGTTCTACCAGTGGCTGTAGGAAGTCTGCAACGTGCCAGGAACGGTCCTACGTGCTGGGGGTGAAGCCTCAAGCAAGAGGCATGAGCTGGTCACCGAGCGGGTCCCCGCCTTACTGTCTAATAAGGAAATAAGATCATGTACTTGAAAGTACTTTCCAAACAGAGGTTTGTCATTAGTGTTAAGCAAGTGAAAGTGATTGCACCTCCACAAGGAATTAATAAAAACAAAACGACAATAGTAAGAACAGTAACAGCTTACATGTATTAAGCATTATTTCTGTGCCAGGCATTATGTTAAGCCATTTGGTTGGATTTCCTCAGTAATCCCCTGAAAACATTGCATATGGGCATTGTAATTAATTCCCATTTTACACATGAGAAAACTGAGGTCCAGAGAGGTTATTAAGTAATAGCCAGTTGAACGGTGGAGTTGGTTTTCAAACTTAGGCCGTCTGCCTTCGGAACCTCTCATCCTAAATATCACACCATATAGCTTCCACTGCATCTTACCACTGCCTCTGGTTACTTATGTCTTAGTTATATATTTAGAAACATCTGGAAGTCTTGTTAGGGGCTTTATCGTTAAACGCGGGGAATTCAGCCCACAAACCTCCATCGCCTCGTCAAGCCTGGTCTCAGTCCAGCACCTACTTTAGACATAAAGACTCTCGGCTGTAGGGCGGGGGTCCGGGCAGCACGGCATTCACTGGCGAGGCCCCCTCCTTGGCGGTTACCTCACCGCTGGCCTTTACATCATTGCTGGCCAAGCCAAGAGCCGGGGTTGTGTCCAGAATCTGAAAGCCTGACCATAGGCCTTTATGAAGCTGTATCTTTCTGAGAACTTCCTGGGCATTACTCACTTGTCCTCTATCAACTGCCCCAGAAACGGTGGCTGGCAGCCTCGCCCCAGATTTATAGATTGTGGAGTTAGAGTGTCCAGAAAGAGGAAGTGACCTTTTCTAGGTCACCCAGGACAGTTGGGTGCAGAGATATCTCCAACTCCCAGCTTGCTTGAAAACTAATCTCAAATGTCATCGGGAGCATTAAGGCCCAGAGGTCAGACCGTCTGTGTTCCTGACTCTTAATACGAGACCCACCCCCTGCATGCCACTCCATCCATTCTCTCACTTAACAGGTTTTGATTGATCACCTACCATGTGCCTCAGGAGGCACTAGGGATAGCAAGGTGGATGAGGCAGGTGTGGTCCCTGCCATTATGGAGTTCACATGCCAGCAGGGAAGACAGCTGGTCCGCAAATAATTTCAATTGTGATGAACAGTGTGAAGAGAAAAGCACAGGAGGCTCTGGGACCCTGGATCAGGTGACGTACCTTGACCAGGGGATCAAAACAGCCTGTTCTGGCAAGTGACATTTATGGTGACACACAGGATGAGGGAGAGTTTTTCAGGTGAAGGGGAGGGAGGGATGCTCTAGGCAGAGGTATAGCGTGTGCAGCCAGAGAGAGGCTCCTTCAAAAAGCAAACATCAAAACAAGACAAGGAGGGCTTTGAGGTCTGCACTAGTTTTCTATGCTAATTTGGTAACAAATTACCATAAATTCTTCAGCTTAAGGTAATACCCACTTTTTACATCAGTTTCTGTGGGTCAGGAGGCACCCAAACCAGATTTATCAGCAATCCCAAGCAAATATACCACTCAGGAGTGGGTACACTTTAACCAAACTCACAATATCCTATATAATAAAAGCCTAGGTGGTGTCACGCCCTCGCGCAATGCCCTCACGTGACATCATCACAAGATGGCTGCCCTCACGTTGTCACAAGATGTCCGGCAGGGGAGGGCAGTTGTGGATGATCAGGCCAGCAGGGGAGGGCAGTTTGGGGCGAACAGGCCAGCAGGGGAGGGCAGTTGTGGGCAATCAGGCCAGCAGGGGAGGGCAGTTGGGGGAATCGGGCCTGCAGGGAAGGGCACTTGGGGGCAACCAGGCTGGCAGGCAGAAGCGGTTAGGGGCAATCAGGCAGGCAGGCAGGCGAGCAGTTAGGAGCCAGCAGTCCCGGATTGTGAGAGGAATGCCCAACTGCCGGTGGGATTGGGCCTAAACCAGCAGTCAGACATCCCTCAAGGGGTCCCAGATTGGAGAAGGTGCAGGCCGGGCTGAGGAACACACACACCCCCTCCCACCATGCACAAATTTCATGCACCAGGCCTCTAGTTATTATATAAAAGTGAAGTGAGAACACAGTGAGCACTTAGACCAGAATACTCTTAAAGACATTGTCAATTCATCTTCTCCCATCAAGATATGTAGGAAATCGAATTGAGATACGCATGCTAAACGTTTCATTCATGATGAGAGTCTCAGCTGAAATGAGAAAATCCTGTAATCGGCATGTCTAGCCCACTGTCTCTCTGAAAGCAGAAACCCATGGAAGGCCATAGCACGGTCAGGTGGCTCTTTAGAAAGTGTCTCAGAAGGGTCAGAGTGAAGGGGCAAAGCGAATGTTTGACAGGACCAAACTGAGACCTCCTCACACAGCCAGCTCGCAGGAGGGGTGGGCCCGCAGGATGGGAAATATCCAGTGTCCCCTTAGTAAGTGGTAGCCACTGTTGTGATGACTATTCTTCTCTTAGTGTCACTGTTTAAAGGCAGTAGACTAGGTAACTTCCAGATCGCCAATGGTGCTCATGTGCTGTGATTCCAAGGGCAAGTATGACTTATCCTGGGGGGTAGCCTGGAGCCTGAGCACACTGCCATCCTGAACAATGGAAACCTTTACCGTCTCATCAACATCATTGTCAGTAGGGGAACTATGGGAAGCACTCACTCTGTGGACCGCTGCCCACATTTAGGTGAGGCTGTTAAGCAATACTGATATCCCATTAAATCCTCACCATAACCCTGTTGGATAGTTTTTCTCACTGTCATTTTGCACATGAAAAAAAGAAGAAATTGAGGCTCAAAGGTAGCATCACTTGCTCAAGGTCATTCACCAATCGAGTGGAAGAGAAGGGAGTCCAATTGCATTCAACACACAGCCCCTCCGCAGCACAGAAAGGATGGGTCATGCTTTGCATGCCCACTGAGCAAGTGCCTGCTATAAATCCAGCCTCTCTCCCACTCAAGAAAGTAGATTGGATTGCCAGCCAGTGAGAATGATGTCATTACAGGGATAACCTTGAGGCCACTTTAATTTATTGAAAGAGGAAGTGTTTGTGCAAACATCAGTCCTCTTAGTAATAGGATAACAGCAGGCTTGCTAATTTCCAAGCACATGGTAGCCCCCATTCGTGTCATCCCCAGTTATTTTGGAAGGTCCCCTAAAGGTGCCTCACACCTGCCCATAAAACTTCCTATCAATTTAATCACACGTGGGTATCAGTCACCTCTTTCTCTCTCGCTGTCTTTTCCTTCCTCTTGTTTATGTCTATCACCTTCATGGCTGCTGGAGTCACCTCCCCACTGAATCGATGCCATGTTTTTGTACCCAGAAACAATTCATTCATTCGCTCGTTCATTCATGCATTCACCTGATATTATTGATGGTCTACTTTGTACCAGGCACGGTTCTCAGCCCTGGGGAGAGAAAGGTGAACAAAACTGATAGGTCCCTGGTTTTGCATAGCTGATGTTCTACTTGGGGGTGTAAAGAATAGACAGTTGACGATGGGTAGCTGAATAAGTAAACAAGAAAATTTCAGATAGAGATAAGTATGATGAAAATAAAGACGGGTGCCTGGGTGGAGGAGCACTGGACAGGATGGTATAGCGGACATTGTGATCTCCTCCTACATGTCTCAATACAACTTTGAGTTCACTGGCACTTGCCATGGTTAGTCCCCAGGCAAGTAGGGCAAGAGCCAGTGGATAAATGCTCCCACTTCCCCTCCCTTGGTGGGACAGTGCTGAGGCATGTCCTACATGATGCCCAGAGGTCCCCAGCAGGATTGAGCAGTTTCCCACAGGTATAACCAACTCAGTAACACACCCTGTTAGCATGCCCATCTCTCTTACACTTTCCTGATTCCATCGCTTGTGCATGTTGAGGTCACCTTGCAAAGAAGCCATCTGCACCAAGTCCCCTTTGATGTCTGGTTGGAGGAAATTCAAACGGAGCTGTAACGTCAAGGATGGCTTGATGAGAAAGTGATGTTGGAGCACTGACCCACATTATTGGAAGCAGCCAAGATGCAAAGGTCTACAGGGGAGGGTTTTCCAGGGAAAGGGAAGAACAGGAGCCCAAGCACCAGGACAGAGAGAACTGGCAGGAGATGATGATAAGGAGCTTGGATTTCATTCCAAGTTTAATGCCAGCACCGCAGGATCTTAAGGAGGGGAGGGACCTCATCTGATTTACATTCTTAGAAGATTCCTCCAGATGCTTTGTTGAGAAGAGGTTGGGTGATGATAAGAGTGGAAGACAGGGCCTCTTAGGAGGCTAGTTCTGGTGTGACCCAAGTCTCAAGTTGCCCATAATAGTTCCATTGGGTTTTGCCTCTAATGCCCCCTCTCCTTTGAGGATGTAAACCAGACAGAGACCTGACAAGCTCAGACACCATTCTGTGCCTTTCCATCTTCTGTTTCTCTAAATACATCCTCTCCCAGCTCCACCTTGTAAATCATAAGCTCCCAGAAATGAAAATGCAGACTGATGTAGGTGTATATGGCAGGAGAAGGAACTGTGAGCTGTATCATCAACAGCCAAACCAGAATGCTCCATTGTATTGTTAACCCGCCTGTCACGTAGCTTTCCTCCAAGTCCTGTGCCACACACACACTCTATTATCACAGCTGCCTGTACGTGGCCACGTGACAGCAAATGCCACATCTCGCAAGCATGACACTCGGCTGTAAACATGGACACAGAATTCAGAACTCCTCTGAGTACCCCCAAAAGCATCCACATGGGGTTATTAGTGAAAAGTCTAGATTTTATTGAATCTTTTCTGGGAAAGATGGAGAAGAAAGCTCACATTGTACACCTCAGGTATTTTTGTTTTTTCCGAGACCCTGTTCTGGGATAAGAGAGGTGAAAAGGAGGTGAGTGCCAGGCAGGACCTGGATCAAGCAGGGCCTTTGTGTCATGCTCAAGAGTGCTTGTTCCCATTTAAGCTAAAAATAAAACCCAAACTACACATAGCAAAGGGCAGGGCTGAGATGGCCAAGGTCAGATGAAGGTGGAGTCAGGCCAACTGTTGACTAAAGGTATGGGTTTCCTTTGGCTGCTGTAACAAATTACCACAAACTCAGCGGCTTAAACCAACACAAGTTTATTGCCTTGAAGTGGTGGAGGTCAGAAGTCTGCAGTGGGTCCACAGGGCTGGTTCCTTCTGAAGTCTTTAGGAGAGAATCCTTTCCCATCATGTCCAGCTTCCAGAGGCTGCCTGCATTCCTTGGCTCATGGCCCCTTCATCAAGTCTTTCCAACTTCTACTGTTATCACATCTTTTCTCCGACTCTGACTCTCCTGCCTCCCTCTTCTGAGGACCCTTATGATGACATTGGGCTCACCCAGATAATCCAGGATCACCTCCCATCTCAAGAGCTTTAACTTATCCCTGTAAAATCCATTTTGGCACATGCGAACAAATTCACAGGTTCTGGGGATTAGGTAGTGGACATCTTTGGTGGAAGCCATTGTTCTGTCTACCACACTAAGTGAGTTTTTGCATTTAGAGATTAGAATCTAAATTTTGTGCCAAGTCTCATAAGAAATACTTAGATTCTGATTTATGGCCTCAGCTGACATCCCAGCCCCCTAGCCAGACAGTGGAGGTGGCAGGTAACAGAATGGAGATGGTTCCGTACAGTGTGTCCCCACTCCCGCGGAACCAAGGCATGTTCTACTGGCACCATCCTCAAAAGGAACAGAACACCTGATGCAGCTGAAGGAGACCCCTGGACCTGGGTTCCAATCTCTACACCTAATAGATGTGTCACACATGTTTGACCTGCCCACCCCTCTCAGTGCCTACCTTCTCACTGGGGTCAGGCCCTTCACCTGAGTCAGGGCATCCCCGCTTCCTGCTGTCATGGCATTTTGAGCAATATGTCAAAACTCACTGTTCTGTCTCCCCCACAGAGCCCTTTGGGGGCAAAGTGACTGGCACTTACCGGGCATTTCATACATTAAAAAATAAAAATTGTATTGAGTTTTCACTATTTGTCAGGAACCATTCCAAGAGTTTTACATGGATTATCACATTGAATCCTTCCGGCAACCCTATTAGGTAGGTAGTCTTAGTATCCCCCATTATTATGGAGGCACAGAGAGGGTAAGTAACTTGCCTAAGATCGCCCAGCAAGGAAAAGGCAGAGCCTAGGTTGAACCCTGGTCTTGCGACCCAGTGTTTATGCTCTGAACAATTACTCTATTCTGGGCGGGGGTGCATGGGGGTACTCAGTTAGCAAGGGGGTATGGTTAAAGAGCATGGGTTTGGGTGCTAGGGTTTCCCCCTGCTTCGCCACTCCTGGCTGGGTGGCTTAGGAAAGTCGCTTTCCCTCTCTGGGCCTCCATTTCAACAGACAACATGAGGGGCTTGCGCAAAAAAAGAAGAAGAAAAAAAAGAGCAGGTTTGCTCTGACACTAGCCTTCTGTGTTTCCAATTCCGGTCACCTGTCTGACCACCTCACCTTGCTTTGACCGGAAAATATCACTCCCAGGAGATGTGACATTCGCTGTCACGTGGCCGCCTCCAGTCGGCAGCAGCTGGGCCCGGCTCCCGTGGCCCTTTCACGTGGCAGGGCCAGCAGCTCCCCTCCCCGGGGCCTCCGCCGCGGACGCAGGCAGCCGCGGGCAGCCGCAAGCATGTGCTATTTCTGTGGTTTTTCCTTAGAACAGTTTCCTATTTCAACCTGCCAGTTCCTTAAAAGCATTCGGTTGAGGTTTTGCCGAATGACTCCACTCTATTTTCATAAAGGGGTGGAGGGGCTCCTCCTGGGAGCCAAGCCCGGAGCAGGAATTCCACATGAGTTAAGGGCATATAGCGCTGGGAAGTCTGTCTCCAGGAGAAAAAATAGTCTGCGGGGCGGTGCCTTTCAGATAGTGCAGAGCGAGTTAACCTAGCGGCCTGACTCAGGGGCCCAGCCTGCCAGGGAGGCCGCCTCTCTCCCTTCTCTGGGCCTCAGTTTCCCCAGCTGTTCCATGAGGGTTGGGTCCTCCCTCCGAGTTGCAGGCACTCCCAGGTCTCTGGGTTAGACTGCTCGTGTGCACAGACGGTCCCTGACTCAGGGTGGTTTGATTTTTGACTTTCCACCATTGTGGTGGTGCAAAAGTGATACCCATAATAAATCCGATGAGATGTTCAACCCTTTATTAAAAAATCGGCTTTGTGTTAGATGGTTCTGCCCACTGATAGGCGAACGTAAGTGTTCTGAGAGGTTGACGGTAGGCGGTGATGTTTGGTAGGCTTGCGTATTCAATGCATTTTCAATGTATGCTGTTTTCAACTTGTGGTGGGTTGATCAGGAAATAACATCATAAGTCGAGGAGCATCTGTGTGAAGGTAATTTCCTTCTGTGCTGTTCTAAGCACTTTATAAATATTGATTCTCTTAACACTCATGGTAGCCCCTGCAGTGGGTCCTCCACTATCCCCATTTTTATGGGTGGGGAACAGAAGTGAGGTTGACTCCCTTGCCCATGGTCACATTACCGGCAAGCGAGCTCGGGATTTGAACCCTGGCAATTTGGCCTCAGAGCCCACCCTCCTAGCTTTCTCAAAATAAGACATTTCTGGGGGCAGACAGCTTCCTATGAGCAGAGTGTAGTCAAATTGGTCTCAGAAGGCCCAGGTGTGAGTCCCGGACCATCCTCTGGATGACCTTGGAGGTATCGCAGAATTCCTTAGATCCTTAGTTTTCTTATCTATAAAATGGGGCTATTTGGACCCAGGCTGCTAATCTCCCAGAGATTGTGGAGTATTTGAGGTGATGGTTATTCGTAGAAACGCTCAGGAACAAGATACTTAGTCTCCTAACAGAGGCTATTATTATTATCATTATTTCCACATAAGTCTGATCTCCACACCCTCTATCCACCGCCCCCCCCCCCCCCCCCACCTCCATCCCTACCCTCATCTAGATCTGCTTCTACTAGGGCGGGACTCCCGGAGGAAGGCCCAGCTGCAATCCTGACAGTTCCAAGGTATTGCCCCTCCCTGGCCTAGAGGTGGGAGGGGCAATACCTTCTAACAGCCTCTTGTCAGAGTGGACGGCCTGTGAGGACAGGTGCCTCCCCCACCCCTGTGAGTCTGTGTACAGGCGTCTGTGTACGGACACCTGTATGGCCAGCCTTGGTCACTCACTGAAGACCTCTATCCATCTGCCTTCTTGGCGCCACCTGAGTACCCGGTGTCCAGTTTAATCCTCCCAAACAGAATCCTTGACACCTGCTCCTCCCAGTCTTCCCCATCTCAGTGCGGGCCAGGACCACCTACCCAGGTTACTCAGGCAAAAACCTTCCATCCCTCTTTCTCCTTCACAGCCCACACCTAATCCATGAGCAAATTATGTCAACTCCTTGTCTCTATCCCCCAAATGCTTCCTAATTCTGCCCTCTCTGTCTTCCTGGCTACCACCACCATGGGCCAGGTGAGAGACGGAGGGAGCCACCATCATCTTGTACTTATATTTCTACCCCCAGTAGCCTCCAACCAGCCTCCCCATGTGCACCCTGCCCCGTGCCTCCCTTACGTCACAGCCAGAGGGATCCTTCTGAATACACAAAGCCCTTCGTGTGGGCCCCTGCTTCGAACCCCCATGGCTTCCTACTGGACAGAGGTTAAACTCCTTACATGATTTCTAGCCCCTTTGGGAAGTATTTAACTATCTGCCCTCATCCTGTCCCACTCTCCCTCTTCTTGCTCATTTGCTCCTGCCACACTGGCCTTCTTTCTGTTTCCAAACAAGCCAAGCTCGATCCCACCTCAGGACCTTTGCACCATTGGTTCCCCTGCCTGGAATGCTCTGCGCTCACATGTTCCTAAGACTGGCCCTTTGTCACCACTCAGGTTTAAACCCAAATGTAATCTTCTCAGAGAGACTTCCCCAACCATCTCATGTAAATGTTCCCCAACCACTCTGATCAGAGACATACCTCTGTTGGTTTCTTTACAGCATTTACCGTCACCTGATACTATCATGTTTCTGTATTTGTTCACTCATTTGCCATCTGCCCCCATCACTAGAATGATCATGAAGGCTAAGACAGGTTCACAGCTGTATCCACAGGAAACCTCCAGTGGGACTGGGCGTGGGAATCTGGCAGGTGAAAGTGCTCGATAAATGTTTGTCAAGTGAATCTATGAATGTGCTGTGTGACCTGGAACAAGTTTACTCTGGGCTTCAGTTTCCCCATCAGTGTACTAAAGGGGAAGGAGAAAGGTTATATCCAGGGACTCTCCTGGTTCTGATTCTGCACTCAAGTTCTCATTGGGAAGGAGAGAGGCAAGGAGGGAGGGAGGGAGGGAGGGAGGGAGGGAGGGAGGGAGGGAGGGAGGGATGATAGATGGACCAACAAGATGAATGACTTCTGGAGATTTTACTGAAGTTACTTAGTACAAAGGTGGTCTCCTGAAGAAGATGGTGACAGGGAAAAGGGGTAGACAATCCCAGTGGGAGTTTGCCTCTCCTACCCCAATAGAGAGAGAGAGGCATGATCCCCTCCTTCCTCTCCTGCTCACTCCACACCACCTTCCCTCATGGCTGCACCAGGGATAGGCAGCCGCCTGCTGAGAGCTCCGCCCAGGAGATAAAAGGAACTGAAGGAATGTGCTGGCCAGGCCTTGTCCCTGTCCTCTCAGGGGTGTAAATGGCTTTCCTGCTCCCACAGGTTCAAAGAGCACTTCATTTCCCAGCAAAAGTACATCTAATGAGAAACAGATTCTCTGGCTTTGGCCTCAGCTCTGAGAGCCCAGGAGGCGAAGGAAGGCCCCCAAGAACCTGGATGTGGACGTCTGCACTGTGGGGCCTTTCTCTTCCCCTCTCGCTGGAGCCACAGAGCTGTCTCAGCAGCAGAGGAAAGGGGTTGTTGAGAGGTGGGGGTGGGGGCAAAAATCAGAGGCCACGTAAGTGGTTGAAAGGGGCCTTGGAGAGGAGGGCTTCTTAGCCATGGGCCTTCCGGTTATGCTGAGTTCTTTTCTTTCTAGGCCTGGGAGCCAAGTTGGGCAACACCTAAAAATAAAAATAGTAGCTTCCTTGTTCTGAAGGCGACCGAGATGCCAGGTGTGGGATGGCACGGTGGGAAGGCCAGTGGCTTTGAGGCCACAAGACCTGGTTTAAGGACTGTAGGCCTCAGTCTTCTCAGCTGCCCAGTGAGCACACTGGCAGTGATCACCGCAAATCCTGACGTTATTGTCCATCTTGTAGTGAAAATAACACTAGGTTGGTTATCGGGGAAATTGAGGGGTCCCTTTCCCCACTGAGTGCTGGGACTGCAATCCTTCTGATATCTCGAGAAAATGAATTTTCTGAGGCTCACACGGGAATTGCAAATTTATTTGCGAGGAATTGCATCTCTGTGTCTTTAAAGGCCCATTCCAGTCATAGAAGTATAGCTGGGGTTTCAGTAGAGCTAAAAGCAAAGCCAGTGTCCAGAGTTTCCGTGCCATGTTGCAGCTGGATCCAGTTCAACGTCAGGCTAGTTGTAGTCCATTAGTCCATTGTGCGTGGGGTCCACATGGCTGTGGACCATGTGGGCGAATGTAGGGGGGCCAAGATAGTGCCCCCTGCAACAAGAGTCCCAAGAGAGCCAAGAACAAAAGAGGAACCAAGAGCAACCAAGAGAGTGAACTCTTTTGTTTTTGTGCCCTTGCAGTGGCCACGTCCATTCTGGTCAATGACCAGTTCCCAGGTGTGATTGACAGGCAAGTACATTCCCTAGTCCCCCCAACTTTATTGGGCATGTGTCCCCTCATCTAGTTCCTTCCCCCAGGGATCTGTGGGGAATAGACCTGTGGCTCCCTGGGGAGTGTAAAGCTTTAGCTTCCTGGTGAAGCTGCCCAAATGACATGCCTATAATATTTGAACTTCCCTTTTTATCCTTTCTTGTTATTAATAACTAGTTTAATTATAATTGTATCAGGTTGAGGCCCAGAAGACCTGGATTCTTCTAGGTATGTGGCCTTTGGCAAGGCAGGCTGGGTCAGTGAGCTTTGGATAACAATATAGACTTAAGTTCAAATCCTAGTTCTTCTTCTCACTTTGTGGAGACGCTTGGGAGAGTCACAGCTCTCAGCCTCTGGTTCTTCATCTGTAACCAGCACCAATCATATCAACCTCATGGGCATGGGGCAAGGATTAAATGAGAAGAGACACAAACTATAAGCACTTAGTAGATGCTTGAGGAAAAGGATGAAGCTGGTCCACCCAAAGGCCTTAGAAGGAACAGGAAAATCTGTGACCAAACCAGAATGCTATCTGCTGGTCATTTGAGATAGAATAGTGAACAGAACAGAAAATGAAAAATCTCTGTTCTTATGGAGCCTACATTCTGTGGGTAAGGAGGGTTAGGGGGGATGAACAAATGAACAAGTAAAAATATTAAACATCAAGTCACAATGTTACTGGGATTGGTTTATTCAAGATTCAGAAGATATGCATCTGTAGGGTCCTAAAATAATTTGGTTCTTACATTATTCATTGTAATTAACACCACCTATATACCAGGCATTGTGTTAGGAGCTAAGATTAAAAAGATGAATAATATGTGCTTAGCCTTTTGTGGCTTCATTTCCCCATCAGTGAACTGAAGGGGAAGGAGAAAGGTTATATCCAGGGTTATATCTTCTAAAGGTTATATCTTCTATTCTAGAAGACGTAGACATACTAAGTCATTTTAATGCATGGTCGTAAGAACTGTTTTGGAAGAATTTTTAAAGAGGAGATGAGGGAAGAACATGGAGAAGCTTGGAGAAGGCTTCTCAGAGAAGGTAACGTTTGAGCTTGTCCTTGAAAGATACAGATGATTTCACCAGACAGAAATGTAGGGAAAGGTTCCCTGGAGATAAGAGCAGACATAGAAGCAAAAATATGCACATGTTTGGGAACACAGAGTTCATTTCTATGTAGGTGAAAAACACATTCATCGCAATGGTATCATCCCCTTCACCCCCAAGGAAAAAAAGGAACCTCTTTGTATTCTTACAAAGGAGAAATGGGTGAAGGTCTCTATCTTCTTGCAGCTGCTTCATGCTGTCAGAGGGGCGTAGTTCTGCCTATCCCTTGTCTTACCGAGGAAAGAGAAGCCAAAGGGAAGGGGAGTCATTATGTAGGGAAGAGGGATTCTGCAAAGTTCAGGTCAGTCTGGTGTCCCTGGTAGGTGACATAGGCGATGTCCCGGGGGATGACACATTGGACAAGTTGGCATTCTTGTTGTAGTCTAGAAATGACACACTTGACAAGAAGGTTAAAAGGTACAATTCAAAAATGAGGAGTTGTATAACAACTAAAGATCTAGTGAGAGGTAAAAACCCCTGTCATAAAGGAAAAGATGAACTTATGGTGTTCTGGGTTAGGTTGAAGGAATGGATTTCCTGGAGGCAGATGAGTCACACCTGTCTGCAGACCTTTTATCCTGCATACTTAACCCAAATTAAGCTAAAGGAAATATTTTAAGATTTCCCCACGAGAAACTGTGGGCCTTTCCTGTGTGAACCGTTTGGGCAGAAAAGGGAAAGCAGTTTCAGCACAGCCGCTAGACCATCCATACTTCATTGACTCAATCATAAGTCCAAACCATTGAGTCTCATAGTTCAGGAGATGGTGAAGCAGATTGTTTTTAAAGGGAGGCCTATATTGTGTGAGTAAGCAATCGGGTAAACAAGGACACCAGGCAATCATTTTATGAAAATAGAAGAGGGCAAAACAAAAAGGTTAATGCACATAGCAAATCAGAAAACAGTTGAGAAGACTTCCAGAGGCAAGACTTCTGCTGGAATAAAATCACACAGTGACAATCTGATAGATTGTCTGCAGTTAGAACATCTTTGGTGGTATTATTAGGTGTTGAGGCATACACAGACACAGCCTTAAAAATAAAACTTTGAAGGCAGTTAACTGCACTGGAGTTCAATATCCACAATTGAACATGGTGATTTTTACTGAAACATAATTTTTCTCCCTAAGATTACCCTCATTTTCAGAGACTGTATTAAGTACAGTTTTAGTTTGGCATGATTATTTGCATAAATACAACAATGATAGCAATTGACTACATTGATCACACAGGCTCTTTCAAACCTGCTTTGCTGGAATTTTCACAAGGGATCTTTAGATGGAGCTTTAGTGAGCAGTCAGCCCCTCCAGGCAGAGAAGACAAGACACAGTTGCCATCAGGCTTTCCCTGGAATACCTGTAGGTTTGGGTCAAGTCCATAAGTCCTTGAAGTCCCCAAGTGTCTTGAAGTTTCTTTCTTGTCATCTTTCAGGAAAGCTACCATTGTTCCTTACCTAGAAAGACTGCCATAAACCATGTGACTAAGTGAGGTATTAGCCATTTCTGCAAGTGGCTTTTCATTGGCTTTGATGAGCTTTGAGAGTCAATCTCAGTTTATTAAGGCTTTCTGGTGACATCCAGAACCCAGGCGTGTCTCCCTTACACATGGCATTCCAATCAAAGTCTTGGTTAATAAGGCCACATAGTTTGGAAGTAGTCTTATTGGATTTGTGCAAAGAAATGTTATTGCCATAATTCACTTATTAAGAATTGCCAAATTCTAGAGGGATAAGGTAAGGAGAAAAAGCTAGAAGTAAGTAATTAGCATTCCCTAGATTGGCAAACACTCTGTAACTTTTAGAAACATAGGCTTCTTTACTGGCAAACACATTAACACTTTAAGACAGTGGTCGCCAACCTTTTGGACCTCTCAGACCACCAGTGGTCTGCGGACCACTGGTTGGTGACCTCTGCTTTAAGAGACATACTTCCATGGAGGCAGGTATACAGCAAAACTTACTGATTTAGCAACTGAATTAATTAATTTGATGAATTGAATTAAACTGATTGGCTTAGATAGCTTAGGCTTAGATAAGATCTATTTCTCAGAATTTGCACTCCAACAGATGGCTCAGATAAGAGTCCTTGGAGCCTGGCCTGCATGGCTCAGTGGTTAAGCATTAACCTATGACCAAGGAGGTCACAGTTCGATTCCCGGTCAGGGCACATACCCAGGTTTCAGGCTCAATACCCAGTGTGGGGCATGCAGGAGGCAGCCGATCAATGATTCTCTCTCATCGTTGATGTTTCTATCTCCCTTTCCCTTCCTCTCTGAAATATATATATATATATATATATATATATATATATATATATACACACACACACACACACACACACACACACACACACACACACATACATTTTAAAGAGTCCTTGGGACAGACAGTCCCAGAATAAAATGTTTTGACAGAGTAGGCACTTTGGAGAAATGGAAATTGCATTATTACTTATGTCGGGTAGAAGAACCTAAAACAACCTTTCATCCCCTTTTATTCTCTTAAAAGGAGGAGGTCCAATAGCTGAGGGAGGCATGGGCACCATCTATGCTCCATAGGTGCCTGTCATAGACCAGAATCCGAGGGGCATATGCCATCTTAGCCACCAGGGCATCCCATGGCTGTCCAACCTAAGCCACTGGGGAATTGACATTCACCCACAGTCCGAAGTCCCTTCCCATGCCCGAGATAGAGACCTTTCCCGAAACGGTTGTCCAGGCGTGGGACCTTTAGCTCCACACAGAAGATTCTGAAGGCCTCTGACCTTAATGGAGGTCTCATCCCTGTGTCTGTCTCAATTTGCATATTAGGCTTTTATTATATAGGATAGCCTTGGTCTCTTAAGAAGCTTGGCGGTGTGAGACCACTTCTCAAGGAATGAACATTCCCTGTTAATCTGGCTGGATAGCACTTACTATCCGGGCCTTGGGTTCAAATTCTGTTTCCAGTCAGTTTCGAAGATTAGGTAACAAAGACCTTTCATTCTTCTATGCATGTGTACATCTGAGGCCTTTTCCTATTAGCTATACCTGTGGGAGAAGCCTTGATGACAAGTAGCAGCATTTTGCGTGAATTAAAACATAGCAGTTGTGTTTGCAAAAGAAACAGTATTAGTAACAAGCATTAGGCTAAAAAGATCTGTGGTAGTTCAGTCCCCTGGTCTGTTTACAATGTCTGCCCCAAGCGAGATGGCTGCAGAACTCTCTGGCACAGCAACCTTGTGGGTCCAGCCCAGAGCAATGAGCAGGGAGAGGGGGGCGGGGCCCTGCAGCAGCTTTCTCAGTGTCCAGGCTTCCTGTGCTGCCCCCCCACCTCCCCAGCACACAGCCACGGGGTCTCAGGGGCACTTTGGCTGGGGAACTCACAGGGGGCAGAGGCCAGGAGGCAGAACTCTGTGCCCAGGACGCAGCCTCAGCCGGTGTCCACTCTGTACTCCCCTCCTCCCAGCACAGTGTACCCACAAAATTCCAGCCTGCCATGACCAGTGCACTGTTACACCAGAGACAGAGGGGAGACAGGAGGTGGAGGAAGGCTAGAGTCTTGGGGTGCCGTTGGCTTGGGGCTACACTGGGCTGTGGGTCACCCCGTAAGTCCCCAGCTAGGGGTGCTGACCCCAGGGTAACTTCAAAGGCAGCAGTGAGTGCATGGGGCTCCTCGGTTTTGCTTTGTCACCTCCTGCATATCGCCCTGGGGTGTCCCCAAGCTGCAGTCTGAGTCGCATAGGGTGGGACCAGAGAGGAGACAAAGGGCAAACCAAACCGCAGAATGCAGGCAAAACGCAGAGAGGTGGGGAGAGACAGGTTTTGTAACAGGGAAGGAGAATTTGGGCTCTAGGCACAAACTCCGGAGCAACATCCGGTCTGTGTCCTTCCCCAGCATTTTCTGGAGCCTGAGGCGTCTTCTGTGCTGGGAACAAGGTGCCCACTTCTCCTGGATCTGTGTCCCAAGTAGCAGAAGCGATGTAGGGCAGAGAAAGGGGAGCAAAAATATCCAGACAAGTACCAACACAGGAGACAGTGTGAATTCTAAAACTCCCAGGCTGGGGAGAGGGGCTTCCCCCAGGGCGCCCCGGTCACCGCTTTTGTTTCCTCTGCAGTTCGGCCCTCTGAGTGCTGGTTCGGAGGCCACGCGTGGGAGGGAGCAGAGAGGAGCTGTCCTCCATGCTTCAATCCTTGTGTGGGGTCCCGTCTGGTTTGCGGTTGTTATTGGGGAAATGAGGTGTCCCTTTCTCCACTGAATGCTGGGGCTGCAGTCCTTACTGTCTTGAGAAAAAGAATTTTCTGAGACTCACATAGGAAAGTGAGTGATTTTCATTTGCGTGGAATTGCATCTCTGTGTCTTTAAAGGCCCATTCCCGTCGTGCTGGGGTTTCAGTAGAGCTAAAAGCAAAGCCAGTGTCCAGAGTTTCCGTGCCATGTTGCAGCCGGATCCAGTTCAGTGTCAGGCTAGTTGCAGTCCATTAGTCCATTGTGCGCGGGGTCCACATGGCCGTGGACCATGTGGGCGAATGTAGGGGGGCCAAGATAGTGCACCCCCTGCAACAAGAGTCCTAAGACAACCAAGAGCACAAAAGAAACCAAGAGAGCGAACTCCTTTGTTTAGGGGATTACAGATCCCAAATTTTGTGCCCTTGCACTGGCCACGCCCTTTCTAGCCAATGACCTGTTCCCAGGTGTGATTGACAGCCAAGTACCTTCCCTAGTCCCCCCTTCTTTACTGGGCGTATATCCATCTCCCCACATCCAGTCCCATCCCCCAGGGATCTGTGGGGAATAGACCTGTGGCTCCTGGTGAAGCTGCCCAAATGACACGCCTATAATATTTGAACTTCCCTTTAGCTGTTTCCATGACTAGTTTAATTACAATTGTATTAGGTTGAGGCTCAGAAAACTTGTCGGTATGTGGCCTTGGGCAAGACAGGCTGGGTCAGTGAGCTTTGGATAACAACACAGACTTAAGTTCCAATCCTAGTTCTTCTCACTTTGTGGAGACGCTTGGGATAGTCTCTTAACAGCTCTGAGCCTCTGGTTCCTCATTTGTAACCAGCACCAATCATATCAACCTCATGGGCATGAGACAAGGTTTAATGAGAAGAGACACAAACTACAAGCACTTAGTAGATGTTTGAGGAAAAGGATGAAGTTGGTCCATCCAAAGGCCTTAGAAGGAACAGGAAAATCTGTGACCAAACCAGAAGACAACCCAGGGAGGACCCAGGTGAAATAATATAATAAAGGTAACAATAGGAGAGTGACAGCAATGTCCCATGCTCTGTGCTCAGGATCTTAGTCTATTCTCACAAAAAGCACATCAGGCAGGTACTACTATTTTCCTTAAGTAGCCAGAACCAGGTCTTAAACAGAGAAGGCTGGACTCCAGAAGATGTGTCTTTAAAGCCTTCGCCCCTCTCCTCTGGGTGCCTCCTGCCTCCTGGAGCCCAGTCTGTGCTCAGTCTTCAGTGGAATCCTATCCCCAGGCTGATGGATAGCTGGTCCCATCTGCCTTCCTTGCTGTCCATGGTGTTAGGAGTATTTCCCTCATTCAAAAACATTTCTTGAACACCTACTATCTGCTGGTCATTTGAGATACAACAGTGAACAGAACAGAAAAGGAAAACTCTCTGTCCTTGTGGAGCCAATATTCTGGGGACCGGGGGAGGGAGAATGAACAAATGAACAAGTAAAAATATTAAACATCAAGTCACAGTTTTACTGGGATTGATTTATTCAAGATTAGTAAGGTACTCATCTGTAGGGTCCTAAAATAATTTGGTTCTTGCATTATTTGTTATAATTAACACTACCTATGTACCAGGCTAATATTATGCTAGGAAATGAGATTAAAAAAAGATTAATAACAGCCCTAGCTGGTTTGGCTCAGTGGATACAGTGTCAGCCTGTGGACTGAAGGGTCCCAGGTTTGATTCTGGTCAAGGGCACATGCCTGGGTTGCAGGCTTGATCCCCAGTGGGGGGCGTGCAGGAGGCAGCCGATCAATGATTCTCTCTCATCATTAGTGTTTCTATCTCTCTCTCCCTCTCTCGTCCTCTCTGAAATCAATAAAAATATATTTTTTAAAAAGATGAGTAACACCTGTGCTTTGGCTTTTGTGAAGTCCTATTCTAGAAGGAAAAGTAGACATATTGATCATTTTAATACATGGGGTTAAGGACTGTTTTTGGAAGAATTTTCCCCTCAAAGAGGAGCTGAGGGAAGAACATGGAGAAGGCTTCTCAGAAAAGGTAACATTTGAGCTTGTCCTTGAAAGATAAGGATGATTTCACCAGACAGAAATGTAGGAAAAGGTTCCTTGGAGATAGAGCAGACATAGAAGCAAAAATATGCACGTGTTTGGGAACACAGAGTTCATTTCTATATAGGTGAAACACAGGGTGAATGTAGGAAAGAAATGAGACTAGAAAGTATTGTAGGAAACCTGGATGACATCAGGTAAGTAATGAAGAGTCATAGGAGATCTCTGAGTAAGAGCATGATACAATCACACATGTATTTTCTTCACCTAGCTTCCTCTTTACTAATCCTTTCTTCAGCTGTGTCTAAACCGATGTTAAACCTAGTCTTTAGGTACTTAAAATGCTATTTCACATTTCATTTCTCAGATTTCCAGTTTGTTTTTTGTCGATTTCATTTCTCTGTAGAAATTTTAGATCTTTTCTTCTATTTTCTTGAACATATGAATTAGATATTTCACAGTGTGTGAGTGATGACACCAACATATGGATCACTTGTGTATCTATTTATAGTGTCTGCATTTTCTTTGTGTTTTCAGTCCTTGGGTCTTGTCTCTTCATATACTTGGCTGCCTTGGGGTCAGGTGTCCATCAGTGACCACTTCTTGCTCAAAGAAATAGCCCAGAGTCTTTTCCTTGGCAGAGCATTGAAGGCAGGGTGGACATAGTAGACACCACGATTGACTTACTTAGTGGGGAAATTCTGATGGAGAGGGCAGGATAGCAAGGAGGTTTCAGAAAGGAGATGTGGAAGCAGGTGGGAGACAAGAGTGTGGACTCTCCAGCCTGCGCACCCTCCATCATGATTGCCTACTATCCAGACAGGGAGCAGTGCAGTACCCATCACTTCCCACTCCACCCTGCCCTAGCTGGGAGCTCCATCCTGGCTGTGTAAACTAACCTATGAGTCTAATTCTACGAAGGCCAAGGAAACAGCACAAGCTAGTCATCTTAGATCTCTGTCTGGGCTTGGAGGGACTGGGTCTGAAATAGCCACAGAGAGCCTCATTATTAGATGTTTTGAACTTAACAAAGACACACACATTTCCATGCAGGGTTGACAATGAGGCCACCAAAGGAACAAGGCCATACAGGCCTCCACACAGCAACTGAGACCAAGGCTTCAATTTCAAGTCAGATCCCCAGTGGAAGTTGTTTGACAGGCCTTGTCACACAGATTCCAAAAAAAACCACCTCCACAGCCAAGAACCCCTCACTTCTGTCGCTGCTCTGCATCTTGCTGTTCTTGTGCATTGGAGGCGGCTCAGAGGTGGCTGTGTTCAAGTGCAGGGTGAGCCATCTCTGCCAAGAAGTTGTCTTTCCAATTGCCTCCTTGGTCCCAGCGCTTCACTTGCCCAAGTCTGACACTCCCCTTAACCGCCCCCCCCCCCCCCCCCACATCACCATCCCCAGAACAAAGAGCCACCTCAGAGGCTGTGACTGCCAGACCTGGTCCCACTCCATCCCAACATGTTTAACGGACGGCTCTCAGGGAGGCTCTAGCCTCATGCAGAGCGGTCACTGCCCGGGGTGGTCTGGCTGCCCCTGAGCTCCTCTGCTGGAGGCCTGGTCATCTGATCCAGGAGGGATGGATGATGTCAAGTACTGGTCTCCCAAAGGCTCAGGGGTTCCAGCCCTCGTGTACCTAGGAGCCTCAAGGGGCCTCACAGGGGGTCTTTCCTCTTGTTGGGTCTGAGATGAGTCCAACCTTGACTGGGAAGTAGACAGAAGGTCTTGCATCATGGGCTCAGGGGGTGGATCTGGCCAATTTCACTGCCGGCTCTGCTGCTCCTAGCTCTATGACCTTGGCAAGTGACTTATCCTGCATTTACTTCTTCTTTTTTTTTTTTTTTTTTTTTTGCTTTTTATTTATTTTTTTATTGTTTAAAGTGTTACATATAGTAGTACATATATCTCCTTTTTTTCCCCCATTGACCTTCCCCCAGCTTCCCCTACCCCCTGTCGCATGCCCTCATCCTGCATTTACTTCTTCATCTCTTCCTTCACTGTGTAAAGTGGAGATAGTTACCTTCCTCGTAGCGTTAGATCTGTATAAATGAGTTAATACATGTAAGTTTCTTATAACAGTGGCTGGGACCTAAGGAGTGGGCCATAAGTAATAGTAAGAGAGCGAATGGGGAATTAGTAATTAATGAGTAAGTAGAGAGCTTCAGTTTGGGGAGATAAAGAAAACTCTGAAAATAAATGCTGACGATGCTTGCACAACAACGTGAATGTGTTTAATGCCACTGAACTGTACACCTAAAATGGTTAAAATGGTAAAATTTATGTATATACGCCCTACCTGGTTTGGCTCAGTGGATAGAGCATCAGCCTGCGGACTGAAGGGTCCCGGATTCAATTTCAGTGAAGGGCACATGCCCGGGTTGTGGGCTTGATCCCCAGTAGGGGGGCAGCAGATCAATGATTCTCTCTCATCACTGATATCTCTCTCTCCCTTCCTCTCTGAAATCAATAAAAATATATTTTTAAAAATTTATGTATATACATCTCACTACAATTTTTTAAAGTAACAATGTTTAATCTTGAGCATGTAACTTTCCAGTGTACCCTTGAAGATGATTTAAATGCAGAAATTATCTGTGACTGAACGAGTTAATTTGATGTGCAGAATCATTGACCATAAGTCAATTAACAGTTGGAGGTGGTCTATTGCAGTGGCTGGCTTTGATTTTAAAGTAGCTCATTCATTAATTCACCGATTGGATAAATATTTACCAAGCTTCTGGTATGGGTTTCGTGGGTACTGTGATAAACAAAAAAACAAAGAAAAAAGATCATCTCTCTACTCATGAAGCTTAAAATGCATGGGACAGGGGGCAAGGGAAAGTCATAATACTGGCAAATGAGCCAGTGAATGAGGACATAAAGTAGTGGACACATGTTCTGAAGGAGGTGAGCAGGTGGAAGTGATGGAGGTCAAGTCCAGGGGAGGACACTTTGCTCTGAGGGTCACGAGAAGCTCCTCTAGGCTGCAGATAAACCAAGGGAAGGACCTTCTGGGAAGATGGAACAGTATATGCAAAGGCCAAGAGGCAGGACAGACCTTGACTCAAATAAGACCAGCGGGACTGAAACAGAGGGAGAAAGGGACAAAAGGAAAGAGATGGCATTGGAAAGATCAGCAGAGGTCAACCCCTGCAGGCCTTGTTGTTCCAAGTGCAGTGGAGAGACCTGGAAGATTTGAAGCTGACAAATCACATCAGATGTCCTGGGAAATACATCTGGACCCCAAATCACATGGTCCTGTAAGCTAGGGAGCTCATCAGCTACCCCTCTCAGGCTGACCATGATAAGGAAGCAGCCCACCTTTGCTGCAGAGAATTTTCTTTCCTTCATTAATTAATGAGCTCAGTCGGGTAGTGCCTGCTCACCTGCAGGGCATTGTCTTAGACACGGGAATGCAGAGAGTCAGTCATACTAGATAAATCCCAAGGAGCTTATGGCTGGTAGGGGAGACATGATAAAAGTTAACTATATGCTATGAAACTGAAGTTCTGTGTGGAATAATCAAACAGTAATGTTACAGAGGGTGCATGGGGAGATAGGGAGGAGGAAGCCACATCAAATGAGACAGTCAGGGTGGGCTTCTTGGAAGAGCTGATCTGTGAACAGAAGCAGGAATGGGAAGAAGCCTCTGGTGTGGAATAACTAAAGATGCTCCCGGCAGAGGGAGGAGCAAGTGCAGAGGAAGCCATGATTGGAGGCTCAGCGTGAAGTCCTTCCTGCTCAGCCACACAGATGCATTTAATCTGGGCGAGGTCGTCAGACTGGGGTTACAAAGCCTGGGCAGGAGCCCAGATGACCACGATGGGTTGCCAAGCCCAAGTCAGGGATGGAAAGGGGAAGCAGTTTGCCAAGCTGAAGACCAGGCCTTGAACCCCCGACCCAAGGGTCCTCTACCTCCCTCTTCACCTGCTCGTGGCTCACAGACTGAACCCTGGAAGCATGCATTTCCAAGAAGATGTTCAAAAGTTGGTCTTATTCAATATCTGCACGTTTTAACAAAATTAGATGAGGAGTCCATTTTGGCCAATCAGGTTGGTTGGCAAAGACGGAAATGATGGGTGATACCCAGGAGGGCTGAACAGGCCCCGGCTTACAGGGAACTGAGATTCCTTCAAGTGATGGTGAGTTAACGAGAGGGAGAGGGCATGAGCTGTTCTGAGGACAGTTGCCCAGGAACCAGAGAAGGAGAACAAGAACGCCCTTGGGAAGGTCAGGGACGTTGGAGAATCTTGCTTCTCCATCAACACAACACCATTACTCTGCTCCTCTCTCTGCCTCTTACAACCAGTGCTCTTCCTGAATCCTAGCTTTCTCTCCCGCATTACTTTGGCTGGTGCTTGGCTGACTGAACCCTTTGGTCCACTATACATTCTTCCCTGGTTCCCAAAGCAAATCCCCAAAGAAAAAACCTTTTAGGCTCAGATCATCTCTTCATGCCAGGTGATCAGCCATCCTTCGCCCTGGTCCAGTCAACTGTAGCCAAACCCTCCTGTGGGGGGCTGTCATAAAAACCCAGGCTGACAACTCTCAGGGGTTGTGGTGACTTCGGGGGGCCTACTTACTCACGCCAGTCTTCCCGGGACTTTCCAGGTTTTAAAACTAAAAGCCTCACGTCCCAGGACCCTCCTCAGTTCTGGACAAGCTGGGACAGTTAGTCACTCTTCGGTCGTGAGTGGGATGGTTCCCAGTGGAGTTCTGGAAGTACAGATAGAGTGACAAACATATCCAGCATGTCCGTGGTAGCCAGCGGATGGGGAAATCAACATTTCTAAACAGAGGGTGGGAGTGAAAATGGTTATGAGCTTTTTGGGGCAAATCTGGCCCAAATATATTTTAAAAATATATGTATATTCTTTGATTTAGAAACACTATGATAATTTATCAAAAAAAAAAAATCAGCTCAGGCCTGACCGGCGTGGCTCAGTGGTTGAGCATCAGCCTATGAACCAGGCAGTCATGGTTTGATACCCGATCAGGGCACATGCCCAGGTTGTGGGCTCAATCCCCAGTAGGGGGCTTGCAGGAGGCAACCAGTCAATGATTATTTATCATCATTGATGTTTCTATCTCTCTCTCTCCCTCTCCCTTCCTCTCTGAAATCAACAAGAAACATATTTTTTTAAATAAGCTCAGGGTACAAATATTCATGTGCAAAGCTATTGATTGAAGCATTATTTGTATAAGTAAAATAATGGAAGTAACCTAACTATCAATAGAGAATGAGTGAAAAGAACCAGATATAGCCAATGAATACTTTGCAACCATTAAAAATAATGATGTGGCTTTCTAAATATTAATATGGAACTTTTCCATGAAATATTCTTTTATAAAGGAGGTGATTAAATATTTATTATCACAAAAATAATCACATTTATGTAAAAAGGAGGGAAAGTGCAGTGAAAAAGCTTGTGGAAATCTCCCAGCGGTGAGATTACAAAATGATATTCAACTTGAAACTGTCTTAATTTTCTGAATGTTTTGCAATGAGTAATTATTATTTCCATATTTGGATTTTTCCCCATTTTTTAAAGACATAAAAAATCCTGGTCCAACAAACCCGATGACATAGGGGTTTTATTCAGAAGGAATTTTTATTTTCCAATTTTGTTCTGACCCATTAATTTTAGAGCACATAGAGGTTTGATTCAGGCTTCAACTGGCCCACTGGGTTTGGTTTTGTTTAAAAACAAAAACAACGTTGATTGCATCTGAACTGCATTTATAGAAAATTAATATCGGGGTTTGGTTTAGAATTCATCCCACTGAGCAGTTGGTTCCTATTCTTGGCTCATGGCTTGAGGCAGTTCAAGTCGTCCCTCAGAATTCCCATAATAACCCTCAATAACTGGAAAGAAGGCAGAGAGGTTTGGGGCCTGAACTGTGTATAAAATCGCTGTCTCTCCGCCTGGAAGGGCCTGCAAGAGGCCATTCCCCCAGAGCCCAGAACGAAGCCACAGCTGGGACGTTTCCAGAAGGCCGTGGGCCCTGACCACAGTGTGGTTGCAGCACGCTGCCCTGGCCTGGCCCCACTGCGGCTCCTACCCTCTGCTGCTCCCACAGGACGGGAGCTGGGGGCTTCCGTCTTCCATGCTGAGCCTCCACAGGGTCACCCACAGAACCTGCAGTGAAATCCCTGCATTGTGAGGGGTAGTTGGGCCAAAGCCACCCAGGCCAGGAAATGGCTTAGTAGAGGACGGCGTGAGTGGTGACCAGAGCTCCTCACCAACAAAACATGCATCTTGCTCTTTTTTAATGTTTTTAAAATGTGTTTTTTAAATTGGCCCCGCTGGTGTGGCTCAGTGGTTGAGTATCACCCTATGAACAGGGAGGTCACAGTTGCATTCCCCTTCAGGGCACATGCCCAGGTTGCAGGCTCGATCCCCAGTGGGGAGTGTGCAGGAGGCAGCCAATCAATGTTTCTATCTCTCTCTCCCTCTCCTTCCTCTCTGAAATCAATAAAAATACTAAATATATATATATGTGTGTTTTTTAAATTGATTTGAGAGAGAGAGAAAGGGAGAGGGAGAGAGAGAGAAAAAAAACATCGATCAGCTGCCTCCTACATGCCCCACACTGGGGTTGGAGCCCACAACCAGGAACCAAAGCGGTGACCTCTTGGTAGGTAGGATGACTTAACCAAGTGAGCCACACTGGCCAGGCTTTTGAAAGTTTTTTTAAAGGTGTGCTCCCTGGCTGCATGGAGGACTCTTAGAAGTAGACATAAAGGTGAAGAGAGGGAGGCTGGCATGAGGTAGGTCAGCTCCTGCCCCAGATAAGCTGCCTCTCAGCCAGGGGCCCTGGTAGGACCCTGCTCCTCGATGCTTTGCTAGGGACCATCCGAGCCTCAGCCAGGATGGCTTGGAGCAGCGTTCCCTGGAACCACCTAGTGGGTGACTTGAGGAAGGGTCTTCCACTGCACCTCAGTTTCCCTACTAGTTAACAAGCAGAGAGAAGCACTCCTCCAGGGCTGGCCTGAGTATTAAATGAAGTCCTCTTTCTGAAATCGCCTACGACACAGCCTGCCTCCAGTGTGTCCCAGGGCAATGGCAATGTTCCTCCTGGGACGCAGCAGACAGGGGCTGCATAGCCCGTGGATCATTTAAAAACCATCATAACGCTGACTGAACCGGCCGGCTTTATATGACCCCACACATCCACATCTTCAACAACGTCAGTGATAAATATGCTTCATGTATCATCCACGTTGACCACCCCAACCGCCCCCGGCCTGGGCCCACCAGGCTCGCCACAGATGGCACCGTGTAAAAGACAGTCACTGCTGTATTAGCAGATGTTGTGCACGATCATGTACAACTGGCTCGCATTCATAGACGGTGAGAACGCATTTCTCAGGTGTGGATGTTACTGTGCTGTCTGGATGGGGAGCCCCAAGCAGATCATCTGCGGCTCTAAACAGCAGTTCTCAGCCGTGTTGCAGAGCACAGGCTATTCCTGAATGTGTCACAGCCACATCCCCTCCTGGTTCTCACAGCGGCCGGATGAGGTAGGTGTGGTCGTGCCCATGTGGCACATGCGGAGACAGAGACTTCGGCAGGTGAAGTGACCGGCCCGGAGACACTGATGGAAATGAGACACCGTGCCTCCGAGCCCCTTCCCCCCACCGTGCCTCCGATAGGGCCCAGGGCTTATCAGGAGGGAGAGGACAGACCTGGCCATCAGTGCTGGCGCTAATGCAGGGAGAGGAGATGGGAAAATGCTCCTGTTTCATAGCAGACACCCCCCGCCCCTTGTTATCTCTTGTGGGCCTCATAGAAGCCTCAGGAGGCAGGTACTGTCATCCCAGTTCACAGGAAAGGACACTGTTTCAGGGAGAGAGTTTATTTACCTGGAGGTAACTAAAATAAGGCAAGAAAGAGGCAGAGCCGAAAAGTGAACCCTGGTCAATTCCAGGCTAACACCCTGCCTCCCGCCTATCACAGCGGCCTGAGCAAAGGGAAGGCTTGACCACACGGTGGACAGGAAGAGGATGAAGTTTCTGAGCTCTAAACGGGGTATTTGGGGAAAGGAATGCTGTGTCCCCCGCTTCTCATAATCATAGTGGTTCCTAGCTGAGGTCTGGCGGTGAACGATGACTCAGGCTTTCTCCATATGGCCTGGGCTTTTCCTGACTTACACTAGCGTGCGTCCCTGAGCCGTGCGTGGCAAGTGCCCACGGCTCCTGGGGAGGTGAGGAAACATGTCCACATCTGCTCATGGATGCTAAGCTTGCATCATTAGAGAAAGCCTCAGACTGGGAATATTCATTCATTCATTCATTCATTCAGTACTCATCATGGGTTTTTATCAGTTTATTATTATTGCTATTATTATTATTATTATTATTATTAGAGGCCTGGTGCACAAAATTCATGCACGGGAGAGGGGGGTGTCCCTCAGCCCAGCCTGCACCCTCTCCAATCTGGGACCCCTCGAGGGATGTCCGACGGCCTGTTTAGGCCCGATCCTACCTAGGATGTCCCACTGCCCATTTAGGCCTGATCCCAGTAGGGCCTAAACGGGCAGTCAGACATCCCTCTCACAATCCAGGACTGCTGGCTCCCAACGGCTCACCTGCCTGCCTTCCTGATTGCCCCTAACTGCTTCTGCCTGCCAGCCTGATCACCCCCTAACCACTCCCCTGCCAGCCTGATTGATGCCTAACTGCTCCCCTGCCAGCCTGTTTGCCCCTAACTACCCTCCCCTGCAGGCCTGGTCACCCCTAACTGCCCTCCCCTGCAGGCTTGATCGCCCCCAACTGCCTTCCCTTGCAGGCCTGGTCCCTCCCAACTGCCCTCCCCTGCTGGCCATCTTGTGGTGGCCATCTTGTGTCCACATGGGGGCAGTCATCTTTGACCACATGGGGGCAACCATCTTGTGTGTTGGAGTGATGGTCAATTTGCATATTATTCTTTTATTAGGATATTGAAGTAATACATGCTCATGTTAAAATTTCAAAAAATGATGAATTGAGGACAGAAAAAGTCACAGAAGATTATCTTAAAGGGAGAGTGAGCATTCATATAGGGGTGGGATGAGCTAGGAGGCAGCAGAAGGAAGATGGTCTCCTGGGGTAGTGAGGCAGAGTGGTCAGGAGAAGTGTCTAACCCTCCAGGGAATGACAATGACAGGGGCCAGGGAAGAAGGCGAAGCACCAAAAAGGTGGAGTGAGTGATTTTGGAGCACAGAGGAGAAGAGGGAGCAGGCCTGGGACCAGCTGCAGGGCTCTCCTGGAGAAGGGGCCAAAGCAAACAGGGGCGGGGGTGCAGGGGGTGCAGATGAGAATGATTGGTCAGAGGCCAAAGAGAGCCTCAGCTGCAAAGGGCTGTAGGTCAATGCAATGAACATCAATTTGTTGCAGATTAATTCCTTCTCAGTCTCCCTCCTCAGATCCTCCATCTGGCCCTCAGTTGCCCCCTTTCTTCCCCTCCATCTCTCTTTCTTCCTCCCTTTAACATTTCTTTCCACACGGATCTGCTGGTAATGAATTATCCAAGCTTTTGTTGATGTGTAAAAGTCTTCGTTTTGTCTTAAATTTTTAAAGATATTTTTGTTGGGTACAGAGTCATAATTTTACCATTTTCTGTTTCAGCCCTTTAAATACATTATTCCATTCTCTCCAGGCTTACATGGTTTCTGTCAAGAAGTCTGCTGTCATTCTGGTCTTTGCCACCCTGTATTAAGGTATCTTTTTTCCTCTGGCTGTTTGTAAAATGTCCTCTTCTTTCACTGGTTTCCTACAATTTGATTATAAATTCCTCAGTATGGTTTTCATTATGTCTTTTCTATTTGAGATTTATTGAGCTTCTTGGATTTAAAATTTCCATCAAATTTGGAAAAATTTGTATACTACTTTAAAAATTTTTTATACTCATTTCTTTTTCTGGGACTCTAATTACACATATGAGACTCCATGATATTGTCCATGGCCCACTGAGAATCTTTGTTTTCATTTTCTTTCTTGATTATATTGGTTAGATTTTATTACTACATCTTCAATTTCACTAATCTTTTCTTCTGCAGTTATACTATGCTGTTAATCCCATTTAATGCTTTTAGTTCATTTCAGATATTGTATTTTTCATACTGTAAGTTTCATGTGTATCCTTTTTATGTCTTCCATTTATTCATCTTATTTCTGTTTTTCTTTATATCCTTGGATACATATAGTTGGATATATATAGTATAATATCCTTTTCATAGTCCATGTCTACTAATTTAACCATCTCTATGATTTCCACATCTAATTGTATTGATTGATGTTTAGCTTGGTTATGGGGCATATTTTCCTATTCTTGCATATCTGGGAAATTTTTATTGGCTGCCAGATATTGTGAATATTATGTTGCTGAGTGCTGGATTTTGTTGTATTTCAAGAGCATTGGATTTTTTACTGGTGGGCAGTTAAGTAACTTGAGTCAGTTTTATCTTTTAGAAAGTTTCTTTTAAGCTTTTCTATGACATATCCAGATCAGCCTTTATTTGGGGAATTAATTTACCTTCATTACTAAGATAATGAGGACTATTCATTACCTCTGAATTACCAGATTTCTCTGCTCTCACTGTTGGAAAAACAAGTTATTTCCATCCTTCGGTGAGCTCTGAGAGTTGTTTGCCTACTACTTTCCAGTGTTTTCCCCAAAGTCTGGGAGTTTCCTCTCATGTGTGCTTAGATCAGTATTCAGTCAAAGACTCAAGAGGGCCCCTCTGAAAATCTGAGAATTCTCTCTCTCTCTCTCTCTCTCTCTCTCTCTCTCTCTCTCTCTCTCTCTCTCTGCAGTTCATGCATCTTCAGTGTTTGACACAAATCCTAGCTGTCTCAGCATCATCTAACTTCACTCTCTGTCTCCTTAACCCTTTGCACTCTCTTGCTTTTTTCTCGATTCCTTTATTCTAATGCTAACCGTGTCAAGTCACACTCGACATCCGAGTGCAAAAGGTTAACTCAGTGAGAATGTCAGATTCTGTGTTAGTTCCCCTCCCTGTGCTGGAGCCCGGGAGGGGAACTAACTCCAATTGGGAAGCTGGGGCATTCATAGGGCTAGCCTTGTTTGCTTCTTTTCTCTCAGGGCCCACAGTTCTGTGCTCCCTGTTGTCAGGTGTCTGAAAAACATTGTTCTCTATGCTTTGCCCAGTTTTCTGTTTGTTTGTGGTGCTACAGCAATTCCCGTAACAGTAAATCATCCATGGGTGGAATCCAAAGTCTCCATTGAGACTTTTTAAGCAGAAGAATGACCAAATTAAATGTATATTTGAAAAAAAATTAGTCTTATTACTCTGTAGAGAATGGATTGGAAGCATTAGTGGATTCTAGATGGCCAATTCTGAGTCTGGTGAAGCAAGAGATTATGTTGACTTATATTCAGGGGAGTAGCAGTTCAGATGGGACACATTGAGGCATATCTTAAATGATTTTTAATTTATAAGACTCTGTGATAGATTGATTATGAGGGGTTGATGAGGGAGAAGTAGTTATCAAGGATGACTCTCATTTCTGGAATGAGCAACTGAGTAAATTATAGTGTTATTTACTCTACCAGAACAGTGGAAATTTGAGTTCTGTTTGCAGAAGTTATGTTGCCTGTGGGACAGTCAAGCAGTGAAGCTGTGTAGAATTCTGGTCTGGAGCCCAAAAGAGAGGTCTAGGCTGCAATTGCTTCATACTATGTAGTATTTAAAGCTACAGGGGGTTGGGGCATGTGCAGGAGGCAACCAATCAATGTGTTCCTCTCACATAGATATTTCTCTCTGTCTTTCCCTCTCTCTTCCACTCTCTCTAAAAATCAATGGAAAAATATCCTTGGATGAGGAATGAATGAATGAATGAAAATAAAGCTACAGGGGATGGATGAGATATTTTCCACTCACTGCCTGGAAGCATTAATCATGTGAATGTTTTACCTAATCCTCTTAAATTGTGATGTTTCATGGAACAGGCTTAGTCTGTTTTCCTCTTTGTATCCCCCAAAGTGCTTGGCATATTGGTTGCACATGGCAGGTGGTTAGTGAGTGTAAGTGAGATGGACAGTGATTGTTGAGGACTCCTTCTTTCGTGCTTCTGAGCTTACCATCACCTTCTAAAAAGTTGCCTGGAGTTTCATTGCTCCAATTTGTTTTTCTAGTTTCAGGCAGTCTTTTCAAATTAGCATGTTAGTCATCGCAGAGGTCATGACTCTCTCATTCACAATAGGTCTTGTGTCATACCAACTTGGGTCTCGTGTCCCATTGTGGAGTTGGAGCTGGGACCAGCTATGCATGAGGACACATTCCTTCCAGGGTAGCCATTGACCAAGGCTTGGGCTACTTGGGATAAATCTCTAAGATCCCCAGGGACACTTATGGCTTCAGATTTTACACATTTCACATAAGCCTAAGATTCTCATAGGCTCCACCTCTATGAGCAATCCCTGAGTTAACCCTGAAAGTTGCCCAAAAGAAGGATGAGCCAAACCTGTCTTAAAAGCTGAAGCACTTGAAAGCCTGAAAATTCAGAAGCCTTGTATAAAATTTCAGGCAGAAAATTTCAATTCTTGGAAAGAGTTTTATTCTGGGGATCAGAGAACCTGAGTTCTAGGCCTGAGATGTATTGTATCATGTTGAGAACGTAACTTACCATCTCTGGTTCCAGTTTCTCCATCTGAAATTGAGAAGATTGGGCTAGGTGACCTCTAGGTGCCCTCCTATTTCTGATATTCAAAAGAATCCTGTCTGCTGGGTTGTATGAGTCATGGCCCTGCCTTGAGGTGCTTAAAATCTTAGAATGGAATTGATGGATGGATTGTCCCTCTGATATTCCACTAAGATATCCAATTTCCTGCAAAAGTGCTTACATAGAAATCTGGAGAGGACCTGTTGATGAAAAACAAAAATCCCACCTTAGGCTTCACCACTGAAACAGCTCTTAGAATCTTAGAACTTTAGCCTGAAATGAATTTTAGATATAGTTTTAGTCAATCCTCATCTTTTGTAGATGAAGTAATAGGGTCCCCAAAGGGGATGTGACATGTCTAAGGTCTCACAGTGAGTCCATGCTTGAACCTAACCCAGATTCACACACACACACACACACACACACACACACACACACACACACAGCACCCTCAGTCCCACAAAGCTGTTTCTCCACCACCGCCTCCCTTTTGGCACCACCTCTCGTCTCTGCAAGTTCTGCTGTCTCTGCAGTAGAACATTCCTGTACAGAGGGGATTAAAAGAGCAGGGATGGGATGCTAAATTTCCCTGCCCATTGGCAATAGCCTGTCTCCCAAGCTGAGCCCAGCAGGCCTTAGCTCAGGGGAAGCCAGCAGCCCATGGGCATCTCTGGGTTGTCAGAACCAACTTCAGTCCACAAGCGAGGGGCTGTCCACACACTGCTCTCTGTCAGGTAAAGCTCCCAAAACAAGTGCTCTGTGGTGGGGACACTGCTGAGTTTGGGTGTTGTCCTGGAGCCTTTCTGGACCAACTCTGTCAAGCTTTGTGCCCTGCCAAGCTCAGTGGAACCATTGGAGACCCTGGGCCAAGCTTGGTGTGAAGCTAGGCCAAGTTTCAGAGTGTCCAATGCCAAGGTTCAATGCCTGGTTCAACAGAAAAAGTAAGAGATCCATATGCTTATTCTAGTTGACCGCTTATTGGCTTTCTGACCTTGGATCTAGATGATCTGTTGGGGTCTCATGCCCTTGTTTGGGTAAAACAGAGACAATGTCACCTTGCCGTCCTAGAATACATTATCTACTTTCTCCCATCTTTTGTCACCAAGTACTTGGAGAAGTCTAATGTCCCATGTCTCTCTCACATACAGAGAGGATAAATAATATTTACTCTCTATAGTTAGCTCTCAGTTACGCAGGAAATGGTGGTATTAACAATATGTATGTTCTAAAATTCCTCCAATAACAATGAGTATTTCCAAAGCCATTTACTAACTGGTTAAACTGATCCAGGAGCTTTGCTAGGTACTAAGAAGAAATAATAATGCATCATCATTTCCCTCAAAAGGCTTTCTAATGAGATGAAGAAAAACAAACCAGGATTATTATTATTTATAAACCACTGACTTCGAAGGAGCATAGGTCCCACAAACAGAAGGACTTTGCCAAGTACTTGGGTCTGAAATAGCTGGGACAAGGTGGAATTGTTCTATGGAAGAAGGAGTGAGAGGTTTTAGGGAGGAGATGAATGGATAGGGAACAGAGTAGATGTAAGCTGGCAGAATAATATCCTGTGTTAAGTATGAGAAAAGGAGAACCCCTAGTTAGCATATCAGCCAAAGGAACAAAGGAGAGAAGTCATATTAAATGGAAATTCACGAAATTATGTGATGTCAAGCTCCCTTCAGACTTTTCCTTGGAGTCTTCAGTAAAATCTACCATGGGAGTTTTTTCTAATGAATATGGAGACGTGCAGAGTCCTAGGTACTGGAGAGCTTGAGGCCAAAACAGGGTATATCAGTTATCTGTTGCCATGATAATAGTGTGTAACAAACAACCCCCAGACCTCAAGATGCAATAGTAATTGTTTATTGCTTATGCACCTGGGGTCAGCTAGGGTTGGCCAAGAGGTTTGTCTGATCGTAGCTGGTCTTACTCATATGTCTGTGGCCAGCTAGGTATGGGCTGACTAAGGATAGCCTTGACCCCGCTTCACCTGTCTCTCTTGCCCCAGGAGGCTAATTCAGCATGGTCTCATGGCAGAATTATAAGAGCTCAAGCAGAAATGTGCCAGTGCTTGTTCAGAAGGTCTCTATTTGCTTCAAGCCCCTTAACATCCCATCGGCCAGAGTAAGTCAGATGACTGAACTCAGAATCAAGACGTGGAAAATGTACTTTCTTAATGAACAGTGACTGCCAGCATTCCAGGTGGTAGCTGTTTCATCAGCCTGGGGATTACTTGGAGCAGCGTCCTCACCTGACCCTCTGTGGACATGTGTCACGAGCAAGAAATAAGCCTTTGTTTTAAGATATGAGATTTTGTGGTTTCGTTACCACAGTAAACCTAGCGAACCTAGCCTGTTATTACTGCTATAACCATTTTATATTGATTGCTTATAATGTGCCAGGGACTATGTTAAGAACTTCATGTACCTCTGAAGTTTATTCATTCAACAAATACTGAATGTCTCTTTCATGTCTAAGGTTGAACTCAGTTCATCCTCAGTTCAACCCAGCAGGATAGATATGATTATCTCAATCTTATAGACTACGAAACTGGAGCCCAAATTGCTTAGATAATTAGTCCACGGTCATACAGCCAGTAAATGGCAGAGCAGGATTCCAGTGATCAAGCTCTTAGCTACTCTATTCTACTTATTTTTCTACTGACACCCCTTCCTGAGGATTGTCCACTTTAGAAAAGTAACTTGCCATAGGATTTGAATATAGTGGGTCATTTAAGGCATGAAAGAGCCTTTTCCTTGCTCAGGCTCCCTTCCTGATGCATGTTTGATCCACACCCTAGTCCTACTTAACGTCCATGACTTTTAATACCAGCTGGAGTGGTAGCGTACCTGGCATCCTCACCAGTGAGTTATATTTCCCCAGACAGAGAGAAATTTTCTTTCCCCAGTGTCGGTCTGACAGCCAAGCTGCAAGGAGACGCATTGTCAAGTGTTGGCTTGCCAGCAAGAAGCCTGCTAAGCCATGGGCCAGGCTCTGACCAGATCTCATCCAGGGAGGGTTGAATCAATGCAGGAACACAGGAGACACACGCCTTGAACCAAAACATGATGGGACGGGGAATTGGAAAGGAAGGAATGGAGCATCCTCTTACCTTTCTCCTGAAGAGGGGAAAGAGGGGATTGAAAGATTAAGTTGAGAATGGGAAGGTGGGAGAACACTTTTTATCTGCTCAGGACAGGAATCCATTCATTCTTTCACCCAAGAAGGATTTATTGAGCATCTACTCTGTGTCAGCCATCATGCTGGGTTCAAAGAAATACTAAAAAATAAAATCATGGCCCCATTTAGAAGAGATCACAGGCTAGGAGGGGAGACAGTCTTGTAAACAATAAAAGGATGTTTACTCTACTCCCTTCTCCAAAGCCCACTGAAAACAACACAAAAAATGAAAATAGTAAAGAAAATTCCATCCTCAATAAAACTAGGAAATTTTTATAGCGCTAAAGTGATGAACTGCTTACCGGAGTTCTGTCTTGTCTTTCCCTAACATTAGAGAGGAGTGGGGAGGGAATCGCTGCCCAGACAGGGGCCACGTTTCCCAGCCTCCCCGTTGCATTTCGTTGAGTCATGTGACTAGTTCTTGTAGTTGGAGTGTGAACAGAAGTTATCTGTGTCACTCCTGGACCAACATGGTTAAGAGATGGGTATACCTTCTCCCCTTCCTCTCGCTGGGAATGGAGGCCTCCAAGACCCCACAAAATAGAAGGAGCCCAGGCCCCTGAATCACCATGTGGCAGTATGTCCATTAACCAGGGACATTTGCACTGGACTCTCATGCAAGTGAGAAATCAACTTCTGTTGCACTAAACCATTGACAATTGGGGGTAGGGTTGTTTGTTACAGAAGCTAATGTTATTCTGGCTAAAACCCACATCTGCTACGTGCAATGAAGCTTGGATTTCACACAAAAAAAGACAAGACGGATCATGTAAGTTGTCAGATTTCCTTGAAAGTAAGAAAAAAGATCCCTAAAGGCCGAATAAATGATAATTTGCTGGAATGCAAAGGAGCAGAGGTTTTGGTGGGCCATAGAAGAGTGAGGTTCCCTGTAGCAATTCAGTTTCACAAGGTGGGAGGGCAAGGGAGAGAGGGCTGAAAGTGGCACCATGTAGGTAGCTAGTATTTTCAACCCTGACTCCCTTTACTTAAATGCCACAGAGGTGGTAGAGGAGAGAGGGAAGCGATTATCAGCCTTGCAGCTAATCGCCAGAAGGATGCATAAACCTTAAATGACCAATCAGAGGACCCATCAGCTGTGGGTCTTCCTTGTGACCCATAGTAACCTCATCCCTGAGGTGGGGCTGGTTCTTGGAAGCCCAGGGTAGATGCACCCCCAGGGCAAAGCATATTTGGTGACATTCTGAGAGGAGAAACTCAAGAGGAATCTGTTGAGAGCCCCAGCTCACTTTCCCTCCTACCCCATTATATTCCTGAGAACAGAGTAAAACATTTCCAAAGTAACATTACACATAAGCAGAGAGGATCCAATGTCGGGTGGGAAATTTGGAAATAATAATGAAACTCTTACAGAGGGAATAAATTAGCATCAGCAGATGCAGAATTAATATATTCCATTGAGAACAGAGCCAGTAATATAGAGAGTAGGGATAAGAAATGAAAGAAATGGTAAAAGAGTAAAGACAATAAGCTAAAATAGAAGACAATGCTTATGAAAGACAATGGATATGCATACTAGGCATTCCTGAAGAAAAGAACAAAACAATAGGGCACAAAACTATGCAAAGATATTATAGAAGAAAACTTTTTCTGAACTAAAGAACCCCCTGAATCTACAGAATAAAAGAACAACCTTAGTGTACATAGAACTTTAATGGAGAATATTCCAAGCATAAAGTCAGGAAATACTTTCTAAAGGAAAAATCAGGTTGGCCTGTGACTTTATCCTTTATTACCAAAACATACAATAGCAGTGGGTACAAAATTTCGAAGGTAATAAGTGTATTCTAAAATTTCATGGCCAGCTGTGTGTCTTTCATGTGTAAAAGTAGCTGAAAGACATTCACCAACATACAGACTCAGAGAAAATACCACACAGCCCTGATTAGTTCAGGGGGCAGGAGGGTAAGAGAATGTCTTGATAAGGAAATCTAGTCCCCCAAGAGATATATTGAAATTACCAAATTAGGAATGGAGAAGCCATGAAATGCATGAGTTAGTGGTGAACATTATATTCATTTAAATATAGAACTAAGGCTAAACAGCTGTGAGGATTATGGTTATGGAACAGAATGTAAATGTCTTAAACCACAGCAGAATAAGCATAAATAGCTCAACAGACAACAATGGCAGAGGAAGAGATGTAAGGAGACATAGTCATGCCCCAGTTTCTACATCTTCGTGGTGGAGAGCTTGTGCATTGAATAGGAAATTAAAGTGGTACGTCAAGAGAGAGATGTTTAAGTGTGCAGTTTAAAGTTACAAGGGTGACCACTTCAAGGACCGGAAACAGACAATGAACCTTCCAAACCACTAGAAGAAGAGAGTGGGGGAAAAGAAACCTCATAAATAAAATGAGAGAAAGGGGGGGGGGGGGAGAGAGAAGAAGAGGGAGGAGGAGGAGGAGGAAGAAGAGGAGGAAGAGGAGGAGGAGGAGGGGGGGGATGGGGAAGAAGGAGGAAGGAACCACACAGCAAAAAGTCGAAAATGAAGTAAAGCTTTTATTTTTAAAAAATAAAACAAGGTGGCCCTAACCGGTTTGGCTCAGTGGATGGAGCATTGGCTTGCGGACTGAAGGGTCCCAGGTTCAATTCCGGTCAAGGGCATGTACCTTGGTTTCGGGCACATCCCCGGTAGGGAGTGTGCAGGAGGCAGCTGATCGATGTTTCTCTCTCATCTTGTTTCTAACTCTCTATCCCTCTCCCTGCCTCTCTGTAAAAAGTCAATAAAATATATTTTAATAAAATATAATAAATAAAACAAGGTGACAGATTTTAGGCTGAGCCCATAGGTAGAGCCTTAATGTAAACAGAACGTGCCTTTCTAAAAAGATAAAGACGTCCTCAAAGGGAGAAGTGCGAGCCGAAAAACAGCTCTGTGTGACCCATTTTGGATCAAATAACTATACATAACCATGTCCTCCTACATGCTTACTTCTACACAGAAGTTTCTGGAAGCCTTCCCAAGACATTACTAATCGTGATTAGCTTTGGGAGATAGTGCTGGAAAAAAATGGAGGGGTAGAGAGGTTTATATGCTTCACTTTATACAGACAACGTGTGTCACTCCTGTACTTTAAAATGTAACTTCAATAGCAGGTAAGCGGAGTGCGATATGAAAATTGCCACCGTGGCAGCACATGCAAAGGGCTGTGGGGGTGACAGGAGGGAGTAGGTAATTGTGCCTGAGCGAGCTGGGAAAGGCTTTAGAAAGTGGATGGCATGTGAGCTGAGCCTGGAAGAATGACTGCTGTTTTCTGAGAGACCCATCACAGGGACAGGCAGAGGCA
This sequence comes from Cnephaeus nilssonii, assembly GCF_951640355.1. Lineage (NCBI taxonomy): Eukaryota > Metazoa > Chordata > Mammalia > Chiroptera > Vespertilionidae > Cnephaeus > Cnephaeus nilssonii. The sequence continues at coordinate 10,059,214 of NC_137077.1, forward strand.
CCAGAAGAGAGAAGGGCGCGTTGATGAGTATTTCCAGGGTGCGCACTGGAGGCGTGGGCGTGCTTCTCTCTGGGCCATAAAGCGCGCTCATTGCAGATGCCTGGAGAGAATGCAGAAGAAAGAGGAAGGCGCTTCTGGGGCGAGGACAGAGGTGCCGCCCCTGTGCTCCAGCAGGAGGAGGGAGGCAGAGGAGGATGCTCCATCCTCACTGCCCATCTGCTCAGTTCCAGAGGTTTCCCCACCTGCCGGCTGCCCCGCCCCACCGACCACAGAAGCAGCAGCTCCGGAATGGCGCGACCTACCAGGCTGTGTGTTTGGTCAAGACTCTCTTAGGGTTGCCTGTCTGCGTTCTTCTCTGCTCTCTCTGCAGACCAGCTTTTATATTATTTTTTGGCTTTTCTGTGCCAATGGCAAAAACTGGCCTCTTCAGCTCTAGAGTAGCATCACGTCCCTCATGATGCCCTGTGGAGTGAGAGTCATGTCCCTACTCTACAGGAGAGCAACTAGCTGAGACGCAGAGCAGTTCAGTCACCCACCCGTCACCCAGCCATTCAGTGGCTGAGCCAGGATTCGAACCAGGTCAGTCTGGCTCTAATGCCCAGAGGCCATTCACTTCCTACACCCAACAAGAATGCCTTCCCCAGCCCTAACCGGTTTGGCTTAGTGGATAGAGCATCGGCCTGCGGACTGAAGGGTCCCAGGTTTGATTCCGGTCAAGGGCATGTACCTTGGTTGCTGGCACATCCCGGCAGGGAGTGTGTAGGAGGCGGCTGATCAATGTTTCTTTCTCATCTATGTTTCTAACTCTCTATCCCTCTCCCTTCCTCTCTGTAAAAAAATATCAATAAAATATATTTATTAAAAAAAAAATGCCTTCCCCATTCCATAGACTGGACTTTTCAGTTGCCAATCTTAGCAGAGACCCTCCCTTCCCTAGCTCATCTCTACGAACTGCTCCCACCACCACCATCTCAGCCCTGCCAAATACTAGAAGAAGAAAGTAAATTTTTTTAAATTAGTGCCTATTATTTGCTGGGTGTTTCCACCACTAACCCTAGGGGAGATATTAGTATTCCCATTTTACAGTTGAGGAAATCGAGGCATGGGGGATTAAGCAGTTGCCCAAAGCCGCAGTTCTAGCATAAGAGGAGTAAGGATTCAAAGCTAGCTTTGCTCACTCCCGGGCCGCTGTCTGAGGCTGCCCCTCAGGAGACACCTGCCCAGGTGGCCGAGCACAGCCTCCGGACAGTCACAGGACCAGGAACGCAGCAGGCTAGAGGTCAAGGGACTCTCGGCACGACTCTTCCCTGCAGAGAGCAAATTGGGAAAGGAGGCTGGCCAGATGGCCCCCAGGCGGGAGTTTGGCAGGAATGAGGGCCGTGCGGGACGTGGGTCGGTCGGAGTGCTGCCTGAGGCCAGGTATAAAGATATTCTGCAAGCATGGGTACAGAGATGTGGAGATAACATATGGCTGCCTCCACGCCTTGTGATTTAGGAGTTGTTGTCCAAATTCCTATCAGAAATCTCATCACTAAGAGGGACTGAAAGCAGGTCATTGCCCTCAAGCAGCAGACAATGAGGGTCAAGAGTTTTCAGGCCACCGGAGCTAGCAAAGGGGAAACATTTCTCTCTCCCTGGACACTCAGCAAATAGCATTCCCCTAGCCCGTGGTCGGCAAACTGCGGCTCACGAGCCACATGCGCCTCTTTGGCCCCTTGAGTGTGGCTCTTCCACAAAATACCACGGCCTGGGCGAGTCTATTTTGAAGAAGTGACGTTAGAAGAAGTTTAAGTTTAAACAATTTGGCTCTCAAAAGAAATTTCAGTCGTTGTACTGTTGATATTTGGCTCTGTTGACTAATGAGTTTGCCGACCACTGCGTCTAGGCAAGACATCCTCAAAAATACGCATGTACCAATTCCGAAGCAGGAAGTCACGAAGTCAGCTGCCCATCCAGCCATCAGAGCCGGGGCAGGACAGGCACCAGGCGAGGGACGGACGGATGGGGGTTGTATGTTCTCAGGTGCCACACTGACCCTCAGTTCCCTCATCTGTGCCATGGCCAACATTGAAGTGCTGTTTCTGGCTCCATTGGGCGTTCTGATGGATAGAGGTGTATGAATCCAGCAAGCATTTACCCAGGGTCGGGCAGTGTGCCTCTACTGGATCTACAGTGTGCCTGCTGACAGTCACTGGGGTGTGAAGAATTGGACAAGATGCCACAGTCTTGGTCCTGGGGGCGCCCTGAAGTCTCACAGAGGTGGCAGATAGAAAACTAACTAACATGGTTATTACTGAACTGTGATTGTGCTCAGTGCTGTGAAGGTGAATCACAGGATGACCTGGCCCCGGGGAAGGAGTCCTCAAAGTGGTGACATTTGAGCTGAGATGAAAAGAGTGAAAATCACAATAGCTAGTATTTACATGGCACGTAGGGTGGGCTGGCACTGTTCTGAGACGGCTGGGATCAGAAGATCCGTTGGGGTTAACACTAGGAAGACACGGAGAGAGAAGGGCAGACAAGTGGGATGGTATGGACCACGTCCTTTGGAGGAGAGGATAGTGGCAGGTTAGAGGAATTGAGGGAGAGGAGAGAGATGAAAGATGGGTTACCAAGGGAGGTGGGGTCATGCCGGGTCTTGTAAATTTTGGAAGCCAGGAAAGGCTTTAAGCAGAGGAGTGCAGAGATCTGAGAGCAGTTAGGACGCTGTTGCAGTGGGCCCTGGAGAGATGGAGGAGGGGGCTTCCGTAGGAGCAATGAAAAGGGGGAGGAACAGGATGGATGTAAGACAGACTTAGGAGTAGGCTTCCTGGGTCTCCATGTTTGATCAGTGCCCAGGATAAGGCCCAGCCTGGGTCCCGGGCAGGGTGCTGGTGCCAGTTCCCTGAGATGGCAAAGCTCGGGGAGGGCTTGGACCATGGGGAAAATCCCAGGGGAGTAATGGTGTGGCAAAAGCAGTTCCAGCCCTAGCCGGTTTGGTCCAGTGGATAGAACGACAGCCTGCGGACTGAAGGGTCCCAGGTTCAATTCTGGCCAAGGGCACATGTCTTGGTTTCAGGCTCCATCCCCAGTAGGGGGCATGCAAGAGAAAGCCAATCAATGATTCTCTCTCATCATTGATGTTTCTATCTCTCTCTCCCTCTTCCTTCCTCTCTGAAATCAATAAAGAAATATATTTAAAAAAAAAAAAAAAAAACAACAGTTCCAGTCAGAGAACCAGCAGCCCTTGGCTGCAGTGCTGGCTGTGCTGCTGTTTAGTGTGTGATGCTGGACCAGTCATCTTACAGCAGTGAGATCAAAGGTAGCCCTCAGACTAGATTACCCGCAACGGTCCTTCCAGGTCTATAGTCTCGTGGTTTGGAGCAGGCAACTCAGAGGGGTACCGTGGGGGCTGTATTCAGGCCACTCGGAGTTCAATCATTGGTGCATTCCCATCACAATGAAGATTTCTGGCTTGTCTTGAAAGAAAAAAAATCCACACCACCGGGTCTGTCAGATCACCAAGTGGTGACAGTCAGCTGGAGTTCAGTAGCCACTGCCTCTCACCCACATCTCAAGCCCCTCAATTCCCTCCCACTCATGCTGCCCTGCCTAGCCTTGTACCTGGGACCACCCTTTTTCTAGGTAAGGGTAGAGGGTAGCTCAGATCCTCAGCTATTTCTCAAACTTATTCAACAAAACCTATTCACTGAATTATTCCCTTATTAAAAAGGAAGTAATTTTTAAAAACGGGGAAAAATGAAACTAAAAATAAACACCTCTCTATGATTCCAAGAGAAAATCATTGTTCAATTTGAGTCTACTTCCTGCTAGCCTTGTTTTATGAAATTGGGATTATCCTATCTATAACATTTATTTATGATGCCTTGTTCACTAATATCACAATGGGATCATTCTCCCATATTATGAAAGAGTCTTAGAAACAAGATGCTTAGTATATAATGTGCTGGATAATTTAGGTAGTTATTCCACTGTCATTTCTTATATTTGTAGATGCATCGCCACTGTGATTATTTCTTACAACGTCTTAGAAGTGGGATGGGGTAGGGTCTAGGGGAAGAGTGTATTTCTAAGGCCTTTCAAACGTATCGTCAAATTGCCCTTCGGAAAATGTGTTCCTGTTTTCATCATTCATCATCCATCCCATCTTGCCAATACTGGATGTTAGCACTTTAGAAAACCTCCCTAAAGGAGCTTTCCGGGTGGAAAAGGGGGGCTCCGGAGGAGACTGCTGTCAGTCACTGCAGACCCGGCCTTGTTTGAGAGAACACTGGAGCCCTGTGGTTGCAGATTTCTTCTGGAAAGGACCAGATAGTAAACAGATGCCCCGGGTTTAGTGTTAGGTTTCTGCTTGCAGGGCCATAAAGTCTCTGTCACAACCTCTGGTCTTTATTGTTGTCCTGAGAAAGCAGCTGTTGGCAAGATGTAAGCGAGGGGCTTGGCCACGTTCCAACAGAATTGTATTTACAGAAACAGCCTGCAGCTCAGAGAAACCAAGTAACTTGTTCCCAGTCGCATAGCCAATAATTGGGAAAGCTAGGGATTTGAACCCAGATTTCGGCTCCTAATGTAGAACTCTCTCTACTGCATGATGAACCCTTTCTCACAAATGGGTAGCAATGTGAGTTACATAAATAGCAATAACTGATAAAATTGCCCAGGGCATTTTGCCAAATGCAAAGTCTGCCCAAGGACTCCGAGTTTGAGGAAAGGATTACAATTCAGTGCCTTCAAGTAAACAGAAGTGCTTTGGGAAGTGCCTTGTGCTGCAAAGAGTTAGTCTTGATGGTGACATTTGCGGTTGCTCTTTCTGAAAAGACCTTGGTGGTGGTGGAAGGCAGTGGAAGACAGTTGACTTCATAAACTACATCCATCATTCAGGGAGGGCTCAATAACCAAAGAGCCTGAGGGTTCCCTCTGTGTCTGTCGCGCTGTCTTTCCTTGCTCATGTGCTTCTAACCATGAGGGAAAAGTGGAAAGAATTATTATGGGTCCAGTTGTTGTTTCCCCAAAAAGACATGTTGAAGTCCTAACCCCCAGTACCTCAGAATGTGACCTTATTTAGAAATGGGGTCATTGCCAATGTAATTAATTAAGATGAGGTCATACAGGAGTAGGGTGGGTCCCTAATCCAAATGACTATGTCATCATAAGAAGATGGCCATGTGCAAACAGAGGCAGGGAGAATGTCATAGGATAATGAAGGCAGAGGTCGGAGTGATGCGGCTGAAAGCTAAGGGACACCCAAGATTGTGTCCAAACCCCCAAAAGCTGTGAGAGGCAAGGAAGAATCCCCTGTAGGTTTCAAAGGAGATGTGACCCCCGACAATACTTAGATTCCAGAATTCTAGCCTCCAGAACTGGGAGACGATACATTTCTGCTTCTTTAAGCCACCCCATCTGTTGCAGCAGCACTAGAAAACTAATGGGGACATCCTGGGCAGAAGAAGTGGTATAAGTGAGGGTGACCGGAGAAAAAGTGTGGCCTCGGGAGCCTTGAGAGTAGGGGCTTCCAAGAAGGAGGGGTTGGTTGGCCTGCTCACCTGCCCCAGGAATGCGGAAGGTAGGAGGCAATAAAGATGGAGAGCAGATGCATGGATCACATCTACTGCACCATCTTCACCCCCACGGAGGCACAGCAGGACCACAGTACTAATGGGCCATCAAGTACTCCACTGGCCCCACTGAGACAGTTACCTTTTCATCACCACTTGCTATGAGTCACCATTCAGGGATTTTATTGGCTCAGTTTCTTGCTCTCCTGCAACTCCCCTCACCCATGCTTGTCTGCTCTTATATGGTTGACTGTCTTTGGAGGAAAGACCCTAATATAGACATTTTCAAGGGCTTGTTTGGTGCTGCCAGGAAGAATGCCAACAGCTGCCTGGCTTCAGGTGCTCAGTGCAAGTGTCCGTTCCTAACAGAACATGTAACACCCCCTCGAGGCACCTCTGGAGGGCATGTTTACTAAATGATAACACGAGGGGACCACGAGGGAGACCCACCTGCACGTCACCAGGAGGTTTCATTACATGCCTCCAGAAGGCATGTGCCCACCTGCAGCCCAGGTGTCTACGGTACTGGAGAAATGGCTCCATTCAGAACAAACCCTGAATAATCAGAAGGTGTGAAATAAAAACACTCACTTGTTTCTACTCAAAGCCTTGCTTACATTCAAGGGTGTCAAACTACTCAAACAACTTAACTCCAGTCTAAGTATCAGGGCTTATAAGGATCAGACATGGTCTAAAGAGATAATGAATGTGAAAGCGTGGCACCCTCTAGGTGCTCAGTAAGGGTACGTCCCTTTTACCTGTCTTCCAGGGCCTTCTACCCTAGAGGGGAATGAGTCACTCATAACTCCTGCCAGGCTGGTCTCCCTGCTTCCTCCCTTGCCCGTTCCCCATAGCCAATTTATTCTCAACACAGCAGCCAGAGGCTTCTTTCAAAATATAAATCAGTGTGTGTCACTCCTCTGTTCTGGGTCCTCTAGAGGTGCCCCATCTCACTCATGACAAAAGCCAAAGTCCTATAAGGCTCTACACCCGAGTTTCTCACTTTCAACACATTTGATATTTAGAGCTGGATAATTCCTTTGGCGGCAGGGCAGGGGGTGAGGGGGAGGCGGGGGCAGGTGTGGGCTGTACTATGCACTGCAGCAACTTAGGTCTTTATTCACTAGATGCCAGTAGCATCCCCATCCAAAATTGTAATAACCAAAAATGTCTCCAGACATTGCCAAATATTCTCTGGGGTAAAAATCACCCCTGGTGGAGAACCACTCCCCTATACCATCCCAGCCCTACCTCATCTCCTATACCCTCTCCTCCCTCATCCCACCAAGCTACATTAGCCTGTTTGCCATTCCTTGATCCCGCCAGGTGAGTTTGCACTGCAGAGCCCTTGCACAGGCTGGCTATCAGCTTGGGTGCTCTTTTCCCAGACACTCTCCAATCCCATGTGACTAACTCTCTTACCTCTTTTAAGTCTTTGCTTAAACATCACTCACTGTCTCAGTGTGGCTCCTTGAAAACTATATTTCAAAGTGCATTTATTACCCAATGCCCTCAGGACCTTCTACCCCCCTCACTCTCCTATTTTTTTCCATAGTCCTTATTACTTTCTAGTACATTATAACTTTTTTATTCTGCTTATTTCGGTGTACCTTCCTCTGCTAAAATATAGACTCCATGAAGGCAGCAGCTTTCGTTGGCTACATCCACTAATGTATCCTGAATAGTAAGAACAGTTCCTGGCCCGTAGGAGGTGTTTGATAAATAGTTGTTGAATAAAATGATGTGCCATGGAGAATGGTGCATGGAGTCAGCTGCTGTGACAGCCCAATGCAATGAAGGGAGCATAGTCTCTCTAGTCAGGTAGAGCTGGATTCCAGTCTTGCCGTGGTCACACACTAACTGGGTAACCAGTTAGTGGTTGAACACCTTGTCTCTCCAAGTCTTGGTTTTCTCATATGGTACATAGGATAATATGGCTGTCCGTGACTGTTGGAAAGATTAGAGGTTGTGTAGGTGAGAGCATTTAGGACAAAGCCAGGCATTTAATAAGTGCTTATCATTTCTAAGCACATTATAACAAAAGTGGTAAGTGAAACATGAGAAGGATTACATTGTGCTGAGTCCTACGGCATGAGTAGAATTTTATATGAGAAGATGTGTGGAGAGGAGGAGGAAGCACACTTTACTGAGCTTTACAACTTTCTTCTGGAAATAGAAGGAATTGCTTTGCCCAGCTTACATTTCTGGAACTGGCATATGTGATATTAGTGCTGCCTAAATATATGAAAGAAACCTCAAGAGAGAGAAAAATGAATTTGGCAAACCTTTGATTCTTGGCTTTAGATGTTGATTTTTAACTACGCCATGAGCATAAGAAAGAGTATAAAGAAAGGAGGTGGACTTGTAGCTTGGCCATTGAAACTTACAACTCTGCACAAATAGGAAAATCTGAATCCAAAAGGAGGAAACACATCTGGCAAGTTGAGAAAAGAGGATTGCCTTCTGGAACAGGGAATCGACCTAGACCTAAGGATGCTTTACCAACCAGGTAAACCAGTTGGCCAGTCTGTGCAAGCAATGCTGAGAGAGCTTCCAGCTAGGTTTCTTCCCCTTCAACAAGATATATTAAATAGAAGGACACACTAAGTCAGGTACTAGCGCAGGCGGTGGGGGATATAGAGAAAAGCAGAGCCTCTGTCCTCAAGAAGTTTCCTATCTGTTGGGGCAGATGAACAAGGAAGCAATAAACTACTATCACCTAGAATTAAACAGTTAAAGAATTCACTCAGAGGCAAAGTGCTGTGGGAGTGTAACTGGATGGGGTGTGGACCTGGAGCCGGTCTGCGTCAGGCCAGCCAGTAGTGTATGGGTTCTTGCCTCCGTGCAGGAAAGATTTCACAATACAAGTCCAGGTAATTTTGAGAGTATGTTTATTAAAGCTGGAGACAGTGAAACAAAGGAAGGGCTTAAGGTAGAAGAAGCAACAGGAGAGAGCCTAGGTGGGGCTTCTTTGGCCCTCTTGAAACGTTATAGGAAAGAAGTGAGCTGAGACAGGGCTTCTGTTGGCTCACTGTAAAGTCACAGAAAAGGGGGCCTTGGACACAGGTTCAGGGGTAAGCCTGGGACGAGCTGCCACTGCCCACTGCACCTTTGGTTGCAAGTCTTGTAAGGACTCTTAGAGTTTTAGAGAAAGAGAGCAAAGAGACAAGGTGCAGGCGTGCTCTAGTGAGAGCGAGCTGTGGGTCCTTTGTCTTGAAGTTTTTTATCTTTCTTTGTCCAGCGGGAATCCTAGGGGAGATCTTAGGGGAGGGTCTTAACAGAATATACATTAGCTTTCTAGTTGTGTCCTTCAATATGTTGATTCATTAAAATGTGCTTATATAGGGGTCAGGCTTATTTTCTGGCTAGGTTTTTTTATATATATTTTTATTGATTTCAGAGAGGAAGAGAGAGATAGAAACATCAATGATGAGAGAAAACCACTGATCGGCTGCTTTCTGTATGCCTCACACTAGGGATCAAGCTCACAGCCCAGGCATGTGTCCTGACCAGGAATCGAACCGTGACCTCCTGGTTCACAGGTCAACGCTCAATCACTGAGCCATGTATGCAGGGCTATTTTTAAAGAATGTCTTTGAAGAGAGACTGGGGACCAAGGCCATTCTGTCCCAAGAAGGTCTGGAATATGTAAACCATTTGCTCCTAAATGTCCTTGGTTAGGGAAGATAAGACCTTGTGACTCACTAGCTGGCTGTAAATTTCTCAAATAGTTTGGCCTTGTTTAATTATTTTGTTTCAGTTTCCTTTATTTCACTTGTTTTATTTTTAAAGAACACCATAGGAATTTCCCTAGCTTCTTACAGTCCTGCCTCAGGAGCACAGGGAAAGGAGTGGATAATTCTTCCATAAAGAATTACAGATGATGCACAGAGAAGGCTGCATTTGAACTGGGGCTACAGAAAAGCAGGGAAATCATCTGAGTATTTGTCTAGGATGAGAGATCTGACTGAGGAACCACTGGGAGCTGTGGTTTAGATGTAAGTAAGCCTAACACCACCCTGTCTAAAGGACCCTTTAGACATAGGGATTGAGAATCCTGTGTTCATTCATTCAATTGCAGAATATTTACTGAAACCCTATTATGTATAGGCATCGAGGTGCTGAGGATAAAGTGATACATAAGACAGGCTAGGCCCCTGCCTTCATGGAGCTTATATTCTAGTGCCTGAGAAGAAAAGAAAGATGGAAACAAATAAACAAGATCATTTCGGAGAGCAGTAAGCACCGAGAAAACGGCTCTGGAGGTTTAGTTTCCCTCCCAAGTTCACCAAGTAAGCGGCACACTCCATCTCGGTAGGACAGGGTAAGGGGTGGGGCAAGAGGCTTGGAGCATTCAGAAATTTTCCTCCTCACGGCAACAGAGGAATAAAGAAGAAACACTCTTTGCCCCTCCTCCTGAAAGACTACATGGGACCCCCTAAGGTGGTAGAGAGCGTTCAGAATGCCCTCTAGTGTAGGCAGCATTCAGGTTTCAGATAAGGGAAGAAAGAGAAGTCAGCCACAAGGACCAAGGAGGACAGGCCTGCGAGGGAGAAAAGAAAGCAGGACAGCGTCCAGTTGTACAAGTGCAGAGGGGAGAGCGTTTGTGCAGGAGGGCGTGGTGATGTAAGCAGGAGGGTATGGTGATGTAAGCAGGAGGGCAGGGTGATGCCAGCAGGAGGGCAGGGTGATGCCAGCAGGGGGGCGTGGTGATGTAAGCAGGAGGGCAGGGTGATGCCAGCAGGAGGGTGTGGTGATGTAAGCAGGAGGGCAGGGTGATGCCAGCACGAGGGCAGGGTGATGCCAGCAGGGGGGCGTGGTGATGTAAGCAGGAGGGCAGGGTAATGTAAGCAGGAGGGCAGGGTGATGTAAGCAGGAGGGCGGGGTGATGTAAGCAGGAGGGCGGGGTGATGTAAGCAGGAGGGCGGGGTGATACAAGCAGGAGGGTGTGGTGATGTAAGCAGGAGGGCAGGGTGATGTAAGCAGGAGGGCGGGGTGATGTAAGCAGGAGGGCAGGGTAATGTAAGCAGGAGGGCGGGGTGATGTAAGCAGGAGGGCGGGGTGATGTAAGCAGGAGGGCGGGGTGATGTAAGCAGGAGGGCGGGGTGATGCCAGCAGGAGGGCAGGGTGATGCCAGCAGGAGGGCAGGGTGATGTAAGCAGGAGGGCGGGGTAATGTAAGCAGGAGCCATACAGCAGAGCGGTGGACACAGAGCTGTGGGAGCTCACTGTTTTGGCTGGGCTCATTGTTAAAGGACTTTGCCTGGATGTGATCCGACACCCCGTATTTTTAGGGAGTTGGGAATAAATAGGAAAGGCCTAGAGAGAGGAAGGGACTCTGAGAACCCACAGTGAGTTTGTGCTTGACTGGTCTGGGCCACCAATGTCTGGGCTTCCCTGACATTTCTCCTACCTCACCACCTCTGTCTTCCATTCTAGACCCACATTCAGTTCTGAGCCCCTCTGTGTGACTGTGACCATTGCCACCCCAAATCCCGGCTGAAACCCAGCCTCACGTCTCCCCAGCTGAGGCCAGTGCCAGAAAATGGGTATCCAATTGACAAACCAAACCCTCACTCCGACCGCACCCACGTTTCAGCCCCTGGCGCCTCCTGCTTCCCTCAGGGGGGCTCCACTTCATTGAGACACTCCAGTAGAACCAAGATCGTAGTGGTTCCCCAAACGGTATCCACATCACCTTGACTCTGACCATGCTGCGCTTTCTACAGGGCATGCCCTTCCTGCATTCACATCAATGTGTACAGGTGTGTGTGTGTGTGTGTGTGTGTGTGTGTGTGTGTAAAGCAAAGCACTTCAGCAACTTGCCTTCCACTCAACAGGTCTTTTGTCATTTTGATGTGACTCGAATCCACTCCTTTTAATGGTTTCAAAATATTCCTTGGTGTGATTGGACCACTGTTTATTCCGCCATCCTCCCAGCAAAGAGGCCCCACATCTTCGATGAACCATGGTGCAGTAGCATCCTAGGACTTGGGTTTTACATACCAGAGCATTTATGAGGCTCTTCTTCCCCAGGCATCCTCCCACTCACTGTTCAAAATCAGCTCAAATCTCTGCTTCTGAAAAACGCATCCCTGGTTACCCAGAGCACATCTCCCCCTCCTTTGTCCCCTCGTCCTTGCAGCTCTGCTGTGGCATTTTCAGGGAACGTTGAAATTCCTCGTAAAAGCTCCTTGAGGGCTGGGACAGTGCCTTCACCTCTGAATCCCCTGAGTCGAGCACAGTGCCTGCCACAAGGTGTGTGTCCAGTGAACACTTGTTGAATTAAATCTGCAAAGAATTTGGGCTTTTGAAACCAGACTGGCTGGAGTTCCAATCGTCGTGGTCCTGTCATTTACCAGCTGGGTCCCTTAGCTTCGTGTTCTCATCTGTGTAAAGGGGGAGAATGATCCCCAACGGTGTGTGGTCATTGGCAGGATGAAATGAGATCAGGCAGCACGCGGCCTGGCACATGCTGAAGAATGAATGCTGTTGTGTTGGAGAATGGATGCTATTGTGAGTGGTGTGTGCACAGGGCCCTTTCCATACACCTCCAGGCTTCCCAGGTAGGGAAACTCCCCAGAACAAGCTGGCATTTCCCTGACAAATGCCCAGATAAACCTTGCAGGTGCCAAGCTGTCTGGGAGCGGTCGCCTCTGCCCAGCTCACTCTAAATTCTGGAGCCCTTCCCAGGCGCAGATGGCTGGCTTCCATTCCCCATGACACACTTGATGGACAAGCGTTGTGGACATCACCTGAAACTTCCCTCCAGGCCGACACGTGGTGCTATGACAGGGGAAGGCTTGATGAGGAGTGATCAATATTGCTTTGGATAAAGATGCAATGGGGGTGGGGGGCAGTGGTTGAGGAGGCGTCCTCAGGGGAGATCTTGGGCTGGTATCAGGTATGGATCCAGGTGGGGCATTTTCTTTTTCTTTCCCTTTTCTCTCCACCATCCCTTCCTCAGAGTCAATTCTGGGAGCTTGAGAGTGTCCTGGACCGCTGGACAGGTACTGACCACACAGTGGCATTTGGATAAGAGCTAACGAGTGTCTTGGGGGCACATATGTCCTCCTGCTGGACACTCCACCCATGGTCCTGGTAGGATAGCCATCTCAGGACACCTGAGCCACGACTCAGCTTCTGGCCACTCATGGGGCTCCCAGGATGGAGGTGGCGATCTGGCCTCCTCACTTGGCCCCTGTCTATGGTCTCGCCTCCCCCCTCACCACCGGTTCAGGAAGGTTTTCATGGAGTCTGCAGAACACAAGCAGACAAGCGAATCTGTCAGAGTTCACTCGGCTTAGCCAACACTTAGCTTAATGCTCGTAAATGTGGCACCTTCGATCCCGGGCTCCATGGTAACCTCCTTCCCCAAAGCAGTGACTCACCTCTGCACAGGGTGCCTGGAGCTCCGGAGAAGAAACTCAGTGCTGGGGCCAGGGTGGGGTGCAGAGTTGCACAAAGCACACCGTTCATAACACCTCCAGTGTCAGCCCAGCACCCAGACACCAGCCATCCTCCCAGCTGTCTAGCCAGAGTCACCCTCGCCTCAACTGCCGGACCGAGGCTGCTGACAACAGCCACAGTGGTCACCCCGTGACCCCTGCAGGGCCCACGGCAGGACCTGCCCCCTCCACATCCCCCCACCCCCACCCCCATTCCCCCAGGGGGACGCTCAGAGTCCAGCATGGTTTTGGAAAAGGTGGTTGTGTTAGGTGAGGTTTCTCGGCGTTTTGTCAGGAATGGAAAGTCTATGCAAAGGCCTGGGATTGGACGTCACAGAAACTAGACGAACAGACGCTCTCTCCTCGGAGCGCCCAGGCGGTCAGGGCCAGAGCACTATTCTCCAGCCCATTTGGACTCGGACCAGCCCTGAGGCCTCCTGGGACATCACAGGGTTTCCTCTCTGCCCATAGGCTCCGTTTCAACCATATTTTTGTGTCTGGCCTGAGATTATGGGAGCGTGGAACAGGGAGAAATGGCCTTAGAGTCAGAGACACCTGTGTTCACGGAAGGATCTGCCCCACGGGTCAATGTGACAACTATATGTAATCATGGATATATTGCGCCTAGGAGTTTGATTCCGGATGCCTGTTAAGGTCTTAGTCAAAACTAGATTGTGATGCTGATGATGACAGTGAAACAGTTGTTATTGCTATCATGTGTGTGTTTACTTATTATCTAGGATGTGCACTTTATATGTTCACATCTGCATACAATGCCACCAGCCTTCTTCTCCCATCCTGGCTCTTCCCACCGCTGCAGTCACCTGGGGTGGAAGGGACTTGTATGGCACGTCCATGACATCTTGGAGGAGCCCATTCACCCTGTTCCACTAATGGGAGCACAAATCTCCTGATCCTGTATCTGCAGCCTCCGTCATTTTTTTCATTCTACAAATTTTTTGTTTGAGTCTCCTGTGGGCCAGGAATCTTTCTAGAAACTGGGGTACAAGAGGGAGCAACACACAATCTCTACACTCACAGCACGAACACTCTGGTGGGGGAGACAGACGATAAATACCCAAACCATATGCCAGTCTTTCTCGGGGCCACTCTCCTTATCGGAACATCCCACCCCTGTCTCCTCCCCACCCTGACCCCGACCCCAACAGCATTCCCCAGGGACAGATGGACTACACAATTGGATTCATCAGAGCTGTAAGGGTACAGCTCACGGCTTGGAAATCTCAGTCCTCACTAAATCAGAAACCTGACGTCACCTTGGACTCCCCTCTGTCCACCCATTACCCCCACATCCAGCCTGTCCCTCATCCAGTGGCCTTCCAGCCTTTCATCTCATCCCCTTCAGGTTCAGCATCCTCAGAGTAGCTACAGGGAGCCTTCCAGAGCTCTCATGCCATCATGCCGCTCTTTAGCTCGGTCCTCCCTTTGCTCCCAGGAGAAAGTCCAAACTCCTCGGCATCATCTGCCATGACCAGGCCCAGGCTCCCTTCTCTGGTGTCATCTCATCTCTTCCCCTGCGACATCTACTTACATGTGGTAAACGCCTCAGCCATACTGAACTCCTGGAACTCACCATCTTCCTCTCTCCCCCAAGCCTTTGCATCAGCAATTCCTTCTGTATAGAACACCCCCACCCCTTTTTCATCTGACTAATCCCAACTCATTCTTGAACTCTCAACTTAAACATTGCTTGGTCCGGGCAGCCTCCCTGGTTCCCCAAGTGCTGGGGTGGAGCCCCTCCCGGGAGTGCCATAGCACCCTCACTCCATCATGGTGCCATTTCCTATTTGCCTGTTGGCTCATCCGCCTTCCCTCCCAGACAGAGAGCTCCTTGAGGTCAGAAGACATCCCTTGTGTATTGTGCCTGGAACACGGAAGACAGACTCGGCCATTTCATCCACATGCAATGGCAAAAAAAAGCTAGTGCTTTGTGTCAAGGTTCACAGTGAGGAGGGTCCTGTTTGGCCAGGATGGATGGGTAACCCTCCACTCCTATTCTTGGATCCTTTTCAGGACCTGGCTCCTCCCTCTCCTATTCCAACACAGCATCCTATGTATAGTGACATCCCCTCTTCACTCTCCCCCATCAGCTATCCATTGAACAGCCCCCTTCCCAAAGCATGACCCCCCTTTGCCAAAGAACACCCCACCCACCCTCAAGCCTAAGAAATTTTGTTTTGCTAAACCTCTCCCACTTCCCTGGAGGAGGAAGAAAGGTGTTTTGTTTTGTTTTGTTTTGTTTTGTTTTTATATCACTCAGAGGAGAATCCCATTAGGCTCTCCATGGATACCCATTTACCCCCCACCCACACACACACACACACACACACACACACACACACACACAATTATACACCATCTGGAGCCCGTGAAAGGGAATTGGACCCCAACTTAGTCAAGTACAAGCCCTGATAAAACAGCCAGCCACTTTTCTCTGCCACATCAATGTCCGTGGCCAACCCACCTGTGGCCTGATGGGAGGGGATTCTCTCCACAAAGCTCTCTTCCTCTGGCCACTTCCATATTATATAGAATTCCCAGGAAGGGGCCTAGATCTGGCTCCTCGACCCAGGCCAAAGGGTTCCCCAGGCCCCACCCAGTTTCTCAATGTGGGAACAACCCAGCTGGCCGCCTCCCCAGCTCACAGGCCACAGAGAGAAAGAAAGGGCTGTTGAGAGTGGCTTGAGTTCCCACGCAAGAAGGTGCCAGCTCAAGACAGCGTGGCTTTGTGCTTGGGAGAATCTGTCTTCTCACCAGACAGAGGAGACTCAAGTCCTGTGGAGGGATCAGGGGGAACTGCAAAGGATGCCCGGCTGGCCCTGCCACAAACTGGAAACACACACCTGCCCTTGGGAGAAGACTCCCACCCAGAACTTAACCCTGAGTCATAGCCTGGGAGTCACAGCCTTGACTTGTGGCAGCCACACATACAACTACAGATTAGTAGGTTTGTATCCATGAAAGAAGGGGAGAATGGCTATTAGAAAGCAGTGGGCCCACCATTATTATCGTTTTTACTTTTAACCTTTCTGCCATCATTCTAGTGAGTACTCTCACTGTTGCAAGAGGAAAGAGTGGTTCTCCTCACAGCTCCTTCTTCTTCCCCTGCTGCCTTCTTTGTGCAACCCTAGTGTTTATGACTCCAAACTAGAGGTTTACAGAGCCGGGGAGAGTAGAATGAACCTCATTTTGAGGTTGGGGCCAAATGGATCTGTTAGAGAATTCTGGAACCAACCCCATGGCTCAGTTTGTCTCTTCCCCAAAGAGTTTTGGCCCTAACTGAAGCCAGCCTGCTGGCTCACGAGGGATGACAAGCTGATCATGTGAATGACCGAGTTCCTACTCATAGTTCTCCCTCTCCCATTTTATTAGAGCAATAACTTCTGACAGGGCCTTCATACAGGCAGGTCTGATGTCTTCATCATTCATGTATTTATTAGACACATAGTTTGGGAGGCAGGATGGTGGTTAAAAGGACTAACCCTAGAGTCCAAGAACCTCAATTCAAATCCCAGATCTACAAGTCTGGGAAAATGACTTAATCTGTCTATGACTCAGTTTCCTTATCTGTAAAATATAGATTTACATACCTGCTTTGTAGAATTTTTGAGTGAGTATATCAAGTAATCCAGATTGGGTATATAATAGTAAGACTCAATAAATGCCAACTATTGGTATTAAGTACCTGGTATGTTCCAGGACTAAGAGTGTGGGAAATACAAGGGTGAGTCCTCACAATGATGTGGTTCCTAGAAGCATGGGGCGCCACGAGCTTGGTCCCTGTGGATCCAGGGGGGTGATCCCCATCAGCATCTGAACACTGAGGCCTTGCATGGAGCAGGCAGCAAGATCCTGGAGGGCAGAGGGACAATGTGAAGCCCAAAACCATGCTTCCTCTTCCCTTCCCTGCCCTCATTTCCTAATAGGCTCATCTAAAGCGTTTTTGTGTTCTCTGTTATGTTTGGGTGTTCCTGATTCCATGCTCAGTCAGTCCCTTTACATCAGTTCTGCAGGGACTTGCTACTTCCTGGAAAGTACTAGCAGCTTCCAATAGGTACAAAACATAGGAAGGAAAGAAGGAAGGAAGGAAGGAAGGAAGGAAGGAAGGAAGGAAGGAAGGAAGGAAGGGAGGGAGGGAGGGAGGGAGGGAGGGAGGGAGGGAGGGAGGGAGGAAGGAAGGAAGGAAGGAAGGAAGGAAGGAAGGAAGGAAGGAAGGAAGGAAGGAAGGAAGAATGGAAGGAAGGAAGGAAGAATGGAAGGAAGGAAGGGAGGGAGGGAGAGAGGGAGGAAGGAAGGAAGGAAGGAAGGAAGGAAGGAAGGAAGGAAGGAAGGAAGGAAGGAAGGAAGGAAGAGAGGGAGGGAGAGAGGAAGGAAGGAATTGCATGTTCTCATGAGATTTAGTTCTAAAGAATGAGAATAAGACAAAAAAGATGCATATGATGAAAACTGCCCTTGAAAACCCCTAATATCACTTATAAAAGATGCTCTTTCTGGAGAAGGGTACAAAAAGGACAAAGGTACTAAGGTGAGAGAGTCCTGGGGAGCTGGAGGACTAGCAGGGAAGCCACGCGGCTGGAACAGAGTGAGCAAGCAAGGGGGGCAAGTGAAAGTTGAGGTCCAAGAGACCCCAGGACTGGATGCTACAGGCTCTGCAGTCCTTGTAAGGTTTGGGCTGCTTTTCAGAGTCAGATGAGAAACCAGTGGGAGGTTTTGAGCAGAGGGATGACATAGTCTGACACATGGTTTAAGATCATTCTGGCTCAAGGAGAGATGAGAGCCAAAATGGGGAGACCAGTTCGGCGGTTACGGGAATAATCCAGGTGAATGGTGCCAGTGACTTGGACCACAGCTAGGCAGAGACAGTGGTGGGGAAGGATCGGGTTCTGGGTATATTTAGAAGGCAGAGCCTTTAGGATTTGCCCTTGGATTGAATGTGAAGAGGGAAAGATGAGGAGGAGTCAAGACAACTCTAAGGTTTTGACCTGAGCAACTAGAGGGATCAAGCCACCATTAATTGGGCGGGGGGCAGTTGGGGGTTATTCAAGGGCTCAGATTTGGATATTAAATGTGTGTTTCCTATTACATATCAGAGTGCAGATGTCGAGCAGTCAGTCAGATATGTTAGAAGGAATTCAGAGAGAGGTCAGGCTAGAAATATAGCTGAGTCATCAGCATGTCGGTGGTGTTAAGTCATTAGACTAGATGAACGGTACAGACAAAGAGTAGCAGTTGGAGAACTTACCCCTGGGACACCTCGGTGTTACAAAGTCAGGAAGGGGGCAGGCACCTGCTGTGGAGACTAAGGGAGGTGAACATGGGCAGCCAAGAGGACGAAGTGTCAGAAGGAAGAGTGAGTGATTAAACACTGCTGCTAAGTCCAGAAAGATGAGGACTAAAACACTGACCATTTGACTTAACCCTGAACACGGTTTATTGCTCTTTGCTGAGTACCGGTCAAGCCTCTCTGGCCTTGGGTGAAAACCACAGCACTTTGCATGTCATTCCCCTTGTACTTATTAGATGGCATCACTTGCAAAGGAGGATCTTATTTCCAAGCCATAAGGTGGGATTTTTGACAGGAAAAAAAAAAAAGAGCACATATTATGTGTGGATCACTAGACTAAGAAGGAATGAGGTCAGGCAACCTGGGCTCCAGTGCTGGCTTATCCACTGTGTCCAGGGTGACCTTGAGACCCCTCTAGTTCTCAGCTTCTTCACATGCAATCAGTGGGCAGTGTGAGCAGGAGAGGCTTGGCCAAGGGACCACTGAGATACTTTTCACATCCACTCCTCGAGTTGAAAATTCAAACACATTTTCCTCTCTCAGTCATGGCCAGCTACGTAATTTACAGGATCCCTTGTTCAAAATGTGCTGTTACAGATACTTACATTTTCAAGCTTCTTCCTTTCTTCCAAGGTCTCTCTCTCACAATTTGTCACTGTGTGTTGTATTTTCTGTTTAATGTCATTCTTAGTACAAAAAATAAGTAAAAGGTATAATTATTGGAATGAATTGTGCCATTTACTTTTATATTGTGCAGTGCCAACTTTAAAAGCAAGTATCAGGGCATTTGGCTCACATGCAGAGTCAAAAAATTACACAATTCCACCACCGGAGTGGAAATGCAGCGCAAGACTAACTCAACTGTCGTGTTTCATTCCTTGACATGCATGCTTTCCACCAACGTTCTCCACTTTTGACTTAGGACTTGCCCGTGGATTTGGATGTGGGTGTGAAGATGAGTTTGACTTACTGATGAGTCAGAGGACTGGAACAAGGAACTACAAATTGCCTTATCTTTCCCTTTCCTTCTGTGTCATCACTTTCAGCACAAGTTGTTAGCTAATAAGAAAGGCTAGTAAGGAAGTTTTCTTGGTTGTTTGGTTTTCTTACTAGTAGAACACCATTGCCTTCTTTCTACATTTGACGCAGGTTCTGGTTCAAACAGAAAGCATGCCCCTCAGGGCTGCCAGCACCCCCTGCTGACTCAACCGCAGACGTAACACACTTACCTTGTACTCCCTGTGAGTCTTACTGAACTCCCATGTGGCACAGCTGTGCTGGGGTTCTGCTCTCATAGGACGTCAAGGAGGCCATATGATAATGGGATGGCGAGGAACAGGGGTGTGCGTGCAAATTGCATGTAGCTCCTTTGCTCATGTATGTGCCCCATTTCCTAACAGTCATCACTTACAAAACACAAGTTCAAGGGTGAAGTTATTAAGAATTTCAAGACAGCAACAGGCAGAGAATAAAATCAAGCATGGAGCCCTTCTGAGTGTGGGACCTATACAAATGCCCCGGTCACATGCCTAGAAAGGCGACCCTACCATTGTCTCCCTCTGCAAACACCAACATGGCTCTGGTCATGCTACCCCATGAGGCTAGGTTTTCCTTTGTATGTCTTCCCCATTAGACTGTGAGGCATCTTGCTCAGTACCAGTGTAGGATACATAGTAGGTTCTCCTTAAATGTTTGTGGAATTAATATCACTACAATGGGCTAATGCCTAGCCCATGGCCATTAGTGGACTTTTTTTTTTTCATGACAGTTCCCGTCATCTTTCATGTTATTCATTCACTCAGTTATCTTCAGTGTGCCTCCAAGAAGGATACAGTCTGGAGGGAGGTAGGCATTGAAACAGAAAATTCATTCATCCATTCATGTACGTCAGTACCCAGCACAGTGCCAGTACCTAGGAGATGACCCATGAATATTTGTTCTGGATAAAACACAAGTCTAATGGAGAAGACAGATAATTTGGCATTGAAAATGGAGTACAGTGCGTTGTATTATAGAAACTCATTGAAATTGCTAAGGAGGACAACCAAGAAAGAACAACTTACCTCAGAGGACGTGTCTCCTTAGACTCTAAGGCTTAGAGGATCATGTGCCCTGAAGAGAAAGGCCTTCCAAGCAGAGCAGACAGCACAAGGAAGGGCATGGAAATAGCAAGCTTGTGGCTGCCGGGTACTTGTATGTAGTCGGAGCAGAGTGTGATGGGAAAAAACAGTGAGAGATGCGGAGAGGTAGGTAGTTAGGACTCAGTGTAATAAATATGATGGCCAGAGTACAAAATGCTCTATGAGAACAAAAGAAGGAGCTTCTAACTTCTTATAAGGGCAATGACCGTTGGACTCAGTCTAAAGCGGGGGTAGGAGTTTGTCTCAGAGAAGGGTATGAAGAACATCCTACACCAGGACAATGGCCTAGAGCTATGAAAGGGCCTGTTGTCTTGAAGAAATGCTAAGAATTCAGTGTGGCTCAAGTGGGGAAGGTGCTGAGATGCATAATAAAAATAACAGCTGAACATTTATCGAGCATTTCCTGTGCGCCAGGCATTGTGCGAATGCTATCGTGTTAACTCATTTCCTCTTAACGACGGTCTTATGAAGTGGGTATTTTTATTATCCCCATTTTACAGATGAGGAAATTGGAAGTTTAGGTAACTTGGCCAAGGCCCCATCACTAGTTAAGTGGTGTATCTGGGAGTCAAGCCCAGCTCTGTGAGATTCCAAAGTACACACTTTGAAACACTATACTGGTCCCATCATTGCTTGCCAATAAAATTGTCCAAGACCTGTGGAGAAAAATGGTGAGTTCAGTTTGGAACATCCAAAGGAGCTGAGAAGGCAGCGGTAGATACATATCTGTAGCTCAGAAAAGATGTTGGGCTGTAGATAAGATCTGGGAATTGTCAGCTGATTGGTAGCTGCTGGAGTCATGAACTTGGATAGGAGTGAGAAGGGAAGAGGGCCTAGAACAGAGCTCTGTGGGACTCAGACATTTGAGAATGGGGTTGGGGGAAAGCAAAGGATTCTGAAAAGGAGAAACTTGAGAGGTAGGAAGGGAAAACAGAGCGGTGCTTCCCAGAAGCCAATGGGCACCAATGTCACACCACAGAGCAGCCAATCAAATGAGGCCTGCATCAAGGACTGTAGATTTTGCAAATGATTTCAAGTGACCTTGTGCAGACCGGCTTCCCGAGACCGGTAGGTAAGGAGAAAGGGATAATGGATAGATTTATAACAGAACTTAGTAGACTTCTCATTTTTCACTATTCATGAAAAAGAAAAAATCATGCTTTATCAAACGACATGTCCTGATTTGGGGTACAGGAAAATGCAGTGGCTGCACCAAGACTCAAGCTGTAACTCCACTGTGAGATATTTGCAAACCACTCACTTCCCTTCTTGGGCCTCAGTTTCCTCATCTGTAAATGAAGATATTGGAAGAGACATACTCTACCTTTTCTCCCAGATCCACAATTCTGTGGGTCCGCCATTCCAGATGTTCTTTGGGGATGTTGGTGTTGCCGGGGAAGGTGACCGGGACTTGGGCGCAGTGAAGGAGAGGGCCTCCTTTAACCATCGCCGTTCCCCTCGTGGCCTGTTCCCTCTCTGTCTTGGGTCTTGTTTTCTCCCCAGTCCTCAAGGCGGCGGCTGGAGCCAATGATGAGAAACACATGTTTCCAGGCAGCCCTGGTATTGCGCAATGCCGCCAAGGAGAGGGCAAAAAAGAAAGAAAAAAGAGAAAGGAAGGAAAGAAAAGGGCTTTGGTATTCTCAGCCTCCACAGACAATTCCCCCATTGATGTGCTGTGAGTCACGGCGGGCCGCCAGGCCATGGCGGTTTCTGAATCACTTCCTCCAAGAAGGGCTCTCCACTTGTTCCCTGGGCTGGAACGCCAGGAGGTTGGGCCCTTGGTGAGCCTCCGACTGCTCTCCTCTCTGCCAGGTTCCAGCAGCGGAGGTGGAGGCGCCAGGTGGCAGGGTGGAGGGACCTGAATGGGAGGTGGCAGAGAAGCAGGTTGAACCTGCTTGTTCCAACTGGCAGACCCCTTTCCAACGCTAAAACCCATGCCTCCCTCCCTGGTTAGAGAGGGAAGGGAAGCAAAAACCCAGATCAAAGGGTTTTCTCCAATGGCCACCAGTTTTTGCCAGATCTGGATTTTCCACCTTTCCTACCTTAATTATCTGGTTGATGTGGACAAGGCTGGCATCTTTGGGGCAGAGGTGGATGTCAAGTCGGGGTTGGTCATTCCTGCTATGACTCCCAAGAGGGTGTCTTGGGCTGCAGCTCTCGGTCTCCCATCTTGCAATTTCCATCTTTGAGCACGAGAATATCAATGGCCCGAGACCCCCCTCACCAGGGTGATGGCATGGGAATGAGAGTCTTGTTTAGCATAAACTTCATTGAATTGACCGAGAGATTCAATCCTCACTCTGGGCCAGATTCTGTGGCGGCACCAGGGATTCCATGAGAGAATGAACGTGGTCCCAGCTACAGACAAATCAATGATGCAAACTCAATATGGCAAGTGTTCTAGGGGAGGGGTCCGGTGAAAATAATCCCATACAGACTTGGGGACAGGAGACTTCAGGGAAGGCACCCAGAAAGGTTTGCGGGATTCTCCTCTGTCCACCCCAGCACTGAACATGCGATGAGACCTACTCTCAGCCCTTAGAGATGAAGTGGTCTCTCCCCTCCAGGCCAACGAGGGCACTGTTTCCCAGTGGCCCCAGCTTTGCAGAATATGCTAGAATGCCACCACCTTGTGGGCATGCTGAACCATGTCCGGTTCACCACTCTACTGCTCCTGGGGCACTTCTCAGAGATGGGTTGACCTGGAAGCAGTGCCCAGAAGAAACGGGACCAGGCATGGCTACTTACCTGATTGTAGTTACAGGTGAAAGGTTAAAGGAGGACCTTTTATGAAGTCCCCCTGTTCACGTGCACCTGGCTGAAGCCTTCCCTGAAGGAGGTGGGTTGGAATAAAAACCATCTTTATGGCAGGCCCTACATCTCAGTCTTCTCTGTCTCCCATCGCCTCTACCAGATGGTCAGGAAGGGCATAGGTGCTCTGCACATGGGTGCTACATGGGATTATTAGGGTATAAAGTAACCAGAATCTTAGCAAGGTTCTCTCTGTCTCTCACCACTGTGTCCCTAGCATAGTGCCTGGCCCTACAAATTTTATGTTGAACAAAGGAATGAAATGAGACACTTGGAAGTAAAGTGCTAGAAACAGCAAGTATTTTTGCTAGAAGAGGATATACACTGAGTGGCCAGATTATTATGACCTCTGAACGCATAATAATCTGGCCACTCAGTATATACACACACACACACACACACACACACACACACACACACACACACATTTATTTATTTATTTATTTATTTATTTATTTATTTATTAGAGACCTGGTGCCTGAATTCGTGCATGGGTGGGGTCCGGCCAGCCTGGCCAGGGGGAGGGGACATGGGCGGTTGGCCGGCCTGCCTGCTGGTCGAACTCCTGGTCGAGGGGACAATTTGCATATTAGCCTTTTATTATATAGGATATACACTGAGTGGCCAGATTATTATGCGTTCAGAGATCATAATAATCTGGCCACTCAGTGTGTATTGTTTGTATGTCTAGTAGAACCTCCTTTTTCTTAGGTGCATCCCAGAAAGGTATAGTGACTTGCCCCAGGGCTGGGACTCGTGATAGGTCACCGTCGAGCCACTATGGCTGCCTGGCAGGGTCAGCCATGTTCATGTGAGGAACAAAGCAAGGCAGCACGTGTGTCTAGAGCAGGCGCTTGTCCAGAGCTGTACCTGCTAGAGCAGCTTTCGGCTAAAGTGCCTTCTCAAGGACTCAACACTGGCCTGTGCTCCTCGGGAAATAAGGAACCCTGGCCAGTGTGTTGAATGGGTAGCAATCCAAGGGACAGGAAAGAGCTGAGATGCAGTCACTGGACACACACAGTGGGATGCAGGAGGTGCCACAGTCATGTCACAGGGCCACAGGGAGCTCTCATCTCTGAGCAGGAGTCGATATGTTAGCGATAGTTGTTGTTACTGTTGCTAAGCACACGGTGCTTCCTCACACTCTCTTCCCTTTACACATGCTATTCCCTGTACCTGAGTCTTTCCCTTCTCAGATGGACAACTGCTCAGTTTTTAAAATCCAGCTCAGTGTCCCCTTTTGATCTGCAGAGGAAGTGACTTGTGCCCTCATCTTTGTACATACCCCTATGCCATGCTCATCAGAAGTCCCATGGGGGTTATGAATGGCATCTGTCCATCGTGATGCCTATGGGTCAGATGAGCAGATTCATAGTCCTGTAGGCTGTGCACATTACAAAGCCCTTGACAAGCATGAGAGATGTGTGTGTTTGTAATTATGGAAGGATGTCGGTTTCTGACCTGCCAGGGCATGGCCAGCCTGTCCTTCGCTGCACCACGTGACCCAAGGCCCAGCCTCCTACAGGAGCCCCCTCCCTGCCGTACCCTAGGCCAGCTCTGCAGCCCTGCAGCTTGGCTCCCAGGTGCTTCGGCCTGCTCCTCGCCCACCTGCTGGGAGCCAGGGCAGTCAGCCATGTGCTGGTTGTTAGCACAGGTGCCCAAGGGGCACTGCCAGCCCACACAGGGAGCCCCTACCCAGGGAGCCCCCACCGTTCCTTACCCACCGCCTGCCTCTGCTTGCTCCTGGGATCTGGGGGCCTCCCTGACTGCTGTCCTCTACCCCCAGGCTCTCCTCCTGCCCGGCTTGGATTGTGTTTACCATAAAAATGGAAAGTTCCCCTCCTGGCTCTCACCCACTCTTGTTCCTCCCTCCTCCTCTGCAGCTTGCTTTAATGTCCTTGAATCCCTCTCGGGCCCTTTAACAAGCCTTCCTTCATACACTCATCAAGCACTGTCTGAAGTACTTGCTCTCTACGAGGCCTTGTGGGAAATTCAGCAATTCATTCATTGTGAGCCCTCATTGTGTATTACCAGCAGCCTTAGTCAGTCTGCCGTCCTGTACATTGCAAGTGTTGCTTCCTCATGCTTTCATCCCTTTGCACATGCTATTCCCTAGGCACCTACAGAACTCCCTTCCCTACCTTCTCCCTGACAACAGTTCATGCTTCAAGGTCCAGCTCAATGTCCCCTTTGTTGCCTTTTATAAAAGCCCCTGCAAGGAAAGTTCATTATGCCCTCGTCTTTGTACACATTCTCCTTCCCAGTGCCCACCTTAGCCTGGCAAAGGCATGGGGCTGCATTCTGAGGAGACCCACTGGGCCGTGTTGCTTGGGTTCACAGCAGACTATCAGTGGACTCTAAAATTTAGTGATAAACTTAACAATTTGATGCCATAGAGCAGTGATGGCGAACCTATGACACGCGTGTCAGCACTGGCACGCGTAGCCATTTCTGATGACATGCAGCCGCTGAGGCGGCCACATGCCGAGGATGAAACATTTGCTGCTCCTGAGGATGAAACATTTGCGAAATAATGTTTTTTCCCTCAAAGTGACACACTACCCGAGTTATGCTCAGTTTTTCGGCGAAGTTTGACACACCAAGCTCAAAAGGTTGCCCATCACTGCCATAGAGGGAGTTGTCAGAAACTGTCTCCAACATAGGACCTATCTATTACTGAATCTGCAGCTTAATCTTTATTTGATGTCACGATTAGTCTCCTGTCTAACGTTAAGTATTGGCCAACGCTCTAGAGTGTGTTATCTTCTAATGCCAATCGCTTGTGTTCTGGTTGCATGTATTTGACTTGTTAGCTCCTGAGACCCTGAGGAAAGTGTAACGGGGGTCTTCAGTAGGAGCTAAGAAGCTGTCTTGCAACCCATCCTGCATCCTCTCGCATATCCGTGTTTGCCTCTACTCGTTCACAAGGATTTATTATTATTGCACCTGTTACAACCATTATGTAACAGGGTGACAGGCTTATATTTCCACTCAGATGTGCAAAGGAAATGTCAATTCTTTATTTCTAGAATTTCGTTAAGCATCCTCGCCGCACAGATGGTGGAGAAACTTACACTTGTCAGTTCATGAGATCTCGGCCTCCAGTGGTTTTTCGTTTCCTTCCAGTCCAGGGACTGAGTCTGTCCAGGTGTAACTCCCCAGAGAGCTGGGGAGGGTCTCCCTTTGAGATGACTTGATCATACAGATAACTGCTTGGTCTTTCCAATGTCCACCCTCCCCGCTTCTCCTGCCCAAAATGGCATCTGGGTATAGAGATGCCAACTATGTCTTTAGAGCAGCGGTCACCAAACGGTGGTCCACGGACCACTAGAGGTCCGTATAGTCCGAAAGGTTGGCAACCGCTGCTTTAAAGCATTGAGGGTGGCAAGGGAGAGAGTTTGAAGGGCTCCTGACCTCACAGTGTCCTTGGCTGGTCCCCACCGGGGGACGTGGGTCTGAACTTGGCCGTGTCTGCCTGGCACGTGTTGAGCCTTGCTCAGCCTGATTCTGTCTTGGCCATCTGTCTTCGGACCATAGGCAAGGCCCCCGAAACGTGGCCTCTGCCCTCTCTGACCAAGCCCCACTAGGCTCCCACTGGTGCTGCTCACTCCCCTGAGATCTGTCTGGGCTCTTACCTGGGCAAGACCAGTGTCCAGCCTGGGCAGCCTGAATATGAAAGGCCCCTGGCTGAAGGGTTACTTGGCCCCGGTGGCAGCAACCTCCCTCGGCAAGAGCCCCACCCTGAGTCTCCACTAACTTCTAAATCCCTCTTAAGTACTGATGGAAGCCCCGGTTCCTTCCCATGGCACAGTGGAATGGAGGGTGCTCAGAGGGCACACTCGGGCTCTCCCTGGCCTGGACTGACACAGAGCATGGGGAGGGCCCCTGCAAGGGGTCCCCTCACAGTAACTCAAACAAAAATGGGGCACAAGCTCCATTTTTGCTCCTCCCATGCTCCTCACTAGCTTTCTCAGCAGGGCCCCTGAGCTGGCACTCAGCTCACAGGTGATGTCACTGGCTTCTCACCTCCCTCTGCTTTTCTTTCTTTCTGTCTCCCTCCCACGATCCCCCCAGGTGGAGAAGGCCAACTCTAGTCTTCATTCTTTCTGACCTGGACTTTCCTACACCCTGTCTTCCTCCCTGGGCATTCAGCCTCCTGGTTCAGCCCAAAAAGTGGAAGAGATTTCCACTCTCTCCCTTAACAGAAGCTGTACGTCCACTCCCCAGGTGTCAATGGTCCTCCTGCAGACTCAAAAATTCCTTCTTTCAATATTAAAAGTTGAATATTGATCCCCTGTAACTCCCACATGCTTGCTTTTGACTCTGGACTAAGGAAGTCTCAGTTTGCTCATCTGTAAAATGGAGAGCTAACAGAAGCCACTTCATAGGCTGCTGAGAGGGCTGAATGGCGCGAGGTGGATCCAATGCTTGGCCCAGGGTAAGTGCTGGGTAAATGTGAGCCGCTGTCACACTCCCCGTCCTGGAGTAAATGTGCATGAGAGGACAGTTCAGATTATTGTTTCCAAAAATATGATCCTGATTTTAGCCGTTAACATGTACCAAGCATTTACCATGATTGAGCACCTATTGTGTGCTTAACAGACAAAAACTAGTCTGGACAGAGGGCGGGTGGAGGATAGGAAAGAGACGATAGGAGCTTTGGGCAACCTGGCAGGTCCAGGCTGCTTCTGGCTGACTTACCTGGTTGCTGTGATCAATCGTCTCCTTCAGGCATGAGCCTAGCAGGAGACACCCTGGGCACCAGAGTCCCCAGTGTAGGTCCCAGGACTTGGCATGAAAGCCAGGACTGAAAGGTCTTCTGCCCCTGGTCCAGGTAGGCGGTCTCTGGAAGAAGTGGCCATCACGGCCAGGTGCGGAAGGTTCCGTGTCACTAGGTCACCGAACACACCTACCTCTTACATTCTGTGGGCCAGAGACCCCGGGGTGGGAAAGGAACGGAGGGAAAAGGAAGCCTTTGTTGAGCAAGCTTTCTAACCTCAGGAACCCATGAGCCCAGATTCTACTCCCAGATTTCAAAATCGAGGCTCTGAAATGTTGAGCTGTTTTCTCAGTGTCACAGTTAGTAAGTAGCAGAGTCAGAACGTGCATCCCCTCATCCCCTCAACACATTGTCTTCTCCAAAGCACGTCCCCCGCCTGACCTCTGGCCTCTCAGCTCCCATGTGTCCTGGTGTCTCCGGATGGGAAGCTGCCACGTGTGAGCAAACGGATGGTCTCCTATTGGAAGCTCCTGTAGAGATGCAGGACCAGCTGTTCCCTGCAGAGCCCCTGCCGGCCACACCAGCTCTGGATTTGATTGGATAGAGGGTCACATGTTTTTTTTCTTAACTTGTTCTCTTACCTTCCTTTTCCTATTGATTTTAGAGAGAGGAAGGGAGAGCGAGTTGGAAATACAGAGGAGAGAGAGAGAAAAAAACAGTGATATAAGAGAGAAACATTGATCAGTTGCCTCCTATACACGCCCCGACCAGGGATCAAACCCGCAACCTGGTAAACCCACAACCTGGGTATGTGCCCTGACCCGGAATCAAACCTGCACCTTCTGGTGGACAGAATGACACTCCGACCAGCTGAGCCAGGCGTTACCTTTTATTTATTTATTTTTTTAATAAAAAGGAGGAGGGGGTGTATCCGGCTGGGAAAACGCAGCGGTGGAGGCAACTTGATAACCGATGGTTTTCTGAGTGCTTCCGCCTGAAGGAAGCCAGCAGCTGCGGCATATTGGTTACATGGAAATCATTAAGTCATTCTGGGAAGGAATGACAAATGTGTGTGCCTGTGTATATACGGCAGACATGTGTTTACTACAGAGCGAGGCACCCACAGAGGGAATTGCCTCAATATCGCCTCCAGGCCAAAAGAAGGAAAACGAAACGCAAGTAAAGCTCTATTGCAGGAGACGATTCTGCACATCAGGTTCTCAGTTAGTGGGAACTTAAAACTCAGAGGGAGGGATTGTCTCTTCTTTGACCTCTAACCTGACCAGAGGACTCCCTTTAGCAAAAGCTAGCACCTCAGGGTGGAACCAGCCTGGACAGGGGGTCAGGAGCCCTCGGGTCTGGTTTCGCCTCTGTCGGTAACGAGGGTGTGACCCTGGGGAAGTTTCTCTTCCCTTCTGGGCCTTAGATTCTCAATGGAAAACAAGGGGGTTGACAAGGTGGTCTCTGGCAGCACTTCCTGCTCACGTCCCATCAATGCCTCATAAGATTTTACAGCACAAACTCTGTGAGCTTGAGCTTCCGCTCCTAGAACAGCAAGCACCGCCTGTCCCCCGGCCCCTGGACAAACATTTACAAAGTGTTTCCTTTGGAAAAGCCTGACTTCTCTATAAATCTCCTTTGCCCTGTTGCAGGTGATCATTTGCATCCACAGTTAGGTTTTGCCCCCAAACTAACTCCCCAGGATGTAAGACAAAGCAAAGCAATTCATTGTTTCCCTCAGAGGTGCTCACATCCCAGACTCAGGTACACGGAAGGGCTGAGGCATGTCATGGTTCGCGGGACAAGGCACTGGCGTCCCCAGGTTTGGCCTCTGAAGGAGCAACATCAGGGACCTAAGACGCCTGAATCCACGGAGGGGTGTGCCTGGGCCACAGGGGAGTCTGGCCGCGTGATCTGTATTGAGTGAGTGTGTTGGCCTGGAGACTGGGGAGGACGGGGCAGGAGCCAGTTGTTGGTCAGACCCAATGTGATCCTCTCGGTGACCCTGACGGTAGAGACAATGTTTGTCTCTGTCTTGAAGTGGCAGAGTCTGGTCTCCAACCAGTTCTCTCACATTGCGGTAAGCATGCTCTTAACCACACACGCTAATGCAGTCTCTCAGCCTCGGCGCTAGCAATAGTTCAGACCAGAGAACTCTTAGCTTTGGGGGTGTTATGGACTGAATGGTGTGTCTCCCCAAAAGCCTTATGTTGAAGGTATAACATGCAACATGATGGTCTTGGGAAATGGGGGCTTTGGGAGGCCATTGGGTTTAGATTAGGATTAGTGGCCTTGTAGGAAGAGAAAGAGAGAGAGGTTTTTCCTCTCTCTCTCCGCACTCACACACCTACGAAGCCACAGGAGCACACAGAGAGAAGGTGTCTACACCGAGGAAGAAGGCCTTCCGGAGAGCCGAATCTGACCGAGTTTTGTTTGGGGGCCTCCCAGACTCCAGAACTGTGGGAAATAGACGTCTGTTGCTTAAGTCACTCAGTCTAGGTGTTTTGTTCTGGCAGCTGACCAAGTCAGGGGAACTGTTCTGTGCATTGTAGGAGGTTTAAAAGCACCCCTGGTCTTAACCCCCTACGTACCAGTAGCAATCTCCCCAGTTGTGACAAACATCTATCTGGACACTGCCAAATGTCCAGCGAAGGGGAAAGTCCTCCCCAGGTAAGGACCGCTGCTCTGATGTCAGCCCAAGGTCGGAGGAGAAGGTGGCACCCAGAGAACACTGTGCTCGGAGTGCAGTGTAAGGAGTGAGGCAGGAGGCGGAAGTAGGTGTGGGTCTGCAGCAGTCAGGGCAGCAGAGAGCAGGAAAGGAACGTGGGGAGAAGGTGCCAAAAAACCGAGATGTCCACAGCACCTTCTTGTGATGAGATATTAAGAATGGCTGAGTTGGCGTACATCTGAGCAGGCACCGGTGATCCGGAGTTCGAAGCCTTTTCATTCATCCACTCAAGGCGCATGTGCCGAAGGCCCACTGAGTGCCAAGCACTGAGCTGGCCCTGGGAGCCAGGATGAATGAGCAGCACCCGCCTTCCTGGAGCGGGTGTTCTAGGGAGAGAGACAGGAACGTTCATGCTATTGGTGATCACAGCCGTACCCAGATGTCAGCTGAAGACTTCCCGAACCCTCAGGATTCAAGGAAAATTCCTTGGCCTTCCTCGGAATTTCTGCTAATCTGTGGTGCACTCATCTTCTCCAGAACCTACAGCCTTTGGGGTACTGGAGTCCGAGTGGCCATTGTCCCCCAACACAGCCACACTAGCATCAAGTTCAGCTGCTTCTTGACTCAAGATAGAACAGCCCGGCCAGTGTGGCTCAGTGGTTGAGCATTGACCTATGAACCAGGAGGTAACAGCACATGCCCGTGTTGCAGACTCAATCCCCCGTCGGGGGCATGCAGGAGGCAGCCGATCAATGATTCTCTCTCCCTCTTCCTTCTTCTCTGAAATCAATTTTTTTAGAAAGCTACAGAGAACAGACTGATGGTTGCCAGAGGAGAGGAGATTGGGGGGGCTGGGTGAAAAAGGTGAAGGGATTGGAAAGTACAAATTGGTAGTTACAGAATAGTCACGGGGATATAAAGTACAGCCTAGGGAATCGAGTCAATAATATTGTAATAACCACGTACCGTGCCAGCTGGGCACTGGAAATAGCAGGGGAAACGCTTTGTAAAGTATATGATTATCGAACCACTACACTGTGCGCCTGAAACTAATACAAAATAATATGGAATGTCAACTGTAATTGAAAAAAATAAAAATAAATGTTTTAAAGAATATTACCGTTCCCTGAAGCCCAAATGCACAATTGCTACAAATTTAATAAATATTTTGAGATTGGACATAAATTCAAAGAAAATAAAAAAGCTCAGCTGCTTCTCCTGCTCCCACCACAGACAACGGTCTCCCCCTCCCCGGGCGGTGTGGTCAGCGGACTTGCCCACCTCCTCAGTCACCTCCCGCCTCCACTCCTCCACCCCCTTCCCTGTTCTCCAATCTGATCTCATCTTCCCACGCAGGGCAGTGCCTGCCCCCAGGAGGCCTAGGCCCCAGCCGACCCAGGCGCTGAGGAGGCTCACCTTCTATCCCAACCACTTCCCAAAGTATTTTCCCCACAAAAACCTCCCTCCCTAAGGAGCACTCTGGAAGCAGTTGTTATAATGAACTAAAATCCGTATCCGTGTAGCAATGTGTGGTAATAAACACACGGCACAGTGTTTCAGACCAGGTTCTCCGGGGTTTGAATCCCAGCTCTGCCTCGTAACAGCTGTGTGGGCTTGGGCCTTGCCCTTCCCTGCTCTGTGTCCTTCATTTCCTCCTTCATTTGTGAGATGGGGACAATAGGGACATCGTCCACACGGGGTTGTGAGGAATGAGAGGGTAACTCAAGGTGGAAAGTGCTTAGAACAGTGTCTGGCCCGTAGTAGGTGCTCAATACTAGTAAGTGTTGGCTGCTGTGATCCCTGAAGGATGGAGGGCTTTGGGACGGAGTCTGGGACAGTCACAGGGCAGGGGAATTGGGAGAGTTCCAAAGGATGAGGAAGAGTTTGCCCCCAGGAACATCTGATGCCCTGAATTTTATGAAATCAGGCCCTGCTAAGTCGTGAGTCCCTTCTCCGCCTCGTTAACTTCCCTCTTGGCTTTCCCATCCATGTCCCATTCCCACGGGGCTCAGTGAGACACTTGGGAAAATATTTTCCAAAATAAATTTCAAGTCATTATCTGACCCAAACCACCCGGTTCTGCAGCCCAGCCCTGTCTACTAATGTTACCGCCCTGTCCCTATTTAGACTGAGGTTTTAGCACTGACCGGCCCTTCACCAGGGCTTCCCTGTCCTGCCACCTCCTGCCTGAGTCATCCCGTGATGTCACAAGCCTAGATTTATGGTGTTGGCCAGAGCAGTCTCGGGAATGACTATAGACGGGACCAGCCTCGAGTCCAGCTGTGAAACCAGGCACACCGTGTTCCACCTCCCACCACCCCGTTCTTCCATGATGTCATGGGAATCAGAACAGCATCGCCTCCACGCTCTGCTCATTCTTTCTGTTTGACTGGGGACCAAGGGCTTTCTTGAAGTCTCAGTTTCCTCATTAGTAAAAGGGGGTATTTGGCAATCCAAGTAAACAGCCTAAATGAGAACGCCTATGTCGAATGCAGTAGGGTCATCAACATTTATTGCCACAATTATGGTGCGTAACAAATCACCCCAAAACTCAGTGGCTTAAAATAACCATTAGCCCAACCAGGGTGGCTCACTGGTTAAGCAGGATCTATGAACCAGGAGGCCATGGTTCAATTCCCAGCCAGGGCATAAGCCCGAGTTGCGGGCTCGATCCCCACTGTGGGTAGGAGGCAGCCAATCAGTGATTCTCTCTCATCATTGATGTTTCTGTCGCTCTCTCCTTCTCCCTTCTTCTCTGAAATCAATAAAAAATATATTTTTTAAAAAATAACCATTAATCTCCTGGGAATTGGCTGGGCCTACCTGGGCGTGGCTCCACATAGACAGACCAGCAAGCCCTCGGGGTATGTCCTCAGCATGGCAAGTACAGAAGGACAAGAGAGGCACATCCAAGCGCACGAACACATTTTAAGCCACTGTCTGTGCCATGTCGGCTAGCATCTTGCTGGCCCAAGCAAGTCACATGATCTAAGTCCAAAATTCAGGACAGGAGAAGTATGCTTATCCTCTCATGAAAATAAAAACTAGGAAGTCACCTGGCATAAGATCCTGATACAGAGAGGGGTGAAGAATTGGGAATAATGCCATCGGCTACAATAAGTGGTCCCACAGTATGTCCCCTGATTTCCAGCTCTCTCCGTACCCAGGATCCTCTTGGCTTCACAGCCTACTCATTGAAACTCCCTGTCAGGAAAGAATGGAACACTCATGCTCGTGTATAAACGGCCCGTAACTGCTGGATAGCACCTCGGCATTTGATCCAGATGTTGGGATGTGTTGACGCGCCCCCAGCTCAGACTCTCCTTGATGGGATCTGGAGGCTCGGAAATTACTTGAAAATGGAATAACCCTCTCACCATGTGCTCCAGTGGACTTGATGCCATATGCAAGCACCCCCCAGAATCAGAGCAGGGGCCACCAGGAACTCCAGCCCAGCCTCGTATGCCTGCAGCCTTCGAGGAAGAGCCCTCGGGAGGTTCCGAGAAGGGACCACCAACCGACCTTCTTGGAGGTCCTTCCGTCCCTCCCCTGCGGACCCCCTTGGATTTAGTCTTTGACTTGAGGAGGGGCGTTTTTGACGGCGTCTTCCAAGGGCAAAGGCTAGTTTTCTCGTGACGTAGAGCATAAGTGCGAGAGAGAAAACCCAAACAGGCAAAACAAGTGGCCAGCCCAGCCCAAGCCTATGACAGTTGTAGGGATATGCAGACCGCGTCTGATTCCAGGCCAAGGTTCACTTGACTCCCCAGCCATGCCAGGTGGGGGCTTCGGGGGAGTCGGCCCTTGTCTTTCATTGATGACGTCTTACTGTCTGACACCAACTGCTCTGCCTGCAATGTCCACCATTAGCACGCCTCCTCAGGAGCCACCAAGAGAGAGGCTGCCATTCTTCACACCATTTCTTTGTTTCTCAGACTCTGCTCACAAAGGCAGTCCCATCACTCGAAGGCAGCCCTGCGCTCAGACCCGAGCAAGCCTCACGCAGAGTTTCAGGGGCGCAGAGAGACCTTCTCAAGGTCTTTCTGCTTCTGTGACGCTGCATTTGCCACCCTCCTGGAGCACCTCTTAAAAGACATTCTGCTCTGTCTTTATTCTTCTACTTCCCCAAAAAGATCTAGTGCAGAGAAGTGCTCAAGACATGTTTAAAACTCAGACGTCAATCTTTATTGAAACTGCCAACACCAAGCAAGCATGTGAGTAGGAGTCTCAGTCCACCACCGTCCCAGGAGGACTCAGATACAAGAAACAGAACTGGATTTTTGGTAGGGTTCGACTTCTTTTCTATTTCAAGCACCAGTGTGGGCAAAGCCCAGCCAAGTTAGGGTTCCCTCCCCTTCTTCTAAGGCTGCGCCAATGTTTGGGGGCTTCCGTTAGTCCCGGGGTCTTGGAAGGGGACAGTCACTGTCAATGCCAGCATCCATCTGGCATCCACTGAGATGCCCATTGACCTGTGGTCCCCAGTTAACAGTCCACACGGGTTGATTTCAATTAATTCCATCCCCGTGGTCCCTTTCGGGTCACCCGCTGTGTCTGTGTCCCTCCTGGTTGCCCAGGAATCTCTGCTGTTCTCAGACCTCATTAGGGCAGAAAGCCCGTTGGCGGCTCCATCTACCCAGACGGTTCATCAGCCATTTCCTCCCTGGATCCTGGCTGCCTCCCCAGTGATAGAGTTCTGCCAGGAAACAGTGCACCGGTCCGCTCTGCACCTCAGTGTCCCACACCTCCTTGGGGTTTGCCACCCAGCCCTGGCCTCATGATCCAGAGTCAGGGTTCAGTTCCCTATCTCCCTTCCCCCAAAAAACATCCACTGCTAAGGTTTTACCTCCTCACTCCCCTCTCCCCCAGCAGGGGAAGTCCTCTCCTCATCTCAGAGGTGAGCCCTTGCTCTCACTCACCCTACTTCTGCCAGACCTATGGCCTGCCAGGCCCAGAGTCCTTGGTTTTCTTAAGGACTCCGGCTTTTAAAGCTCAAAAGCCAGGAGGTGTTTCCTCTTCTCTTCTCTTTGCTCTCTCCTGTCACCTCCCTGTCCTGAGGCAGCCACCCCGGAACAGCCCAGGGGCCCCCGTGGGGGAGAGTCTCAAGAGAGAGAGGACAAACCAGGTTGAAAAAATGACCAGTTTAAATTGTCAGCAACCTCACCCAGCCTCACAAATATGAAAGCCCTTGTTAGTTTTAGGGCAAACAGAGCAGCCAAGTTCAAGGTATAAGGAGGTACTTCCCTGCCTCTCCTGGCCCTTAGCATTCCCTTCACTGTTCTTCGGTTTTAAAAAGGATGCTGGGCCAAAACCGGTTTGGCTCAGTGGATAGAGCATTGGCCTGCGGACTGAAAGGTCCCAGGTTTGATTCCGGTCAAGGGCATGTACCTTGGTTGCGGGCACATCCCCAGTAGGGGGTGTGCAGGAGGCAGCTGATCGATGTTTCTCTCTCATTGATGTTTCTGGCTCTCTGTCCCTCTCCCTTCCTCTCTGTAAAAAATCAATAAAATATATTTTTAAAAATAATAATAATAAATAAATAAAAATAAAAAGGATGCTGGGCCCCTGGGACTTGCTTCGTAATCTTGTAAGAAAATTATCTGAAGGAAAGAATGTCACTGTCAAAACACCTGCCTCCTCGCCCCCATCATCCTCCCACCCTCACCCCTCAGAGACCTGCCCCAAGCTGCTCTGTTTTTTCTCAGAACCGGAAACCCTTTCTTCCTCCCCCCCCCGTGCCCCCCCCCCCTCCCCAGCAAGGCGACCTCTCACCATCTCAGCCACCTGGCCACCTCCCTCCAGGACACCTGAAATTACTCTCAGGAATGGAGCTGGGGTTGGGGGTGATGGAGACTCGAGGTACAGAGGCTCAGTAGCTGCAGACACCAGACCCAGCTTCTCCCCTACTTTCTGGGAACAGCCAGAAAAAGAGGAGAAAGTCCTCAAGGCTTCGACATTGGGAGGCTCAGGAGGCCTCCCCAGGCCTGGAGGGAGGGAGGGGCCAGAGGTGGGAGAGGCCGCTGAGCTATTCCAAAGCCATTTCTTTACTTCCTGGCAGCTCCAGGCCCAGCATGTTTGTTTAGGAGGGAGAGGAATGTCACTGATTGCCCAGGCGGTGGCGGTGAGGGGAAAACAAAAATAATCTGCCCAGCGGTTCCTGCTTCCTGTGCATGTGCCCGTGAGCGTGAGGTGCCTCTGCAGGCCTGGCAGCCCCCTGCTAGTTTGGACTGGAAAGGACTCATGTGGGAGCCATTGAAGGAGCCAGAGCCTGCTGAGAAGGCATCCCAGGCCCGACACTTGCCTGACAGGACAGCTGCCTCCTGGCCTCAGGAGGAGACCTTTATTCTCTTCCTGCTCCTCCCTCTCTTCTCCTCCTCTCCCTCCTCTTCCTCCTCTTCTCCTCTTCTTCCTCCTCCCTCTCTTCCTGCTCCTTCCTCTCTTCCTGCTCCTCCCTCTCTTTCTCCTCCTCTTCCTCCTCTTCCCCTCTTCTTCCTCCTCCCTCTCTTCCTGCTCCTCCCTCTCTCCCTCTTCCTCTTCCTCTTCTTTCCCTTCCTCCTCTCTTCCGCCTCCTCCTTTTTAGGGTTGAATAATATTCCTTTGTGTGAATATGCCACATTTTGTTTATGCGTGCGTCAGTTCACGGACATTTAGGCTATGTGCACCTTTTGGCTAATATGAATAATGCTGCCATAAATACTCAAGTACAGCTTTTGGTGTGGACATAGGTTTTCATTTCTTTGGGGCAGATAACAAGGGGTGGAGTGGCTGGGTTCAGGGCAGCTGTGTAATATGCCAACTCCTGGGCCTGCAGACCCTCTAAACCAGACTCTCTAGGAGGGGGTCCAGAATACACACCCCTTAGCCTGCTCCCAGGAACCCGGAACCGCACCAGTGTCAGAACCTCTGGACTGGGCGAGCCCCTCTCCTGAGACAGAGAGCCAGGAGGAGTCCGGCCCTGCCTGACTGTAATTTAATTGCCACTTGTTGACATTTGGGCAGAACTTATTTAGGCTGCTCTCATATCGGGTGGTGCCACATCTTCTGACTCCGTTTTCTAAATCAAAGCAGAACCCATGGGCTCGGACAAGTAGAAGTGTATTTGTGGAGCCTGTGAGGGCCTGGGGGGTGGAGCTCTCCCCCACCCCAACACTGGCCCCTGAGGCCCCCTAGTGGAACCCCTAGTGCTTTACATGATGTCCAATCAATTCATCCTGGCCAACAGCCCTACGGGGCAAAGTACTATTATTTCTTCCGTTTGACAGATGAGGAAACTGAGGTACAAAGTGGCAGTAATTTGCCTAAAATCTTGCACCTCGATGGGAATGAGCTAGGATAGAACTTCAGGGTTTCACAGCCAACACCCTTGACCACTGTATACCAACTGTCAAGTGCTGGCCACATGACAGGCTTTGTGTGATTATCCATGAACGAATGGGAGTGACGAAGACATCATGGCAGTCCCTGGGCCTTGCAAACCCTGTGTGCATTACCTAAACGGAAATGAGGTTAGGAAAACACCATGAAGCAGGGATTGCCCAGGCTCTGTGGTTCATAGAATCAACCCTGAGCCAAGCTGAGACATCAGTAGGAAGGAGAAGGTCCAGGAGGGTGTTTGCCCTCTAGCTATTGAATGCCTAGGGGGCTTCTGC
Organism: Cnephaeus nilssonii; assembly: GCF_951640355.1. Taxonomy (NCBI): domain Eukaryota; kingdom Metazoa; phylum Chordata; class Mammalia; order Chiroptera; family Vespertilionidae; genus Cnephaeus; species Cnephaeus nilssonii. Next base: position 10,097,504 of record NC_137077.1, read on the forward strand.
CCCAGCTGGGAGCTTCCTGCCCACACCCTGCGCACAGAGCTACGGATTCACAGCCATGAGCTCTCGGAGCCGGAAGGAACTTCAGAGATCATCTGGCCATCCCAACAGTTCCCAGATTTCAAAGACAAGAACCCAGGGCCCCAAAGGGGAGGTGTCCTGCCCAAGGTCACACTGCTAATTCCAGTTCCCACGAATTTAGAACTTACCAAAACTGCACACTCACCAACACAGCCTCGTTTATGGAAGAGACCCAGAGGCCCTGAAAGAGGGCGTCACTTGCCCAAGGTCACACAGTTACAAAATGTCAGAGCTGGGGTTCCAAATGCCAGGCCAGGGCCCCCACTCCAGGCCAGTGCCCCCACCACCGGGCACACGGACCAGCGGGAGCAGAGCCCCCTACTCAAGCTGCCAGTTGCCGTCTCCACTATCGGGGAGATAAACCACCCTCTCAGCATCAGCGCTGGAGCAGCCAGGGCGCCGCCGTGCGCCTGGCGATATGGGAGCAGCACGCTCACCCACATATGCCAACACCCCTGCGTTATGCAACAAAGCCGCTGGTCCAAGAGTTGCTGTAACACCTTTATCTGCCCCGGGCAGACCCCATCTGCCAATACGCAGCGTCTCTCTGGCGCCGGGTGAACCAACAGGAGCGGTCACCGAGCTCCTGGCCCTTTGCTATCTGACTTGTTTTTGTAGGAAGTCAAAATAAGAGCCAAAAGCAAATTCCTCACCCCATAGACGATTCATTTCCTGCCTTTGGTGACATTAAAAGGGCTCTGGCTTGGGCAAAACAGGCTTTGGAGTGGAGGTGCTGGAGTCCGACTCCCCCTGGTTCACATCCTCCGTCACCGCTGCTGCTGGAGGGCCTTGGGCAAGTCGGTTATTCCTTCTGGGCCTCCGTGTCTTCATCTGTAAAATGGGAATCTTCACAGTGCCCACCTCCTCGCTAGGTGGGAAGATCAAATGAGATCATGACTACAAAGCCCTTGAATGCCTGGCACATAGGAATTGTTTCATAAGAAGTATAATTGCCTGGCCAGTGTGGCTCAGTGGTTGAGTGACAACCCACAAATCAGGAGGTCACAGTTCAATTCCCTGTCAGGGCACATGCCTGGGCTGAGGCTCGATCCCCAGTGTGGGGCATGCAAGAGGCAGCCGATCGATGATTCTCTCTCATCACTGATGTTTCTATCTCTCGTTCCCTCTCCCTGGAAGACATAAACACATATTTTTTTTTTAAAGAAGCGTAATGACTACTGAGCTCCCAGGAAAGATGCAGCACCCCTAAGACTGCCCGTCCCTGGAAGCCAGGGCTGTATTGGGTGCTTTCTCAATGACCCCCGACTCTCAGAATCTGTGAGTTATTTGACTTCGGGTGGATGTTGATTCTCTTCTCCTTGCCCCTGAAGGAACTTCAGGATCCATCCGTAAGCCGTAGGCAGAGCTGTGTAGAACATGTGCTCAGCTGGCCTGAGGGCCAAGGGCTGAGGATTTCAAAAGAAGTGCAAAAAAGTGACGTGTCAAACAGCATCTGCTCTTTGAAGGCATCTTAAAATGTCCCTCCAGCTCGGGTTAGCGTTAGAATGGCATCAGGATTGCTGTTGAATTCAGGGTCAAGTTTGGCATTTCAAGGCTCAACAGTGGGTGTGTTAGACAGACTGGAGTTTTGGGGTGAAACACACCTGTGTCTGACTTCCCATGGAGAGGTAGGGGACACGCCTGCAGCCCCAGCAGGAGCTGGGATAAAGGGGTCTGACCTACATCCCAGCAGTAAATTTCCAGTGATGGGTTTTAAGCAAGAAAGGGTGTCCTGAGAGGGAACTTCCTGTTGGAAATGCCCTGCGTCTTGATGCAGAGGTGGTCATGCAGCTGTATGCTTATGTAAATGGTATGTCGCTGTACTCTTTGGACATATATCCTTTACTGTATGTAAACTATACATCCACTTTTTAAAAAAGATAAGCATGCCAAGCTCACAAGAGGCAAAGCCAAGACTCAAATCCACAAAGGGCCAGGATTTGGGTGGGGTTAGGATTCGGTTAGGATTGGGTTAGGGTTAGGGTTAGAGTTAGAGTTAGAGTTAGAGTTAGAGTTAGAGTTAGAGTTAGAGTTAGAGTTAGAGTTAGAGTTAGAGTTAAGAGTTAGAGTTAGAGTTAGGGTTAGGGTCAGGGTCAGGGTCAGGGTCAGGGTTAGGGTTAGGGTTAGGGTTACAGTGGGACAAGTGAGGCAGGCTCATGCAAGTGTAGCATCAAATCCTGCCTTTATGTAAAATGTCAGTATTTTGTTCATCATGGATTTATGTACATGCATGTGAATTTTTTGTTTAAAAATATTGCACTGCCATATTTATTTGGAATACTTGAGTTTGAGGCATCCCCTTAATGTTTGTGACTGAGGCAAGGGCCTCACTCTCCTTGCCCTCGTCCCAGCCCCAGTGACCCAGGCTTGGCCCTCTGCAGGGCACGTGCCCTTAGCCACCCCAGGTGGGGCCTCCCCACCCTGGTCAGGGCACCATCGAGATTCGGTTGGAGGAGCTCTGAAGGAGAACACGCAAAGAGATACTTACACTCGGGCCCTGGACAAGGATGATTGCAACAGACTCCCAGGGTGGGGCTCTGGCAAAAGAGAAAGAAAAACATTTAGAAAGTGTTCGAATAAGCCTGCGGATGACAGGAGAGATAGTGAGAGAAGGGGGAGCTGTTTGGGGCCTGGTCATCAGGGGGAGGTCAGCTTCCCACAGAAGAAATGAGCCAACTCCCTCCGGCCACATGCCCGGCCTGTGCTGCTGCCTGAGCCGGCCGTCCCCAGGCCTCAGCCCAGGAAGCCCGCCCTTCCCAGCCTCTTCCATCAACCGCTCCACACAAACATTTTCACGACGGTGTTTGTATGTATCGTAACGGGGGTGGCAAAGGGTTCTTCGCCTTGCGTAGAGCTTTGGGGTTTGCAAAGGCCTGTACAGATGTCGCCCAGATGTCAGCTGGGCTCTCTCGTCGCCTCTCTGAGACCTAAAGGTCGTATTCCTGGACCTCCGTCTGTTCCCAGCTCACCTGGGCCTCTCCTCGGGGGGAGAAGAGCCTCTTCCTCCAGGAAAAGCCCCCCCTTTTCCGTTTCCATCAGGAAAGTTGGACACACCCCAAAGGAAGCACTCCCAGTAACAGCACCGGTTCCAGGAGAGAGATGGGCCCCTCCCAGCCGGGAGCTGAGATTCAGGCGGCTTTTCGTCTTCCTTCCTCGCTCTGTGGCTGGAGGAATTGTGCAGACCCCACCGCACCCCACGTCTTCTCTGCCAGCCTCTCAATCCAGCCCCTTGTGGGCTGCACTTTTTCAGCCCAACTTGGAAACGTACAGAACTCCGGGGGTGGGGGGTGGGGGGCGGGGGGACACGGCTGTTTCCCCCAGCCCCGCAGGCCTCCTCGGCCACTCCTTGCCTCTCTCCCCTCATCGCTCCTTAATTGTAAAGAGTTTATTTTGTGAGAGAAAAATTCAAACGTGTCCATTAAACGAGGGCACTCCGTGGGACATGCCAGAAGCACAAACGCCAAAAGGGAAAAGGCAAAGGGACTTGTTGCCCGCGGCATCGCGGAGCATTTGAGACGTCGTCTTGCCGGCTCTCTGGCTCCAGGGGGCTGAGGGCCAAGCAAGTGGGCCGCAGCTGAGGGGTGCGCAGTGTGAGAGCTGTGGGTCCCCCTGAAAGTCCACAGGCTCCCGGGGCCAGCTGGCTCCCTGGTGCCTTGTAAAAATACTCTGTGTTTGTGCAGGTGGAGCCGAGGGTGAGGAGCAGCGATGAGAGCATGAGTGTGTGCGTGTGTGTGTGTGTGTGTGTGTGTGTGTGTGTTCAGTCTGTGAGTCTTTCTATGAGGATGCCTGTCCCAGAGTTCCCTAGCGTGTCTGTGTGTGTCCATGAATCTGGATATCTGGTGTGTGTCTCTGTACTCAGGAATCTCCCTGTTTCTAACGTGTGTGTTTCGTGTGCCGTCTGCATGTGTGGATGTCCCACTGTTCGGTGGGGTGGTGTCTATGTGGACATAATCTCAGCTTCTGGGTGTGTCTATGCCTCTGTGTGCCTGAGAAAGGTACAAGTACAGGGTGTGAGTGTATGTGGATGTGTGGGTGTGCATGTGTAGGTGTGCACATGTGCATGTGTGGGTGTACACATGTGGATGTATGGGTGTGCACATGTGGGTGTGTGCATGTGCACATGTGAATGTATGGGTGTGGATGCGTGGGTGTGCACGTGTGGGTGTGCGGGTGTGCATGTGTGTGGATGTGTGGATGTACACGTGTGGGCAGGGACAGGGGTGCATTAGACCTTCCAGAAGCCGCAGCCAGTGCACACACTGTCTTTGCAAAGCAAGTCATCTGTTTTCCTGGTTTTGTTTTTCTCCTCCCCGTGGGCTCCGGACCCTCCTTGAAAACAAAGGGAGCTTAAAAACGCAGCCCTTCCTGTGTTCCCAACGCTCAGAGCGCTGCGGTGAGCGGGAACGTGCCAGCTCGGATGCCCAGCCCTGCCGCAGCCGCAGGAAGCCACCAGCCGCGGTTACCACCGCCCATGCCCCTAGCACGCCTGGGCGGAGGGCGGAGGGCGGGCAAGAAGGGGGAGCCGCGCAGCTCACTGCACCCCAACTCCTGAGCCAGCATCGCCCCTACCTTGGAACTGAGAGCCCGGCTGGGACATAAGTGCATCATTTTAGGGCTCCCTTCAAAGCGCAGGGCCCCGGCAGTGATAGGAGGGAGAGATGACGCCTCCCGCTGGAATGTATTCCAGCCAAGCAGGTGTGCGGGGCCTTGCCTGCCCTCTCACCAAGTTTACCAAGTCAGTTCTAGGAGGGACCAGCGTTGTCATCGCTTCGGCACACCTTTCCTGGACACCTGGCATGTGTCAGACACCGAGGAAGATCCAAGGGCTCAGCTCGGCCCCCGGGATTCATGTCCCCCGGCGGCTGCCCAGGCCCCAGCGTCCTGCGGGGAAGCAGAGGGTTTGGGCTGGATACCTGCAACGCCTCTTCCAGATGGGAACCCCGACTTCTCAGACAGCTGCTGCTTACTCCATGTTCTCTACTTCCCCCTCATCCCATGATGGGAGCGTGCCCAGTGTCCCCTCCCCGCCTACCTCTGACACAGGCCCTCCCTGAAAACCTGCTGTTACTGATGCTCCTCACCCTTGTCTGCACTTTGATGAGGTTCTCAGCCTTCATCTACTCCCAGCCCCACCCCGGCAATCACAGCCCCCCTCCCAGGCATGGGTCCGCCATCTTTCCCACCTTAGCTCCCACATCACCCCACCACCCCCCCCCCGCCCATCCCGCCTCTGCGTGCCGGCCACACTCAGCTGCATATGCAACCTCTGCACACTCCCTCCACCCTGCCCAGCTTCTGCATCCGCCGTTCCCTCCGTCTGCCTGGCACCCTCTTTGCTCTCTTCACCCCCGCCCCCCCAATTCCCAGCCCTGAGATCCTGAGCATCTTTTCAGGCCCATCTCAAGCACTTCCTCCTTCACCCTCCTTTCCTGATCCTCCACCCCTTCCCAGCACACGGGAGCTGTCTTTTGAAACCTTTCATACGAGGCAGCACATCTGGCCTTTACAGTGCCATCGGTGTCTTTGTCTGTTCCCCACCACATGACTAAGATCCTTCTAACTGAAAGTCAGGAAGTATGTCTTCCCGGTGCTGGACCCCCGTGCTGTGTCAGTCACAGGGGGTCAGCAATGTCTGCACAGGCAGTGGTCTGCAGCACGCAGGGGTGGGATGTCAGGAGCTGGGGGGCCTGGCCCTGCTGGGGAAGGAGGCGGGCAGGGGAAGGAAGGAACCTCAGAAATCGCAACCAGATGGCCAACCACAACCGTCCCTGACCGTGGGGACAGAGATCATGGATGCTGGAGGGGTCTGTTGATTCAACCCAGAGCACAGCTTTCCCAGGAAACCAAAAGCAAGGCAATGCCATGGAGCAAGACTCTAAGCACGGAGGGCCAATCCAGCAAATGACCAGAGCCAGCGGGGGAGATGGGGTGGGTGGTGGCCAATAGGAATCCATGCCCCATCTGAAAGGAGCTGGCCCACCCGACCAGAGGCTCAGGGCTCAGCTGGTCGGAGCATCATTCTATGCACCAAAAACTTGTGGGTCCAGGTCAGGGCACATACCTAGGTTGCAGGTTCAGTCCCTGGCTGGGGCACATATAGAAGGCAACCAATCAGTGTTTCTCTCTATCCATCTCTCTATCTATCTATCTATCTATCTATCTATCTATCTCTCCCCCTTCCTCTCTCTCTGAAATCAATGAACATATTGAAAATAATAATAATAAAAGGAGCCAGCTCTGCTTGCAGAAACACACAGGTAGCCAGAGCCCCAATAATTGCTCAAGAAAAGCCCAGTATCCGAGTGTTTATATAAAATCTCCCACTTCATTATTGTTGGCAACTTATTCAATTTTTTAAAAAGTCACAGACCCTGAGCAGACCAATGACATAGAACTGCAGGCCACATCGGCCCACACGCTGCCGAGTGGAAACCTCCGAGTAGGTCCACGCCAGGTTCCTCCGTCACGCGATGCGGCCGACGCCCTGCTGGGGCTGAAGCGGAAGTCCATTCCCACCAGAGAACAGGGTGGGTGTTCCGCTAAACTGGCCATGGGTGCAAAGGGAGCCCGTGGAGAATGTCCAGAATGTCTTCCTGGTCTTTGGCGCCAGGACCTTAGCTCGCCTTGGGTATCGTGGCGGCGATACCACCTCCTCCCCCCTGGCATCCGTCAGGCACTGGCCCCTCGAGCGTTCAGGTTGGCCGCCCTGGCCCAGACCTCTCACTGCGTGGCACTGGCTTGCTTTTCGTTCTTGGGAAAGCTGTGCTCTAGCTGGAAGAAAGAGATCACGTCCGCATCGTGACCTTTCACCCCAAAGGCAGGCCCCTGTGGGGACGGGAGAGATCTCCTTGAGGATCATGGCCTAAAGGCAGTCAGAGGGCTCGATGGCCACTCGCTGGCTGGGACCAATGACTTCCCCTTTGTGAGCTGCCCGGTCTCCTCGGTACATAGAGTGGCCGGAGTGGAACCCCCCGAGGTGCCTTCCCGCCTGCTGCAGAGGAGATGCTAACCCTGGTCCTGCAGGTACGGGCCCCACAGCGTTCCTCTTGGCAGGGCCCAGGCCCAGGAGCCTAAGAGGCGGGCCTGGCCCTCACTCACCTGGCAGTGCCTTCCTGCGGGTGCCACGCCACACAGAGACAAGCCAAAGCTTTCCCATCCCTTTGTGAGGAGGAGTGGCCACACTTTCTCTGCGGTGTCACACAGGCGCTGACCATCGGAGGACTGCCTGCCGGACACTCCCCAGAGGGGCTGGAGGGCAGGAATTGTGGGCCCAGGGGAGATGGCAGGGCAGGTGGGGTGGTAGGAAGGTACCCCAGCAAATGGTATCCAATGGGAAGGAAAGCATGTCAATATTTTAACAACTGGCCTGGTTGGTGTGGCTCAGTGGTTGAGCATCAACCCATGAACCAAGAGGTCGCTGGTTCAATTCCTGGTCAGGGCACATGCCCAGATTGCAGGCTTGATCCCCAGTAGGGTGTATGCAGGAGGCAGCCGATCAATGATGTTTCTCTCTCATCAATGTTTCTATCCCTCTATCCTTCTCCCTTCCTCTTTCTCTAAAGAAAATAGAAAAAAAAACATATTTTTTTAAAAAATATTTTAACAACTGGCCTGGCCACACAGGTGCGTAGTTACTGAATATCAACTCAGCCCGCATCGAATGCTGCCTCCATGTGTGCAGCAGGGCAGACCCAGATGCTGGCGACAGATTGGAAAGTGACCCCCACCCCCAGCCTCTGGAGACCCCCCCCCCTCCCTCACAAGCTTGCTTCATTCCAGGCCCCCACCCCGGACCTCCCTGGGCATTGGCAAAGAGCAGGCACGGTGCCAAACCCTGACTTCATGCTGACCATCAGCTCCCCAAGCCAGGGAAGGAGCGATGATGTCATTGCCCCTGTGTTTCAGAAAAGCAATCATCAGACTCGGAAAAGATCAACTTTCAAGGCAGAAGGCCAAACACTTTGTCTTGGCAAAGGCCTCGGAGGATTGCCTCATGGAAGGAAGGGCCGCATGCTCACGAGCATCATTTGTTAGGAGCCGGGACTCCGCAGTGTCCTTGGGTTGGGAAAACCTCAGGGCCCTGTGAGATGGAGGGTGTCGTATCTGGCACCAATGAGCGTTACTGTCATCTCTTCCCATCTGAACCCTCTCTTGGGGAAGGAGGGGGTACCACAAAGCTCAACGGGGAGACTTTTACCAACAGAGTGCTGCCACCCCACCCTGGACCCGCTTTTACTCTTTTTTTTTTTTTTTTTTTTTTCAGAGAGGAAAGAAGAAAGAGAGATAGAAACATCAATGATGAGAGAGAACCATGGATCGGCTGCCTCCTGCATGCCCCCCACTGGGGATCTAGCCCACAACCCAGGCATGTGCCCTTGACTGGAATCGAACCTGGGACCCTTCAGTCCACAGGCAGATGCTCTATCCACCAAGCCAAACTGGCTAGGGCATGTTGCCTCTTATTATTATAAAGATGTCCCCAGTTTTCTCAGTTTGAATAAGTTCCATAAAGGCAGAACCTTGTTCATTGCTGTACCCTGGCCTCTGGGATAGAGCTGAGAACTCGATAAATATGGGCTGAATGAGTGGCAAGGAAGAAAAAGCAATGAACTGGGATGTAGCACTCCTGGATTCCAGGGGTCCAGGGGCACATCCAGGTATGCCAGCTGGGCCTAGGTGGGCAAGTTGGGGGCTGCCATTGGTTGGTGCAGATCTGCGCTATATAACCCAAAGGATCTACCCTTTGGCAGGTCCCTGGAGGTGCTGGAGGGCAGGAATTGTGGGGAGTGGACCCAGAGAAGATGTCAGGGCAGGTGGGATGGCAAGAAGGCACCCGGCAAATGGTTATCAACCTTTGACTACCTACCTTCTCCATGGCTCACAATCTTGCCTTCACACTTCTGCTAGCGCCTCTAATCTTTCTCAGGACAGCTATCTGGTCAACCTTTTGTGGTTAAGCCCTGTTGAAAAGGCCTCAATTTGGGGAAATATGTTTAGGAAGAGCGAGTTCCCCCCCGACCCTATCTACCCCCACCCCCACCCCTCCACACACACACACACACACACACACACACACACACACACACATACTCCTAAACTATACTTCTGGGGGCTCTAATCTGAACTTGGTCACTGGGGTGACCTTGATCATGAGACTTTCCTCTCTGGGCCTCCGTTTCCCCTTCTACAAAAATACAAGATCAATTACAAGTGTCCAATGTTCTTAACTTTTAGGTGGGGAGCATCTATCTCAGCCCCCTCTTAGAAACAAAAGAAAGTCACCCAATCTCTCCCCTCACTTGTGCGAAGGAACATTTTTGCGTGCAGGTTCTGGAGGTCCGCAGCCCCCTTGCACCCAGGGGTAGAGCCTTTGTGATCTGTGAGTCCCTCCAGGCTGTGACTCTCTGGAATGTTAACCGAAGTGTGACTGAGAAAACACATTCCGGCTGCCCTCTGAGGCCACCCCGGGGCCCCTCTCAGCTGCCCCTCAGGAATGAAGGCGCCTGGGCTTCACCCATGGCCCCAAATCCAGCCCCTCGCGTCCTCAAGATCCAGGTCTCATGGAAATGAGGCGGGAAGCTAAAGGAAGTCCAGGCAGCTCCGCCTAAAAGGCATTTCCTCTTCTCGGCTGCTTCTTCCAATCTGGCCTTTCTAGAGCTGGACAAAAGTGGGGATGGGGTGGGGAAAATGCTAAGAGTTTTTTTGTTGTTGTTGTTGTTTTTTATTGAGGCCCAAAGAAGGACACAGAGATGGGCCACAAACTGGAGCGGTCAGGCACGGGCGCATGGCAGGGCCGCTGGTGCGTGTGGGTGGGGCCCCTGTGCATTCTCCAGGGCAAATCGGACTTTTCCAGCCGCGGGTTTTCGAAAGCTATTTATGAAGCTGAACTAATCCAGCCCAGCTGTGCAACGATAAGTAAACAGGGCGTTTTGCGGAAATTCGGAGCGCACCCCCCCGCCCGCCCCCCAGCCTGTGCTTACACAGCTCACTCCATCCTTTCTGTCCAGGAGGGAATGAGATGGCAAGGGCAAGCAGGCGCAGTTGAATCTGAGTCCAGGACTCGTCCCTACCGGTCACCACTCTCAACTCTGGCACGTTTCCCCTGGGCATCAGGATGGGCACACAGAACTGAGTCAGGGTGCCTTCTCCTCTACTTCTCAGCTGGGTGAACTTGGGGGATGCTTCTTAATCTCTCTGAGCTTCAGTTTTCCCATCTGTAAAATGGCCGTCATAGTACCTAACTTGTAGAGTTACCGGGCAGGATAAACCAGCACATAAAAGGGCAAGTGCAGCGGGCAGCGCTCAGCATGGAGCTGGTCCCCAGTGGATGCTGTGTGTCCCTCTTGGCCACCCCTAGTGCTCCTCTATCCTTCTCTCTAGACTGGGGAGGCACGTGTATGGAGACCTGGGGTGAGTGAGGAAAGGCAGTGCTCCCTTCAAGCTGAAAAGCAGCCGCCCCAGGAGCAGGCTCAGCAGGTGAAGATGGGCTGGACCGAGTCCCCTCCGCGCCCTCTCAGCCGGGTGCCCTGGGCAGGCACCACCACACAGCCGTGTGGGAACCGCAGCCACAAAACCCAGGCTGTCCTGCTGAGCCTCGGGCTGAGATTTCTTTTTCCGTTAGAGCTCGTCTTTTAGCAAAGCCATCGACCCCCTTTTAAAAATGACTAACAGGCCCTGACTAACCGGTTTGGCTCAGTGGCAGGCGTCCTCAAACTACGGCCCGCGGGCCACATGCGGGTGTTTCTGCCGTTTTGTTTTTTTACTTCAAAATAAGATATGTGCAGTGTGCATAGGAATTTGTTCATAGTTTTTTTTAAACTATAGTCCGGCCCTCCAATGGTCTGAAGGACAGTGAACTGGCCCCCTGTTTAAAAAGTTTGAGGACCCCTGCATCAGCCTGCGGACTCAAGGGTCCCAGGTTCGATTCCAGTCAAGGGCATGTACCTTGGTTGCGGGCACATCCCCAGTAGGGGGTGTGCAGGAGGCAGCTGATCCATGTTTCTAACTCTCTATCCCTCTCCCTTCCTCTCTGTAAAAAATCAATAAAATATTTTTTTTAAATGCCTAACAGGGGTTAAACTTGGAGAAAGTCTTTTTCACCCTAGTGTGAACGAGTTTCCGGTTCACTCCTGCCCAAAGCAAGAGGCGGAAGTGCTCGCTTCGGCAGCACATATACTAAAATTGGAACGATACAGAGAAGATTAGCATGGCCCCTGCGCAAGGATGACACGCAAATTCATGAAGCGTTCCATATAAAAAAAAAAAAAAAGAATTAAGCAAAAGACGAAGGGAGCAAGGTAGCGAGGACCCAGCCTTGCCTGGCTCTCGGGACAGTGCTACCCTGCCTCAGCATCACCCACCCTCAAGCGTGGGTGTCCCAGCAAAGCCACTCCCCTGCCACTCTCACGCTGTGCCCAGGGCACCAGGCTCAGAACCCCGACATCACTTGTGCTGTGGCGTCCTGGCCAACACGTCACAAGGCCATCTCAGGTTCAAGGTGGCAAAACAGACTCGACCTCTTGTTGGAAGGACCTGTAGCGCCACCTGGAAAAGACATGGATGCAGGGAGGCCGTTAGCTGGGGCCATCAGTGCAGTCAGTCAATCAGCATGTGTTGGAGCACAAGCCAAGTGTGGGATTCAAGGGTTGGCGATGTGACCCAGTATTTCCAGATGGGGCTGCCCTGGAACATCCAGGATGCTGGTCATGCCCACACTTCCACATCCCCTAGCACAGCTCGGCCCAGGGACCCTTCCCGAACACCTGCTCATTGATACCTGACCAATGCGGAACCTGAGACTTCGGAACAGGGAGGGAGCTCCCATGGACATTTGGGGTCAAAGGCTGGTATTTGTTAAGCAGGCCTTGAACATGACAGGACTTCAGGTCTAGAAGCCATTTAAGTGAATGCCTTTCGGTATAAAAGAATAAACCAAAGCCGAGATGCAAAGCGACGTAGCCAAGATCCCATGGGTAAGGAGATCCGTGTTCCCCAAACTTGAACCTGCCCACGAATCACCTGAGCATCTGCAGAACCGGAGCAGGGGGCCTGGAGGGGGGGGCCTGAGATTTAACATCTCTCACAAGAGCCCCGGTGCCATGGGTGCTGCTGGTCACAGATCCTGGAGAGAGGGCATCGGTGAGAGGAGATGGTCGGTAGACACCTGCGCTTAAGAGCCTTCTATTCTCCGCACCCTTCACTTAGACGCCTGAGTAACCCGACGTTCAGAAGGAGCCATTGGCCTTGGACCGACTCCCTGAAGTTTTACAGAGCTCCCACGTCCCCCCTCACAGGCGGCTCTCAGACAGGGAGCGCAGGGAGCCGTGGCCTCTTGCAATTTCCAGGTCCTCGAGGCAGGGGTGTCCTTTCCGGCTGAGACCCCGGGCTGCGGGCCCTCTGCTCACTTGCTGGGGGCTCGTGGTGCTGGCTCAGGGGTCGCTAAGTCCCAAGGGCTGAGACTGTCCTGTCTGGTTAGTGACTTAGGAGCTTGGCAGCCTCTGTCGCTCTATTATGAGGCCTCTGAACATTCCGTCCAGCGGCCCCTTGGCACGCCACGCGCCTTTCAAATGAAAGAGGAAAAAGGCGAATGTTGCCCGTGCTCATTTGCCTAATTCCAAAGCCTCCAGAGGCTTTTTTTAGAAGGGAGAAAACACCAGCCATCTGAAATGGAGGAAGCGCCTCGCCCGGGAGCCAAGAGAGAAATGGAGACGTACATTTCGAGGGCTGACATGTTAATGGACAAACCATGCGCCCGGTTTGTTTTTCCCGTCCCCCTCTCCGCGGAGAAACCGCGGCCCTTTGGAAGCTCTGCGCGGAGAGGAAATTGCTTTCTCCTCGGGAACCCTCCTCGCCCACCCCAGGCAGTGGGAGTGGTGTCCTGTGATTTCACATCAGTTCAGTCCAACCCGCGGGCACTGATTGAGGGGCTGCTGTGTGTCGTGTGTCATGCTGGGTGAGTTGGGGGGGTGCTTCTTAATCTCTCTGAGCCTCAGTTTTTCCAGCTGCAAAATGGCCACAATGACTTGCAGGGTGCCTGGGCAGAATAAGCGAGGAACTTGGAGCTGGTCCCCAGCTGATGCCACGTGTCCCTCTTGATTTAGGGACCAGAGACGGCCCTGTGCTTTACATTCATCCATTCACTCCACAGGTGACTCTTGCCAGGCACTGTGCCAGGTCTGGGGCCAAGAAGGGAGGGAGGTAGGCATGGTCTGGCTACACGCAGCCATCAGAGAGACCACCAGTAAGTAATTCTCATTATGTTGCAAGAAGTGATACCTTTTTGTGATAAGTAACCACGACGGGGTGCGGTGCTGGGAAGACAGAGGTAAAAGAGGTCTTGCTCAGACCCGTCCTTCCTTGCTTCCGGGGCCACTGTCTCAGCTTGGGCCCTCCTGGGGCACAGCCCGGGACCGAGTAGAGGAGACGCAGCTGGTCTCTACAGGCTTGGCCTAGGCCCTCCCCTGACCCCAACCCTCCCCCTCCCCGATACCAGCTAGAAGTGTTCTTTCCCAAATGTGGATCTAGTGGGGTTCTTCTCCTACTAAAACGTCTGCACTGGGCTCCCCATCACTAGTGAGGGGGAGGTTCATTCCAAACCTCTCAGAATAGTTTACAAGACTTTTTACAGTTTGTCTCCCGTCTACTTTCTCGGCCCCATGTTCCCTCTTTCTCCATCATCCATCCTTCTCTCTCACCGTGAGGGACATCCTGGGGCTCCCCCAGAACCCCTCAGAGTAAGGGGGTGCTCTCTAAAAAAACTGTTTTGTTATGGAAATGTCCAAACATATGCAAAGGTGGAGAGAGTAAAATGACGACCCTTAATATACCCATCACCCATCTTGTCACCTCTGTAAACCCAGCCCACACTGGATTACTTTAGAGCAAATCCAGGACATTATGTCCTCTCATCTGAAAATACTTGGGTATGTATTCATGAAAGATGAGGACAGCCCACTTTTTGAGGCTCCAGATTTGTTTTTGAAAGTTCCAAAACAAGTTAACCAATTTTGTGGTCTAGTTTGAATTTGTGCATTGAACAAACCAGTGTTTTCAACACACACACACACACACACACACACACACACACACACAATACAGTGATTGTGTGGTGAGAGCATGAAAGAGTCCAAACTGAGGTCCTTCTTGAATGTGAAACCCTGGCCAGTCTCGCTCGCCCAAGATGCGCCCCCCCCCCCCCCGCCCCCCGTCCTTCTACCCTTGTGTTTGGCCCTGATGTTTCCTGAGTCCTCCAGGAACGGTCACATCTTTGTGCCTTTTCCCTTGTGGATACTTCTGCCTGGGTCACTCTTTCCTCTACCTGGCGAACTCCTGCTTGACCGTCAAAACCCAATGCAAATGTCCTCTTGTCCATGACACCTCTTCCAAACACCTTCCTCTCCCACAGATGACCACTCAGCTTCTTTGCTTCTGCAGCATTTTCTTCATACTTCCCTTGAATGTTTGCATTGTTGAGTTAAAGTCATTTGTTTATAAATCTGCTGCCCCCGACAGCCTGTCGCCCCTTGAGGGTAGGGCCTGGGTCTTCTCTGTGTACCCCGGGGCTGGTGTGAAAGGCAGTCTGGCCCTAACGCATGGACTCTGGCCTCAGCCAACCTGGGCAGGATATTTAATTCCGTCTTGTTTTTCTCGCTGGTGAACGAGGGCTCGTGCTAGCGTTCTCACAGGGCTTTCGAGAGGATTAAATGAGATGCGTCTGTTCAGCTGCTCTGGGCCGCCACCTGCAGACACTGAATAATTGCTGGCCTCTGTCATCGGTGGCCGGCATGACGCCTTCATTAAAGGAGCCCCTACATCCAGGGACATGTCTCGTCCTTTGACACAAGGCCCCAGTGTCTGCTGGGGTCTTGGTAGTTTTCCCGTGTGAGAGACGGTGGAAATTTCCCTGCTGGTCCTGAGCCTCAGACCCTGCAGTGGAGGCTTCGGACCAGCTCCTGCAGGGCCGCCCGGGCTCCTGCTCACCCCTCACCATGACACTGGGGACATGAAGGTCGTTTCCAGGAGGAAGGGGCAATGGTTTTGTAAGGGAGAGGGGGAACGGGGGGAAATTTCCTCTCTCTCACTCTGCTCATGGGTGCCCAGTAACCATGTTTATTGATGCTTTTGGCTCCTAAACATTCCTATCAGCCCTTTGCTTTATCAACTTGTGAGAATATGCCAGAAGCAGAGATCTTCCTTGCTCCCATCAGGGACTAAGGGTCTGGCTCAGGCCCCCGCTGGTAAGGGCTGAAAGCAGTGGGGAATGAGGCCGGCAAGGTTTGACACACAGAAGGCAAGCACCTGCGAGCTGGTGTTGGTTTGCCAGGAAAAGCCCTCCTCCCTCCCGAGGACTGTAGTCACCGGATGCCCCGCTGGACACTGTCAGTACTTCTGACCCCTGGCATTGCCAAAGCCTTATCCTTCTTCACTGGAAGTTGCTAAGACATTCATTTGCCTTCACAGTTTGCGATCGCTGGAAATACATATTCAGGGCCATTCCAAAATGTATGTAAAAGTCAGGCACGCCCTCGCTGGTTTGGTTCAGTGGATAGAGCGTCGGCCTATGGACTGAAGGGTCCCAGGTTCGATTCAGGCCAAGGGCACATGCCCGGGTTGCGGGCTCAGTCCCCAGTGAGGAGTGTGCGGGAGGCAGCCGATCAATGATTCTCTCTCATCGTTGATGTTTCAATCTCTCTCTCTCTCCCTCTCGCTTCCTCTCTGAAATCAATAAAAATATATTTTAAAAAATAAATAAATAATAAATAAAATAAAAGTCAGGCACCATCCATCTGAGGGAACAGTACTGGGCAATATAAAGGAATGAAGTACAGATATATCCATGACATGGATGAACCTTGAGAACATATACCACATGAAAGAACCAGCCATGGCATGTCACATGTTGTATGGTTTTATTTACAGGAAATTTCCAGCACAGGCAAATCTATAGAGACAGAAAATAGACCACTGGCTGCCAGGGACTGGAGGGATGAATGGGGAGTGACTGGCAATAGGTATGCAGTGATGAAAAGGTTCTGAAATGAGATCATAGTGGCAATAGTTGCGCAACTCTGGGAACATACTACCAACACTGAATCACACACATTACAGAGGGTGAGTTTTGGGGCATGTGAATTATGTCTCAATAAAGCTGCTGGTTATGCAAAATTTACAGGATAAAAATCAGGTAGAGTGTCAGTATATTTAAGAAAGATCAGATCAACCCGTTGTATCCATTTAGTGATAAATGTTTAAATAATTTCAAAGCAGTTTTGACAATGCATGTACAAAATGGGAAGCTTTAGAAGACAAAAAATGTCCAGGGAGGTATCAGGTGGTAATTTGGCTTTTTGGAGAATGATTTTACGTGAATGTTAGTTCAAATCACCCCAGAGCATCTCTGGCTGGGATCCAGCATTCAGAGCATGTGTTTGACATACAAACTTCATGATAGCCTTAGTTGCTGGTGGGCCTGTTCCCATTTACAGATAAAGCAACGGAGACCCCGAGAGGTTAGGACACGTGCCCGAGGGCACCCCAGGAGGCAATGACACCAACAGTATTTGAAGTCCGTCTGGCTTCAAGGCCTCCACTCGCCCTTCCTCCTTCTTCTAGGGCATCCCACAGAGTTTCTCTGAACCAGAGGAAATAGCTCCCTTTGCTTAGCACCCCAATGAAGCAATATCGTTTCTATGCAATGCCAACAAGAGTAACTTTAACCAAATTTTTATTCATTTTAATCTTAAGAGATTACATGTGTGAGCATAAACTAAAGCCAAAAAAAAAAAAAAGTGGTACTGAAGTATTGCTATTATTATTTAGCTATTTTCACTAAGAAGAGGAACACGAAGTTCCCGTAGTGGGATCGTCTGACTTGTATAGGGGACTTCTTCTCCGTCTATAAATGGAGCCGGAACAAGAGTAGGAATAAAAGAATCTTGCAATGGAAACCTGGTTCTTACAGCCATGGGATTCAGGATGGGCTTCGGCACTTTGGGTCCTTCAGACACCCTGCGCCACCCCCCCCCCACCCCCGCCCCGGTGGCGCTGTGGCGCTCAGGATGTGAGGGGTACCCAGGAGGGTCTCGTGGGAGACGGGCTGGCCTCCTGAACCCGTCTGTGCCATAAACATCACACGGGCGAGAACAAGAAACGCGTATTTGCAGACAAATATTGCTATCGGTTTATTTTTGACCATTCCGTTTCTCAGGGAAACAGGAAATGTAAGAGAAAAGGATGTTTGTATTTCGGTAGGGCAGTTTTAGTTGGATTTTTCTAAATATGCTGCCAGTATTTTTCCAAGAAACACTAAACGTAGGAGGAGGTGATACAGAGGGTTCAGAGGTGGGATTCGAAGGGCAGAGAGCATTACACGGGGCAGAGCCCACAGACCTCATCTGTGTCGTGGGCCCTCCTGGGTCCCAGAGCTGGGTGTAGGGCAGACCCACGAAGGCAGGAGGCAGGTGGGACCTCTATCTTGGGCACCTGGTGGGTGGTGGGACCATTGACTGATGTCAGGATATAAGAGGAGGAAAAGGTATTTTCAATGGGAGTTCATGAGATCACTTGGAACTGTTGAGTTGGAGGTGCCTGCAGGACCACCTGGAGGCCAAGTTCAGAAGGAGGTCTGTCATGCAGGAGAAGCCTGAAGGTTCATGATGAACAAGGGTCACAGACCCACAGCTTCCACAGTCTAGTGAGGAGGTCAGACATTTGTCCAGCAATCGCACAAATAAGTTTAAAAATGGCAGACGTGCTAAGAAGGAGAGAGAGGTGAGCGGGCCTGACCTACGCAGGCAGGGAGGTGAGAGCCAGCTTCTTGGGGAAGTGACATTGGAGCTGCAACCTGAAGCAAGGATAGGAGGAGCAGGGGCAGCATTCCAGGTGATGAGAACAGCACGACCAAAGGCCCTGTGGCCAGCGGGAGCCAGGCCAATGTCAAGGTCAGAGAGAAAGCTGATAAGGCGGATGGGGACCACAGGTAAGATGGGGTTGGGGAAGCAGTCAGGGGCCTGATCCCACAGAGCCCTGTAGGCTGTGGTGAGGAACTGTTTTCTCTTTACATGCTTCAGGCACGTAGGTGGCATTTTGTAGGTTTGTCACAACATTAAAGGATTAGAAAGGGTTGCCAAAGGTTGTCTTGTCTCTCCCCCTCCCTCAGACAGGAGCGCCATTATGTGCAACCCCTAAATTCCAAGGAGATTGTCAGATGCTGCAATACCAAGGTTAAGGCTTATCAAGCAGCTGTCAGGATGTCTCTGTTCTCCCTTTTGAAAGAATCTTTTTTAAATGCCTATAACAAAGCCCGTCTCCGGGCTGCCCCATTTCTGTCAAAGGGGTCATCACTCTTCCTGCTCATGACCTGGGCACCAGGCTTCCTTCCCCTCGTCCCTTCTCTGCCCACGTCCAAGGAGTGGCTGAGTCTTCTCAATCGGCCTTTGACGTCCCCCTGCCCACCCTGGTCACCATGTCCCTGAGATCATAGATGTGAGGGTGTGGGAACTGGTATGGATTGCCATGCTGCTTGTGCCAGGCCTTGGGCATCCTCTAACTCCACTGGCCATGACCATTTAGTAACTGACATCTAAGTTTCAAGTAGTGAGTACCTCCTTTAGACCGGTGGCCAGGGCAGACCTCTCTGGGGACAGAGCATTTCCACTGAGACCTCATTATGAGAAGGGACTGGCCTAGAAGAGTGTCAGGAAGAGTCTTTCAGAGAAAGGCAGCAGCATGTGCAAAGGCCCTGTGGCAGGGTGGAGTGTGGCCCATGCAGTAAAGAACTGAAAGACTTGGGGGTGGAGCATAGCTGTAGGCAGAGGTTGGGTGGGGAGGGGGAGAAACAGATGATGAAACGGAGAGGTCGGCAAGAACTAGACTAGGCAGAGCCTCCCAGGCATGGCACAGAGGTCCAGCTCCTCCTTGAAATCTTCCCAGACTCCTTGGGTCCTTGATTTGCTCCTCCAGGCTCTTCCAGGCCTTGCCTTCTCTATCACTGAGCCGGGATTTAAATCTCCAGAACGTCACGGATGTAGAGGGAATTGCCTCCTTCATTGGAAAGTGGCCCCGACCCCTCAGGTCCCAGCTCCCCCATCCCCGGGCGTGAAGACGAGGTTGACACAGTGCTGATCTGGGCTCGCTCTGCTCTGCCTCCAACCCCCCCAGGAGAATGCCCAGCCCGGGCACTGGGCCACCCCCACTGATTTTGATTTCTTGGGAGAGTTGAATAGGGCCCTTATCTGGGTGGGGATCTCTGGTTTCAAAAATTGATCTGCCCCTTCTCACCGGATGTTAGGCTGCTCATGCCACTGGGCAGTGCTGAACTCTGGGGCCCCCGGGGCATGTGAGCGGGGACGGGGAGCCTGTGAGAAGCTGGTGCAGGGCTTGCCATCCCCAGGGAAACTAATAAAGCTATTGTTGGGAAGGGAAGAGAGAAAATAGCCGACAAGATGTTTATTGTTCTCCGTGACCTGCCTGTGTTCGGGAAGGGGCTGGCATGTTGCAAGTGGGAATGGCCTTTGAAGCCCATTTGAACAGCTTGGGAAGGGAGAGGGCTGGGGAGTGGAGACCAGACCTGGGTACCAGGGATAAGCCCCGACGCTCTAACCATCCGACCTTGGATAAATGACCTGCCTCTGACGTCTCCTCCATCGCATGGGGAAAGGGAAGAATGCTAACTAACAGGGGTGGGCACAAGTAGGTTTACAGTTGTGAGTACAAAAAACACAGAGTTTATTCTTGTACTATTATTTATTATTGTATTATATTCCATACAAACACCTATAAAGCTACTTTTGCCCACCCCTGTACATAAAGTGCCCAGAACCATTCCTGGCTCTTACAAGATGCTCAGTAAATGTAGCTGCTATTAGCCTGGGAGTTGCTGTGGTGAGTGGACTCACCCGGTGTGCAACACCATGGCGCCCACTTTCATCTCTTGGGCTCTAACAAGTGACTTTGGAAACCTATCCGAATGTCTCCAAATTCTGCCGATTCTCCCCTTGCAAGGGCTCTTGGCCTGGCCTCTAAGAATTAAGACATGCTTTTATAAGGACCTGTGGACCGATGTTTAGCGGTCATTCCTGAGTGGCAGAGAGGGAACTACACACATGTCCATTAATAGAAAAATGGCTGAAGAATTGCAGCCTGTGGAATAGTGTGAAGCTGTTGAAACCATTGGGCTGGGAAGGTACCTATTGATGTAGGACAGGGGCTCTGCATGGTGCGATAGCAAGTGAAAAGAGCCATTTTTGAGAACCTAAGTGTCAGCTTCAACCGTGTGTGTGTGTACATGCTTGCAGAGGTTGAACTTGATGAGTGATGGGCAGGAATACACACCACACACACCCACAGGTGAGATCAGTCAGCCAGGCTGGGGAGATGGGGAGAGAGATAAGAGAGGTGGGCAGGGAAGGTGGTGGCAAAAATAGAAAAAAAGCTTCATGCATAATGTTAAATGAGGAGACAGGTGTAAAATTCTATCTCTAATATATTGCAGAGTACCCCATTTTGTAATTGGATCTATAAATGAGGATTATAAAGTCGTGTGGGCCAATACACTGGTTTGATTAGGTGATGAGGTTGTGAACAGTCCTCTTCTTGAATGTCTATGGTCATTTGAAAACTGTTATTTCCATTTTAAAATGTTTCACTGTCCCCATCCCAGTCCAGGCCCAGGCAGTGGCACTTCCTGTCAGTTTTAATCAATTCCACATCGATGTCTGGCCCTTCGGGCTCTCCTGATACAGTGCATCCTGCAGCTGGCAGGTGGTTTCCTGTCCCCAGGCTGAGCTACTTCCCCAAGGCCCATCCAAGCCACATGTACTCCTCCCTTCAGCTTTGAAGACCCCCAATAATCTGGCCCCAACTTGCCTCTTCCTTCTCCCCGACACCCAGATTCCGTGTCAGATGCCTTTCCTGGGCCAGCAGTGTTCTGGAAGCTGGGGAGGCAACAGGGAACCAGTGAGGCCGGTTGGAGATCACACCAGGCACCTTGCTCAGCACAGCGCCCCGCACGGTGTGACCAATAAATGCATGTGCCCCTTGGTGGGCATGGCCCCATGGTCTTGAAACCTCACAGGGTGGCCTGGAGAGGACTTGGGAGAGGGAATGAGAATTTCCAGATATTTGAAGGTTGTTGGGGAAATGACATAAGGCAGCACTGTAACAGGAATAACGGAGCTGCCATTCATTTGGTACTCACAACGGAAGTGCTTCGCATGCTGTAACTCACTTAATTCTCACAGCAACCCTATGGGATCGTTACTCATCATCCCCATTTCATAGACAAGGAAACTGAGGCACAGATCCATGTAGTAGCTTGGCAGAGGTCACACAAGCCAGGATGTGAAACCGGTCAGTTTGCTTCCCTCTGCCATCTCTCTGATTGGTGGATGCCCCAGGCAGACAGGTTTGAAGGGCGGGAGCTTCCTTTGGAAGCCAGAAGCATTGGCATTTGAGCCGCGGGCAGGATGACCACCTGTCAAAGCATCCTTGTGGGGATTCCTGGGGGTGTCAGATGACTGAATGTTTCTGAATGTTTCACAGGCAGCGCCCAGCGCCTTGGCGGAGATGCTCTGAGATGGTAATGAGTGATTCCCTCTTGTCTCTTCCAGCTCACAGCCCCTCACTTCCCCGTGGTGGTCAAGCTGGGACATGCCCACGCCGGAATGGGAAAGGTATGAGAAGCAGCTCTCACACTCATGTTCATACTCATACAGACACCCTGTTCCCCTCTCTGTCTGTCCCCCACCACCCCCAAAATGCACTCCCCCTCCTGCCCAGCCCCCTTCCTCTGAGCTCCCGGAGCTTGGAACCTCTCTCCTGCTCTGTCCGGACTTGCTGAAACCAAGCTGGAACTGCTAGCTAATTGTCTCCTGTGATTGTGGCTTCAGGTAATGAATGTAAAGCATCTTGTAAAAGGTGATTCTTTTGTACCTGTCATCATCTATGCCATGGCTGGCTGTAAGCTCATGGCTTTGTCACCTGCCAGGCTAACATCTAGAACGTGGCTAATACATCGGGCTCCATGGAGGAAGTCCCTGGAGCCAGTTAGCTTCTGTGAAAGTAGATGATGTATTTTACACCATCGCAGCTGACATATTGGTCTGATTCTTTCCATTGCAAATATAGAAACGCTACTCCCATTTGGGGGAGAGAGGTAATTCACTGGTCCGAGCCATCAGGAAGTCTAGAATAGTTCGTGATAGATTAGGACAGTGCTGGATTCAGGAACTCAAGTGATACTGACAGAGCTCAGTCTCCTCTATCTCTTGACTCTGCTCATCTCTACTTGGTGTGTTCTTCAGACAGTCGGCATGGCTACGGGTGGCCCACCTGGTCTTTAAGCATCTCTATGTCTGACCTCATGGAGGGGCCTTGATCGGCCTTGCTTGGGTTCCTGTGCCCACTCTGAACAAGTGGATATGGAGATGTATTCAGCCCCACTCAAACCATACCGATGAGGGTCTCCACAGGAAATGGAGATTTACTCCTTGGTAAGGGGGCGGGAGTGTGGGGAAGTGGTGGGCAGTGGCTACCACAGGCCGCCTCTCAAACTTCTGGCACCAATAGAACCACATGAGAACATGTAGGTCTCAGCGCCTGCCATCCCTGTTGGAGGGACCTGAGCCCAAGCACCAAGTCCAATGCAGGGGTCCTAGGTCAAGGACAGCAGAAGCCAGTAGCAACCTTGCTCTGAGAAGGCCCACCCAGCCGCAAATAATCCTGCACCTTACACCTTTGTTCTTCCCCACCCTGTGTTCCTTCTGCATCATCACTTCCCACCTAAACTCCATCCCCTTCAGGCAGCAAAGAATGGAAAGAGCCCAGCAGGTCAGGCCATGACCCCAGCTCTGATGTCCTAAACTTGAGCCAGTTACCATCTAACTTCCCTTGCCTCCTCATCTGTGGGATGATGACCATTCCAATGATCATCTTTAAACTGCATCTCCCTCCATGCTACATCTCCCTAAAGAGGGGAAGGTTACAGGGGGAAGGTTAGGGAGAGATGGGGGAGATAAGAGATCAATCAAAGGACTTGTATGCATGCATATAAGCATAACGAATGGACGCAAAACTCTGGGGGGTGAGGGCATATATGGGAGTGGGGTGGGGGGGGGCAATGGTAAGATATGTACACATATAATACCTTAATAAAAAATTGGAAAAAAAAAAGAGTACACACTGTGGGGGTGGGGCTTTGCCTGTTTGCACCGCCCCCCCCCCCCCCACTGTATTCGTTAAGGGCCCCAGTTCACAGTGGCCCCTCGGGTTGTTGGTGGACTGAATGGATGAGTGAGCCCCTGTTTTGATGCATCCCTGTGTCTGTTCCCATGGCCTCTCCTCCCAACCCCGTAATTCTGTTGAGGCTGCCCTCCCCCTGGTCCTCAATAACCTAACCCAGTGGTCGGCCAACTGCGGCTCGTGAGCCACATGCAGCTCTTTGGCCCCTTGAGTGTGGCTCTTCCACAAAATACCACGGCCTGGGCGAGTCTATTTTGAAGAAGTGGCGTTAGAAGAAGTTTAAGTTTAAAAAATTTGGCTCTCAGAAGAAATTTCAATCGTTGTACTGTTGATATTTGGCTCTGTTGACTAATGAGTTTGCCGGCCATGGACCTAACCCAACGGGCACTTTTGCTGAATCGAGCTCTCTACGTCATTTAAATCTGCCGCCATCCCTTCTGTCCCGAAACCCTTCCTCCAGGGAACTCCTGGCTCTCCTCTTCTCCCTCTGACCACTGCTTCTGTGTCCTCCCAGGACCTTTCTTCCTGCTCCATTTCTCACCGTCTGTTCCATCACCATGCACTATCTGAGCGCTCATCTACTCTTCCATCGTCAGCGGCATCTACACGCCAACAGCCGGCCCCCAATCACACTTCCTATCCAGAGCACCAGACTCATATCCAGTCCCCCCCTCAGCATCTCCACCTTGTCTCCCATGGAAACCTCAGACTCTACACATTGCAGACCATTCCCATGATCTTCCCAGACACCCTCCTCCTCCTCCTCCTCCTCCTCCTCCTCCTCCCGTGACCGTATCTAGAGCAGAAACCGCCAGTCCTCCCATTGTCCCTGGGAGTCATCACCTCTCCTCCTCCATGTCCAAATGGCCATCAAGTCCTTGCTTGCCCGTTATTAATGTCTCTCCAACTTGTCCCTTTCTTTCCACCCACTGCCACCATGTTGGACAATTCTTGTAACGTTAGAGGGTTCCCAAGAATTAAATTCTGTTTCTAAAGCTTAAAATCATCCCAGACAGGAAATAAAAGGAAGGAAATGCTTAAAGAGACTGACACGGTGCTGGGGGGCGGAGGTGGGTGCCTCTGAGAAACGCAGGCCCAACAGGGACTCGGAACACATGGAAAGGAGGACGCATCTCCAAGGATGGAAAGCGTCACCAACCGGAATAAACTGAGGTTTAAGGAAACGCTGAGAGCAAGGGAAAGGGGCTTCCTCTTGCTGTTTGGAATGAGAAAACTGTCAGAAACGGTCTGGACGCGCCGGCTGAGCAGATGATGTCATATTCATGGCCAAGAGAGAGAAAAACAAAATTGCCACCTTCTATGGTACTTCCAGCTCCTCTCGAGAAGGGAGATTGTCTGGAGCCAAGCAGAGCACGTCTTGGGAGAAACTGGCAGAGCCTGCGGATGAACTGAGTGTTGCTGGGAGCCCACCTGGCGCCCTGTGCGTGCGATCACTGAGCCGTCCATCCTATTTCCCCTCTGCTCCTGTGTGTTGATGGGGGCCTGCTCTGTGCCAAGAATCAGAGGATGAGTAGGCCCCAGTCTCTGCTCTCACTGAACTGGGGAGACGGTCACATAAAGGATTACATGCAATGTGTGTTGGAGATCTGCTGGAAGGCTGCGCAGGGCCGTGGGGGGACAGAAGGAAGAAGATTTTAATGTGGCTCGAAGGAAGGAGCTTCATTCCACCTAGGGGGTGGAAGGATGGAAAAAAGCTTCTACCTCAGGGGAAATGTGGTGGTTTGGTGTGCCTGGGAATGTAAGGAATTCCAACAAAGAAGAACGACTTGAAGGAAAGAGATGGATGAATACCCTCTTGTATTAAAACAAGCACGATAGGTGTCACGAGGCACAGGAATCAAACACCGTGCAGTTTGGGGAGCACTTAGGTAGGAGGTGATCATGGGGAACACCAGGAGTTCTTCAAAAATAAGTCCAACTAGGCCAATGGTTCATATGAGCAGAGGATGGTTCTGGCCCCCAGGCAGCATTTGGCCATGTCTATACAATTTGGGTTGTTACAGCGAGGGGTGGGAGAGGTTCTACTGGCATCTGGCATCTACCAGGTGGAGGCCAAGGATACTGCTGAACATCCTCCAAGACCTGAGACAGCCCCCCACCCCCAACAGAAAATTATACAACCCAAAATGTCAGCAGTGTCAAGGCTGAGAAACCCTGGACAAGACTAATTTCATTTCCTTTTTCCTTTGTTGAAAGTTTTACCAGACTGTAAACCAGAGGAGGCAGTCATTATTATAGAGTTCAACATGCTCCAAAGTCTGTCCCAAAGAATTACAATTATAGGTTTGAAAAACGCTGTGTTCAAATAAATCTTATTGCAGAACTTCTCAGAGTCATGAATTTTGTTAATATACATTGTAGGGATAAAAGAACATGAAAAAGTGAGCAGAATTTCCCAGATTTACCTGACCATTTCTTTATTGAGATACTTGTCCTTTTATTAATTTGTAAAAACTCTTTGCATATTAAACACATTAATCCTTGGTCATAGTTTGCAACTACTTTTCTCCATTTGATGGTTACATTTTCATTTTATTACTCAGTTTTTAACCTTTAAAAAATGTAATCTAGTTAAATGTTTCCATCTTTGGGAGGCCTTATGTTATAGTTGCAAGGGGCATTGATTTGAATCTAGGTTACCCCGCCTGCTGGTTGTGACACCTTAGGTAAATTACTTAGCCTCCCTACCTTAGTTTCTTCTGGTGTAAAGTGAAGATAATAGTATCAAGCTCATAAACTTGTGAGGATTAAGAGACACTATGCCTATCAAGCTCAGTGCCTGGAACCCAGTGGGCTCTCGATAAATATTAGCTGCCATTATTATTAAGGATGTTCAGCCCTGACTGGTCTGGATCAATGGATAGAGCGTCGGCCTGCAGACTGAGAGGTCCCAGGTTCGATTCCAATCAAGGGCGTATACCTTGGTTGTGGGCATATCCCCAGTAGGACGTGTGCAGGAGGCAGCTGGTCGATGTTTCTCTCTCATCGATGTTTCTAACTCTCTATCCCTCTCCCTTCTTCTCTGTAAAAAATCAGTGAAATATATTAATAAAATAAAAAAAAGAATGTTTAGACCTGCTCTGGGGCCCAAAACCCATCTGAAGCCCATCAGAGAGGTATGCCTGAGCAACAGCATCTGTCAGAGACTATTTCATTTGGCTGCCACTTCAGTGTGCGTCAGATGAGTAAGGAGTGGCCAAAACCTCTACTCCATAAATACCCAATAAATAGATGAAAATGGGCTCAATCTCATGACTCATTAGGGAAATGCTCATTAAAACCACAAGAGATGCTACTATACAACCACCAGAATCGGTAAAGTTAGAAAGGTTAATAATACTAAGTGTTGACGATGACATGGAGCAGTTAGAACACATACGCACGTAAGCGCAAGCGCGCGCACACACACACACACACACATCCCTAGTGAAAGTCTGAACTGTACAACTGCTTTGAAATACAGCTTGATATTATCCACAAGCTGAAGGCACACAGAAGCTCCTTCCATTATGCCCAGCCTAAATGCCTGCATGTGTACACCAGTGTTTATAGCAGCTTGTTCACAGCTGCCAACACCCAGACATAGCCCAGGTGTCCATTAATAATAGAATAGATTCATCAATTACAGTATATTCAGACACATGGAAAATGCCCCACCAGGAAGATGAATGAACTACAACTATACAGACCAACGTGCATGGATCTCACAAACACCATTGTCAGATTCAAAAGAATTCCTATTTGTATGTTCCATTTATATAAAATAAAATAAAAAACAGGGAAATTAAACTATAGTGTTAAAGTGGGATACATACTTGGGTAATAAAACCTTTTTAAAAGCAAGAACACTGTTACCATAAAAGTGTCGACATTATCCCCATGGGGGAGGGAAGGGTGCTCACGGAGATGAGGGTGAAGGTCCAGCTCTTGACTTGAGTGTATGTGGGTGTTTGCTTTGTGATAGCTCATTGAACTGTCGCTTCTGTACTGTGCAGAGCTTTGATATGTTATATTTTGAAGTCAAATAAGGTTTTCAGAATGTCACCCACTCTTGGGACATATTAATGGAGATCTGAGATCCAGACATGCCCTGGTCAGTCCATGGCCAGAAGACTATGGGTTCTGGGCTGTGCATCAGTCCTGGGTGTTTGAGAGAGACACTGACAGGTGAGCAAGTCGAGGGAAATTTGAGCTGAGCAGAAGGGAAGAGGCATCTTGGCCAGCATCTTCAGAAACACGGAGAATTTTTGTGGAGAGGTAGATTGGACTGATTCTCTACGACATCTAGTAGGCAAAGCAGGGAGCAAAGTCAGGGTGAAGGGAATGTCAGTTGTGTTGAAGGAGCAACTTTCTAGCAATCAGAGGTGGTTGTTAATGGAATGGATGGCCCTTTAGGCAAGAAGTTCTCATCAGTGCAGAATTTAGCAAAGATGAATACTTACTGGAGAGTTTCAAGAGAATGTAATCATCGTGAGATTCTTAGCCTGAGATGTTTGAATCCCCTGACACAGACAAATCTGTGTATGTGGTGTGAACATTTTTTTGCGGGGAAGAGAGTGCATAACCTTTTTCAGCTTTTCACAGGGGCCTGTGACCCTCCGAAAGGTTAAGACATCATGGAGATGATTCCTACATTATCTTAAAGAATGAGAATCCACTGTTTCAATCAATACTAAGAGCAGTCCATTGAAATGAATGGCATAAGATCATGTTACCATCAAAGGATTAGAAGCCAAGTGCAAGGCCAACTGCCAGCAGAGTGTGGGGGTAAAGTCTGGAGACTCTACAGTCAGGTTTTTTGGTTTAAATGTGGGTTTACCTTTTGCTGGTTGTGGTCGGCAAACTGCGGCTCGCGAGCCACATGCGGCTCTTTGGCCCCTTGAGTGTGGCTCTTCCACAAAATACCACGGCCTGGGCGAGTCTATTTTGAAGAAGTGGCGTTAGAAGAAGTTTAAGTTTAAAAAATTTGGCTCTCAGAAGAAATTTCAATTGTTGTACTGTTGATATTTGGCTCTGTTGACTAATGAGTTTGCCGACCACTGCCTTAGACAAATTGCTTAATCTCTCTGTGCCTCAATTTCCTCCTCTCTAATTTGGGGACAAGAATCTCCCAAAGTGTAGGGAGGTGCCTGGTAAATGCTCAGTAAATGGGCATTTAAAAATCCGCTGCAAGCATAAATATTCTGATTCCTTGACTGCTTATCTCAGTGGGGTCCTCAGGAGGGAGGGCAATAACAAACTGACCGCACCCGGGGACCCGCCTTATCCTTATTTCAGACTTTCAGGGTTTGAGTCCAGCATCTCACCTGGAAGATAAAAACCTAAGGCCCAGAGAGGAGAAGGGTCTTACCCAAGGCCACACAGTAGGGAAGTGTCTCCAAAAACAATACAGGAAGGGAAAGAAAGACCTTTGAGATTGTTTGGCCCAATAACAATTGTAATAATAACTAGAGACCCGATGCACGAAATTCGTGCATGGGTAGGATCCCTAGGCCTGGCCCGTGATCAGAGCCGATCTGTGGGGCAACTGGCGGGGTGATTGGGGTGCCCCCGCTGGCACCTGCCTTGGCGGGCCTGGCACCAACCACTCGCTAGCCCCGCCCCCTAAGCCATGCCCCCCCCCCACCTCCGCTGCCAGTCACCTCCCTCTGCAGAGTGACTGGCGGGGTGATTGGGGGGGGTCCCTACTGGCACCCACCTTGGCTGGCCTGGAGCCTGCGGGCTGGGGGCAGCTCCTGCATTGGGCATCTGCTCCCTGGTGGTCAGTGTGCATCATAGCAACCAGTCGTTCCTCCGTTCAGTCTATTTGCATATTAGGCTTTTATTATATAGGATAACCACAATAATAATAAAAGCTAATGTTCTCTAGAATTTACTCAATGCAGGCATTGTCCTAAGTGCTTTATATATATATATATATATATATATATATATATATATATCCAGTCATTGAGTGCAATCCTCATAGCTACCCCATGAGAAAGATACTATTGGAAACCCCATTTTACAGATGAGGAAACTGAGGCTCGGGGAGTAAGTGGCAGCGTTGGGGTACAGGCAGTCTGGCTCCAGCACCAGAGCTGAGAGAGGTGAAGGGCATATCCACGGTCACAGCTTCATAAGCCCCAACCCAGGTGGCCTAACACTTTCCCTGCACGGGGTTTGCTGTCCTTCTAAAAGGAGCCTGGAGTGGCGACTGACGGGGTTGAGTCGCCCCTGCAGACAGCCTGTCTGTTCTGGGAGGTTGAGGTGGCAGCTCCTACACACGATGTTCCCACCAGCCCGAGCGTCTCGCACACCCCTGCTTGGCCAGGGCTGCTGCTGTCATCAGCTCCAAGTGACCGGCTGACTCACTCAGGAGCTTTCCTGGCACTGTTGCATTTTAAGTGGGAGTGGGTGGCCCAATAACATGGTAATGGAGAGGGAGGACTAGAAAATGAGCCAACGGAGGAATGGAGCCCAGGGGAACGGTTAAGAAAGCAAAGCGTCCCCAGCATCTGGGAGACCGCCAGACAGGAGGGCCACTCTGTCTCCGGCTCAGCCAAGGAGACTCTGGTGGGCAAGGCATTCCAGAGAGGCCGGGGTCAAGGTCCTGCCAAACGGAAGGAGGAGAGCGAGGGACCACGCCCACGCCACTGCCTCCCTCTCACCTCCCACCTCCTCGTGTCCTCTCTCACCTGCCCTGCCACTCGCTTAGATCACTGCTGTCCTCATTGTCCCTCTGCTTCTCTTGAGCCAAATGGGCCCTCCGGAGGGGACCCGTCCATCCTTCACGCCTTAATGAAAATGGTAAGCACTGTGCTCCCTTCTCAGAGGTTCCAGCACACGGATTTCATATTTACAAATTCACCTCCTTGCTAAGAGGTCTGTGTCTCCCTCAGACCAGTTCTCACAGGCTGTGCACAGCAGCAAAGCATCTGAGCCGCCCGCTATGCCACGTTCCTGGGCTCCAGCAGGGCCTGTGCCGCCTTCTGATTCCAGTCTGTTTAGGGCCACACTTGCACATTCTTGTGCTTTTCTGTTGGTGGTTTCATCGTGTAAAATGCCCCCCAATTTAGTGTTCCCACAGACAAGAAGGCTGTGATGGGCCTGATGGAGGAAATGGGTGTCAGATAAGCTTCGCTCAGGCATGAGTTCCAGCGCCGTCGGCTATGAGTTCAATGTTAACGAATCAACAATATATATTCAACTGTCTCCAAACAGAAACAGTACATATGAAATACCGTCTTCAAACAGAAACACAAACTAAGGTGATGTATTGACCGGTTGACGAATATGTTGTGACCAGAGGCTTAAAGGAACCTGTGTGAGTGAATGTGTGTGTGTATGTGTGTGTGTGTGTCTGTGTCTGTGTGTGTGCTGTTTGTAGTGTTGACATAAGAAACACACAAACCTGTAGAGAATTTTTTTTTAAATCTTTATTGTTGAGAGTACAGGCAGTCCTCGGGTTACATTGGAGATCGGTTCCTATGGCGCAACGTAACTCAATTTTCGCTGTTAAGTCGGAACCCACCTACATAAGCACCTACGTCACTCACATGGAGCACATACACAGCAGTAATGAAGTGAAACAGTAAAAAAAAAAAAAAAAAAATTAAAAGAAAGATAACAATTCCTGACCTTTACTTGTGGTAAATAAACAATAAAAAACACAAAGCACATCTTACCTTATAATAGAGAAACATGCAAATTGACCGCACCTCCGCTATGCCCACGATTGGGCCGGCAGGAGGCTGGGGGCGGGACTCCGGGTGGCATATCCGCCTTTGAGAAGATCAAGATGGCGGTGCCCAGTGGCCGGGCCCATGCCACCGCTCCCGGGGGTGCCTGGGGCGATCGGCACCCCAGGGGGCGTGGCCGGGCCCATGACGCTGCTCCCCGGGGTGCCTGGGGCGATCGGCACCCCGGGGGGCGTGGCTGGGCCCATCGGCACCCCGGGGGCTCTAGCCGGGCCCATTCAGCCGCTCCCGGGGGTGCCTGGGGCGATCGGCACCCCGGGGGGGCATGGCCGGGCCCATCGGCACCCTGGGGGGCGTGGCCGGACCCATGCCACCCCTCCCGCCCCTCCCGGGGGTCCCGGGGGCCGAGGCTTTCCAGGCCTTGGGCACCAGCGGGGAGCCTGCACCGATCGCAGGAAACCACTGGGGGTCGGCTCCTGTGATCGGTAGCAGGGACGCTGGGTGCGGCAAGCCCAAGGCCAGGAAAGCCTGGGGCGGAGGCTTTCCAGGCCTTGGGCACCAGTGGGCAACCTGCATGGATCGCAGGAAACCACTGGGGGTCGGCTCCTTCGATCCTTAGCAAGGATGTTGGGTGCCGCGGAGCCCAAGGCCACCGCCCGGGGCCAAGCCCCGACCTTGAAAAAGGCAGAAGGCGGTGGCCACAGCCAAGGCCTGGGTCCCTGGTGCCGGCAGAAAACTGGTGCAGGCAGCCAGGTGAATGAAGGTCTATTGCACGAATCTTCGTGCAAACGGGCTACTACATTTTATGTCAAAATGACGGAACTTTTTTTTTTTTAATAAATAAATGGGAGATGGCGACGTAACCACAAAATGACATAAGTCGAGTCCAAGGTATCGCGAGGACTGCCTGTATTTTGAACCAGACTGGTGCCAGGTTCAGGAAGCAAGATCTCAAATGCTCCGGGCAATGACAGTTTGCAATGTGTCTTATGCATGTGGATGGAGTTCAGGAGGGAAAGGAAGGAAGATCACAGGAAGGTGGGAGAAAGCGAGGCGGGGATCAGACTCCTCCTTGGAGGGGTCCGGAGGAGAATTACTCTGGCATTTCACAGGTGCACTAACCCTAGATACACAAGAACAACAGGCGGGGCTTGGCCAAACCTTTTAGGAGGGTATAGGCCTGGGCATGACGATCCACCTGCCCTGCCCAGTTAGGAATTAGTGACCAGCTCCCCCGGTGAGGTTACTTCTGGTCACTGTACTTGGGCACACCCCCTTTTTCGTTCACAGTACCTGTGTGTGTGTGTGTATGTGCATCACATGTATTCTTAGAGAATCCTAACGATCTTCCTTTGGTGACAAACTCCGTGGATGTGAGCACAGACAGAAGCAAACTGAAACAGCCGTTGTTTGCCTCTGGTTTGCCTGGTGTTCGTCATGTTGAAGGCAGATCGCCTGGACCGGTGACTCGTTTTTCTTACAAGGGTTTAAGGTTAAGATCTCTTAGTTTAACGCTGAGTACTGGTGGCACTTCCTCTGCCAGTTCCCACATCCTATGCCAACCTTGGTTCACTGGCAAGAGCGCTGGTCTGGGTTCAGGAACATGGGTCTTCCATGCTCCATGGGGCCAGTGGTATCGACCTGGGCAAGTCATTTAACCCTAAGTGCAGTGGGTGAAGTGTATCAAATATGCATGCTTTTCCTCAGCCGGTGACTTGGAGCAGCTAGTGAGTAAGCATGCCTTAACCAGGATGAAGCTCCATGCAAATGTGAGATGGGCTGGTAAGCGAAGAGGACACGCTTTAGGCTTGGGCCTCCCTGGGTTCTGATCCGGACTCTGCCATTTGTCAGCACCGTGACCTTGAGCAAATTCCTTGACTTCTCCAGGATAATGCAATTCAGATGAGGCGGGATGGACAAAGGAATAGAAGGCGGGGGGGGGGGGGGGGGGGGCGGGGGGGCGGGGGAGCTGGCTGGTTTGGCTCAGTGGATAGAGCGTTGGCCTTCGGACTGAAGGGTCCTAGGTTTGATTCCGGCCAGTCAAGGGCATGTACCTCGGTTGCAGGCTCAATCCCCGGTCCCGGTTGGGGCTCACATGGGAGGCAATCAGTCAATGTGTCTCTCTCATATTGGTATTTCTCTCTCTGTGTTTCATCCCCTCCCTTCCACTCCCTCTAAAAAAATAATGGGGAGGGGGGATATCCTCGGGTGAGGATTAACAAAAACAAAAGCAAAAAAACCACAATGAACTATCACTGTAAATCCACTAGAATGTTGTCCATCATTAAGATTGACAACACCAATTGTTGGTGGGGATGTGGAGCAACAGGCATAGAGGGGAGGCATGAACGAGTCCTGAGCACCCCTGCACCAGGATGCACACCCCCCACACCTCTAACCCTCAGAGGGTTCTTTTGCCCAAGGTCACAGGTAAGTGGTGGAAAGGGGACTCGAACCGAGATCAGCAGGTCCTTTGGCCCTTTTCTTCCTGCTGCCTGGGGCCTCTGGGGATGCCCCGGTGGAATCCTTGCTTCCCAATAGAAGGCGACCAGCCAACTGAAGGGAGGGTTGGTTTATAAAGAATTTCGCAGAGCTCCACCCAAGAAACTTGTCAGTATCTTGGAGGCCAGAGTGACCTTTGCATATGAAGGGCTCTTGTTTGGTGAACTGGCCACACCCCAGGCCCGAAGCCAAGACTAAGAGCATTCATGCAAGCGAATGAGAGGAAGGAAAAGAGGGTCACCCCGGCACTGTGTTCAAAGGCAGTGTGCAGCCCCACCACCTGAGACTCATTTTGTCAAGAAGCACAGACTCCACCGGGCAGACTCCCCTGGAAGGAATACATTACCTGCTCTGTGAGTCCGGACCCCACAGCACCCGCAGGAAAAGCAGGATGTTTTGAACTGGCAAACGCGGAGAAGCAGCACCATTTCCTTCTCCTCTCCTCTGTTTTCCTGGCTGACCCACCCCTGCATTGTACGCAACAGGGGCCGGAGAAGCCATCCCCTCAGGAGCCCCTCAGAAGGAGGAGAGGGCGCGCATTGCCTACAGGGTGGGCAGCACTCTCTACAGTCCCCCAGCTTGACTACCAGCTCCTTTTCCCCCAGCATGAGACCCCCATGTGCCATTTACAAACTACACCCACCCTGGGAGCCCAGCCAGGCCCCAGCAGTGCTTAGAGGAGGCTATTGGTGTCATGATACCCATTTCACAGATGAGATCAGCAGAGACCAAGGAGACGAATGATTTGCACAAGGTTGCACAATTGTGTGTGTGTGCAGACAGCACGCTCTTTCCACTGGTCCCGGCGCCCCAGCCGGAGGAGGGCAGCCTGCAGGGAGTCCCGCCGGCCTGTTTGGAGCAGCCTGCATGTCCACAGAGGCCTTTCTTGGCCAAAGTGTGCAGGCGCAGCCGTTCTTTCTACCGGTCAGCAGGAGAAGCGGCGTCCTGAACCAGGCAGAGGCCACCTGCTTCCTGGAAGAAGAGCAGCCACATCTCTGGCTTCTTGGAAACAGCTCCGCATGGGCGCAGCTGGCATCGCTGCTGACAGGTGGCAGAGGCAGGGTGTCTGTGGGGGGAAGCCAGAGAAGCAGTGGGCTTATTCCATTTTGGCGTGCATGTGCGTGCGTGCGTGCGTGCATGTGTGCCCGTGTGTGCCTGTGTGTGTGTGTGTGTGTGTGTGTGTGTGCGCGCGCGCGCGGTTCGGGATAGGCTGCGCAGAGGTCTTAAACACAGTTGTCAGCAGCCTCTGCTAAGCCTCCATCCAGACAAATGAGGCACTATTGGCAGACCCCGTCTCTTGCTCGACTCCTGGCCTCCAGGCCAAGAAGCCTGCACACACCCAGTCCTCCGAGGGAGAGGTGGGGAGACGCCAGAGGGAGTGTGGTGGACAGTGAGTGCGCTTCAGGCTTTTTCACATCAGGACACTGCCTCATAGATGGTTGTATTTAGAGGATTCAGTGGGGTAACAGAGGAGGCTGTGCCCAGCTGAAGAGCAGGCCCTGGGGGCTCGCAGGCTCCCTGAGGGATGAGGGAGCAGCAGCAAGGGCACCTGGGCGGCTCTGGGTGACAGACCAGACGATGTAGCCCCTGACATCAGGGCCTGAGCTCCGCGTGCTGCCCATGCTGGGTGGGTCAGCACTCTCTCTATATACAGCCAGATGGTCACTCTTCTAGGCTGTCCAGCTGGGTCCCTGTTGCAAGCAGTCGACTCTGCCATCACAGTGGAAAGCAGCCCTGGAGGAAAGGTGAATGCATGAGGCAGCTTTATCTATGGACTCTGAACTCCAAATTACATATTATTTTCACATGTCGTGGAATAGCATTCTTTTGATATTTTTTCCAACCGTTTCAACATGATTCTTAACTCATGGGCCGCACAAAAACTATCCTTCACCCTCAGGACAAACTTTGCAGAGCCATGCTCTCCGTCATCTTATCATCTGCACCCGCCCTGCTGGATGGTAAGCTCGCTGGGTGCATGAGCTGCACCCACAGACGACACCGCCCCTCCGGGTGGAGGCCAGCGCCCGGCACCCTGCACGAGGCGCCGGCGCCTGGGCAGCTGAAGTGTTGCTTTCAGAGCTGACACTTGCCAGGAGCCGCCCTTCCCTTCCATTCAGTCTCACGGTCACGCTGCACCTCCACAAACATGTGGGCAAAAGACTCAGTGACCCGGGTGCTCACTCACCACTGCAGGGGTTCTGATTTATTAAAGGGAAGAGCTAAGGAAAGGAACCAGCAGCTGATAAGCGGGATAATCAGGCCGTTCCCTAAACAGTGCACCGACCCCTCCGGGGTTCCTGTCACTTCCCACCACTTCCTGTCCTGGCAGCCAGGCGAGGACATCCTCTGAGCTCTGAGGCTCCGCATTCAGAAGGACTGGAGGGGGGGGCAACAGCTATTGAGAACTTAAGGCCAGGGCTCTTGTGTTGGATGTGGTGCCCAGCTGTTCTGAGTTAGGGACTCAGTCACTGTTCACTGAATATTTTGGCAAATACTTATGAGCATTGGTTATGGGCAAGGAGTGGGCTAGACCCTGGATGGAGGACTCTTGGTTAAGATCCCGAGAGGAAAAAGACATGGCTCCCGACGGCAGAGAACTTACACGCAAAAGACCCCGGCTCGTGCCAGACTGCAGTCCACTGCAGG
This sequence comes from Cnephaeus nilssonii, assembly GCF_951640355.1. Taxonomy (NCBI): domain Eukaryota; kingdom Metazoa; phylum Chordata; class Mammalia; order Chiroptera; family Vespertilionidae; genus Cnephaeus; species Cnephaeus nilssonii. Next base: position 10,133,671 of record NC_137077.1, read on the forward strand.
GCTTGGCAAGCTAACACCCACAGGCCCAATCCAGCCCCCGGCCTGGTTTCATTAATAAAGTTTTATTGTAACACAGCCCTTCCCAATGAAAGGTCAGAGTTGAATAGTCATTATGGCTTTCAAAGCTTAAAATATTTACCATTGTGCATGCAATGCTTTCCAAACATTCGTATAGCAAACCACAATCAGTAATCCATTTTGACTGTCACCTGACTCCCAGATTGTAGGTAGTAAGTAGGTAGATGAATTGAAAGAATGCTTGTCCTTCCTATGTGCCAGGTGCTTAGATATACCGTATTTTCTGGCGTATAAGACGACTTTTTAACCCAGGAAAATCTTCTATACGCCCAGTCGTCTTATACGCCGGAAAATACGGTAATCTGTTGCATTCTATTCCATTTTTTAAATGTTGGCTGTGACCCATTAAATTGATTTGATGACCCATTTCAATCCCACAGTTTGAAAAATACTGGTTCCCGGGAAAGCGAAGCATGTCCATTCACTCATTTGTTCAAGAAATACTTACTGAGCGCATTCCACATGCCAGGCACTGTTCTAACACAGGAGCTATAACACTGAGCACCGAGGGCTGTCCTCAGGGGACTTGCTTCCTACGAGGAAGGCAGACGATAAAAGCTGCAATATGTCAGGTGATGAGAAGACCAAAGAAACAGGGTAAGAGGGACAGAACGGGACAGGGGTGTGACCAGGGAAGCCTTTCTGTGAGGTGACATGCGAAGGAAGGAGAGGGTGAGCCATGTGGACAGAGGAGGAAGAGCATGGCAGCAGAGGGGACAGCACGCACAAAGGCCCTGCGGCAGGAGCCACCTCTGTGCAGTCCAGGAGCAGGCAGATGGCCAGAGGGGCTGGGGTGAGTGCTTTCAGATGAAGAATGGTAGGAAATAAGGCTGGGGGGCGGGGGAGGTTGGGGAGAAGTGGTAGAAGAATATCATGTAGACAACTGACTTCAATCAAAACAGAAGGAGGTAAACTCAGCAGAAAGATAAGTGCTGAGAAGGGAGTCCAGGTAAAACTGAACATGATGGAGGGGAAATCTTCACTGATTGACGCATTTGTCAAAAAAAATAAATAAATACATTTAAACCTCGTTTCTCAAACGCCTTCCATCTCAAACAATTCGGTTCTCAACCAAGTTGTTCACAGAAAAACATCTCTTGGTTGAAAACCAAAACTTACGTTTTCAACCTGACAACCCTTCCATGCTGATACCTCAGCATAACATAAAGCTTCTTGCAGGCAACGAGCGACGTTGGAGAGAACGCTTTTGTTGCTGGCAAAACCGATGATTAGCACAATTTTAAAACAGAAAGAGGCCAGCAAGAGTGCTAATGTTGCTAAGGGAGTGAAAGTGCTCACAAAACAGCAATCACAGGCCATTGAATAGATAGAAAAACGGTTGTGGATCGGATAAAGGAACAGCAGTTAGCCTGGGATAGCATTTCAGTGGCAGCATTGCGGAGGCAGGGACATATAAAAAACTCCTTTCAGGCTAGTCGGGGGTGGTTCGATAAATTTAAGAGAAGAAGTGTTTACTTATAAGTTAAACCGTATATTAGACATGAACTGTATATAAGAAAGGTTGAAACGGAATCATTTGGGGGTCTGGAATGGATTAATTCACTTTACATTCTTTCTAGTGGGAAAAATGATTCCGTTCTCGAACCGATCGCTTCTCGAACAGCCTTCTGGAACGGATTCAGTTTGAGAAACAAGGTTATACTGTGCTGAGTGTGTGTAGTCGCTGTGCTGAGGCCACAACCACGCATGGGCCTCCCTCCTGGAGCAGAGCCCAGGCCCCGGCATTTCTGTAGCCCCGGGCGAGGCTGAGGGAGAGGCAGTGTTTCAAGGCTCTGGGCTGGAGGGAGACCTGGGAGAATAAGTGAGATGGGAAAGGTCAAGGCCAGACCGTAGATGCGTTTCACACTGCACTCCAGAATTTGGACTTTGTCCTCTAGATAAGAGAGAGGGAGTCTGGAGTCCCCGGGACCCACGAGGAAGGACCTGTAGCCGTTCAGGGAAGAATTAAGGGCTTGAACCCAGGCAGCATCGGAGACAGTGAGGAATGAGATAAGGACACAGTCACGATATGAGAAGAGCAGAATTGAAGGAACGTGGGGAAGGACTGGATTCGGGCAGAAGGAAATGGAGGGTCTGATGATGCCGCCCACTGAAATGTGACATCAGAAAGGATGGGCTTGGGGGAAAGATCATTGCGGTGGTTAGCATTTTGAGTGTGAGGTACCCGTGGGAAACAACAATAGCAACCGCCCACTGTTTACTGAGCACTTACTGAGGGGCAGGCCCTGTGCGCCTTTTTTGTTTTAATATATATATTTTTTATTGATGTCAGAGAGGACAGGAGAGGGAGAGAGAGATAGAAACATCAATGATGAGAGAGAATCATTGATTGGCTGCCTCCTATACCCCGCTACTGGGGATCGAGCCCACAACCCCGGGCATGTGCCCTGACCGGGAATCAAAACGTGACGTCTTGGTTCACAGGTCGACGCTCACCCACTGAGCCACAGCGGCCAGGCTGTGCTCCGAGTGTGATGTGCGCTGTCTTATTTAATTGGCGTAACAGCTGTTGTGCGGCAGGCCATCGGATTATCCCCATTTTGCAGAAGGGGAAACCGAAGCCCAGAGAAGCGAAGTGAGCGGGCAGGGTGGCGATCTCTGTTATCGTGTGCCCGTGGCACGTCACACAGAGCCGGGCACAGGGTGAGCTCTCAGAAAATGGCAGTGTTATTCATTATGATTACCTTCTCGCCACTGTGGGAAGGAAACGCAGGGCAGGCCTGCGGAGAGCGGAGCCAGGCCTGTTTCGGGGCCCTGTGTATATACAGATGTATTTATAAATGCCTCAGTGTGTGTATACACACATATCACCATACCCATCCCCGGTCTGTTGCTGCTTTTCATTTTTGGCTCTCCAATTAGGCTTCTCAAATGCCTTTTGATCTTACCCCATTCTCCAGCCCTATCCCACGCTCACCCCGTAATTACTTTATAAATACATTTCTTCTCCAAAAGTCCATCTCGGCCTCCTTGCCTTTGTTCTGCTCTGGGAAGTAAATTGTGTTGCTGGCCCTGCAGCCGGGGGAGGTTTATTCTTGCGGAGAGAAGGGGAACTTTATTTATTTATTTTGGGGGTATAGCTCCTCTCGCCTGTTCCTGCGCCAAATAAACAAAGCTGCTATTCATTTCGGCATCCCCCTCGTCTCTGTCGTGCCCGGAGCCATTTTATCAGCACAGCCTCCCGGGCTGTCGCTCTGAGAGGCCGGAACAGCACACGAGCATGTTCTGAACGTGAGTGCAGGGAGCATCGCGTCCCCGGGAGAGAGGCCACAGAGCGGGGGCTGCTGCTCTCTCGGTGAGTGTGGGAGCAAACGTTACGTTTCAGGCCGTGGTCGGAAAGTGCTGGCTGCTCCCATGTGGCCGCCAGCCCATCCGTAGTTGGTGGCTGGCCCAGGGGCAGGGAGCGGAGGCAGCTGGAAAGAAAATGTAGGATCCGGCCTCCTCTTCCTCCTCGCGCGGGGCCCCAGGTCCTCTGTCCGCCGTGGCCCTGCTCTTCGTGCTGCCACCCCAAAATAGCAACGCCGCCTCTACCTGCGCCCCATGCACCGGCTCCCACGCATCCGGCTGAAGGTCTGGAGCCCAGCCTTCCACCGGATGCTGCCTCAGCCACGACCCCGCTTTGCTCTGCGGCCTCCTCTGAGCCCTCTGCCCAGTGAGCAATGAAAACGCTCAACATACACACCAGGTCCGTCGGCAGCAGCTGCAGATGAAGGGAGATCCACAGTCCCACCCAGCACGAGCCCACCCCCCAAAGGAGGTGCCCCCGAGGTGTCTCCAAGGGATCTCAAGACCCCACGGAGTCCAGTTTGAAAACCACTTCCTGTGTCAAAAGAGCGCCGAGAAACCATGGTTGGCATCCACCTGTTCATTTCTTCATTCAGAAAATAGTCCTCAAACACCTACCGTGTGCAAAGAGCAAGGGGTACAGTAGTGGTTCCAGCAGCCAAGCCCCTGCCCTCAGGAGCTTACATTGTGGGGAGTAGTGACAGCTACAGGGTCATCGGAGACCGGGAGCGGGAGGAAGGGCATGCGGCAGGGTGAAGTCACAGAGCGTGAGGAGGGAGGGGAAGGGCTGCTTGGGACGGTGGTCAGGAGAGGCCCTGAGGAGGATCCGGCTCCGTGAGCATCTGCAGAAAGGGGTGCTGGCGAGAGAATAACAAACTGCTGCAGAGGCCCGAGGCGGCGCTGAGCTTGGCGAGTTCTAGGAACGGAAGAGAAGGCGAGGGGTTGGTGGCCGGGGATGAGTCCGGGAGATGGCAGGGCCCGGGCTTGCTGGCCCTCACAGGGGCACCGACAGGAGACTGCAGGGGGCATGGGAGTGGTTCAGAGGTTGTTGGCACCCACCCGCGGTGGTGATTTTGTTCCCTGCGGGAATAAGGAAATCTGTACACGGTTCTCCCTCATACAGCAAAGGCACTCCGAGGAGGAGCCACAAGTCCTCACTTCCGAACGGTCCTCCCCGCCGTCCAGGTCTCCTCCCTTCCCCTTCCCTCTCAGAAGCCGTACCTCCAGGAGCAAAGTGGCTTATCCTTGGGGGGGCGGGCACCTTCAGTTTTCTCTTCTGTGCCACGAGGTCACCGGGTGACACCAGCACCCTCCTCTCTGATGAAATCCCACACGAAACTGGAAGTTATAGGCAAAAAAGTACGGCTCGACCCATGTGGCTCCGTGGTTGAGTGTCGACCCAGGAACCAGGAGGTCACGGTTCTATTCCCAGTGAGGTCACACGCCCAGGTTGCAGGCTCGATCCCCAGTGGGAGGGGCGTGCAGGAGGCAGCCGATGGATGATTCTGTCTCACCATTGATGTTTCTATCTCTATGCCTTCCTCTCTCTGAACTCAGTGAAAACATATTTGGGGTGGGGGAGGGGAAAGTACTATTATGTTAGCTGTAACTTTATTCCATAACAATTACAACACTTACCACAAGTCCATCAGGCGAGCTCAGCGGGTCTGTGATGAACGGGGCCTTGTGTCAGCCTCAGCTTTACCGTTCCAGTGTGTGTCCCTGCACCCTCGGGGTACCCTCCGGAGAACCCCCGTGGAAGGGGGAGCCTTCCTCTGAGGGCCTCACAGACAAGAACTGCCCCACCAGCCCAAGTAAACGTACATCAAGCATTTGAGTGTGGGGGTTTTTTTGCGGCGGGGGGGGGGGGGGGGGTTGCATGCTTTAAAATCAAGCTTTTAAATCTTTTATTTTAACAAAACAGTAATCAAGCGTGTGTTGCAACACTTCGGTTCCTCCCATGGAACATTGAAAAAGAGGCAGCGTGTGCTGTCTTCCCGCCAGTGGTGTGCTGGCGGATGGGCTCGCTGGGCGGGGGGAACAGCCCTAATTCCTAGTGGCTGCCAATGTCTGGGGTGTAAATACTTCCTCTGTGGACAGCTTCGCGCTAACAATGCTTTAATAACTGGCTCGCGACATTTCCAAGTATTTAACCATCGCCTCTCCTGAGCCGTGGGGGCCGCTCCCGGACACCTGTTTCCAGCCCTCGGACGTAGTTGGTGTTTCGAGGAGGAGCCCCCTTGAATGTCATCACCCAAACCCAGCACCGCCGTGGTGCCCGAGGCCCTGGGACCACTGGCTGGAGCCGAGGAGGGGCAGTGAGAATGGGGTGGGGGCAGGGAGCAGAGGCCCAGAGCTGCCTCCTTACCCCACTTCTGTTGTCAGAAATGGCCAGAGGGTGACCCCGGGAGGCATGGTGACACCTCCTGAAGCCGGGTCCTCCCCAGCCCACCTGAGCTTTACAAGACTCAGACCCTACCTTGGGGGGGGGGGGGGGGTCTCCCTCTCGGGCTCATCCTTCTAAACCAGCTGAAGTGTCTTCACCTTTAAAACCTTCCCCTCCTTGTCCAAGTATCCTGACTGCTGTCCTCCTGCCCCCTGCCCCTGCCCCTGCCCCTGCCTTCCTGCCCCCTGCCCCCTACCCCTGCTCTCCTGCCCTCCTACCCTCCTGCCCTCCTGCTCCTGCCCCCTGCTCTCCTTCCCCTGCCCCCTGCCCTCCTGCCCCCTGCTCTCCTTCCCCTGCCCCCTGCCCTCCTGCCCCCTGCTCTCCTTCCCCTGCCCCCTGCCCTCCTGCCCCCTGCCCTCCTGCCCTCCTGCCCCCTGCCCTCCTGCCCTCCTGCCCCCTTGCCCTCCTGCCCTCCTGCCCTCCTGCCCCCTGGCCCCTGCCCTCCTGCCCCTGCCCCCTGCCCTCCTGCCCCCTGCTCTCCTACCCTCCTGCCCCCTGCCCCCTACCCTTCTGTCCCCTGCCCTCCTGTCCCCTGCCCCCTGCCCTCCTGCCCCTGCCCCTGCCCTCCTTTGAGCCAGCTCTGGACCTGGCACAGCTCTCTCTCTGTGCCATCTGACTGTCTGTGGCTCTGCGCTGCTGTGAGTGTTCTGGGCTGGACCCTGAGAGGAGAAAGTATGGTTGGAGCCCAGGACCCAGCATAGGACCTGATAATTTGTTAATTTACTAAACAATGTTAATTGAGCCCCTCCCATGTGCCGGGCAGTGGTCTGGCCACTGAGATTACAGTGGAGAACAAAACAAAGGCCTTGTCTTCATAGGGTTGTTGATTCTAGAAGACAGTCAGTACATATGAAAGTATTGTCTCTCCCAGCCAGTGTGGCTCAGTGGTTGAGTGTCGACCTATGAACCAGAAGGTCACAGTTTGATTCCTGGTCAGGGCACATGCCAGATTTCAGGCTTGATCCCCAGTAGGGGGCATGCAGGAGGCAGCCGATCAATGATTCTCTCTCATCATTAATGTTTCTATCTCTCTCTCCTTCTCCTTTCCTCTCTGAAATCAATTTAAAAAGGTATTTTTTTAAAAGAAGAAGGAAGTATTGTCTCAGAGTCCCTGTGATCACTGCTCTTAGAAAGCCAGGAGAGGAGAGCTAACTCTAGTATAGAATCTGCACATAAATAGGACCATCCTTCAGTCTTATATTTATTTATTTATTTATTTATTTATTTATTTTTATTGATTTCAAAGAGGAAGGCAGTGGGAGAGAGAGATAGAAACATCAATGATGAGAGAAAACCATTGATCGGCTGCCTCCTAAGGGGGATTGAGCCGAAAACCCAGGCATGTGGCCCCTGCCCTCCACCCACCCCCTGTTACACCCCCCTTCCCCCCCCATATGATCCCAACTCTAGGACATTCTGGAAAAGACAAAACTACAGACACAGTAAAAGGATCAGTAGTTGCCCAGGGTTTCAAGGGGAGGAGGAATAAACGCAGCGCCCGGGGGGTGGGGGGGTTTAGGGCAGTGAACGTATTCAGAACGATACTATGATGGCGGACACATGCCATTATACATTTTTTGAAATCCATAGCTTCACAGTCTTTTGACTTTATTTTTTAAGTATGACTTTGGGATGTTTGAAGACCTACTAATGTACTGTTGTCATAGACCAGCTGTTGTAGGGAGAGGCTGCTGGCTACATATTCATCTGCTGTAACCCATTCATATCTTAGGTGAGGTGTATGGCAGGGTAGGCGGCTCTGGGAGGAAGGAAAATACATGGGGTAAGCTTAAGATTTCCTGGAAGACAGGGCCCACGGCTCTGCCCCCCAGCAGGCAGGGCCCTGTGCGAATCTAGCTCCTGGGACGGGAGAGCTCACAGATTAGTCCAGGGCCAGCCACCCCACTGCCCTCTGGGCATTCTGGGCATTGGGCATCAGAAGGAAAAAGAAGATGGTAAGGGAGGGGGGCACAGAGCACCTAAGCCCTAAAGATGGGGTGGACTGTACTCATGATTTATAACAATCCTACAGGCCACCTGTTTTGTTATTGATCCAACATTTTTAAAACAACTCACATACATTCTCTCTCTCTCTCTCTCTCTCTCTCTCTCTCTCTCTCTCTCTGCTGAAATAAATGTATTTTGGAATGACATTTTATAGCACTATCATAAAGTATTCGTTTTATGGGCCAGATCATTTTCCCTAATACACATTGAAGTAAGTATCTGTTAAAATGTGAATGTTCCTTGTGAGCCCCCTAAGTCATCCAGGGGGCTCCTCGTGTCAGTCACCGTGGCTCGCTGGTAGAGAGAAGCCGGCGCCCCTGGTGCTGAAAGACTTGGAGCCAGTCTTGGTCCTTGATTTATGAGGAGCCCTGGGCAGGTCGCCTGCCCCTCCCCATGTGTCACTTGCCTCATCTGCAAAATGAGAGGGTTGACCAGATGCCCCCTGGAGTACGTTCACACTCTGAGGTTCTGATTGTTTGTTCTGTAAATGTAGTCATTACAGGCGGCTCACACATGGCAGACTCCTTGACCCCTGCCCTCTCTCCTCCCTCCTAAGCTTCCACCCACCCTGCTGCCAGGCAGAGCCACCTGGGAGAGAAGCCTGCACAACCCCAATGCTAAACAAAATTTTTCTTCATTAGAGGACAAACACCCCAATGTTTTCCAACCTCAACACGGTGCTCTCACTCCTTGAACTTGGTGAAGTAAGCGGTTTCCTTTGCCAGGGAGTCCCATCCCAACACACACACACACACACACACACACACACACACACACCAAAAAAAAATTGCTTTCTTGTTTTTGAAAAATGTTTACAATGACCTTTACGATCTCCATGTTTCACGAGTGAGCCAAAGAGAAAAGGAGTCTGTCTAGCATTCCCTGGCAGGGCCTGGCAGCCGCCTCCTCACTGTCTGGCTGCAGACACTCTCCGCCCTGGTCTGCAGGAGAGTCAGCAGGTTCCAACCGCCCCTCAAGGGCGATGTGTGGAGGGCGGGGGGCTTAGATGCCATGTTTAATCACCCGCAGAACCTGCATGTGGGCACAATTAGGCACCACTTTGCCGTGCCTAGCAGACCCTCCGCACGGCCCCCATTAAAACCACTCCGGACAACGATGGCTAGAGAGGCCCTCGTGTGCAGAAAATATAAGCCAGCAGGGCCAGAAAGTGAAGGAAATAGCTTGAATTCTATTAGTGTGTGTCGGACCTATGAGATCTCTACATACCTTCTCCATACAGGTGCTTCTAGGTAGCAACAAGCAGCTAACACTGGCTGCTTTGGGCCAGGCACTGTTCAATGTTTACATGGTTTGTCTCACTGAATCTTCATAGTAGCTATGGGAAACGTGCTATCGTAAAGCTCATTTTACAGGTGAGGAGTTAAGAAGTTTGCCAAGGTCGCACCGCTGCTTAGTGGTAAAGCCGGGTCCCTGGACCCACGTTCAAAGCAGTAGCTTCTGCTTGTGTGACCGTCTGTGCTTTTCAGAACCCTTAGCACGTACTCTAGCCATCACTTAGAGAGGCAGACAGAATACAGATGGAATAGACAGACAGGTACAGACATAGAGACATACATTCTAGTCCTCCCACCCCTGTAAGAATGGGTATAAATATTAACATTTCATTTTACACAGGAGGAAATGGAGCCCCAGAAAAGCTTACAGACTCCGTTCAGGTCATGGCATTTGCACGTGCCTAAGGCAGGATTTGAACCTAGGTCAGCCTGGCCCCACAGTCTGTGCTTCCACTGTGCTGCCTGCAGGATTTCATCTGAATTTTCCGACAGCTCTGTGATGTGGGGGGCGGGAGGAAGAGTTTGGTAGAGCCCAGATCCTCGTCCATGGGATTCAGTAATACATTCTCTATCACACTCTCCCGCTTGTCTTTCAAAGCACCTGCGAACTAGCTGTTTCCTACCCAAGTATTACCTATCCGTCTACCCATCTGTCTGACCCCCTTCTTATCTAGCTGCTTGTTGACTCTCCACCTCCCCCAACTACAAAATTCCCTGGTCTCTGTCTTGTTCATTACCATATTCTCAGTGCCTAGCACAGCGCACCCTAAATATTTGGAGACAAAATGAACGATCAGATGCTTGGGTTTAATGGATATCAAACATCCCGAGTGGTACAGAGGCCTGTGAGAGTTCAGAGGAGGAGGGAGAAACTCCTAGGCGCTGGTGCGAACCAGAAAGGCGGCCTGGAGGAGGCGGCTGGTTTTAGGGCTTTCGTGGGTGAGTCCATATCAGGTAGAGGAGCAAGGAGAGCTTTCCGGGGAGGAAGGAGACCAGAGCAAAGGCACGGAGAGCACAGGCGGGCAGCGCCCAGGGCCTGCAGGCAGGCTGCCTCGGAGCAGCGGGGAGCAAAGTCTGTGCTTCTAGCCCTGCGGCCCCAGGAGGGCCCAGCTGCCTGGCCTCTGTCCTCGAGAGGAGCCTGGATCCCCCAGAGGGCGTCATTCACCTGTGACTGTCTATCCCCTGTGCAACGGGGCATCATCCTCATTAGCAGCTTCCTCCCACCCCACCTGCCGCTGTGTGCAAAACGGCCATGGCTCTGGCCTAAGCTAGAGCTGACCAGTGAGGAGGGAGGGAGACGGGGAACCCGCGTCCACAGGGGACTCCACAAACGCGTTCTCACTGGGGCTTCGTCGACTTGGGAATTTGAAGAAGTAGCAGCAGCAGGCTCTGGGCCCAGACAGCCTTCTCACTTCCCGAGGCTGTGTGACCTCAGGTTGGTCACCTGCCCTCTCTGAGCCTCATCGGTCCCATCTAGGGATGTGGAGATGCTGTTCCCCACCTCCACGACTTCAGTGGGTCCCGAGACACTGGAGAAGACTCCCACCACTGAGCCGACGCTGCGGCTACAAATGTGTTACCTCCAGCCCCAGCAGGACTTCTTGGCAAAGCTCTTACAACCACCTAACCTGCTGCCTTTCCCATCCCCACTGTGGCGATTCTACAACTTCCCTGCTCTCGTCAAGCCCCGCGTCATAGGACTCATTGACGCTGGCAGACACCCTCTCACCGCCTCTGCCCTCGCGCCCTCACGCCCTCTTCCCTGTCTCAGTGGTGTCTCTTCTCCTATTCAGAGTTCATTTGACCTCTGAGCTCTGGCTCTCATTCTCGCCATATCCCCTGGGGCTCGCTACCTGTCCGTTCCTCTCAGCCCAGTTCTCAGTGCTGCTTCCCAACTGGCATCTCCTCAACGTATTAAGTCGCACTCGGATTTTAAAAGAATACGTATGTCTTCTCTGAGCCTGTATGCCTTTCCCACCCTAGTTTTTCAGCCAAGTTTCTTCAAGAAGCGCGTGTAGCTGCTGTCTCCACTCACTCACCAGCTCCCTAAATCAGCCCCCACCTCTCCCGGAACCTTATCTGGCAAAGATCATTCATCCAGATGGGCAGACCTAATGAAGTCCTCAGCTCCTTGGTCATTGGTGGCTGTTGCCCTGTCTCCTGAAGGCTCGGGAACACCCGCCTTCCCTGCTTTCTCTCCGGCCAGACTTTCTGTGCCTCCTTTGCAGCCCCTCGTCCATGTGCCCTGGGGCTCCGTCCTTGCCCGTCTCCTCCTCACCATACGCAGATCCCTCACGCCTGTGCTGTCCAGTGTGGCGGCCCCTGGCCATGGGTGCCTGCCGAGCACCTGACACGTGGCTCAGTTGAGATGAGCTGTGAGTGTGAAATGTACATCCAAGTTCAAAGACTTGGCGTTCAAAAAAAGAGAATGTGCCATATTTCATTCATAAGTTTTATGGAGATGAGACATGGGAATGATTTTTTAAATGTATGTATCGGGTTAAGTAAAACAGGTTCTTAAAAGTGTTAACGTAAAAACATTCAAACCTGTAAAGAATTTTTGTGAGTTTATTTGAACCAAACTGGTGACAATCGCCAGGAAGCAGAATTTCAATGTATTGGGATAATGCTTCGGAGAATGGCAGTTTTTCACCTTGTTTTTTACATTACTAGAGGCCCGGTGCATGACATTCATGCACTGCAGGGGGTCCCTCAGCCTGGCCTGTGCCCTCTTGCAGTCCGGGACCCCTTGGGGGATGTCCACCTGCTGGCAGGGAGCGTGCCTAAGCCAGCAGTCGGACATCCCCCGAGGGGTCCTTAGTGCTGCCGCAGAGGCAGGAGAGGCTCCTGCCACCACCCACCACCGCTGCGCTCGCCAGCCATGAGCCCAGCTTCTGGCTGAGTGGCGCTCCCCCTGTGGGAGCACACTGACCACCAAGGGGCAGTCCCTGCATTGAGCGTCTGCCCCCTGGTGGTTAGTGTGCATCATAGCAACCGGTCGTTCCGCCGTTCAGTCGATTTGCATATTAACCTTTTATTTTACATTATAATCAAAGGAGGAGACATAAGTGGGTTACATGAAATCCATTGGTGATAGATTAAGGAAGCAGGAGAAAGCAAAGCGGGGAAACCTCTGGATTGGATAAAAAGTAAAATGATGGACACATACTTCTCTTACTTAGTTAACAGTCAACAATTAACTCAATAACAATGAGGGGACTTGTGGTCTCCGCAGAGTGGTGCCTGTGCTTTGAGGGGTCCGGAAAAAGGAAAATTACTTTGACGTTCCGACAATATGTTATCGTAGATGCAGAAAAACAACAGGCTCAATTAAGGTAAAGACTGATCTTTGTCAGGGAAAATATTGGCCTAGGACAGTGGTCAGCAAACTCATTAGTCAACAGAGCCAAATATCAACAGTACAACGATTGAAATTTCTTTTGAGAGCCTAATTTTTTAAACTTAAACTTCTTCTAACGCCACTTCTTCAAAATAGACTCGCCCAGGCCGTGGTATTTTGTGGAAGAGCCACACTCAAGGGGCCAAAGAGCCGCATGTGGCTCGCGAGCCGCAGTTTGCCAACCACGGACCTAGGACATGACTAACCACCAAACGCTTTTAGTTAACGTTTTCATTTCAGACCATCCTTGTGGTCTTTGAGTTTGCAAGACCGCCGTGCAGCCCTTCCCCGAGCTTTTCAGGTTAGCATGTGGCCCCTTTTTACTTCATTTCCCATTTCTTTGTTCCTTTCTAATGTGGCTGCAAGTAAATGTGTAATTACCCAGGCGGCTCTCAGGACAGCAGTGCCTGGGACAAGCACAGCCACCTGAATCAGTGACGGCCAAGGCGACCCAGCCCTGTGCTGAGGAGTGCAGTCCAGGAGCCCGCTGCTGGGGTTTGAAGCACAGCGCTGCCACTTACTCTCTGAGTGACCTGGGGCACCTTCCTTAGAACAAGGCCTGGTGTATGGAAGGCACTCGTTAATGCTGGCCATTCTTACAGAGACCGCCTCCGCTTGTCTGTTTTTTTGTTTGTTTGTTAATCCTCACCTGAGGATATTTTTCCATTGATTTTTAGAGAGAGTAGAGGAGAAGAGACAGAGAGAGAGAAACTTCGATGTGAGACACACATCGATTGGTTGCCTCCCTCATAGGAATCGAGCCTGCAACCGAGGTATGTGCCCTTGATGGGAATCGAACCTGGGATCCTTCCGTCTGTGGGCCAGTGCTCTATTCACTGGGCCAAACTAGCTAGGGCTCTAGGGTACAATTCTATAACACATCATCTGTATATTGTATTGTGTGTTCACCACCCCAAGTCAAGTCTCCCTTTACCATGTATCCCCCAGTTTACCCTCTTCTACCCCGCCCCGCCCCCTGTCCCTTTGGTAATCACCATTCTGTTTTCTGTGTCTAGAGTTCGCATTTTCCTGCCTTTCTCCTCGAACTGCCTCAGGTCAGCTCTGTGTCACTTCTGGTCTGAGCTGCAGCCATCACAGCCTCCTGGCTGGCCCCTCCTATCCACTGTCCACATGGCTGCTGAAGTGTGAGTCCCAAATCCCAGACTGGCTGCATCCCTCCTCTGCCTAAAACCCGCCCGTGCTCCGTGTGGTGCACAGGAAAAGTGCAAGACCCACCAGGATCCACCACATCCTCCGGTCCCCTCTCAGCACAGGCCCCTCACAGCCAGGGCTCCGGCCACATCTCAGCCCTGTGCAATCCCAAACATGCCCGGCTGTGCCGTGCCTCCCTGCGTTCCCTCCCTCTGTTATCCTCCATGAACGCCCACAGCCATGTCAGACTCGGCAACACCAGGCTCGGCTCAAGTTCAAGAGTTTCCTGAACTTCTCCCGACCCCTCGGTGGAGGCAGCCGCCCCACCCCCCAACCCCCACCACTTGGCGCCCACACTGTGCCCGTGCAGAATTCTGCCGCCCCACCTGCGCTCACGCCCTCTCGGTTGACAGGCCTGCTTCTCTCACAGACCGTGCGCATCTCAGGGATAATGATGTGATGATGAATTTATGGAGAGCATGCTCGGTGCTGGCTCTGCCCGAGGCCTGGGCACGGGCTCACATACTCCTCTTATCTCCCTCAACCCTGAGTTGTACTCATAGCCACCTTATAGTTGAGGCTCAAAGATAAAGAGGGGAGTCAACCCCCCACCTTCCTTCCCCCCCGCCCCCCGCCTGCCCACTCCCTCCCAGGGTTCAAAGCCAGATGGTCTTCCTTCAGAGACCACACTCTTAACCTTGAGCTACTTTTCTTCTACTTGAGATATAATTGACAACTAACACCGTGTATGTTGGAGGGGTGCACATGTTGATTTAATACACTTGTGTGTTGCAATGTGATAACCATCACAGCGTAGCTAGGACCTCCATCACCTCACAGCGTTGCCATTTCTTTTCTGTGGTGAGGACGTTCAAGGTCTACCCTCTCGGCACCTTTGGAGAATGTGATACAGTGCTGTTGAGTGCAGTCACTAGACTGTGCATTGATTGGAACTCCAGGACGTAGGCCACCTCTGGTGATACCTTTGTACCTTCAACAACGCCTCCCAAACCCCCCACTCCCACACCCTGGGAACCACCCCTCTACTCCCGGGTTCTATGAGTTTGGCTTTTGTAGATTCCACATATAAGTGAGGCCACACAGTAGTTGCCACTTTCTGTCTGGCTTATTTCACGTAACATAATGTCCTAAAGAACCATCCACGTCGTGTCCTTCTTTCTCGCGGCCAATCACATCTTCTTCATTCATTCATCCACTGGTGGACGCTTAGGCTGTTTCCACATCGTGGCTAATGTGACCAACGCTGCCCGGTTTACTTTGATAACCTAAGCTAGCATGGCTAGTTTTCTTCTTTCCTTCACCACTCATCCCCTCTATGCCTCGCATGGTTAGTTTTTGAAGCCACGAGCTCAGAGAAGGAACTTTCCCTGCCCAAGGTCACCCAGGAGTCCCTCCCCAGCCGGAAGTGGAGCCTGGGCCTCCTGGCTCTCTGTCTTTTTCTCATTTGGGGTTGTTTGTGTGTCCTTGCCATGAAAGCCCAAGGCTGACGCCCTCCCCTCTCCCCCAGACAATGGGGAGGAGGGACCCTGGGCAGCTTGCCTGCAGACATGTCCCGAAGCAATGAAATGTCCAGGCTGAGGCTGAAATAATAAACAAGGCTGAGGGAGCATCTGCTTTGTTTGCTTGGCTGAGTGTGTTTTTGTTCTGAATGATCTGGAATTCAATCCCGCCTGGGAGGCACCAAGCCTTGCTTTAGTCCCCAGTTGTTAGAGCGTCGTAGTCGTCGGGTGGAGCCGCTGAGCTGAGCTGTGCTGACAGGGAGGCAGAGCCAGTCAAGTCCAAGGCCGGGGCACTCCGCGTGGGGGCCCAGACAGACGGGGTGCTGGGCAGAGACCTGGGAGAGCCGGGCTCTTTGTCAGAGCCTGTCACTGGGCGGGAGGGGGGGGGGTGTCATTTCATGGTGAATAAATAATACCCCTCAAGTCAACTGAGGTGACCCCAAAGGGGAGATTCACGGAGGGCTGCTCTGGACGATGAGAAAGCAGCCCTTACTGAGCTCTGCAAGGAGCCTGCGGCCCTCTCCTCAGCCCACGAAGCTGGCGGGTCCCGCGGGGAAGGAGGGTAAGGGCAGGAGGCCCCGGGGAAGTTTCAGGAACTTTTATAAAACCTCTACCAAGGGTGCTCTCCGCGATGCGTTGTGCAAGGCCTTTCTGGATGAAGTGTGAGGGGACAAGAATGTCGTTTCTTCGGCAGAACTGGGGCACTTTTCTCTGGCAGACACGAGAAGCACTGGCCTCCGATGGAAGAAGCATCCAAGGTCATTTCCCGGCCTCGTGCTTGACTTTGCTCCTACAATCGGCTTTTCCCGCCAGCCGGCCAGCTGCAGGCTTTTGTCTGATAAGAGTAAGGAAAAATCAAACGTATCACCTTCCCACAAATAAAGACACTAAAGAATGTGGCTTAGATGGGCAGTCAAGTGGGCTTCCCAGCCCCGCACCCCGGAGGAGACAGACTTACCCACGTGACACGGGCAGTGCTGGTGGCCTCGGGCAGCCCCACGTGGTTACAATCTGGGAAGCAGAACAGATTACAGGCTGTTGGTGGGAACGATGGCTCCCAACGAGAAAGAAGAGGAGAACGGGCTGGGTGCTGAGCTTGCCCCATTTCTCCTCCAAACCTCCAAGTATGTCACCTCCCCCCAGGGAGGTGTGAATGACAAGGGGCAGACTGGCCAGGGCATTGCACCCTCCACAGGAAGAAAACTGCAGGAGTTTGGAAATAAGGAATCTCCCCTAATACTAGTAGCTTTCTCCCAGCCTAAAGGTATTCGCTGCTGAAGGAGAGGACTCGGGGTCCCCAGGGCCTTTAGAGTGGAAAATCCGGCCTCAGACCAGGGAGCCTGGGCAAGAGTGCCTTCCTGCAGGCACACCCAGGGCAGCAAGGCGGGTCTGGGCAGCCAGTAGCCAATAAATGCACTCACCTGTATCAGGATTGTTTTGGCTGCAAGTGAAGGAAAATTCCACCCCAGATTGGCTTCACCAAGCCTTGCGGACTAGCTCAGTGAAGGCCCCGAGGTCCTCGGCCACTGGCCTCAGGCTCAGCTCCGTTCCAGGCGGCTTCCTCTGTGCCAGGCTGGCTGCCGGTGGCATTCTGGGTAATGGGCTTCGTTCTCAACGTTCACTCCAAGGTGGAGTCGGATGCTCTTGTCCATCTGGCTGGCCCGTTTATCCATGCGTCCATCCCGGGCCACTGGGAGAGGAGTGCTGTGTTCTAACTGGCTTAGGCTCATCAGGACCCACCTCCCGTGCTGGCTCTGGCTCTGGCTCTCCTCTGCCCCAGGCAGGCCTGGGACTTGCTCCCCGACCTGCTGCAGGTGTCTGCTCAATGCCGACTTCTTAGGGAGGCCTCCAACCAGCTCTCGAAATGACATCTCCACCCTGGCCTCCAGTTACCCCCACCCCCTTCACCTAATGTGTGTTCCCATAACACTCACCTCTACCTACTATGTCATAGATGCACTTGTTTACGCACTTCTCACCCAGTTCTAGCCTTGCGTCCCTGGCCCCTGCCACAGTGCCTGGCTTATGGTAGGGCCTCAATAAATATTTATCGAATGAATGGCTGGGCTTCGGAGTGAGAAAGTCCTTGGTTACCATCTCAGCTCTTCCATAGCCAGCTGAGGCCTGCAACAATTCTATAACCTGGCTGGGCCACAGTTTCCTCATGTGTGAAGTGGGGGAAGAATAGTACTTACTACCTAAGGTTGTTCTGAAGACTAAGTCAATTAATATATAACTGTTAGGCCCGGCGGGTGTGGTTTAGTGGTTGAGCGTCGACCTATGAACCAGGGAGTCACGGTTCAATTCGCGGCCAGGGCACATGCCCTGGTTGTGGGCTTCATCCCCAGTGGGGGGCATGCAGGAGGCAAATGATCAATGATTCTTTCTCATCATTGATGTTTCTAGCTCTCTCTCCCTCTCCCTTCCTCTCTGAAATATAAATATAAATAAATACACACACACACACACACACACACACACACACACACACACACACACTAGAGGCCCGGTGCATGAAATTCGTGCACTTGGGGGGGGTCTCAGCCCGGCCTGCACCCTCTCACAGTCCAAGAGCCCTCGGGGGATGTCCAACTGCCAATTGTGTCCCGCAGTTAAACATCCTTAATGCTGCCATGGAGACGGGAGAGGCTCCTGCCACTGCCACTGCGCTTGCCAGCTGTGAGCTGACTTCTGGCTGAGTGGTGCTCCCCCTGTAAGAGTGCACTGACCACCACGCGGCAGCTCCTGAGTCGAGCATCTTCCCCCTGGTGGTCAGTGCATGTCATAGCGTCCAGTTGTTCCACCATCTGGCCAAAACTAAGGGGTCCCGGATTGCGAGAGAGTGCAGGCCAGGCTGAGGGACCTACTGGTGCACAATCGAGGCCGGGGAGGGACACGGGAGGTTGGCCAGCTGGGGAGGGACCGAGGGAGGGCTCCAGGGAGTGTCCAGCCCATCTCACTCAGTCCCAATCGGCTGAACCCCAGCAGCAAGCTAACTTACCACTCGGAGCATCTGCCCCCTGGTGGTCAGTGCATGTCATAAGCGAGCAGTTGAGCAGCCTCAGCATATCATTAGCATATTACACTCTGATTGGTTGAATGGCTGACCGGCCGACCAGACACTTAGAATATTAGGCTTTTATTATATAGGATATACATATATATATATATATATATATATATATATATATATATATATATATTAGCACCTGGCACATAAAAGGCTCGCATTAAAGGTGCTGTTATTATCCATCATTGTTGTTATTACAATCATCATTATTATTGATTCACAGGATGAGTCACATGGTCCCCACCCAGTGCCCCATCTCAGCCCCCAGCCTCCTCTCCAGCCAGAGGCGGGGAGGGTGATTCAGGTGGTGGCAGCCTGCCCTGTGAGTCAGCCCTGGGCCTTGGCCATGCGGGGTCCCCTGGCACAGGCTGCCTTGGCCAAGGGGCCCTGGCGTGAGTCATCGGGGCCACAGCTTCAGCTGGGGGATACCTTGGCTGTGGAGTTTGGCGGCTGAGCGTGCCCCCCCAGGTCCTTCCAGGAAGAGGCTGGGCACCTGCCCCGTTGTGTCTCAGCAGCCGCACTTGCCAGCAAAGTCCATCTGTCAGTAGAGCTTGCAAACGCACCAGAGGAGGGTGAGAGGGGAAAGGAAAAAGATGGGAGAGGAAAACTATGAGGAGAGAGTTGCCTCCATGCTTTGCTCTTAAAGCAGGACAGTGTCATGAACAGGCCTGGGGTTCAGAACTCACCGGGCCTGGATTGAGTCCCCATTCCTCCCTGACTAGCTGGGCGGCCTTGGACAAGTCCTTCCCTCCTCTGAGTCTCCACTGTGAAGTGGGAGGACAGCATCTCCCGCTCAGGGTTCCTGGGAGGACTTACTGAGGGGATGCATGCTGTCTTCAAGTCCCAAACCCTTCACGGAGGTTTCTCAGATCTGCCTGGTAAGGTCTCTGAATTTCGGCCACTTTCATAAAAGGAGAGGAGGTGTCCTCTCCCTCCCCGTGTTCCTCCTAACTGCCCCTGCCCCCACCTCCCCCGGGAAGGGAAAGGCCAATCTAATTCATCCTCTCATTACAGCACTTTATGGAGCACCTACTGCATGCTGGGTACTGTGCTGAGTACTGGGTACAGACATTGTGGGTGAGGCAGACAGTGTATAGATGAGCAAATAGATACAGAACTGTGAGTGTGACTCAGTACTAAGCAGAAGACAGAAAAGCATGAGGGAGCTTTTGGAGGAAACCTCGGAGGTGGTGACATTTCAGTAAAGATGTGAAGATTAAGAATGAGCCGCCATGCAAGGGACAGGAGGGAAGAACCTTCCAGAGAGAGAGAGCAACATATGCAAAAGCCCAGAGGCAGGAAAGAGCTGGGGTTCAGGAGACACTGGGAGCCCGGGATGCTGAGTGTCCCAGGCCAGGGCCGAGTGGCGTGAGAAAAGGGGCCAGGCTGCCTCGGGGGTCACCTCCCGAACTTCCCTCCCCTCAAGGATCACAGCCTGTACTGTCTACTCCCACAGACTCCCAAAAATCGTCCCCTCATAAATCTGTTCCAGTTTTATGGTTGTTTACAGAGGCAGGGCTTGTGGGGTACACTGTGGCCGGAAGCCCTGTGGACTGTTTGTGAAGATGAAATGAGATCAGATAGTAAACTGTGTGTTTGCTTGGTATTTTCACTTTTTCATTACATTCCACTTCCTGGCACATAGTCGGTGCTCATTAAAAAAAAATAGGTAAGACCTTGAGAAGGAATGAGTGAGAAAGTACTAAGATATGTGAGGCCACACTTCAATTCTTCCTCCTCTCCATAAATGGTTACCAAAAATGTTGGGGTGGAGTCCATCACCTCATCTAGGAAACCTTCCCTACTCCCTACCGCCCCCTCCCCCCATATAGATCAGGGTCCCTCTCCTGCACACTCAAGGCCCCCGTGCTGGCCTCTGTGGTGGCATTGTCACCCTTTACTGCATTGTCTGTCTGTCTGTCTGTCTGTCTGTCTCTCTCCCATGGAACTCCTCAGTGACAGGGACTGTGCCTTAATTTTGTGTTTAGTACAACACTTTAGCATTTTACTTCATTGCAGACATGCTTAGGGGCTACTCTAAATGGTGAGGTTGCTCTCACCAACCCGCTTTGCACTGAGAGCATGATCCTGGTGAATCAATCTCCAATAGAATTTGTACCATCTTAACAAGTGTCATAGCCTTTGTTGTTGTTTTATTTTATACTAGAGGCTAGGTGCACGAATTCATGCACAGGTAGGGTCTGGCTTGCCTGCCCTGATAGGGGCCCATCGGGCTGGGCCGGCAGGGGGGAGGGGCCTTGACGATTGGCCAGCTGGCCCCATCCCCGATCAGGGTGTTGAGGGCCAATTGGGGGCGTGGCCAGCCAGGGGGAAGGGCCATGGGTGGTTGGCCAGCTGGCCCCACCTCCAATCGGGGTGTTGGAGGCCAACTGGGGGCCGGATCAGGATGGTTGGCTGCCGCAGTGCACGTCATAGCCACCGGTCATTCTGGTCATTCCGCCAGTCCAGGCGCTGGGCTTTTATATCTATAGATTTTTTCCATCACCATTTATCCCCTCTATGTCCTTTTCCCTCTGCATCCACCCTCCTCCACCCACTCTGTGTCCATGAGTTCTCTCTCTCTCTCTCTCTCTCTCTCTCTCTTTTTTTTTTTTTTTTTTTTTTGCTCAATCCCTCCACACACACACATACCCTAACACCTCCAGAGCTGCCTGCCTGCTCTCTATCTAGGAGTCTGTCTCTGTTTTGCTTGGTATTTCAGTTTGTTCATTACATTCCACATACGAGTGAAATCAAATTTTCCTCAAGTATGGACTGGTTGAACCTCTAGACTGGTTTATTGGATACTCGGCCCCCAGGGGTTTCTCAGACCTATGATTGTCATGAGAATCAGGTAGGCTTTTTCTCCCAGGGATATTGCCCAGAGACTCCTGTTCTTAACTGCTAGGGGAGGGTGTTGGGAGTCCAAACCCAGCACCACAGCATATTTTAAATTTTCAAGAGAAAAAGCAGCTCTCGACACCTGTGAGACATGCAGATTGCTTGCCGAGGTAGCTCCCCGTGTCAGTCTTGGGTCACATCATGCTCCTTTCCAGGGCGCTGCATCTTGGCAAAGCTGGGGTTCGGGTGCTGGTTGTGCAGAAAAGCAAGTACCATATGCCAATCAGGGACACTAGGAAATGCGGGCGATGGGGTCCGGCTGAGTCTGTGGCTTGAGAACTTGTGCAGTGCCCACCAAGCACACACATTCCATTAGGAAGTAATTGTCGTTATTTAAAATGAAATGAAAACATTATGTGCTTTTTTTTTTCTCAAATAATTACCAAGTTGTTCTGAAATAAATATTTATCCAGCAATTTAGCTCTAACTACTCGGTAAATGGAAGTGCTTGGTATTTCTCTTGGCCTGGGAATGCCATGAGATAATTCTTGAGATGGGAACTGTGAACCCAGAAAGGCTGGGAACGTCTACATTATTAGGTTATTAGCAACTTCCATTTACTTCTTCTCAGCCCATATATATATATATTTTTAATTGATTTCAGAGAGGAGGGGGGAGGGAGAGAGAGAAAGAAACATCATTGATGAGAGAGATCGGTTGCCTCCTGCACGCCCCACACTGGGGATCACGCCTGCAAACCTGGGCATGTGCCCTGACTGGGAATCGAACCGTGACCTCCTGGTTCATAGGTTGACGCTCAACCACTGAGCCACACAGGCCCGGCTCTTCTCAGCTTTCAACGCTGAGCTCAGGAATTCATTCTAAACTAAACAGCCCGAGAGTCTGGGAGCTGCAAGACCAGTGAGAACCTACGGGGATAGAACATACGTAGCCTGTCCCTCTCTGCCCCATCTAACTAGGTTTTCCTGAACAGATACCACTTTGGAATGAGCTGGATGCACATCTTCCTGTTAGAAAAACAAGCATCCATTTGGGTGCCAAGGTCATGGGTTTATCATCTCGAACTAGGAGGGGCCTGAATATCCAGCTGGCCCTGCCGGCTAGTTCTTGCCAGAAAGAGAGACCACAGAGCAAGTGTTCTAAGGCTATGGTTATTATTGTTGGT